>NC_141873.1:280142580-280766618 GCF_056163025.1 Triticum urartu
CCCGGGGGCCATAGATTTCACTAGTGGCTTCTCTCGACAAAAATAACAAAGTGGTGGGTGAACAAATTACTGTTGGGCAATTGATAGAAGTTCAAATACTCATGACGATATCCACTCAATGATCATTACATAGGCATCACGTCCAAGATTAGTAGACCGACTCCTTCCTTCATCTACTACTATTACTCCACACATCGACCACTATCCACCATGCATCTAGTGTATTAAGTTCAAGGAGAAACAGAGTAATGCAATAAGAATGATGACATGATGTAGACAAGATCTATCTATGTAGAGATAGACCCCATCATTTTATGCTTAGTAGCAACGATACATACGTGTCGGTTCCCCTTGTGTCACAGGTATCAAGCACCGTAAGATCGAACCCACTACAAAGCACCTCTTCCCATTGCAAGATAAATAGATCAAGTTGGCCAAACAAAATCCAAATATCAGAGAAGAAATACGAGGCTATAAGAGATCATGCATAAAAGAGATCAAAGAAACTCAAATACTTTCATGGATATAAAAAGAGATAGATCTGTTCATAAACTCAAAGTTCATCGGATCCCAACAAACACACCCCAAAAGAGTTACATCATATGGATTTACAAGAGACCATTGTATTGAGAATCAAGAGAGAGAGATGAAGCCATATAGCTACTAACTATGGACCCGAAGGTCTACAAAGAACTACTCATGCATCATCGGAGAGGCACCAATGGAGGTGGTGAACCCCATCCGAGATGGTGTATAGATTGGATCTGGTGGTTCTGGACTATGTGGCGGCTGGAGTTGATTTTCGTCGACTCCCCTAGGGTTTTGGGAATATTGGAGTATTTATAGAGCAAATAGGCGGTCCGGGGGGCACCCGAGGTGGGCACAATCCACCAGGGCGCGCCTGGGCCTCCTGGCGCGCCCTGGTGGGTTGTACCTCCCTCGGGGCACCCCCTAGGCTTAGCCAGGGCCCGTTGTGTTCCTTCTGGCCCATAAAAATTCTCCGTAAAGTTTCGTGGCATTTGGACTCCGTTTGATATTGATTTTCTGCGATGTAAAAACAGCAACTGGCACTTGGCACTATGTCAATAGGCCAGTACCAAAAAATGATAGAAAATGACTATATAATGATTATAAAATGTCCAAGATTGATATTATATCAATATGGAACAATAAAAAATTATAGATACGTGGGGGACGTATCAGCATCCGCAAGCTCCTACTCATCCTCGAGTAGGGAAGTGATAAAACATAATTTTTGATGTGGAATGATGCCTAACATGTCATATCATATTTCTTTCTTTATAGCATGGACATTTGGAATTTTATATTGTTCAAAGAAATAGTCTAGTTTTGACATGATAATTTAAATACTCAAGCATATCAACAAGCAACCATGTCTTTCAAAATATCAATGCTAAAATAAGCTATCCCTAGCCCATCATGCTCAATCATTGATCCATTCATGAAACACACTCACATATTAGCTCTATCCAATACTCAAGTACGATCATGTTGCCTCCTAGTTCGTGCTTTTATAAGAGAATATGGGGACTCAAATTCAAAATAAAAATTGCATAAAGTAAAAGAAAGGCCCTTCGTAGAGGGAAGTAGGGATTTGTAGAGGTGCCAGAGCTCAAAGCGAAAAACTTAGAGATAAAAACATTTTGGGAGGTGTATCCATCCCACCAACGAAAATGACTTAGAGTTCCCAATACTTTCCATGCTTAGATATATCATAGGTGGTTCCCAAACAGAAAATAAAGTTTATTCCTTTTTCCACCATACTTTCACTTTCCATGGCTAACCGTATCCACGGGTGCCCTCCATACCAACACTTCCCATGGAATTTATTATTTGACAACATAAAGTAAATTCATTTTTTTGCATTTCGGGACTGGGCATCCCTAATTCCTTTGCCTTACTCTCGTGCAATGACAAGTGAATAAACACTCATCTTGAGAATAACACATCTAGCATGGAAAATATTAGCCACCCCTCACTGCTTCGCGAGCGAAACAAACACACAAAAGGGAAGTTTATTTTTGAAAATTATAGATGGCACATGCAAATTTTCTTAGAATGGCAAAAGAATACCACATATAGGTAGATATAGTGGACTCATGTGGTAAAACTGGCTTAAAGGTTTTTGTATGCACAAGTAGTGATCATACTTAATGCAAAATGAAGGCTAGCAAAATATTGGGAAGCGACCAACCAGGAAACAAATAATCTCATAAGCGAGCATTAAGCATAACTAACACAGAATAATGCACCATAAGTAGGATATAATTTCATTGCATAACTATTGACTTTCGTGCTTGCATAGGGAATCACAAACCTTAACACCAATATTCTTACTAAAGCATAATTACTCATCAAGATGACTCACATATCACATCATCATATCTCAAAACTATTACTAAGAATCAAGTTTATTTTATGCAATGATATTCATGAAAGTTTTTATTATATCCTTCTTGGATATCTATCACTTTGGGACTAATTTTCATATGTTGCTTTTCATAAGCTCAAACAAATATAAGTGAAGATCATGAGCATAATATTTCTTTCTCTCAAATTAATTTAATTGAAGCAAGAGATAATTTCTTGAAAATTTTACTAAATCTCAAATAAATCTAAGTGAATCAAGAGGGCATTTCTTCAAATATACTAAAGCACACCGTGCTAAAAAAGATATAAGTGAAGCACTAGAGCAAGTCCATAGCTGAATTGTTTTTTAAGTGAAGCATAGAGAGCAATTCTAACAAGTCATGCCATAATTTTGGCTCTCTCAAATAGGTGTGTCCAGCAAGGGATCAAGACTTAAAACACAAAATAAAACAAGCAAAGACTCATATCATACAAGACGCTCCAAGCAAAACACATAGTATGTGACGAATAAAAATATAGTTTCAAGTAAAATACCGATGGTCGTTAGAAGAAAGAGGGGATGCCACTCGAGGGCATCCCCAAGCTTAGTTGGTTGCTCATTTTTTGATAATAGCTTGGGATGTCGGGGCATCCCCAATCTTAGGCTCTTCTACTCCTTATTCCTTCATCCATCGTAAGATAACCCAAAACATGAAAACTTCAATCACACAAAACTCAACAAAACCTTCGTGAGATCCATTAGTATAAGAATAATAAATCACTACTATAAGTGTTGTATCAAACCAATTCATATTTTGTTCTTGTATTATATCTACTGTAGTCCAACTTTTATATGGCAAAAACTCATCAAAGAAAACCATAGAGCCATCAAAATAAGCACACACCACAAAGAAAACAGAATTTGTCAAAACAGAATAGTCTGTAGCAATATGACTATTTCGTATACTTCCGTAACTCCCAAAATTCTAAAAAAAACTTAGGACAACCTGAGTAATTTGTATATTGACCTACTACAAGTGGAATGGGTATTTTATCACTCTCTAGTAAAAAATGAAAAGTAGTTTCGTGAGTGCAAAAGTTTCTGTTTTTTCAACAAGATCAAACAACTATCACCCAAGAAGATCCTAAAGGCTTTACTTGGCACAAAAACTAATTAAAACATAAAAAACACAATCAAAACAGTAGCATAATTGTGCTAACACTCAAAAACAGCAACCAAAAAGCAAAAATAAGTTTTATTCATTGGGTTGCCTCCCAACAAACGCTATAGTTTTACGCCCTTAGCTAGGCATAAAGCAAGTATCTAAGTTTTGTCATCTTTGTCCAACTCTTCAATCGAACACTTAGAACCCTTCAAAGATTTAGCATAAAGATTTTCTATAACGAAACTTCTAGGTATAAATCCAACATTCTTGCATAAATGATGTCTTATCACTTTAACAAAATCCGGGTGAATACCAATCATCTTAAGATCTTCTTTATTACTATTACTAGAGGTTGCACCCTTGTTCTTGGAAGCTCTACCAATTTTAACGGGAGTTTTTTTGATAGTTTTAGAGGAAGCAAAAGCTGTGCTTAGATTACTAAAAATTACTTCTAATTTATCGATCCGAGAAGGGCTTTCTTCTATTCTTTCATGAATTGTGGTACCCCTTTCCCTTAACATCTTAAGAATATCTCCCGCTTTTGACCCCATATTGGTGGCAAAATTATGTATCTTTTTATCTATAATTCCCATATGATCTTCGGTGAGCATTTTCTTTTCAATAGCATCTAGTCTTTCCATAACATGCTCAAGAGTCAAAGTTGTTTCATTAATCATGAGGGGTGGTGACCCCCCACTAAATTTCCCATAGCATTAAAGGCATCAAGAGAAGGACACATCAAGAAATTTCCACCGGTAATCGTATCAAGGACGAATCTATACCAAGTGGTGATGCCAACATAAAAACAACGAAGAAGAACAACGGTGGATTGCCTACAGGTAGATCTGTTATGAGCATTGCAAATCCTATACCAAACATCTTTTAAATTTTCTCCTCCCCTTTGTTTAAAGTTGAGAACCTCATTCTCGGGAGTTCAAGCAATAGGGGAAGAACTATCCATAATGATAATAACGGCAAACAAGGTTGCACACAAAGACATATCCGGCCAGAAAATGGCGAACGAAAAAGATGGGCGAATAAAATGGCAAATTTTTGTGAAGTGGGGGAGAGGAAAATGAGGGGCAAATGGAAAATAATGTAAATTGCGAGGAGATGAGATTTGTGATTAGGAACCTGGTATATGTTGAAGATCCTCCCCGGCAACGGTGCCAGAAATTCCTTTTGATGTCGCTTGAAGCTATGTTGGTATTTCCCCAAAGAGAAAGGGATGATGCAGCACAACGGCGGTAGGTATTTCCCTCAGATATGAAACCAAGGTTATCGAACCAGCAGGAGAACCAAGCAACACATTGTAAACAGCCCCTGCACACAGATAACAAATCCTCGCAACCCGACGTGTTAAAGGGGTTGCTAATCCCTTTTGGGTAGCGGTGCCAGAAATTAGTGCGTTACGGGGAAAAGTTGTAATAGATTGAATAAATAGATCGCAAATAAAATAAAGTGTAGCAAAGTATTTTTGGGTTTTTGGATTAATAGATCTGAAAATAAAAGCAAATAAAAGTAGATCGCAAAGGAAAATAATATGAGAAAGAGACCCGGGGGCCGTAGATTTCACTAGTGGCTTCTCTAGAGAAAAATAGCAAAGCGGTAGGTGAACAAATTACTGTTGGGCAATTGATAGAACTTCAAATACTCATGATGATATCCATGCAATGATCATTACATAGGCATCATGTCCAAGATTAGTATACTGACTCCTTCCTTCATCTACTACTATTACTCCACACATCGACCGCTATCCAGCATGCATCTAGTGTATTAAGTTCATGGAGAAACGGAGTAATGCAATAAGAACGATGACATGATGTAGAAAAGATCTATCTATGTAGAGATAGACCCCATCGTTTTATCCTTAGTAGCAACGATACATACGTGTCGGTTCCCCTTCTGTCACTAGGATCAAGCACCGTAAGATTGAACCCACTACAAAGCACCTCTTCCCATTGCAAGATAAATAGATCAAGTTGGCCAAACAAAACCCAAATATCAGAAACGAAATACGAGGCGATAAGAGATCATGCATAAAAGCGATCAAAGAAACTAAAATACTTTCATGGTTATAAAAAGAGATAGATCTGATCATAAACTCAAAGTTCATCGGATCCCAACAAACACACCACAAAAGAGATACATCATATGGATCTCCAAGAGACCATTGTATTGAGAATAAAGAGAGAGAGAGATGAAGACATCTAGCTACTAACCACGGACCTGAAGGTCTACAAAGAACTACTCACGCATCATCGGAGAGGCACCAATGGAGGTGGTGAACCCCATTCGAGATGGTTTCTAGATTGGATCTGGTGGTTCTGGACTCTGCGGTGGCTGGATGAATATTTCCTCGACTCCCCTAGGGTTTTGGGAATATTGGGGTATTTATAGAGCAAAGAGGCGGTCCGGGGGCACCCGAGGTGGGCACAACCCACCAGGGCGCACCTGGGCCTCTTGGCGCGCCTTGGTGGGTTGTGCCTCCCTTGGGGAACCCCCAGGCATAGCCAGGGCCCGTTGTGTTCCTTCTGGGCCATAAAAATTCTCCGTAAAGTTTCGTGGCATTTTGACTCCATTTGATATTGATTTTCTGCGATGTAAAAAACATGGAAAAAATAGCAACTGGCACTTGGCACTATGTCAATAGGCTAGTACCAAAAAATGATATAAATTGACTATACAATGATTATAAAACATTCAAGATTGATAATATAATAGCATGGAACAATAAAAAATTATAGATACGTTGGAGACGTATCAATGAAGTGTTTGCCCGGTATATTGGTACTAACTGTAGGAATGGACCACCTTTGAAGAAGATATGGGTGCCCAAAAGTTGTCTTGAGAAGCTTCCTGTGAATGTCTTCATGACACCACCTTGGAAGAAGACAAACCCTAGACCAAAGGCTTCATATGGTCCAAAGGCTTCATACAGACAGAGGACTCATCAGAGTCACCCTAACGCCAATGTTTTGCAGGGAAATCATACTCAGACTTATGAATATGATCGTGTTGCATCAAACTGCTATGTTCATAAGACCAATAACTTTTCTGCTTATTCTTATGAGTATTATTCACCTCCTTCAAGGCTATTGCTAGGGCTCCAAAGCCAAAGTTCTCAGATGCTGCACTTAGACTCATTGCTTCTAAGCCACGCCTGAAGATGTGGGTGGTTAAGAAAAATTAACTCTCTTTTGCAGGGAAAGGTCTCCAGCTAGAAATCAAAGGCTTCTGATTCTTATGCTGGGGACCTAAAACATCTTGTAGGATGCAAGATAAAATGCCAAAATGGTGTTACTATGTATTTCGTCCCAGGATTTCTTGACAAACATCCTATCTACCCTAACAAGGATCTGAACTTTGATAATATGCTTGTTCGTGAAATGTTTATGCTTCACATTTCCCTTGGTGAAGCCTATCCCCCAAACTGCAATGTAGGGTACAACACCAAAGGCTTTTGAGTGGATCATGGACAGTGGATGCACTAACCACATGAATGGTGATCGAAGTATTCTTATGGATTCAACCCTACGCCCGTCTGACAAAAGTCACATCACATTTGCTGACACTGGTAAAAGCAAGGTATTTGGCCTAGGTAGAGTTGCAATCTCAAAGGATCAGCACATGGATAAAATGATGCTTGTTGAATCCCTTGGTTTCAACTCAATGCCTGTCTCAATGCTTTGTGACCTGAACATGATTGTGATATTTGGAAAATATCGTTGCCTTGTGCTTATGGAATCTGACAAGTCTCTAGTCTTCGAAGGATATCGAAAGGACGATCTGTATATGGTAGATTTCTCCGCAGGACCACAGCTGGCCGTATGTCTTCTAGCAAAAGCTTTAGAGTGCTGGCTCTAGCATCGGAGGCTAGGGCATGCGGGCATGAGGAACTTATACACTCTCGCGAAGAAGAAGCATGTCATAGGAATCGAGGGCATCAAGTTCAAGAAGGATCATCTACGCGGTGCCTGCGAAGCTGGAAAGATGACTCGGGCCAAGCATCCCTCAAAGACAATCATGACGACAACACATCCCTTCGAGCTGCTTCACATGGACTTATTCGGCACTACTCACTACTCTACCCTTACTACCACCGCTTGCCTCTATGGTTTTGTCATTGTTGATGATTACTCAAGATATACATGGGTGCACATAATTCTCTACAAGACTGAAGTGTAGGATGTCTTCAAATGATTCGCCAATCATGCCATGGCCAATTATGGCATCAAGATCAAGCACATCAGAAGTGACAACGACAATGAATTCAAGAATACCGGCCTCGACACTTATCTTGATACATTAGGCATCACTCATGAGTTCTCGGCTCCATACACACCTCAGCAGAATGGAATCATGGAGCGTAAGAACAGAACCCTCATTGAGATGGCGCGGGCGATGCTTGATGAGTAGGAAGACTCCAAGGAAGTTCTGGCCTGAAGCTATTGACACTGCATGCCATGTCATCAACCGTGTTTATCTTCACAGGTTCCTAAAGAAGACATCATATGAGCTCCTGACTGAGAGCACCTGCCAAATGTGCTAGATGAAGCTACACCAAGTGAATCTATCAAGCTTATGGGTACTGGAGAAATCATACCTTCAGAGGCACAGGTTGAAGAGGAAATCATCATTTTTGCACCTAATCAGCCTGAAGACTCTACTCAGCCTGAAGCCAATGCTGAAAATGAAGACAATGATCAGCAAGTGAAAAATCTTCATCTAGTTCATCCTCGTGTTGCAAATGAAGTACATATTGAGAAGATAATTGATAGCATCAATGCACCTGGTACACTCACGTGTTCAAGACCAACACAACTAGCAAATTTCTGTGGGCACTTTGCATTTGTCTCTATATCTGAATCCAAGAAAGTTTATGAAGCCTTCATGGAACCTGAATGGATTCAAGCTATGCAAGAAGGGCTTCAACAGTTCGAGCTGAACATTGTATGGGAGCTTGTAAAGCGTCTAGATCCTCGCAAGCACAACATCATCGGTACCAAATGGATCTATCGCAACAAACAAGATGAGCATGGTCAAGTTTTCAGAAACAAGGCTCGTCTCGTTGCTCAAGGTTACACACAAGTTGAAGGGATTGACTTTGATGAAATATTTGCTCTCGTGGCTAGGCTTGAAGCCATTCGCATACTGCTAGCCTATGCCAATGATATGTCTCCGTCGTATCTATAATTTTTGATTGTTCCATGCCAATATTCTACATCTTTCATATACTTTTGGCAACTTTTTATACTATTTTTGGGACTAACAAATTGATCCAGTGCCCAGTACCAATTCCTGTTTCTTGCATGTTTTTTGTTTCGCAGAATATCCATATAAAATGGAGTACAAACGGGATAAAAACTGACAGAGATTTTTTTGGATTATATATGATTTTTGGGAAGAAAAATCCACGCGATACGGTGCCCGAGGGAGGCATGAGGCAGGGGGGCACACCCCACCCCCCTGGGCGTGCCCCTGACCCTCGTGGCCACCCCATAAGGCGGTTGATGCCCTTACTTCACCGAAATAATGCTAATATTCGGATAGAGATCGTGTTAAAATTTCAGCCCAATCGGAGTTACAGATCTCCGGGAATATAAAAAACGGTGAAATGGCAGAATCTGGGAACGCAGAAACACAGAGAGATAGAGAGACAGATCCAATATCGGAGGGGCTCTCGCCCCTACCACGCCATGGAGGCCAAGGACCAGTGGGGAAACCCTTCTCCCATCTAGGGAGGAGGTCAAGGAAGAAGAAGAAGGAGGGGGGCCCTCTCCCCCTCGCTTCCGGTGGCGCCGGAGTGCCAGCGGGGGCCATCATCATCACCGCAATCTTCACCAACAACTTCACCGCCATCATCACCAACTCTTCCCCCCTCTATGCAGCGGTGTAACCCCTCTTTTACCCTTTGTAATCTCTACTTAAACATGGTGCTCAATGCTATATATTATTTCCTAATGATGTATGGCCATCCTATGATGTTTGAGTAGATCCGTTTTGTCCTATGGGTTATTTGATGACCGTGATTGGTTTGAGTTGCATGTTTTATTATTGGTGCTGTCCTATGGTGCTCTCCGTGTCACGCAAGCGTGAGGGATCCCCACTGTAGGGTGTTGCAATATGTTCATGATTCGCTTATAGTGGGTTGCGTGAGTGACTGAAACACAAACCCGAGTAAGGGGGTTGTTGCGTATGGGATAAAGAGGACTTGATGCTTTAATGCTATGGTTGGGTTTTACCTTAATGATCTTTAGTAGTTGCAGATGCTTGCTAGAGTTCCAATCATAAGTGCATATGATCCAAGTAGAGAAAGTATGTTAGCTTATGCCTCCCTCATATAAAATTGCAATAATGATTACCGGTCTAGTTATCGATTGCCTAGGGACAAATAACTTTGTCCTGACAAAAAGCTCTGTACTAAAACTAACTTAGTTGTGTCTTTACCTAAACATCCCCTATTCTTTATTTACGTAATCTTTATTATCTTGCAAACCTATCCAACAACACCTACAAAGTACTTCTAGTTTCATACTTGTTCTAGGTAAAGTGAACATCAAGCGTGCATAGAGTTGTATCGGTGGTCGATAGAACTTGAGGGAATATTTGTTCTGCCTTTAGATCCTCGTTGGGTTCGACACTCTTACTTATCAAAAACTTTTGCGATCCCCTATACTTGTGGGTTATCAAGACCTTTTTCTGGCATCGTTGCCGGGGAGTTATAGCATGGGGTGAATAGTCTTGTGTGTGCTTGTTTGCTTTATCTCTCAGTAATTTTTATTTGCTGTTCTTAGTTGTTATCTATCTTTAGTTATGGATATGGAACACGAAATACCAAAAAAATAGGTGTACTTGCTACTTATGGAGATGGGGAACCTCCTAAACCATCGATGTTGGTTATGCGAAAAATATTATGTACTACTTTGATAATCCTGAGAAAACCCCATTCAATTATGTAATGGGAGACATGTTGGATCAACATGAATACTTTAGGGATTATTGCTTGACTCAAAAAGGGAAACTATTATGGGATCAAATTCATTTGTTGCATTGGTATGCTTGGGAACTATGCTTGAGATAGGATTATACTTGTTGCTCTAGGATGAAGGCTCCACACCTTCCCTTCTCATGAAAATTTAATGATGATAAAACCTTGGCTTCTTATGCTAATGGTATATATGATTACTATGATGTGGAACAAATAGAAGAATTCATTGCTTTTATGGGTGCTTATGAAATTGAATCTTTGTTTAAAGAGTGTGAAAATCTTGATGATGCTGTTTACAGACCTGAAAATTTTGCTATACTTAAATATTGCTATGAAAATTATGAATTCAATTCCGATATTGATGAATTTATTGAGAAAGTCTCCGCTGTCCAAGAGGAGACTAATGTTTTGCAGGAGTCTATGGAAGAAGAAATTGATGAAACTATGAGCTCATTGGATGAAAAAGATGATGAGGAGAGTGAAGAACAAAAGGAGGAAGAACAAATTAGCTACCCGTGCCCACCTTCTAATGAGAGCAACTCTTCAACTCATACATTGTTTAATTTCCCTTCGTGCTTACCGAAGGATGATTGCTCTGATAATTGTTATGATCCCGTTGATTCTTCTGAAATATCCCTTTTTGATTATGCTTGCTATGCTTGTGGAGAAGATGCCAATTTGAATTATGCTTATGGAGATGAACTTGCTATAGTTCCTTATGTTAAACATGAAATTGTTGCTATTTCACCCATGCATGATAGTCCTATTATCTATTTGAATTCTCCTGACTACACTATATCGGAGAAGTTTGCTCTTATTAAGGATTATGTTGATGGGTTGCATTTTACCGTTGCACATGATGATTTTGATGAATGTAATATGCATGTGCTTGTTGTTCCTACTTTCAATTATTATGAGAGAGGAACTACATCTCCACCTCTCTATGTTTCCAACACGATAAGATTGCAAGAAACTATTTATACTATGCATTGGCCTTTACTATATGTGCATGAATTGTTCTTTTATGACATGCCGATGCATAGGAAGAGAGTTAGACTTCATCATTGCTTGATATATGTTGCTTTGTGCTCACTACTAAATGCCAAATCATTGCTAATTCAAATTGGCTTTGATATACCTTAGGATCCGGGTGGATCCATTACTTGAGCACTATATGCCTAGCTTAATGGCTTTAAAGAAAGCGCTGCCAGGGAGACAACCCAGAAGTTTTAGAGAGTCATTTATTTCTGTATAGTGTTTTATAAAGTTTAAAAACAAAAAAATAAAGAGGGGAACCTAAAACTTTTTCAAGAAGAAAAGCGAAAGTGAGAAAGACGAGCATTGTTAAAATGGGAGCTAGCCTTGAACTTTGTTCATGCCCATGGAAACTTTGTGACCCTTGATTACATAAAATTTTCAAAAAAAATAATTATACCCTTGTACAATTCCATTGTATTATAAAAATAATGTGCCAAGATTTGCCTTTAGGATGTTTACATTGCTTGTTGGTTTGTGCGGTACAGAACAGAAACTTTGACTGTAGTGCGTGATTTTACATTTTTTACTGGAACGTCAAACGGTTCTGAAACATTTTGCACTGTCTTTTATACAGATTTTTTATTTTTCCTAATTTGGCAGAATTTTTGGAGTACATAGGTATGGTGAATGTTCAGATTACTACAGACTATCCTGTTTAAGACATATTCTGTTTTTGATGCATAGTTTGCTTGTTTTGATGAAACTATCGATTTCTATCAGTGGATTAAGCCATGGAAAATTTATATTACAGTAGCTACAATGCAAAAAGAAAATATGAATTGGTTTGCAACAATACTTATAGTAGTGATTTGCTTTATTATACTAACGGATCTTACCGAACTTTCCGTTTTGTGTGATTGAAGTTTTCATGTTTTGGGAGAGATCATGATGGATGAAGGAATAAGGAGTGGCAAGAGCCTAAGCTTGGGGATGCCCGAGGCACCCCAATGAAATATTCAAGGACTCCCAAGCAACCAAGCTTGGGGATGCCCCGGAAGGCATCCCCTCTTTCTTCTAACAATCATCGATAATTTTACTTGGAGCTATATTTTTATTTGTCACATGATATGCGTAAATCTTGGAGCGTCTTTTGCATTTAGTTTTAATTTTTCTTTTATGCACCATGCTGGTATGAGATAGTCCATGGTTGATTTATAGAATGCTCATTGCACTTCACTTATATCTTTTGAGTATGGCTTTATAGAATGCTTCATGTGCTTCACTTATATCTATTGAAGTTTGGATTGCCTGTTTCTCTTCACATAGAAAACCACCATTTGTAGAATGCTCTTTTTCTTCACATATATTTGTTAGAGTGTGGGCATATCTTTTGTATAAATAATTAAACTCTCTTGCTTCACTTATATCTATTTAGAGAGATGACAGGAACTGGTCATTCACATGGTTAGTCATAAAATCCTACATAAAACTTGTAGATCACTGAATATGATATGTTTGATTCCTTGCAATAGTTTTGTGATATAAAGATGGTTATATTAGAGTCATGCTAGTGGGTATTTGTGGATTGTATAAATACTTGTGTTGAAGTTTGTGATTCCCGTAGCATGCACGTATGGTGAACCGTTATGTGATGAAGTCGGAGCATGAGGTATTTATTGATTGTCTTTCTTATGAGTGGCGGTCGGGGACGAGCGATGGTCTTTTCCTACCAATCTACCCCCCTAGGAGCATGCGCGTAGTACTTTGTTTCAATGACTAATAGATTTTTGTAATAAGTATGTGAGTTATTTATGACTAATGTTGAGTCCATGGATTATACGCACTCTCACCCTTCCATCATTGCTAGCCTCTTCGGTACCGTGCATTGCCCTTTCTCACCTCGAGAGTCGGTGCAAACTTCGCCGGTGCATCCAAACCCCGTGATATGATACGCTCTATCACACATAAGCCTCCTTATATCTTCCTCAAAACAGCCACCATACCTACTTATCATGGCATTTCCATAGCCATTCCGAGATATATTGCCACGCCAGACGGTGCCCGAGGGAGGCACGAGGCAGGGGGCGCACCCCACCCCCTGGGCGCGCCCCTGACCCTCATGGCCACTCCGTAAGGCGGTGATGCCCTTCTTTCGCCGCAAGAAAGCTAATATCTGGATAGAGATCGTGTTAAAATTTCAGCCCAATGGGAGTTACGGATCTCCGGGAATATAAGAAACGGTGAAAGGGCAGAATCTGGGAACGCAGAAACAGAGAGAGATAGAGAGACATATCCCATCTCGGAGGGGCTCTCGTCCCTCCCACGCCATGGAGGCCAAGGACCAGAGGGTAAACCCTTTTCCAATCTAGGGAGGAGGTCAAGGAAGAAGAAGAAGGAGGGGGCCCTCTCCCCCTCGCTTCCGGTGGCGCCGGAGTGCCACCGGGGGCCATCATCATGTAACGCCCTCGATGCGGCTATAGCTCCCACGTGTCGAGGCACGACTTAGAGACATAACCGCATTGAAAGCAATGTCGCAAGTCAGGCAATCATTACAACATCCCATGTAATACATAATAAAAGGGGGAGAAACATAGTTGGCTTACACTCACCACGTCACATCAGAGTACATAAATAACATCCATCAAACAATCACTCATGGCCCGACTACGGCGCCAAAATAGAAGAAAAACCCAACATGCGACAAGGCCCTGAATCAAACCCCAACTAGGTACCACTTCTGATCGTCGGGAAAGGAAACATAATAACGCTGAGAGTCCTCGTCGAACTCCCACTTGAGCTCGTACTCGTCACCTGGAGCGGAATCACCTGGACCTGCATCTGGAGTTATAGTATCTGTGAGCCACGGGGACTCAGCAATCTCGCACCCTCGCGATCAAAACTATTTAAGCTTATAGGAATGGAAGAGGCAAACATATGTGGAGCTGCAGCAAGCGACTAGCATATGGGGTGGCTATCTTATACGCAAAAGAGAGCGAGAAGAGGAGGCAAAGCGCGAGCGAGAATCTAGAAGGATATCCTGCGCAAACATAACTCCAACACCGTGTCCACTTCCCGGACTCCGCCGAGAAGAGGCCATCACGGCAACACACTCAGTTGATTCATTTTAATTAATTAAGGTTCAAGTTATCTACAACCGGAAATTAACAAATTCCCATCTGCCCATAACCGCGGGCATGGCTTTCGAAAGTTCAATCCCTGCAGGGGGTCCCAACTTAGCCCATGACAAGCTCTCACGGTCAACGAAGGAATAGACCTCCACCCGAGACACACCGATCAGACTCGGCAACCCGGTACAACAAGACAATTCGACAGGTTAAAACAAGACCAGCAACACCACCCGAATGTGCCGACAAATCCCGATAGGAGCTGCACATATCTCTTTCTCAGGGCACACTTAGATGAGCCAGACGTCGGGTAAGCCAGCCCAGAGTTGCCCCTGGTAGCCTCGGACATCGCTCAGTGGGACCAACACTCAGAGGAGCACTGGCCCGGGGGGGGGGGGGGTTAAAATAAGATGACCCTTGAGTCTGCAGAACCCAAGGGAAAGAAAAGGCTAGGTGGCAAATGGTAAAACCAAGGTTGGGCATTGCTGGAAAAGCTTTAATCAAGGCGAACTATCGAGGGGTTCCCATTATAACCCAACCGCGTAAGGAACGCAAAATCCGGGAACATAACACCGATATGACGGAAACTAGGGCGGCAAGGGTGGAACAAAACACTAGGCGAGAGGCCGAGCCTTCCACCCGTTACCAAGTATATAGATGCATTAAGATACCATAGCAATATAATGATATCCCCAACAAGAAAAATAAATGATGTTCCAACAAGGAACGGCCTCCAAACTTCACCTGCAACTAGCAACGCTATAAGAGGGGCTGAGCAAAGCGGTAACATAGCCAACCAACGGTTTGCTAGGACAAGGTGGGTTAGAGGTTTTACATGGCAATTGGGAGGCTGACAAGCAAAAGGTAGGCATCGTAGCATTGGCATAGCAAGAGCGAGCAAACTAGCATAGCAAAGATAGTAGTGATTTCGAGGGTATGATCATCTTGCCTGCACAGTTGTCAGAGTTGACTGGATCCTCACAAGCAGACTCAACGGGCTCCTCGGTAGCGAACTCGTCTCCCGGCTCTACCCAACAAGACAAACAAGCAACAAGGATACAATCAACCACGTGCAAGACCAAGCAATATGATGAAATGATGATATGCTATGCGGGATGCGATGCGGGATGCAAAATGCAAGATATAACAGGAAATGCATGAACCTGGCCTCAACATGGAATTCCAAGGGTGCCACTGGATAGAGGGGATGAAATCGATTGAAAACGATATAAAGATCATTGGAATCGGAGTTACGGTTTGGAAATGGCAAGCGTTTTAAGATATGACACCGGTCTGCGATTTACAGCAAGTAGGCATCTAAACGCAACGAAATGAACATGCTACAGCCACCAAACATGACAAAAAAATACATGGCATGGATGCACACAAGATTCTTAACAAAAGACTAGCACTTAGCCACGGCCAATTCATCCATTAAGAGGTTCAAACAAGCATGGCAAAAACGCAAATGCAAAACAGATTCCAGACTTAGTGAAATTAACACTAGTCTGAAATTTCAGATCACGATGCTCTCTTCGGAGTAGCAAAACAACATGATAAATGACCTGAACATGACAAGTAAGAACTTGGCATGGAGCTACTCAACAAGCTTAGCAAAAATCCCAAAGTGATCTGAGGCCAAAAGGGATCACAAAATATATTAACGGGCACACGAACATAGCTAAAACACAATCAGATTTCAGACTTTGTGAAAACTGAGACATGCTAAAATATAACTCACGAAGGCATGTAAACGAGCTCGATGCACTCACCACGGTGCCAATCATGGCAAGGAAGGCATACACCCATTAAGAAGGCACAAAATACAAGCTAGACATGGCAAGAACAATGGCATATCATGCACGGATCAACTACAACAACGCCGGCAAAATCGCAAACGAGTTGACGATCTGCCCAGATTCACCACGAAGCAAAAGTAGAGCTCGATCGACTCAAGCTAGGGTGCACCATAATTGCAAACAAAGACATGGATGGATAGAGCATAACATGGAAAACAAAAGTCCCTTACTGATCATCCTCAAAAGAGGCACGGATCATTAGGAAACAAGCTGAACATATGGCATCATGAACTAAAATATCCCAGACTTAGTGAAAGCAACTAAGTCCCTGAAAACAGATTTACCGGGTGCCTCTCTTTGCAAGCTTGCACAAGTCACCACACACATCCTAAAAATGCATGGGTTGCACCTCTGGAAAGAAGACCAAATGCTTAACAAAACATATGAAGGACTCACAGGCATATCATGCACACAATAATCATGGCAAAATTGACAAAACTCTATGATGAACTAGCAGATCTGACAATTAACTCACGAAGCCTCCTTCTAACAGCATTTTGGGCATCAAGATGAACTCCAATGAAAATGATGCAATGGAATGAAATGATGTACTCGTCGAGACGAACATTTTGATATATCATATGACCAAAACGGAGCTACGGATGCAAAGTTACGGGCGGTCAAATATGCATAAAAGATTAGAGGGAGAGGGAAAAAGTCAACCGAGATTAGGGTTTTTTTAGATCTGAGATCCAGATCGGCCTGAGGCACTGTTCATGCGCGCGTCTCCCGAGTATGGACGGCGCCGGAGGGAACAGAGGAAGGGGAGGCCGGGCTCCGCCGGCGACGAGGTGGTGGCGGCGCGGCCGGGGACGGGCGGTGGCGACCCGGCGTGGAGGCGGGGCGACGAGGTGGCGGCGGCTGACGGCCCGCGGCGGCACGCCGGAGTGGCGGCGACGGCCGGAGGCAGGGGCGGCGCGGGGAGCGCGGCGGGGTTCCGGCGAGGCGGCGGCCGCCGGCGAGAGGAGGCGGGCGGCGCTGCGGTGGCGCGGGCGCGGCCCGGGTGGAGCGAGGAGGGGGCCCGCGGTAGGCCTGGGCGGGCCGGCGCGGTGGCGGCCATGCGGTCCCGCCCCGGGGACAGGTGGCAGCGCGAGAGTGGCCGGGCGCGGCGGGGCGGACGTGTCCGGTCCGATCCGGACGCGTCTGGCGGCTGGAGATCTGTTTTTTTAGAACTAGGGTTCGAGGAGGAAGACGAGATCCGAAAATGGAGGAGGTATAAATAGGCATAAGTAGAGCTAGGAGAGTCCAAATGAGGTGCGGTTTTCGGCCACGCGATCGTGATCGAACGCTCTAGGACATGGAGCAGAGTTTGGTGGGTTTTGGGCCAAATTTGAGGGGTGTTGGGCTGCAACACACACGAGGCCTTTTCGGTCCCTCGGTTAACCGTTGGAGTATCAAACGAAGTCCAAATGATACGAAACTTGACAGGCGGTCTACCGGTAGTAAACCAAGGCCGCATGACAAGTCTCGGTCCAATCCGGAAATGTTTAACCCCCACACACGAAAGGAAGCTAGAAATGGCCACCGGAGGAGAACGAAGCGCCGGAATGCAAAACGGACAACGGGGAAAATGCTCGGATGCATGAGACGAACACGTATGCAAATGCAATGCACATGATGACATGATATGAGATGCATGAAAATGAAAACAACACACGGAGACAAAGACCCGAACCCGAGGAAATAAATATAGCTTAACGCCGGAAACGGCAAGAGTTGGAGTACAAATTGGGAAAATCGTATCTGGGGCGTTACAACACTCCACCACTACGAAAAGATCTCGTCCCGAGATCTAGGACTGAAAGAACTCCGGGTACTCAGAACGGAGGTGATCCTCGCGTTCCCAGGTAGCTTCACGGTCGGAATGGTGAGACCACTTGACTTTGAGGAATTTGATTGACTTGTTGCGAGTCTTGCATTCAGTCTCTTCAAGAATAGCAACTGGGTGCTCACGATAAGAGAGATCTTCTTGGAGCTCAATGTCCTCGAAGTTGATGGTGCGGTCAGGAGTCTTGAAGCACTTTCGAAGCTGAGAGACATGGAACACATCATGGACATTTGCAAAGTTTGAAGGAAGCTCGAGTTGATAGGCGAGGTCGCCTCTCTTGCTGACAATCTTGAAAGGTCCCACGTATCTAGGGGCAAGCTTCCCTTTGATACCGAAGTGACGAGTACCTTTCATAGGAGAGACGCGGAGGTAAACATGATCTCCGATTTCGAAAGCCAAATCACGGTGCTTACTATCATAGTAGCACTTCTGGCGGGATTGGGCTACTTTGAGGTTATCACGAATGACTTTGCACATTTCTTCTGCTTCTGTGATTAAGTCATTACCCAGCAGCTGACGTTCACCGGTTTCAGACCAGTTGAGAGGGGTACGGCACTTCCTGCCATACAGAATTTCAAATGGGGCCTTGCCCGAACTTTCTTGAAAACTGTTGTTATAGGAGAATTCAGCATAAGGAAGACAATCCTCCCACTTCATGCCGAAGGAGATCACACAAGCCCTGAGGATATCTTCAAGAATCTGGTTGACACGCTCGACTTGACCGCTTGTTTGAGGATGGAAAGCAGTGCTGAAGCGGATGTTAGTGCCCATGGCCTTCTGGAAAGAATCCCAAAACTTCGAGGTAAAGATGCTGCCACGGTCTGAAGATATCACTTGAGGAATACCGTGCAGAGAGACAATGCGAGAGGTATAGAGTTCCGCCAATTGAGCTGCAGTGATCGACTCTTTGATAGGCAGAAAATGAGCCACTTTGGTGAGCTTGTCGATGACAACAAATATAGCATCATTGCCACGCTTGGACTTTGGAAACCCAGTCACGAAGTCCATTTCAATGTGGTCAAACTTCCATTCTAGAATGGCAAGAGGTTGGAGGAGACCCGCTGGCCTTTGGTGTTCCGCCTTCACTCTTCTGCAGACATCACATTCATTCACGAATTTAGCGATCTCGCGCTTCATTCGAGTCCACCAATAAGCTTGCTTGAGGTCCTGATACATCTTCGTGCTCCCAGGGTGGATGGAGAGGAGAGAATTGTGAGCCTCGTTCATGATCACTTTACGAAGTTCACCTTTGGGCACAACAATACGATCCTCGAAGAAGAGAGTGTCCTTGTCATCAAGGCGGTAGCACTTGTACTTGGACTGACTCTTGGCAATCCCAATCTTCACCTTTTTCACCATAGCATCAAGAAGTTGGGCTTGGCGAATCTGGTCTTCTAAGGTAGGAGAGGCTTGAAGGTTGGTGAGGAAACCTTGAGGAACAACTTGCAGATTAAGTTTGCGGAAAGCTTCACAAAGCTCGGGTTGATAAGGCTTGAGAATCAGACTGTTGCAATAGGCCTTTCTACTCAAAGCGTCAGCAATCACATTGGCCTTGCCTGGAGTATACTCAATACTCGGATTATACTCTTGAATCATTTCGACCCATCGAGTTTGCCTTAGGTTGAGATTAGGCTGAGTGAAGATGTACTTGAGACTCTTGTGATCAGTGAAAATGTCCACTTTTCTTCCCAATAGAAGATGTCTCCAAGTCAAAAGAGCATGCACAACTGCCGCCAACTCAAGATCATGAGTGGGGTAGTTCTTCTCATTAGGCTTCAACTAGCGAGAGGTATAAGCAACCACTTTCTTCTCTTGCATCAATACTGCGCCAAGACCTTGGAGAGAGGCATCACAAAAGACCTCGTACGGCTTGGATTCATCAGGCGGAGTCAGAACTGGAGCAGTGATCAACTTCTCTTTCAAAGTGTTGAAAGCAATATCACACTCCGGAGACCAAACATACTTGACGTGCTTCTGAAGAAGATTTGAGAGAGGCTTCGCGATCTTGGAAAAGTTTTCAACGAATCTTCGACAATAGCTTGCGAGACCGAGAAAACTACGGAGCTGCTTCACATTCTGAGGAGGTTCCCAATTCACAATTGCGGAAACCTTCTCGGGATTCACGGAAATGCCCTTGGCAGAGATGATATGACCAAGATAAAGAACCTCGTCGAGCCAAAATTCACACTTGGAGAACTTGGCGTAGAACTGATGCTCCCTGAGCTTATCAAGAACCAAACGCAAGTGCTTGGCATGATCTTCCTTGTTCTTGGAGAAAACCAGAATGTCATCGAGATAGACCAAAACAAAGTCATTGGTGTAGGCGTTGAAGATAAAATTCATCATACGAGAGAACGTCGAAGGAGCGTTGGCGAGGCCAAAAGACATGACAGTGTATTCATATGAACCAAAGCTTGTTCTGAATGCTGTCTTGGGAATATCTTCTTCATGAATGCGAATCTGGTGATAACCCATACGGAGATCAAGCTTGGAGAATACTTGGGCACCTTTGAGTTGTTCGAAAAGCTCATTGATGTTGGGAAGTGGGTATTTGTTCTTGATGGTCTTCTTGTTCACCGGACGGTAATCAACACAAAGTCGGTCCGTTCCATCCTTCTTCTTCACAAAAAGAACACCACAACCCCACGGAGAAGTACTAGGCCGGATGAGACCCATTCTTTCTTGCTCATCGAGTTGCTTCTTCAGCTCCTTCAACTCCTCAGGTCCGAGCTTGTAAGGACGTTTGCACACAGGTTCCGTGCCAGGTTCAAGTTCAATAACGAATTCCACTGGCCGGTGCGGAGGCATTCCTGGGAGCTCTTCTGGAAAGACGTCTTGATATTCGCAAACGACAGGAATTTGAGAGATGGCATCCAATTCACCCTTCTCATTGAGAGAAAACAGACGGATAGTATTATCCCGAGCGGCAAAGACAATTACATCCTCAGACGAATGAGTCAATTGAATCTGCCTGGCTGCACAATCAAGTTGAGCCTTGTGCTTAGAAAGCCAATCCATCCCGAGAATAAGATCAATATCCGAGTTACCAAGAACCACCGGAGAAGAGAGAAATTTGTAATCGCCCAATGTGATAGAAACATCTGGGGCAAACGCGCTTGCATTCATAAATTTACCCGGAGAAACCACAGATAACTGACTAGGCAAATCTTGCAAAGGCAACTCATGCTTAGAAACAAATGGCCTCGAGATGAAACAATGCGATGCACCCGTGTCAAAAAGAACTTTTGCAGGAATATCATTAACAGGAAGGTTACCCATGATCACATCTGACGAGTCCTCTGCCTGAGCTGCATTCATCAAATTGACCTTGGCGGGCTTGGGGTTATGCTTGACCACAGCTGTACTTGCCGATCTGACAGGAGGAGGAGGAAGACGCCTCTGGTTGAAACACTTGTTGGCATAGTGACCCTTCTGTTGGCACTTGTTGCACGTGACCTCTGAAAGCGGACGATGATACGGAGCACTCGATCTTGGAGCTTGAGACGAAGCCTTGTTCTGAAAGCCTGGGTTGGGTGGGTGGGAAGAACCACTGCCACCTTTGCTCTTCTGCTGATACGGCTGACGGAACGGAGGAGGAAGCCAAAACTTCTGCTGCTTGGCCACTTGAGTAGAGGAAGAAGGAGTAACATCTCTGACTCGCTTCCTGGAAGCATCACACCTCAACTGAGCAGCCTCTTGCTTCAGTGCCATGTTGTAGAACTCATCGTATCTCAAAGGCTCAAAGAGAACAAGAGCGAGCTGAATATCTTCTCTGAGACCACCCCTGAACTGATATATCATGCTCTTCTCATCAGGCACGTCCTGCTTGGCAAAGCGGGCAAGCTTCTGGAACAATTTGTTGTAGTCATAGACAGACAAAGAACCTTGCTTCAGATTGCGGAATTCCTCACACTTGCTTTCAACCACGCTCTGCGGAATGTGATGAGCTCGGAAATCTCGACGGAAATCATCCCAAGTGATAACACGTCCATCTCTGGAATCCTTGTACTGCTGGAACCATTCTGCAGCTTGATCTTTGAGTTGGAAGGAAGCGAACTTCACAAAGTCCTCAGGCCTGACATTGCTGCACTCGAAATGCTTACACAGATCCACAAGCCAATCGTCAGCATCGGTTGCCTCAACACAATTACTGAAAGTCTTTGGCCCGTTAGCAAGGAACTGGTTGAGTGTAGCAAAGTGACTCTGATTGCTGCCTTGATTCCCTTGACTGCCTTGATTGCACTCTTGGAGAATTTGCATGATCAGCTGAGTGTTTGCATTGGTTGCGGCCATCACAGCTTGCCATGCCTCTGGAGGAGCTGGAGGTGGTGGCGGATCAGGATTCGGAGTCGTGCGCGTTGGAGGAGCCATCCTGAAGAGGTTGACCACCATTAGCACATGACAGATAAATATTGAAGCTGAATCCAACGGAATGAAAATTGCTACATACAGTCTTCACATCCGAACAAAATGAACGAATGCATTCCTCTTCAAATGGTCACATATCCATAAATTGAGAATCCACGTAGAATTAAGGTAGAGAAATAAATCAACAAGGTACGAATGAAGAACGAATAATCGGTAAGAAATCCCAATCTCAAACCAATATCCGTGGAAGAAGAACTAGAGCTACTAGAGTTCCCACCTATGAAACTCCCGAACTTTTCCGGTTATGCAATCAGGTGTTGGGGATACAGGGGAAGCATAATATCTCACCCAAACTAGCAAATCCTACATCCAGCTGTATCCATCCTTCAACACATAACCAAGAAAACTTCAGAAACCATCTACCTCAACCTTCGAAAAGCATCCATTATACAAGTTATGGCGATACTCCCGAACTCCCGCCCCAGTACTGGGTGGCGTCGAGGTTATCTCACCAACGAACTGCATAAAAGAGATTTTCGATGTCGGCGAACATATCTCAAGTATTCCAGAATTGCAACGATAAAATTATGATGACAACACCTCAGAGCTCAACTCCCCGGGACACTTCCACTAAACCCCTGACAGGAGGCACCAAGATAGTGTTCTCACCATAAGCCATCGGAACAAATCCAAGATACTCGCGTGATCCTAAAAAATTTTTTTAGTGAAATTTGAGAAGAGAAGAGTCAAAACTCTACGTCAGGATGCCTTACCAGAGCGATGAGGAGACTGGGAAGTAAAAAGAATTCCTAAGCTCTCCGATATATAATTCCTAAGTGACTCAAAACATTTTTCTAGACACAACTCGGCTGCTAAAAACGATCAAGCAATGGGGCTCCTAAGGTCGGGGAAGGCTCTGATTACCAACTTGTAACGCCCTCGATGCGGCTATAGCTCCCACGTGTCGAGGCACGACTTAGAGACATAACCGCATTGAAAGCAATGTCGCAAGTCAGGCAATCATTACAACATCCCATGTAATACATAATAAAAGGGGGAGAAACATAGTTGGCTTACACTCGCCACGTCACATCAGAGTACATAAATAACATCCATCAAACAATCACTCATGGCCCGACTACGGCGCCAAAATAGAAGAAAAACCCAACATGCGACAAGGCCCTGAATCAAACCCCAACTAGGTACCACTACTGATCGTCGGGAAAGGAAACATAATAACGCTGAGAGTCCTCGTCGAACTCCCACTTGAGCTCGTTGGACAAGGTGGGTTAGAGGTTTGACATGGCAATTGGGAGGCTGACAAGCAAAAGGTAGGCATCGTAGCATTGGCATAGAAAGAGCGAGCAAACTAGCATAGCAAAGATAGTAGTGATTTCGAGGGTATGATCATCTTCCTTCACAGTTGTCAGAGTTGACTGGATCCTCACAAGCAGACTCAACGGGCTCCTCGGTAGCGAACTCGTCTCCCGGCTCTACCCAACAAGACAAACAAGCAACAAGGATACAATCAACCACGTGCAAGACCAAGCAATATGATGAAATGATGATATGCTATGCGGGATGCGATGCGGGATGCAAAATGCAAGATATAACAGGAAATGCATGAACCTGGCCTCAACATGGAATTCCAAGGGTGCCACTGGATAGAGGGGATGAAATCGATTGAAAACGATATAAAGATCATTGGAATCGGAGTTACGGTTTGGAAATGGCAAGCGTTTTAAGATATGACACCGGTCTGCGATTTACAGCAAGTAGGCATCTAAACGCAACGAAATGAACATGCTACAGCCACCAAACATGACAAAAAAATACATGGCATGGATGCACACAAGATTCTTAACAAAAGACTAGCACTGAGCCACGGCCAATTCATCCATTAAGAGGTTCAAACAAGCATGGCAAAAACGCAAATGCAAAACAGATTCCAGACTTGGCGAAATTAACACTAGTCTGAAATTTCAGATCACGATGCTCTCTTCGGAGTAGCAAAACAACATGATAAATGACCTGAACATGACAAGTAAGAACATGGAATGGAGCTACTCAACAAGCTTAGCAAAAGTCCCAAAGTGACCTGAGGCCAAAAGGGATCACAAAATATATTAACGGGCACACGAACATAGCTAAAACACAATCAGATTTCAGACTTTGTGAAAACTGAGACATGCTGAAATATAACTCACGAAGGCATGTAAACGAGCTCGATGCACTCACCACGGTGCCAATCATGGCAAGGCAGGCATACACCCATTAATAAGGCACAAAATACAAGCTAGACATGGAAAGAACAATGGCATAGCATGCACGGATCAACTACAACAACGCCGGAAAAATCGCAAACGAGTTGACGATCTGCCCAGATTCACCACGAAGCAAAAGTAGAGCTCGATTGACTCAAGCTAGGGTGCACCATAATTGCAAACAAAGACATGGATGGATAGAGCATAACATGGATAACAAAAGTCCCTTACTGATCATCCTCAAAAGAGGCACGGATCATTAGGAAACAAGCTGAACATATGGCATCATGAACTAAAATATCCCAAACTTAGTGAAAACAACTAAGTCCCTGAAAACAGATTTACCGGGTGCCTCTCTTTGCAAGCTTGCACAAGTCACCACACACATCCTAAAAATGCATGGGTTGCACCTCTGGAAAGAAGACAAAATGCTTAACAAAACATATGAAGGACTCAAAGGCATATCATGCACACAATAATCATGGCAAAATTGACAAAAGTCTAAGATGAACTAGTAGATCTGACAATTAACTCATGAAGCCTCCTTCTAACAGCATTTTGGGCATCAAGATGAACTCCAATGAAAATGATGCAATGGAATGAAATGATGTACTCGTAGAGACGAACATTTTGATATATCATATGACCAAAACGGAGCTACGGATGCAAAGTTACGGGCGGTCAAATATGCATAAAAGATTAGAGGGAGAGGGAAAAAGTCAACCGAGATTAGGGTTTTTTTAGATCTGAGATCCAGATCGGCCCGGGGCACTGTTCATGCGCGCGTCTCCCGAGGATGGCCGGCGCCGGAGGGAACCGAGGAAGGGGAGGCCGGGCTCCGCCGGCGACGAGGTGGTGGCGGCGCGGCCGGGGACGGGCGGTGGCGACCCGGCGTGGAGGCGGGGCGACGAGGTGGCGGCGGCTGACGGCCCGCGGCGGCGCGCCGGAGTGGCGGCGACGGCCGGAGGCAGGGGCGGCGCGGGGAGCGCGGCGGGGTTCCGGCGAGGCGGCGGCCGCCGGCGAGAGGAGGCGGGCGGCGCTGCGGTGGCGCGGGCGCGGCCCGGGTGGAGCGAGGAGGGGGCCCGCGGTGGGCCTGGGCGGGCCGGCGCGGTGGCGGCGATGCGGTCCCGCCCCGGGGACAGGTGGCAGCACGAGAGTGGCCGGGCGCGGCGGGGCGGACGTGTCCGGCGGCTGGAAATCTGTTTTTTTAGAACTAGGGTTCGAGGAGGAAGACGAGATCCGAAAATGGAGGGGGTATAAATAGGCATAAGTAGAACTAGGAGAGTCCAAATGAGGTGCGGTTTTCGGCCACGCGATCGTGATCGAACGCTCTAGGACATGGAGCAGAGTTTGGTGGGTTTTGGGCCAAATTTGAGGGGTGTTGGGCTGCAACACACACGAGGCCTTTTCGGTCCCTCGGTTAACCGTTGGAGTATCAAACGAAGTCCAAATGATACGAAACTTGACAGGCGGTCTACCGGTAGTAAACCAAGGCCGCATGACAAGTCTCGGTCCAACCCGGAAATGTTTAACCCCCACACACGAAAGGAAGCTAGAAATGGCCACCGGAGGAGAATGAAGCGCCGGAATGCAAAACGGACAACGGGGAAAATGCTCGGATGCATGAGACGAACACGTATGCAAATGCAATGCACATGATGACATGATATGAGATGCATGAAAACGAAAACAACACACGGAGACAAAGACCCGAACCCAAGGAAATAAATATAGCTTAACGCCGGAAACGACAAGAGTTGGAGTACAAATTGGGAAAATCGTATCTGGGGCGTTACACATCATCACCGCAATCTTCACCAACAACTTCACCGCCATCATCACCAATTCTCCTCCCTTCTATGTAGCGGTATAACCCCTCTTTTACCCGCTGTAATCTCTACTTAAACATGGTGCTCAATGCTATATATCATTTCCTAATGATGTATGGCTATCCTATGATGTTTGAGTAGATCCGTTTTGTCCTATGGGTTATTTGATGATCATGATTGGTTTGAGTTGCATGTTTTATTATTGGTGCTGTCCTATGGTGCTCTCCGTGTCACGCAAGTGTGAGGGATCCCCGCTGTAGGGTGTTGCAATATGTTCATGATTCGCTTATAGTGGGTTGCCTGAGTGACTGAAACACAACCCCGAGTTAGGGGGTTGTTGCGTATGGGATAAAGAGGACTTGATGCTTTAATGCTATGGTTGAGTTTTACCTTAATGATCTTTAGTAGTTGCAGATGTTTGCTAGAGTTCCAATCATAAGTGCATATGATCCAAGTAGAGAAAGTATGTTAGCTTATGCCTCTCCCTCATATAAAATTGCAATAATGATTACCGGTCTAGTTATCGACTGCCTAGGGACAAATAACTTTCTCGTGACAAAAAGCTCTTTACTAAAACTAACTTAGTTGTGTCTTTACCTAAACAGCCCCTACTCTTTATTTACATAATCTTTATTATCTTGCAAAACTATCCAACAACACCTACAAAATACTTCTAGTTTCATACTTGTTCTAGGTAAAGCGAACATCTAGCGTGCGTAGAGTTGTATCGGTGGTCGATAGAACTTGAGGGAATATTTGTTCTGCCTTTAGCTCCTCGTTGGGTTCGACACTCTTACTTATCGACACTCTTACTTGTCAAGTTTTCAGAAACAAGGCCCGTCTCGTTGCTCAAGGTTACACAAAAGTTGAAGGGATTGACTTTGATGAAATATTTGCTCCTGCGGCTAGGCTTGAAGCCATTCACATACTGCTAGCCTATGCCAACCACAACAACATTCTTCTATACAAAATGGATGTCAAGAGTGCCTTTCTCAACAGCAAAAATTGAAGAAGAAGTGTATTTTGCACAACCACCTGGTTTTGAAGACCCAATGCGTCCTGACATGGTATACAAGCTCAACAAGGCACTGCATGGCCTCAAATAAGTACCTCGCGCTTGGTATGACACACTTAAAGACTTTCGGAAGAGCAAAGTCTTCAAACCTGGTTCTCTAGATCCCACTCTCTTCATGAAGATATATGATGGTGAACTATTTGTATGCCAAATCTATGTGGATGATATTATCTTTGGCCGCACTGACAAGAGATATAGTGATGAGTTTGGGCATATGATGCAAGAGCAATTTCAGATGTCCATGATGGGTGAGCTGAAATTCTTCCTTGGTCTTCAAATCCGGCAGCAGAGTAATGGCATCTTCATATCACAAGAAAAATACCTCAAAGATTGCCTGAAGAAGTTTGGAATGCAAGCCTGCAAAGGGTACACGACGCCAATGCCAACCAAAGGACAATTGGGCCCCGACGATAATGGCAAAGAGTTTGGTCAAAAGGTATACCGCTACATGATTGGTTCTTTACTCTACTTATGTGCATCTAGGCCTGATATAATGCTTACAGTTTGCATGTGTGCCCGATTCCAAGCGGCACCAAAGGAATCGCATCACTTAGCTGTGAAGCGAATTCTTCGATACTTGGCTTACACTCCAACATTAGGATTATGGTATCCAAAGGGCTCAGAGTTTGATCTAGTTGGATTCTCAGATGCTGATTATGCTGTTGACAAGGTTGATCGCAGTCCATATCAGGCACATGTCACTTTCTTGGACGATCTCTTGTTTGTTGGTCTTCAAAGAAGCAGAACTATGTATCACTCTCTAGTGCTGAATCCAAATACATTGCTACTGGATCTTGCTGCGCTCAACTTCTATGGATGAAGAAAACTCTCAAGGACTATGGCATCCACCTGAAACATGTGCCACTTTACTGTGACCATGAAAGCGACATCAAGATTGCCAACAGCCTAGTTCAGCACTCGAAGACAAAGCACATTCAGATACTTCATCACTTTCTCAGAGATCATGTCATGAAGGAAGATATTGATATCATTCACGTCAACACTAAAGAGCAATTGACAGATATCTTTACAAAGCACTTGGATGATAAAATGTTTTGCAAGTTGCGGTGTGAGCTAAATATCTTAGAATTCTCAAATGTCTTGTGATTGGACACACATCCTAACGCTTATGCATGTTGATGACTTAGATGTGCAACACATGAAGTAACGTATATCTTCAATCAATGAAGACTTACCCTCTAAGTGTGAATACATTAAACACCGAATTTGACTTCGGAGCGCCACGATAATTATGCGCCGTGTCTGGGTCTAATACTTCCTATACGGTGGGTAACGCCACCACCAAACGTTCTCGAAGATTTTTCTTTTGGCGTCATGATTGCACTATCTTCGCATTTGGTTTGTCTTCAACATTGGTTTGACTTCAAGGTTTATCTTCACACTGTTGATTTGGTCTTTATATATGATCCAAATAAACATGGTGCCCGACAAGTCAGACATGGTGCATATATATAGTAGCACTATTCTAATCCCAGAGTCAGAATAACTATTTGGATCATGGCACGCCCTATATAGACGGCGACGAGTTGTTCCAAAACTCCCGAAACTTTGCACATCAGAGAAACTCGCAAAATCGAGCCACCACCTCCGCCGCCCTCCCAAGATTGCACCGCCACCTCCGCGGATCACGTCGCCACCTCCGCCATTCTCCGTGGATCGCGCCGCTACACCCCCGTCCCCGGATCGCCCCGCCACATCCCCTTCCCGGATCACCCCGCCACCACCTCATCCCTCTCCAAATCGCGCCGCCACCTTCGCCCTCCCCTGTCGCGCTGCCACCGCCGCCCACCCTCCTCTACAACGCATCCCTACTCATTGACCCCCAACGCCGGCGCGCATCCATCCTTCCCTCTATGCCGTCGCGCCTCCCCGAACATCCAGCTTGCCTCCGACCTCGCCCAACATCTCCTCCCGGCGACGAACCCATGCCTCATGCGGCTCCTCACTGCTCTCTCCCGGCCACGTGCGCCTCCCCGGTATCTCTATAGCCACCGTGCCACCGCCACTTACGACGGCACTCCTGGCAGGGCACTATCGGCCACCACGGGGCGTCTGCACCAACCCCACCATCGTCTCCCCTTCCTCCATCACCACCCCGCTCATCATCCTGAAGTCCACCTTTGTCAACGCTGCCGTTCAAGTACTCGTTCCATTCCGAAGTCTACTTGTGATTTTTGTTCTTCGTGACACTGACATTGCTATCTAATTAGTTCTGTGATTAACAAGAAAAAAGGGCCTGAAGATATAGGTGACTTGTCGTATCAACACAAGGACAGAAGAAAGCAGCGCATCTTAATTACTCACGTGGAGATTGAAGGAGGAGAAAATATAACTAGCTATGAGCAAAACTGGGGGTGCTTCTAGTCTTCTAGATCATGAGCTCAATCATTCTCAGGCTCAGCAAGCAAAAGCATTGACCCAAGGGAGAGTAACCAGTCGATCCAGTTCTGGAGCTCAATCCCTCCCCCCGCTGGTGATTGAACTGCAGTGCATGGTGTAGTAGAACCCCCCTGTGTGGCTCGCGTCCATTACCTCGCGTGCTCCTGGTTACTTCCTCCAATGCAGGAACGAACAGAGTGATCAGCTTCTTTCTGCTGCTCTTCTTCTTCCACTAATTCTTTAGATTCGAAGTTCAACTCCGCGTCAGATAGAAGTCTAGTTTGATGTTACTACACACTCACTCTCATGTTTGTGAATTTCTCCTTGGCTTTCTCTTTGTTGAATCACAGATTCACTGGAGCGGCACATGACCTCCTAACATCAGCCAACCAGTGCGAAGGCCGCGGATGGCATGTTGTGTGTGTGCATGATGTCGCTATTGGTTTCTGCTATGAGGCGAAATTAGTTGTTGTTGTTCTAAAGATTCTGTAATTTAACAGAAAATTATAAGAGAAAATAACTTGTTGCGCTACTTTAGATGTGTTGCATTTGGCCACCCACATGGATGTACTTAAGTTGCTGTCCAGTGATGAGCCGAGCAATTGCAGACAGTAGTTGCAAAAGAACAATGACAGCCCATCTTGCACCACCCATTTATTTCTGAATGTACTTAAGTTTTGATGTTTGCTTGAACTGAACGATTAAGCTTATCTGAAATTTCGTCGATCTATTCTTCGTGGATAGTACAATATTTTTTTGACTGAAATGAAGTTTCGATGTTTGCTTGAACTGAACCTTTATTGATTGTACAATTAATAACTTGTAAATTCAGTTTAGAACCTAGAAAAAGACTGATGCCAGTGGTTGCCGCTAGACATCTCTTTTTCTCTGCTAGTGCATTTTCTCTCTCTCAAAGTACGTGCGACGTGGTTGCTTCTGTTGCTGTTTGCTGCCGGCCATTGCTAGTTGTTGTTGTGCCCACCCCGACGCCACCATCGCTTTCTGGCTGCTATGTGGTATGCTACTGCTGTAGTTGACATGACTGCGAGAGAGATACTTCTAAGAGAGTTTAGTTGATGTTGGTGTCCGTGGTTAAAGAAAATGAGAAGAGAGAGACATAGAGAGGTGTGTGGAGGGGATTTATTTCTTTCTCTCGCACTTCTTAGTGCGTGTTTTTTTGACTTGTCGCTAGTGTGTTCCATGTACAAAGCATAGAGTATGCTTGTTTGTTTCATGTACTATACAATTAGCAATATGAAAAAAAGATTAGTTTTCATATGTATTCCTGTCACGTGAGTTCACCAAAAAAGCATTGCATGTAGTACTCGTATGTATGTGTGTCAGTTAGCACTTGCTCGCATGTATAACCGTTTGGAAACTGAAAAAAAAGAAACCTACAAGTTCAACTAGGAAAAAACATAAAATTCATAGAATAATAAAAAAATAAAAAAATAAGTGCGTAAAAGCCGGGAAGTTCAACCAGAGAAACACAAAAAGTTCAGGAATAAAAGTATAATACTTCATTTTTAAGAAAACATGAAGTTCGAAAAAAAATAAAAAAAAATAAAAAAAAATCCATGTGCAAAAATGTACTGGAGATTTTAGAGGAAAAACTCAAAAAAATTGCTGGTATCTAAAACTTTGCGTACTATTCCCCAAGAATTTTGAAGAATAAAAAAGATTGGATACTAAATCCTAGTAATTTGCGACCCACTTCCACCCGGCTTCGCACTTGTGTAGGAGTGGGTGGATGGAGCACGATCACGGCAATCGCTCGATCCGGTAGCGGCAAGTTCTGCCATCATTGTTGAAGTGACATAATTAAATAATAAAGCAACTCAAAAGTTCAAATTAAAAAAATGTAGCGGTTCAATGTATATTCCAAAAACTAGATTTTTAGAATATTATAAAAAGGATTTTACCCATTTCTAAAAAAATCCTAGAAGTTCAAACTTAAATAACAGTGAGGTTCGATTTTTATTACAAAACTAGGATTTTCCTTATTACTAAAGGAAAAGCTATGAAGTTCAAATGAAAAAAGAGCACCACTCAAAATTTAAAAAAAAATCTTGATTTTCTCCTTTTTCTAGAAGAAACCTAGAGGTGCAAATTTAAATAACAGAGAAGTTCAATGTTTATTAGAAAAACATGAAGGTCAAATTAGAAAAACAGAGCAGTTCAAGAAAGTTTATGTAAACTAGTTTTCCAATTTCAAATAAAAACTAGAAGTTCAAATTTAGAAAATAGAGAAGTTCAATATTTATTACAAAGCCAAGAAGGTCAAATTGAAAAATAGAGCAATTCAAAAAGTTTATTCAAAAACGGATTTCTACATTACTAAATAAAAAAACTCTAGAAGTTCAAATTTAAATAATTGGCCGGTTCAATATTTATTACAAAACTAGGATTTTTTTATTAGAAAAAGAAATAAACCAAGAACTCCAAGTTACAAAACTAGAGTGGTCCTATATTTATAAAGAAAACTCAGATTTCCATTTACGAAAAAAATAAAATCAAGAAGTTCAAATTAAAACAATAAAGGTAGTTTGATGTATTGAGAAAACCCAGAAATTATTTATGGTTCTAGGAAAATTAAAACTATGAAGTTCAACTTTTTTTTAAATGTTTGATGCTTACTCAAAAACATATTTTTTTTCTATTAATAAAACAATGAAGTTCAAATTAAAATAACAGAGAAGTGCGAAGTTTATAAAACTCATATTTTTCTCGCTACTAAAGAATAATATGTAGAAGTTCAAATTAAAGTAAAGGAACAACTAAAGTCATATTTTCCTAATTATTAAAGAATGAAAAAAGGAAGCTAAAAAACAAGAAGTTAGGATTTAAAAAATAGAGTAGTTAAAAATTCATAAAAAAATATTATCATCATTTTGAGTTACAAATGAATAACACCAAGAAGTCCAAATTAAAAAAAAAACTAAAAAGTTCATTTTAAAGAAGTTCACGTGCAAGAAGTCCAAATTGAAAATAGAGTAGTTTGAAGTATATAAAAAACTCAAATTTGTTGCAAGAAGTTCACGTGCACCTCAGTGCACGGTTCTGAATTTATATTGCCAGACGCCCGACCTCCAATTACATGTTTTAAAATAGCAAGAAATGACGTCCAATCTTCAACTGTGTGTAATTCGACGTATACACAAAAATGTGATAGAAGTTCATAGTGAAAACAACGAGAAGTTCAAGTACTACAAGGAATGCATTCCAGGTGAGAATAAAAGTATAGAAAAATATAAGTTTAAAAGGTTTGTTGAAAGAAGTTCAAGTGCTCTGTCTGGGGAAGTTCAAAAATTCTTGTGAGAGAGGTTCACCTTGTATTTCCATGTTTGTAAACACAACAAAGAAATTGTTTCTTGCCTTTTAAAATAATTCTCTCAATCCACAAAGAAGTTCAGTTATTATTTGAGAGCAATTTAAGTTCAAAAAGAAAATAAAAATTCAAATTACAAAAATGGAAAAAGTTCTTGTACTATACGGTTTGTTTAATATGAGAAAAAATGAATAAAAAGGCAAGGTCCAAATTTTTTGTTGTTATAAGTTCAAGTCCTCGGTTGGAGAAAGTTAAAAAATATATTTGTAAGAGAGGTTTGTACGAAAGGAATATCATTTGTGTAACATAGACGAATGAATGAGATAATTATAAACGAAAGTATGTCAGATAAGTTCAACATGAAAACATCACGAAGTTGAACTACTACGCTGAATGAATTTCAGATCAAAAACTTCTAAAATCATCGCGAGTATGAAAAAACGATCAACACAGGAAAGTTGTGTGCTTACACCAGCTTTCCACCGGTATATCACTTGCTCAATTCCGGTGAGTGGATGGAGAGCTATGAGCAGTGGATGGAGAGCTACGGCAAAATAATCACGTGAAAAATAGAGTGAAGTTCAGGTACACACGCCGAGAAGTTCAGGTTCTTCACGCGGTGCATTTTTGAAGAATCTGTTTCGGGATAAAGGCAGAACGAATGATCTCGCCGTTTTCTAAATTACATGAAAATGACTAGGAATCATAGAAAACTATAAACATGGAAAAGTATCGCATTTTTTGTAGCTTTTCAGAGGTATATTATTTGCCTCATTCCGATAAAGTTTGTAGAAATTACGGGGAAAATACGTTTTTATCCATTTTCCAAATTGACTTAAAACCGTAAGGAATTGGGAGAAGCAATATATACAAAAAAGTTCTGCATTTGTTCAAGCTTTACAACGCCATATCATTTGCTGCATTCGGACGTACCAGTGAAAAATTAGCTTGAAAATACGAACTCGGTGGAACTTGTATCGTTTTCTAAATTACTTTTAAACTGTTCAAAATTAGGAAAAACTTTTAACATGAAAAAGTAGCGCATTTTCATAAGCTTTCCAACTCCATATTATTTTCCTCAGTTGGATTATCCATTTAGAAATGGCATCGAAAATACGAACTCGGGTGTTCCGTTTGCGAAATCCTATGATTTTCCAAATTACTCTTTATCCATAGGGAATTAGAGAAAACTTTCAACATGTAGAAGTAGCGGTTTTGCAGCAGCTTTCCAATGCCATATTATTTGCCTCATTCCGATAAACGGTTTAGAAATGCGATCGAAAATACGATTCACGTTTTTTGTATGAAGAAAAAACGGTTTTCAAAACTGCTCTTAAACAGCTTACGTTTTGCCAAAATTTGAACTTGGGTCATGATACTTGTGTCCATAGCTTCCCAACGGTACATCGCAAGCCCCATTTGGACAATGTTGGCGGAAGTTCAACCTAGCACTAGGAGAAGTTCAGGTCGAACAACCCAGGCAGTAAAATTGCAAAAAACGCAAGTTCATCACGACCCGAGAGCAAAATCCACCAACGAGCAAGATTCCTATTTAAAACCAGTATTTAGTTGCTAAAAACATTTCTAGATTACACTAACATCATATAGAACACGACTAACCAAAATAATTCGCGGGGGAAGCCACGATTGCAAAGATAGCCCGAAGGTCGGGTTCGTACAAAGGGAAGTTCAGGCGCGTTACTCAGGCAGTTCAGGTTGTGATCAGAATATTATTCTGATCCCGTGATCAGAATAGTGTTTATGTTTATATATTTGTTCTGTCCTCTACAACATTCAGTTATAGCTATGTCTTCAAACTTGCCATTTTCTGAACTAAGTGAATGTGATCGGACCCTAACCCCTTCTATGGTTCTTCCTCAAATTCTGTCTATCTAGTCATATGCATTATGTTGAAACGTGTCGAATGTCTTCATTGCGTCCTTGTCAGCCGAAGATAGAGAGACACACATTTAAAACTGCTTTTAATGCTATATCTCTTTTGCCTGAATACCGGAGAAGCCGGATGACCACCCGACAAACCAGGCGTGCATGAGAACATGGAACAACTTTCAATGAGTTGCATGCATGCCATGTGTCCATAAGATGTGAACCACCAGGGGCACCTGCGTAATTACGCTGCGCAGCCCTTTACCCTATAAATACACATCCACGCGCGGTCATTATCTCCTCTTCCACCTCGCCACCTCGCTCAAACCCTAGTGCCACCACTAGCTCACGTCGAAGCCGGAGACGAAGCGCTTAGCTGCCGCGACCTCTTCGATGCCGTCCTCACAACGGCCACGGACCTCGTCTTCTCTGCTGCCGCCGTAGGTATCTTCCGCCGCCAAGATAGGGCGCGGGAGATTGGACTGCTCGGCCTCCCCTCTGCCTCGTCTAGAAGTTCGTTTGGGGTAAATAAGTCTCACTTTTTACAGTCTTTTTGAACTGTCAAACCCATCCACTTCAACCAAAAGTGGTTTCTACACTTCTAAATCTGGATCTGTCTCTTTCTGAATCTCATATCTTGCAAAGTATATTCACTTATGCTTCATAACTAGTTAGATTCCTCACTTGTACTTATACATGGATTCATACAAATCTGGAACCAATTCACTTCTAATAAGTGAATGTCTTTGCACTATGAGGTCAATGTCTTCAAACTGATTTATCTTCAAAATCTTCTGACAATGCATATGACCTCTTCCCCTTCCCTCACATCTCTAATGCTATCACAGGTACATGTCCATGGGAGAATCCATTGGTTCTCATAGTGTGCATTCATTTGCAGAATTCTTACATCATCATATTCACTCCCCTAAAGCTAGTTCTTTCTTAACAAGTAGATAGAAGCCTTTCATTATTCTAAAGCCTATCTGTCTGAATATCATGGCCACTGAAAAATCTGCTAGGAAGGGTGGCAGACAATGCTGTGGAAATACTGCTCTAGATCTACCTCTAGATCCACATGAACTATACAAGACTGGTCTGGAGGAGAACTACAATCATCACAAGACTCATATTCAATGGATCCGAAGATATTGGGAAGAACAGTGGTTCAAGTACAACTTCGTCACTGCTGAATATGCTAAGAAGAACGCCATCAAGCGCCCGTGGGGTGATATTCTCTACAAGAATCTGCAACCCAAGTCCAAGCCTGAAGCTATTGCCCAAGGCTTCTATCCTTGCATGACCAGAGGACCGCAACCTGAAAATGCCGACCCATAATCTTTTTTATGGTGTCGTGAAGACAATCTCTTCAAGCGCAACTACCAGTTCGCAAAGGAGTCAACTGCCAAGAACAGAAAGGAGCTCGGACTCAACTTCAACCCGATCCATCTGCTCTAAGACATGATGGCTCACGTGAAGCCAATCCCAATGTCATCGGCCCATTCACTAGCTTCGATGGGCTTCTCTCTCGCATTGCTGCTCAGAGGGCCACCGTGAATCACTCTACTGATGATGCAGACTTTGAAGATGTTCCTGCACCACCAAAGCAGCAGAAGAAGAAGTCAAAAGATTCAAAGCCCTCTACTACACCAACCACTTCGACTGTGAAGCAATTGAAGGCTGCACCTCTTGAACCCAGTGTGCAGTCTAAAGACTTGTCTTGTGTCTCCAAGAGGACTAAGAAGACCAAGAAGCCCAAGAAGTGTTCAGGGCATGACCTGACTCCTGCTGCCGTTCTGTGCAATGAGGAAGACACCATTGATCTATCAAGTGATGAAGCTCTAGAGATGCTGATCAAGAGCAAGCAAGAGGCGGAGATCTTCAATGATCTGCCCCTCTTTGATGTTGATATTTTGAACAACTTCATCGATGAATGGTTTGACGACTAGAGCATCAGTATTCATGACCTGCAGCTGCCCGTGGATATCAGTGTCACATTTCATGGAGCCATTGCAAATGAATTGGCCTTAGCTCAGAAAATCATCGAGCTCAAGAACAAGATTGATCATGAGAAGGCGCATTTCAAGAAGCACATGACCAAGCTCAGCGTGGCTGATGTGCAAATTTTCAAGAAGCTGTTGCATGATCTCAAGGCTGGATTCCACAAGAAGCATGAAGAAGCCAAAGGCTCACGCAAGCGCATGAAGTACTATGCGCAAAAATGTGTTCAAGTGCATAATGAAGCTGAGAAGCGAAAGGCTCTTGGGCATCCTGGCACCGACCCCAGGATGGCTGCCAAGCAAAAGAAGAAGTCTGCTGAGGCCCAACCTGACGCTCAACGATAGGAACGACCAAGCATAGTCTTCCCTGCCAGCATGACTGTCTCGAAGCCAAAGGTCCCCTCAGCAGCTTGAGAAATTAAGAAGAAAAGGCAAGTCGAGGATGAAGCCGGGAAGAGGAAGCTCAAGGATACCTCTGATGATGCTCCCTCCAAGAAGAAATTGAAGACAAAGGCTTCAAAGTCTTCAAAGAAAGAGCGTGTTGCTACCCCAGAGCCCCTCATAGTTGAACCTATCTCAGTTGCTTTTCCTGCTTCAACCAACCAAGAACGTCGCCTTTAGATTCATGAGCCTGCTTCCATAGAGGCTCTAGAGAGTGAAGAAGTTCCAGCTGTTGACCCCACCACAGCTCAAGACATTGGTCATGAAGACAATGTGCATGATGATGAAGTCCTTCCTTAGCTCGAGCCCCAGTCGGTATCATTGCCTGCTCCAATGAGCAGTGAACTTATTAGCATTGCTCATCCATTGATGCCAATTGCTCAAGATGACTCATGGGCCGAGCGCCAACAACAAGACACCCCAGTGCAAGATGAGACACCACGTACTCCCCCTGCTCAAGTTACTCCTTCGGTACTTGATGATGAAAACTACATGGAACAAACCACTCCTTCTCCAAAGGTGTCGCCAGCATTCCGCAGGCTTCGCAAGGGCCTCAGGCCATAGGTCTCCATGTCAAGCACTCCAAAAGAAGAAGTGCAACACACTAGCTCAGTAGCACGTCAAGTGTTTCCTAAAGCCACTCCTTCTGCGACTACCTCTGAGTCTGAAGCTAAGATTGCTGAAGACATTCGGGTTGCATCAGCCGAAGAAGAAAGAGAAGCGACACCCCCTGCCAGTGATCCAGTCATTCTTGAAGAGAATGTGATCATGCCCGACACTCCTGTCGTTGAACAAATGGAGGTTGAAAACACTGAGGCTGCCACCAACAACGCCACTGAAGCCAATGACTCCGTCATGGCTGAAGATAATGTGGAGCCTGAAGCCAATGTGAATGCTGACACCATTGTGACGCCAATCACCTATGATGGCGCCGTTCCTCCTCCAAGGCCACATACTATGGAATGTGCATTCAATCATGGCAAATTGGTGACTGTCAGATGGCCAATTATGGTTCCACCCACTGCTCCCGGGCCACAGTATGACTATCATGTGGAGTAGAGGCCTCAATTTCAGAAGCCAAAGCCGCGTCTGCCAAGGCTTCCAAGTGCTGTCACAACCCAAGGTTCATTCAGCGTGCTTTGCTTCACAGAGCACAATACTTTCTTTGACAGCGCCAAGAACCCGTACACGAAGACCAAGATCACCTTTGATAGATTTTGGAGCCATCTGCAGCGAAGCTATTACTCGTGCATCATGTACAATCAAGACTGGATTTTTCCGCACAAGCATCTGGATTGTGATGCTATGGCTGGGCTGCCATGTCTTGAAGAGGTCCTTGACTGCTTTAGGGATGTTGGTCTTCTGCCCTTTGTGACTGATAAGGAGCATTGGAACGAAGAGCTTCTGCTGTAGTTCTATGCTACTCTCCATATTTGAGGCTATAACAGGGATTCGAAGACATGGATCTTTGAGTGGATGACAGGTGATGTACATCACGAAGCCAAAGCTCAAGATATCATCGAGCTTAATTCCCTGCCCACTCTAGGTGATGAAGCCATTGCCACAAGACGCCGAATACTCAAAGGAGTTCTTTGTCAAGGACTTAGAGTACTTGCCACACACAGTGTACCACATTCTGAGGCGTACTCTCTGGCCCATCAAAGGAAATTCTTCCGAAGCTAAACTTGAAGGCACTATGAAGACTTTGGTATTCTATATTATCAATGGCATCTGATTCAACACTCAGGATTTTTTCATCAGACAACTTGTTGCTTTTGGGATTGATCTGTTTGGTCTGAAATTCTATGCTCCATGGATGATGCGCTTGATTAAGCTTCATTCCACCATTGACTATCGGCCTTCAGTGCACAACCATATTGTCTTTCTACTAGAAGTTGGTATGTCTGTTGAAGCCATCTACCCCGAGCCTGCCAAGAAGCCTCCCCATCTTCAGAATGCAGAATTTCAGAGCTTCACGCAGCCCATTGAAGGGATTCATGTGCCCAATGTTGCAACTCCTGCATATCCTCTAGCTGGCAACCTGCGCATACCACACCGAGCCAATACTGAAGCCACTGCAAGCACCATAGCTCAAAGGCCACAGAAGCGTCCTCGTGTCCTCAACGACCATGAGCTTTTGATGGCTTTACATCAAAAGCAGGATAGGCATCATGACTGGCTGAAGCGTTAGATGTAGAGTCTCTTGGTGGATGTCAATCGAATTTGCAACTTGGCCACCAAGAACTCATTTGTTGCACATGAAGCCTGTAGGCGGTCCTGGAAGAGCCTCACAATGCTCTGTCCTAAAGAAGATCTTCGCAAAGATGGCTTCACAAAGAACTTCAAGTTTGACTCTAGGCCTCCTCAAAATGCAAGTTGGCGTCGCACTCCCTCAATTGAATATTCTGAAACTTCATCTTCAGCTACAACTGTTGTTGCCCGAGTCATCGATGAAGAAGACGACGCCACTTCACCAACCTTAACTACACTATAACGATACTGCGTCAGGCCTGTCCGCACCACCAAACTCAAGCGTCGACCCTTCTATGACTTCTACTCCTGCTGGGAATGAGTAGATACTCTATGTCTTCAAACCTTTTTGGTCATTACTGACAAAAGGGGGAGAAACATATGAGTTGATAGTCTTCAAGCAGGCCCATATGGGTGGTTGCTTTATTTTTGCTCATTTCTTACAACTCTCGTTTTGAAACTATTTGTCTTTTGAGTTGTAACACTTAAACTCTATGGTCATTTGCTACCTTTTACTGCTACTTTGTGATGCGATGATAAATTCCGCAGACGCCCATTTTTCATTGTGCATGTCATTATCTTCGTTATTCTCATATATGCATGATAAATTATCTTTGTAAGTTGAAGAGGATCTCCACAAAGTAAAACCTGCCATGTGCATTTGCATTCAAAAGCAAACTACTTAAATGCACATCTTCAGGGGGAGCCTTTTGCAACTTATGAAGACAATGCCTTTATCCTTAACTCTCACATACTTTTATCCCCGTTGAAAACTTCAACCAGTTTGTCATCAATCACCAAAAAGGGGGAGATTGTAAGTGCATCTAGTGCCACCCCTAGTTGGTTTTGGAGTATTGACGACAAACTTGGTTGAGGGACTAATGTGTTTGTGAGAATTTCAGGATAACATAGGTAGTAGTCCCTTATTGATTCGGTTTACCTACCAGAGATGACCCCTCAAAATGTGTGAAGACATTGAAGACAATGGTGGTTTGTGAAGACATTCAAAGTGAATATTATGACACGAGAAGACATTCATGTGAAGACTATGGAGTGCGAAGACATAGTTGTTTTGTAGTTTCCTTTTCTTCTTTGTTTAGTCATAGGAACCACCGTACTGTTGGGGTCCAAGTGAACAAACTCAGAGTGACTAAAGTGATGCTCAACCAAAATCCTATGTCTTCGAGCGAAGAAAATGAGAGAAAATCTTATCCAGAGCCGGATGAGTCAGCTTTACTTGTAGCCCAAGTCAAGTTGCCGCGTGTGTTTGAAATCCGACTGTTGGACATGTGTCGGTTCCTTAGTGACCCAAGGTCATTTCGGACAAATCAGGTCGGGTTACCTCCTGGCTATAAATAGCCCACCCCTACACCATAAATTTGTGGCTTCTCATAGTTAGTACATGACTTTTGTCGTTTGAGAGCAACCCACCTCCGAAGCATTTGAGTGAGAGAGATCCTTGCGAGGACAAAACCAAAAACACCCAGAGCCAAAGAGTGTTAGGCATCACTGAAGTCTTTCTGTCCGCGTGACCTGAAGACTGTGAATCCTCCAGCCGGTTAGGCGTCGCGTTCTGAGCATCCTAGAGCCATTGCGGATCGTGTAACGCCCTCGATGCGGCTATATCTCCTACGTGTCGAAGCACGACTTAGAGGCATAACCGCATTGAAAGCTATGTCGCAAGTAAGGTAATCTTCACAACTTCCCATGTAAATAAATAAAGGGGAAACGATACATAGTTGGCTTACACTCGCCACTTCACACAAATACATGAATAACATTACAATCATCCAATACACTCATGGTCCGACTATGGTACCAAAATAAAGATCAACCCCCACATGCGACAAAGTCCCCGATCGCCCCAACTGGGCACCACTACTGATCATCTGGGAAAGACACATAGTAACGGTGAGAGTCTTCATCGAACTCCCACTTGAGCTCAAGCGCATCGTCTGGAACGGTATCATCGGTCCCTGCATCTGGTTTGGAAGTAATCTGTGAGTCACGGGGACTCAGCAAGCTCACACCCTCGCGATCAAGACTATTTAAGCTTATAGGTAAAGCAAGGTATGATGTGGAGTTGCAACAAGCGACTAGCATATATGGTGGCTAACATACGCAAATAAGAGCGAGAAGAGAAGGCAAAAGCACGGACAAACAACTATGATCAAGAAGTGATCCTAGAACAACCTATGTCAAGCATTACTCCAACACCGTGTTCACTTCCTGAACTCCGCCGAGAAGAGACCATCACGGTTACTCACGCGGTTGGTTCATTTTAGTTAAGTTAAGTTTCATGTTATCTAGAACCGGACATTAACAAATTCCCATCTGCCCATAACCGCGGGCACGGCTTTCGAAAGTTCAAATCCCTGCAAGGGAGTCCCAACTTAGCCCATCACAAGCTCTCACGGTGTAACGCCCCGAGACCGTTGTGCCAGGTGTCTTCCAGTTATTCGCTGTCGTTGCCATCTTCCCATGTCATCTTCCGCATTGCATAATCATGTTTTCAAAACTTGCATTCGTCCCGGTCTCCTCGTTTCGTCCGTTGTCCGTTCTGAGCCTAGACACACTTGCACGCGCCCGCGGCATGTCCGGTATATTATTTTATAAGTGGCCGGGAAATGTTCTCGGAATGGGTTGAAAGTTGGCATGTGGTGTTGTTATGTTGTAGGTAGGCCGCCTGCCAAGTTTCATCGCATTCGGAGTTCGTTTGATAGCCCAACGGATAACTGTAGTGACATTATAGTCGGTCTAACGCCGGATGTTTTCGGTCTCCGGAAACAGTCGTCGGGCCTCCCTCTCTTCTCTTCTCTCAGCTCGAGACCATCTACACAGCCCACTACCTACCGCCAGGTCCAACCTAACCTCTCTCGTCAGCCCGCGGCCCTCCTTGCGCGCACGTCCGAAAATTGTCCCGGACCCAACCCGGGCTATCTCTACCGTTGTGTCGGATCATCCCCTAACGTCTACAAAATATCACCGTTTTATTATTTAGACTCCCTAGCCTATTCTTTCTGAACCGTCCGATTTCGATCGGAGGATCCAAACTCCCTATTTTCCTTATATTAATAGACCACCACCTACCAAATCTAGCCTAACCCTAAAACCTAGGAGGCTTGTCCCTCCCGCCGCCACTCCTCTCCCACATCGGGATCTCCTCCCGATCCAAATCCACCCCCTCCCAAGTCCCCCTCGTTTTCAGCACAAGCCAATCTCCTCCGCCTTCCATTTGATCCAACCAAGCCGCGCTAGATCCAGCCTCCTGTCCCCTTGCGCCGAGGTCCAGCAGAAGGAGCTCAAGCTCCCCTGCCCTGAAGCCACCGCCTTCGACCGACCCGCGCCGCTCCCTCGTCTCCAGCTTCCCGTTCATGCCGGGCCGGTGAGATGCCCAGATCACGTCGCCGTTCCTCTGCGCCTTCTCCTTCCTTTTTCCCATCACACTGCTCCTCTCTGACCATCCCCCTCGTCTTGTTCCTTTTTCTCACAACGAAGCAGCGCCACCGCAGAAGCTCGCCATCTGCGCCCGAGGCCGCAACCTCCTCGTCCCGATCCAGGGGCGACTCGCCAGAGTCCAGTCGCCGGTCCAACAGCTCCCCTGCGCCCCTGCCTCTCCTTTCCTCGCCCTTCTCTCCTCTCTCTCACCGTGTGCTCCCTCTCTCTATCGTGTCTCTGCAGGAACCGTATAGCGCCGCCGGCGATGGATGCCGCCAAGTTTCCCCACCGTTGCTGCCGTTCCCCTGCCATGGCGCCTCGGCCCCCTCTACTCCCGCACCTAAGGCCCCGAGCTCCTCCAGCTCGACCTAGTCCGTCGAGCTCCCTGCCGCACCGGAGTCTCGCCGTTCCCGCGCCTCCGTCATTCCCCCGTTCCAGCGTAGCCGCTGCCGACCTCGTCTCTCTGCGAGGGAGACGAGCCCTTGCTCGTTGACCTTGGCCTCCTCAAGCCTGACGCCGCCAAGCCAGCTCGGCGCCGTCCCCTACTTTTGTCGGGCAAGCACGCAAGGACGATGACCAGCGCCAAGTTCTGCTCGAGCTCTTGTCTGTGTCGACCCCTCCTCTGCCTCACGCGTAGCCCAGCTCCACCGGCGCCTCGCGTTGACCCGCCCTGCCTCGCTGACCCGATCGATCGCCAGATCCATCCAGCGCCCGAGTGGCCGGCCTGCCAGCGCCCGAGGCCTAGCTGCGCCCCCACTGCTGGCCTCACCTCACCACTGGACCGCGCCGAAGCCCGTGGTGAGTAGCACCCGAGCCCCCTTGCACTATTGGGCTGCCCAGTTTCGGCCCATGAATTATTTTTTTCCTGCTGCGATTTTGTGTTTTTCCAATGTTTTACAGTTTTGCAGAAAAACCCTTGGACTTCATGCGTATAATAACCTAATAACCATGCATCGGATTAAAACAATTTATATATGAAAGTTGCTTAGAATTTTGTGTAGTTTCATAATATGTCACTTTCACCCATGATTAAAATGTTTAAATTGCTATTTGTGTAGATTTGCTCCTATGTCATGCTAAAATGATTTATTTCATAACTAAATAATCGTAACTCTGAATTTAATAAACTTTATATGTAAATGGGCTAGAAAAATGTCTAGTTTAACATGGTGTACTGGTTTTGCATGTTTATTAACTCTAAAATTATGTTTAGGGCAGAATAGTACCAAACCTAATATATGCATATGAGGAGTTTCCGGACTTGTTGTTTTGTTGTTCCGGCCTCATTTAAACTTGCCTAGGTTAGATAGTTTCATCATGCTCCACTTCTTGCCATGTTAATCAACATTTAATATTGTTGGGTACATAAACGAGATCGAACTAAATAACTTGTTGTGGTGTTTCGTCAATAGGCAACTCGTTGCATATTGATCTCCACTTAATTTGTAGGATTGCTTGTGCACTTTTGCCATGCCATGCTTCATTAAACCGGACATGCATAATACTTGATTGTGCACCGTGCCATATCATGCCTCCCATGTTAGATTGCGGGATTTCAGGCAAGATGACCATACCCTCGAAATCACTTCTATCTTTGCTTGCTAGATGCTCGCTCTCTTGCTATGCCTATGCTGCGATACCTACCACTTGCTTATCATGCCTCCCATGTTGTTAAACCAAGACTCTAACCCACCTTGTCCTAGCAAACCGTTGATTGGCTATGTTACCGCTTTGCTCAGCCCCTCTTATAGCGTTGTTAGTTGCAGGTGAAGATTGAAGTTTGTTCCTTGTTGGAACATGGAGATGATGCCCCACAATATATCTTATTTAATTAATGCATCTATATACTTGTTAAAGGGTGGAAGGCTCGGCCTTATGCTTGGTGTTTTGTTCCACTCTTGCCGCCCTAGTTTCCGTCATATTGGTGTTATGTTCCCGGATTTGGCGTTCCTTACATGGTTGGGTAATAATGGGAACCCCTTGACAGTTCGCCTTGAATAAAACTCCTCCAGCAATGCCCAACCCTGGTTTTACCATTTGCACTAACAACGTACCACCTTCCCTTGGGTTCTGCAGACTCAAGGGTCATCTTTATTTTAACCCCCCCGGGGCCAGTGCTCCTCTGAGTGTTGGTCCGAACCGAGCTGCCTGCGGGGCCACCTCGGGGCAATTTGAGGTTTGGTTTTACTCGTAGCTAGTCTCATCTGAGTGTGCCCTGAGAACGAGATATGTGCAGCACCTATCGGGATTTGTCGGCACATTTGGGCGGTGTTGCTGGACTTGTTTTACCATTGCCGAAATGTCTTGTAACCGGGATTCCGAGTCTGATCGGGTCTTCCCGCTAGAAGGAATATCCTTCGTTGACCGTGAGAGCTTGTGATGGGCTAAGTTGGGACACCCCTGCAGGGATTTGAACTTTCGAAAGCCATGCCCGCGGTTATGGGCAGATGGGAATTTGTTAATGTCCGGTTGTAGAAAACCTGAAGTTGACCTTAATTAAAATACATCAACTGCATGTGTTACCGTGATGGTCTCTTTCCGGCGGAGTCCGGGAAGTGAACACGGTGTTGGAGTTATGCTTGACGTAGGTTGTTCTAGGATCACTTCTTGATCATAGTTTCTCGACCATGATTGCCTTCTCTTCTCGCTCTCATTTGCGTATGTTAGCCACCATATATGCTAGTCGCGTGCTGCAGCTCCACCACATACCTTTTACCTTACCCATAAGCTTAAATAGTCTTGATCGCGAGGGTGTGAGATTGCTGAGTCCCCGTGACTCACAGATACTTACAAAACCAGCTTGCAAGTGCCGTTGAACCGTGCCGGTGACGCAACTGAGCTCAGGAGGAGCTCGATGAAGATCTTATCCTTTGTGTTGTTTTGTTTCAGTCGATCAGTAGTGGAGCCCAGTTGGGGTCGATCGGGGACCTTGTCACTTCTTTTATTTTGGTTTCGTAGTCGGACCTTGATTGTATCTGTTTGATGTAATGCTTTATTCATGTAATTATTGTGAAGTGGCGATTGTAAGCCAACTATGTATCTCTTTCCCTTATGTATTACATGGGTTGTGTGAAGATTACCTTACTTGCGACATTGCTTTCAATGCGGTTATGCCTCTAAGTCGTGCTTCGACACGTGGGAGATATAGCCGCATCGAGGGAGTTACAAGTTGGTAATCAGAGCCTTCCCCGACCTTAGGAGCCCCCCTGCTTGATCGAATTAGCTGTCGAGTTGAGTCTAGAAAAATGTTTTGAGTCATTTAGGAATTATATATCGGAGAGTTTAGGAATTCTTTTTACTCCCCAGTCCCTTCATCGCTCTGGTAAGGCATCCTGGCGTAGAGTTTTGTCTCTTCTCTTCTCAAATTTCACTAATTTTTTTTAGGATCACGCAGGTATCTTGGAATCGTTTCGATGGATTTGTGACGAGAACAGTGTTCTTGGTGCCTCCTGTCATTTAGGGGTTGTGGCAGTATCCCGGGGAGTTGAGCTCCGAGGTGTTGTCGTCACAATTTTATCGTTGCAGTTCTGGAATACCCGAGTTTAGTTCGCCGACATCAAAAATCTCTTTTATGCAGTTGTTGGTGAGATAACCTCGACGCCACCCAGTACTGGGGCGGGAGTTCGGGAGTATTGCCATAACTCGTATAACGGATGCTTTTTGAAGGTTGAGGTAGACGATTTCCGAAGGTTTCTTGGTTATGTGTTGAAGGATGGATACAGCTGGATGTAGGATTTGCTAGTTTTGGGTGAGATTTTATGCTTCCCCTGTATCCCCAACACCTGATTGCATAACCGGAAAATTTCGGGAGTTTATAAGTGGGAATTCAAGTAGCTCTTAGGATATCTTTCTGACAGATGTATGATATGAAATTGGGGTTTGACGTCTAGTGGTCCGCCTATTCACAGTTGGTTTTACAGTGGTCTCGTTGTGTCTTAAAGAGTCCTTGGCTATGCCAGCTCGGGGACGCTTCGTATGTCATGTGCACTGCCTTGTACATGATGGTGCTGTACGATCGAGCCCGTGTAGGCCCCACCACGAAAACTTCGGACGAAATCTCTATCATATGTTTGTTCTGGCTTATTCTGCAAGCCAATCCTTTGTTTTGTTTTGAGTTGTGGTATTCGAGTTGCTTCGAAGTCAAATGTTGATTCCATACCTTTTCATAAGCGGTGTTCTCATACCCCGATGCGAACACTAATCCTTCTCGATCATCGAGTTTTTCATGTCAATCCTTTTTAACCGGTGTGCTTCTCTTCAAGTGGATCCGATCATTTCAACATCAGCAAGATCAAGTATCAGTTCTTCTCAATGGTGTTTGTTCCATTCGTCCCAAGCTGCCTCTGCTTTTCCCGCCCTCCCACCCTTTTTCTTCAAGGAATCTGATGTCTTAATCAAGTATCCTTTTATTCTTGTGATGTCTCTACATTCCTTTTTCCGTCAATGTTCTTACCCGGTGGTTTCCATGAAGATGTTCTACTAGTTCGTCACTTTTCATTCTTTTTCTTTCTCCGGTGGATTCAAGTCAAGTTTTGTTGATCATACCCTTTTCCTCGTTTCAATGCTTTCTCATGCCAGTGCACCTCATTATCATTCCACTTCTCGCTATTTATTATTCCGGAGTGCTAAAGATATCTCGAAGATTCGTGTTTCCACTCTGCATTCGTTCAAGCTCTTTCGAGATGGGTATCTCATTCAAGCCATTTTAATTCAACCGGTGCAATCTCTCTCTTAAATCGTTTCAACGGTGTTTCTCTTGAGTGGGCCCTAACCCACAGGTCATTTTCCCAGGATCTTACCTGACTCTTCTAATCTTTCCGGAGTTATTCTCAAATCTTCTAAAGTTTGACGTAAGAATGAATTGTCATCAGTCATATGTATTTCTTCAAGATCTTTCAAATTCTTTTCATCATTGGCTCAACCTTTTCTATTCTTCATTCTGGAGTGTCTAAACAATTCACGGCGGTGTTTCTCATCGTCTTTCTCATCATTTGAAGACCGAAGAAGAGTTTTACCTCCATATCTTGTCCGTTCTCTCAGAGATTCGTGGTTCTAGTCCAAGGCCATCCTCTCATAATTGTTTTTGATTGTGGAAATTCTTTTCATCCTTCCGGAGCAATTCAAGAGTCTTTTCTGTTTGATTATCCGGAGCCCATCATCTAAGATTCATTCATTCCAGCTTTCAGCTCTCATACTCTAAATCATACCGGTGTCTAAATCAAGGATTCTCTAATCAGCTCGTAATCTTTCGTTCTCATGGATCTAAATTCTCTCAAGCATTTTCGTTTAATTGCTAATTCTTCCCGGTGTGTCTTCATGTTTTATATGCTCTTTGCAATTCTTACGGTGGTTCGTTCAATAGTTTTCTTCCTGCGTGTATCATATCTATGCATTTGTGCTTTTCAAATTCTACCAGTGGATCGTTGAAGACTTTCTCAAGTTTGCGCTATATCTATCTTAATGTTTCTATGAGGATAAGTAGTATGTCAAATCCGTTGCTTGTCATCAATCTAAATTGGTGAAGGATAAGTATAATGTAATTCTTATTCTTCTTTCATCCAAGTGATTAATTCCTTATTCCGGAGGTTCATCAAATTCTCGATTCAAGTTGTCCATCTTTCTTTTCCGGAGCTAAAAGTTATTTCAATTATCATTCCAAAGATCCATCAAATCATTGCAAGGATTCACCTTGTGTTTTCAACTTCCCTTTCTTTTCGTCATCCTTTTGTTTACCAGAGTACTTCATCAAGGTGCTACATGATGGTTCATCAAAGAAATAATTCCTTCTTCAAGTGTTCATTGAGATCCTTTTCAAAGGAGCTCCAGCTTTCTTCATCTTGCAATCCGGAGTGCAATTATTTCTTCCATATCATTGGGGGTGGTATTATGTCATTCTTGATAATTTGAGTTCATGTTTTCATGATTCACAAGTTATCAAGTATGAGATATTTTAAATCCATCAACCTCTTCGTTGGAATTATCTTGGGTTAGATTTCACCAAAAGCCTTCCCTAAGGACTGTTGCTATCTATGGTGCTCATAAGTGACCCAAGTTCTTCTTTATCCTCCCAGGGAAATACTTTCTCGTCTCCTTGTCCATATCAATTCAATTCTTCTTCCCGTGAGTGGCAGGTTGTCACCTCATAATCTGAGATGTATTCCATAAGACCATATCAAGTTTATCCTTTTCGTTGTTGGTTTTCCAACAATTCCGTTCTAGCTTTTGGTGTCTGCGTGCTGCCTCAAGATCGTGTTTCCCTTCGTTCACTCCATTCCATTCTTACTTTTGTTCCGGAGGCATTGTGATGTTGCTATCTTCAACCCTTCTTTTTGTTCTTGTCAGGACCTTGTCCTTGTCATGCTTATGCTTTTAACCGGAGTGTTGTGTCCCTTTTGCTCAAGCTCTTTCATTTTATCAAGGCCTCATCCCTTTTCAACCGAAGTGCTACCCGTATCGGTTCTTTCTTTTTCCACTTTCTTAACAGAGGTTTTCAACTTTATTCATCTTAGTTGTATTCTTTCTTTCAATTTGGCTTAACCTTTTCAAGGTTCTTTGGTTTCACTCGTTTGTCAAAGGAGCAACTTAGTTTTACCTTTTCTCTTCCTCTTCTCTTTTCTCTCCGGTGCCATTCTAGATCTCAGGACGAGATCCTCTCGTAGTGGTGGAGTGTTGTAACGCCCCGAGACCGTTGTGCCAGGTGTCTTCCAGTTATTCGCTGTCGTTGCCATCTCATTATCTTGCGTGTCGCATCTTGCCATGTCATCTTCCGCATTGCATAATCATGTTTTTAAAACTTGCATTCGTCCCGGTCTCCTCGTTTCGTCCGTTGTCCGTTCTGAGCCCAGACACACTTGCACACGCCCACGTCATGTCCGGTATATTATTTTATAAGTGGCCGGGAAATGTTCTCGGAATGGGTTGAAAGTTGGCATGTGGTGTTTTTATGTTGTAGGTAGGCCGCCTACCAAGTTTCATCACATTCGGAGTTCGTTTGATAGCCCAACGGATAACTATAGCGACATTATAGTCGGTCTAACGTCGGACGTTTTCGGTCTCCGGAAACAGTCACCGGGCCTCCCTCTCTTCTCTTCTCTCAGCTCGAGACCGTCTACACAGCTCACTACCTACCGCCAGGTCCAACCTAACCTCTCTCGTCAGCCCGCGGCCCTCCTCGCGCGCGCGTCCGAAAATTGTCCCGGACCCGACCCGGGCTGTCTCTACCGTTGTGTCCGGATCATCCCCTAACGTCTACAGAATATCACTGTTTTATTATTTAGACTCCCTAGCCTATTCTTTCTGAACCGTCCGATTTCGATAGGAGGATCCAAACTCCCTCTTTTCCTTCTAATAATAGACCACCACCTACCAAATCTAGCCTAACCCTAAAACCTAGGAGGCTTGTCCCTCCCCGCCGCCACTCCTCTCCCACATTGGGATCTCCTCCCAATCCAAATCCATCCCCTCCCAAATCCCCCTCGTTTTCAGCACAAGCCAATCTCCTCCGCCTTCCATTTGATCCAACCAAGCCGCGCCAGATCCAGCCTCCTGTCCCCTTGCGCCGAGGCCCAACAGAAGGAGCTCGAGCTCCCCTGCCCTGAAGCCACCGCCTTCGACCGACCCACGCCGCTCTCTCGTCTCCAGCTTCCCGTTCATGTCGGGCCGGTGAGATGCCCAGGTCGCGTCGCCGTTCCTCTGCGCCTTCTCCTTCCTTTTTCCCATCACGCTGCTCCTCTCTGACCATCCCCCTCGTCTTGTTCCTTTTTCTCACAGCGAAGCAGCGCCACTGCAGAAGCTCGCCATCTGCGCCCGAGGCCGCAACCTCCTCGTCGCGATCCAGGGGCGACTCGCCGGAGTCCAGTCGCCGGTCCAGCAGCTCCACTGCACCCCTGCCTCTCCTCTCCTTGCCCTTCTCTCCTCTCTCTCTCACCGCGTGCTCCCTCTCTCTATCGTGTCTCTGCAGAAACCGTACAGCGCCGCCGACCATGGATGCCGCCAAGTTTCCCCGCTGCTACTGCCGTTCCCCTGCCATGGCGCCTCGGCCCCCTCTACTCCCGCACTTGAGGCCCCGAGCTCCTCCAGCTCGACCCAGTCCGCCGAGCTCCCTGCCGCGCCGGAGTCTTGCCGTTCCCGCGCCTCCGTCATTCCCCCATTCCAGCGCAGCCACTGCCGACCTCGTCTCTCTGCGAGGGAGACGAGCCCTCGCTCGTTGACCTCGGCCTCCTCAAGCCTGACGCCGCCAAGCCAGCTCGGCGCCGTCCCCTGCTTCTGTCGGGCAAGCACGCAAGGACGACGACCAGCGCCAAGTTCTGCTCGAGCTCTCGTCTGCGGCGACCCCTCCTCTGCCTCGCGCGTAGCCCAGCTCCAGCAGCGCCTCGCGTTGACCCGCCCTGCCCCGCTGACCCGATCGATCGCCAGATCCATCCAACGCCCGAGTGGCCGGCCTGCCAGCGCCCGAGGCCCAGCTGCGCCCCCACTGCTGGCCTCACCTCACCACTGGACCGGGCCAAAGCCCGTGGTGAGCAGCACCCGAGCCCCCCCTGCACTATTGGGCTGCCCAGTTTCGGCCCGTGACTTATTTTTTTCCTGCTGCGATTTTGTGTTTTCCCAATGTTTTACAGTTTTGCAGAAAAACCCTTGGACTTCATGCATATAATAACCTAATAACCGTGCATCGGATTAAAATAATTTATATATGAAAGTTGCTTAGAATTTTGTGTAGTTTCATAATATGTCACTTTCACCCATGTTTAAAATGTTTAAATTGCTGTTTGTGTAGATTTGCTCCTATGCCATGCTAAAATGATTTATTTCATAACTAAATAACCGTAACTCCGAATTTAATAAACTTTATATGTAAATGGGGTAGAAAAATGTCTAGTTTAACATGGTGTACTTCTTTTGCATGTTTATTAACTCTAAAATTATGTTTAGGGAAGAACAGTACCAAACCTAATATATGCATATGAGGAGTTTCCGGACTTGTTGTTTTGTTGTTCCGGCCTCATTTAAACTTGCCTAGGTTAGATAGTTTCATCATGCTCCACCTCTTGCCATGTTAATCAACATTTAATATTGTTAGGTACATAAACGAGATCGAACTAAATAACTTGTTGTGGTGTTTCGTCAATAGGCAACTCGTTGCATATTGATCTCCACTTAATTTGTAGGATTGCTTGTGCACTTTTGCCATGCCATGCTTCATTAAACTGGACATGCATCATACTTGATTGTGCACCATGCCATGCTTATGTGGTGGTTGTTTACTATGTTGTTTGCTCTTTTCCGGTGTTGTTTCTTCGGGTTGGTTCCGGTAACGTTGCGTGTGTGAGGATCCATTGGCTACGTCCGTTTGTCTTCTTCATGGACTCGTTCTTCTTCCTTGCAGGATTTCAGGCAAGATGACCATACACTCAAAATCACTTCTATCTTTGCTTGCTAGATGCTCGCTCTTTTGCTATGCCTAGGCTGCGATACCTACCACTTGCTTATCATGCCTCCCATGTTGTTAAACCAAGCCTCTAACCCACCTTGTCCTAGCAAACCGTTGATTGGCTATGTTACCGCTTTGCTCAACCCCTCTTATAGCATTGTTAGTTACAGGTGAAGATTGAAGTTTGTTCCTTGTTGGAACATGGAGATGATGTTCCTTGTTGGAACATGTTTACTTGTTGGGATATCACAATATATCTTATTTAATTAATGCATCTATATACTTGGTAAAGGGTGGAAGGATTGGCCTTATGCCTGGTGTTTTGTTCCACTCTTGCCGCCCTAGTTTCCGTCATATCGGTGTTATGTTCCCAGATTTTGTGTTCCTTACGCGGTTGGTTAATAATGGGAACCCCTTGATAGTTCGCCTTGAATAAAACTCCTCCAGCAATGCCCAACCTTGGTTTTACCATTTGCACTAACAACCTACCACCTTCCCTTGGGTTCTGCAGGCTCAAGGGTCATCTTTATTTTAACCCCCCCGGGCCAGTGCTCCTCTGAGTGTTGGTCCGAACTGAGCTGCCTACGGGGCCACCTCGGGGCAACTTGATGTTTGGTTTTACTCGTAGCTAGTCTCATCTGAGTGTGCCCTGAGAACGAGATATGTGCAGCTCCTATCGGGATTTGTCGGCACATTCGGGCGGTGTTGCTGGACTTGTTCTACCATTGCCGAAATGTCTTGTAACCGGGATTCCGAGTCTGATCGGGTCTTCCCGCTAGAAGGAATATCCTTCGTTGACCGTGAGAGCTTGTGATGGGCTAAGTTGGGACACCCCTGCAGGGATTTGAACTTTCGAAAGCCGTGCCCGCGGTTATGGGCAGATGGGAATTTGTTAATGTCCGGTTGTAGAAAACCTGAAGTTGACCTTAATTAAAATACATCAACCGCGTGTGTTACCGTGATGGTCTCTTTCCGGCGGAGTCCGGGAAGTGAACACGGTGTTGGAGTTATGCTTGACGTAGGTTGTTCTAGGATCACTTCTTGATCATAGTTTCTCGACCGTGCTTGCCTTCTCTTCTCGCTCTCATTTGCGTATGTTAGCCACCATATATGCTAGTCGCGTGCTGCAGCTCCACCTCATACCTCTTACCTTACCCATAAGCTTAAATAGTCTTGATCGCGAGGGTGTGAAATTGCCGAGTCCCCGTGACTCATAGATACTTCCAAAACCAGCTTGCAGGTGCCGTTGAACCGTGCCGGTGATGCAACTGAGCTCAGGAGGAGCTCGATGAAGATCTTTTCCTTTGTGTTGTTTCGTTTCAGTCGATCAGTAGTGGAGCCCAGTTGGGGTCGATCGAGGACCTTGTCGCTTTTGGGGTTCTTCTTTTATTTTGGTTCCGTAGTCGGACCTTGATTGTATCCGTTTGATGTAATGCTTTATTCATGTAATTGTTGTGAAGTGGCGATTGTAAGCCAACTATGTATCTCTTTCTCTTATGTATTACATGGGTTGTGTGAAGATTACCTTACTTGCGACACTGCTTTCAATGCGGTTATGCCTCTAAGTCGTGCTTCGACACGTGGGAGATATAGCCGCATTGAGGGAGTTACACACGGTCCATGAAGGATATTCCTTCTCCCAAGACAATCCGATCAGACTCAGCATCTCGGTTACAAGACATCCTCGACAATGGTAAAACAAGTCCAGCAACACTGCCCGAATGTGCCGACAAATCCCGATAGGAGCTGCACATATCTCGTTCTCAGGGCATACTCAGATTGTCCAAAGTTCCGGTAGGCCAGCCCATAGTTGCCCCTGGTGGCCACCGGCGGCTGACGAGGTGGACCAACACTTAGAGGAGCACTGGCCGGGGGGGGGGGGGTTAAATAAAGATGACCCTTGGGCTCCGGAAACCCAAGGGAAAAAGAGGCTAGGTGGAAAATGGTAAAACCAAGGTTGGGCATTGCTGGAGGAGTTTTATTCAAGGCGATCTATCAAGGGGTTCCCATTATAACCCAACCATGTAAGGAACGCAAAATCCGGGAACATAACACCGATATGACGGAAACTAGGGTGGCAAGAGTGGAACAAAACACTAGGAAAAAGGCCGAGCCTTCCACCCTTAACCAAGTATATAGATGCATTAAGATGAACAAGATAATATGGTGATATCCCAACAATAAACAATGTTCCAACAAGGAACGATCTCCAATCTTCACCTGCAACTAGCAACGCTATAAGAGGGGCTGAGCAAAGCGGTAACATAGCCAAACAATGGTTTGCTAGGACATGGTGGGTTAGAGGTTTAACATGGCAATTTGGGAGGCACGATAAGCAAATGGTAGGTATCGTAGCATAGGCATAGCAAAAGGGCGAGCATCTAGCAAGCAAAGATAGAAGTGATTTCGAGGGTATGGTCATCTTGCATGCAAAGTTGTCAGAGTTGACTTGATCCTCGTAAGCAAACTCAAAGGGCTCCTCATTCACGAACTCATCTCCCGGCTCTACCCAAACAAGACAACAAGCAAAAGGAACACAATCAACCACGTGCAATGCTCAAACATCATGATGCAAACATGGTATGATATGCGGGATGCGGTATGCGATGCATATGCAAGATTTGACAAGGAATGACTAAACCTGGCCTCAACTTGGAAATCCAAGAGTGCCACTGGAAATGGGAGGTGATTTCGGTTGAAATCCATATAAAGATCACCGGAATCGGATGCACGGTTTGGAAATGGCAAGCAAAACAAAAATGGCACCGGTCTGCGATAATCAGCAAGTGACCAACTAAATGCATCAAGTTATATATTCTACATCACTCAAACATGGCAACAAAATACATGTCAGGGATCCACTCATGAAGCTTGACAAAAGATGAACACTGAACTATGGCTAATTCATCCATTAACAGGTTCAAACAAGCATGGCAAAAGTGCAAATGATAACAGGTTTCAGACTTTGTGAAATTAACACAAGTCTGGAATTATCATCAGGAAGCAAACTTTAGAGCATGAAAACTACATGCTACAGGAACATATCATGGCAAATCAAGGCATGGCATGAAGCTACTCAAAGCACTTAACAAAAGTCCCTTAGTGACCTTGAGCCAAAAGGGATCAGAAAATACAATTGCAAGCATGTGAACATGGCAAAAACATAAACAGATTCAGACTTAGTGAAAAACTGGAGCATGCAAAACAGTTAACGAGTAGGCATGTTTACGAGCTCGATGCACTCACTACACAGCATTTCATGACAAACTAAGCATACAACCATGAAGAAGACATGGCATAAGAGCTAGACATGGCAAGAACAATAACATAGCATGCACGGATCAATAGCAACATCCTCGGCAAAATCGCTAAACATGTCAACAATCTGCCAGGATTCACTTTATAGCAAAAGTAGAGCTCGATTGACTCAAGCTAGATTTCCCCATAAATGCAAACAAAGACATGGATGGATAGAGAACCACAATGTTGACAAAACATCCTTACTGATCATCCTCAAAAGAGGCACGGATCACTAGGAAACAACATGAACATATGGCATAAAAACAAAAACAGGACAAGGACTTAGTGAAATTCTAAGTCCCTGAAATCAGCATTACCGAGTACGCTACTTTGCAAGCTTGTGCTAGTCACCACAAATATCACAAAAATACATGGCAAGCATCTCTATAAAGATGGCATGGCATATAACAAAACACATGTAGAGCTCAGGATCATAGCATGCACACATTAAACATGGCAAAAATGACAAATAGCTATTTGTTGGAACAGATCTAACAAATTCATCACATAGCTCTCTTCCAACAGCATTTAGGGCATCAATATGAACACAAATGAAAATAATGCAATGAGATGAAATGATGTACTCGTCAAGACGAACATTTTGATATGCTACACGCACGAATCGGAGCTACGGATGCAGAGTTATGGCATGCGGAAAGTGCTAAAAAGTTACGGTTTCGAGAGGAAAGTCAACCCTCGTTTGGATCTGGATCCAGATCCGGTACTGTAGCAGCACGGATGCCGAGGTTCGCCGGGGACGAAGAACGCGGCGGCCGGAGTAGCAAGGGAGGCCGGAGTTGGGGGCGTCTCGACGGCGACGGCGAGGTGGTGTGCCGCCGGCGTGGGGAAGAGGCGGAGCGGGCGGCGGAACGGCGGGCAGTGCCGGCGACGTTGAGGCGGCGGCGAGCCGAGGTCGCCGGCTGGCGCGAGACGAGGTGCGGCGGAGCCGGCAAGCTCGGGCGGCGGGCGAGGGAAGCAGGCGGCGGCGTCGGGCGGGTGGGAGGGGGACGGCCCTTTGGTGCGGCGAGGAGGGCCGGCCTCGGGCACGGCGGGCTTCGGCGCAGGGATGCCCGGAGTCGACACGTGGCGCGAGCTGGGTGGGTGGCAGCGGTTCGTCCGGCCTGAACGGACACGTCCGGCGCGGCGGAAGGAGGAGGAGCTAGGTCTAGGGTAGAAATGACCCGAAAATTTTGGGGGATATCTAGTTTTATAGGTAGAGGGAGTTAGGAAGCTCCAAATGAGGTGCGGTTTGCGGCCACGCGATCATGATTGAACGCTCTAGACGATAGGAGAGGTTTAGGTGGGTTTTGGGCCAAATTGGAGAGGTGTTGGGCTGCAACACACACGAGGCCTTTTCGGTCCCTCGGTTAACCATTGGAGTATCAAACGAAGTCCAAATGGCACGAAACTTAACAGGCGGTCTACCGGTGGTAAACCAAGGCCGCATGGCAAGTCTAGGTCCTATCCAGAAATGTTTAACCCCCACACACGAAAAGAGGTAGAAAGGACCACCGGAGGACATAGGAGCGCCGGAATGCAAAACGGACAACGGGGAAAATGCTCGGATGCATGAGACGAACACGTATGCAAATGCAATGCACATGATGACATGATATGAGATGCATGACAAAGACAACAACACACGGAGACAAAAACCCGACAACGAGGAAAATGAAATAACTTAGGCCGGAAACAGCAAGAGTTGGGATACATATAAAGTAAATTACATCCGGGGTGTTACAACACTCCACCACTACGAAAGGATCTCGTCCCGAGATCTAGGACTGGAAAAACGCCGGGTACTCAGAACGGAGGTGATCCTCACGTTCCCAGGTGGCTTCACGGTCGGAATGGTGTGACCACTTGACTTTGAGGAATTTGATTGACTTGTTGCGAGTCTTGCGCCCAGTCTCTTCAAGAATAGCAACTGGGTGCTCACGATAAGAAAGGTCTTCTTGGAGATCAATGTCTTTGAAGTTGACGGTGCGGTCAGGGGTCTTGAAGCACTTGCCGAGCTGAGAGACATGGAACACGTCGTGCACGTTTGCAAAGTTGGTGGGAAGCTCGAGTTGATAGGCGAGATCATCTCTTGCTGATGATCTTGAAAGGACCCACGTATCTAGGGGCAAGCTTCCCTTTGATACCGAAGCGACAAGTACCTTTCATTGGAGAGACGCGGAGGTAAACATGGTCTCCGATCTCGAAAGCCAAATCACGATGCTTACTATCATGGTAGCTCTTCTGGCGCGATTGCGCTGCTTTGAGGTTATCACGAATGACTTTGCACATCTCTTCTGCCTCTGTGATCAAGTCATTTCCAAGAAGTTGACGTTCACCAGTCTCTGACCAGTTAAGAGGAGTACGACACTTCCTGCCATAGAGAATTTCAAATGGGGCCTTTCCCGAACTCGCTTGAAAGCTGTTGTTGTAGGAGAACTCGGCATATGGAAGACAATCTTCCCGCTTCATACCGAAAGAGATAACACAAGCCCTGAGCATATCTTCAAGGATCTGATTGACACGCTCGACTTGGCCGCTAGTTTGAGGATGAAAAGTTATGCTGAAACGGATGTTGGTGCCCATGGCCTTCTGAAAAGAATCCCAAAACTTCAAGGTGAAGATGCTGCCACAATCTGAAGAAATCAACTGCGGAATGCCGTGCAGAGACACAATCCAAGAGGTATATAGCTCTGCCAATTGAGCTGCTATGATAGACTCTTTGATAGGCAGAAAGTGAGCCACTTTAGTGAGTTTGTCGATGACAACGAATATAGCATCATTGCCACGCTTGGACTTTGGAAATCCAGTCACGAAGTCCATCTCAATGTGGTCAAACTTCCATTCTAGAATGGCAAGAGGTTGGAGGAGACCAGCTGGTCGTTGGTGTTCCGCCTTCACTCTTCTGCAGACATCACATTCATTCACGAACTGAGCAATCTCACGCTTCATTCGAGTCCACCAATACCCTGCTTGAGGTCATGGTACATTTTCGTACTTCCAGGGTGGATGGAGAGGAGTGAATTGTGAGCCTCGTTCATAATGACTTTACGAAGGTCACCTTTAGGCACAACAATGCGATCCTCGAAGAATAGAGTATCCTTGTCATCAAGGCGATAGCACTTGTACTTGGGTTGACTCTTGGCAATCCCAATCTTCACCTTCTTCACCATAGCATCAAGAAGTTGAGCCTCGTGAATCTGATCTTCCAAAGTAGGAGAGACTTGGAGGCTGGCGAGGAAACCTTGAGGAACAACTTGCAGATTGAGTTTGCGGAAAGCTTCACAAAGCTCAGGTTGGTAAGGCTTGAGAATCAAACTGTTGCAGTAAGCCTTCCTGCTCAATGCGTCAGCAATTACATTGGCCTTGCCTGGAGTATATTCGATGCTCGGATTATACTCTTGAATCATTTCGACCCAACGAGTCTACCTGAGGTTGAGATTAGGCTGAGTGAAGATGTACTTGAGACTCTTGTGGTAAGTGAATATATCCACTTTCCTTCCCAATAAGAGATGTCTCCAAGTCAAAAGAGCATGAACAACTGCCACCAGCTCGAGGTCATGAGTGGGGCAGTTTTTCTCATTGGGCTTCAACTGGCGAGAAGTATAAGCCACAACTTTCTTCTCTTGCATCAACACTGCACCAAGACCTTGAAGAGAGGCATCATAGAAGACCTCGAACGGTTTGGATTCATCAGGAGGAGTCAGAACTGGAGCAGTGACTAATTTCTCTTTCAGGGTGTTGAAAGCGATGTCACATTCAGGAGACCAAACGTACTTCACGTGCTTCTGGAGAAGGTTTGAAAGAGGCTTCACGGTCTTTGAGAAGTTCTCAACGAACCTTCGACAGCAGCTTGCGAGACCAAGGAAGCTGCGGAGTTGCTTCACATCCTGAGGTGGTTCCCAATTCACAATTGCAGACACCTTCTCAGGATTCACCGCTATGCCCTTGGCAGAGATGATATGCCCAAGATAGAGAACCTCATCGAGCCAAAATTCGCACTTTGAAAACTTGGCGTAGAACTAATGTTCTCTGAGCTTATCCAGCACCAAACGCAAGTGCTTGGCATGATCTTCCTTGTTCTTGGAAAAGACCAAAATGTCATCGACGTAGACCAAGATGAAGTCATTTGTGTAGGGGTTGAAGATGAAGTTCATCATGCGAGAGAATGTCGGAGGAGCGTTGACGAGGCCAAAGGACATGACAGTGTATTCATATGAACCATAGCTTGTTCTGAATGCTGTCTTGGGGATATCTTGCTCATGAATTCGAATCTGGTGATAGCCCATGTGGAGATCAAGCTTGGAGAGTACTTGAGCACCTTTGAGTTGTTCAAACAGCTCATTGATGTTGGGAAGTGGGTACTTGTTCTTGATAGTCTTCTTGTTCAATGGACGGTAGTCGACACAGAGTGGGTCTGTTCCATCCTTCTTCTTCACAAAAAGAACTCCACAACCCCACGGAGAAGAACTAGGTCGGATGAGACCCATTCGCTCTTGAATATCGAGTTGCTTCTTTAGCTCCTTCAACTCTTCAGGTCCAAGCTTGTAAGGACGTTTGCAAACAGGTTCCATGCCAGGCTCAAGATCGATGACGAATTCAACTGGCCGGTGCGGAGGAATTCCTGGAAGCTCTTCTGGAAAGACGTCTTGATATTCGCAAACGATTGGAACTTGAGAGATGGCATCCAGTTCACCCTTCTCATTGTGAGAAAAAAGACGGATGGTATTATCCCGAGCGCAAAGACAATTACTTCCTCAGACGAATGAGTCAATTGAATCTGCCTGGCGGCACAATCAAGCTGAGCCTTGTGCTTAGAAAGCCAATCCATTCCAAGAATAAGATCAATGTCCGAGTTACCAAGGACCATTGGATAAGCCAGAAACTTGAAATCACCCATCATGATAGAAATATTCGGAATCTCGTAGTTTGCAAGAAAACATTTACCCGGTGAAACAACTGCTAACGGTTTATGCAAAACTTGAGAAGACAACTCATGCTTAGATGCAAAAGGTCTCGAGATGAAACAATGCGATGCACCAGTGTCAAAAAGTACTTTTGCAAGAACATCGTTAACAGGAAGGTTACCCATGAGGACATCTGACGAGTCCTCTGCCTGAGCTGCATTCATCAAGTTGACCTTGGCATGCTTGGGGTTATGCTTGACCACTGCGGTACTTGCCGATCTCACAGGAGGTGGAGGAGGGAGACGCCTCTGATTGAAGCATTTGTTGGCATAGTGACCCTTCTGTTGGCACTTGTTGCACGTGACCTCTGAAAGCGGACGGTGATATGGAGCACTTGATCTTGGAGCTTGAGACGAAGTCTTGTTCTAAAAGCCAGGGTTGGGTGGGTGGGAAGATCCACTGCCACCTTTGCTCTTCTGCTGATAAGGCTGACGAAACGGAGGAGGAGGAAGCCAATACTTTTGCTGCTTAGCCAGTTGAGTTGAGGAAGAAGGAGTAGCATCTCTGACTCGCTTCTTGGAAGCATCGCACTTCAGTTCAGTAGTCTCTTGCTTCATTGCCATATTGTAGAACTCATCGTACTTCTTGGGCTCAAAGAGGACGAGCCAGCTGGAGTTCTTCTCTGAGACCACCCCTGAACTGGTATATCATGCTCTTCTCGTCAGGGACGTCTTGCTTAGCAAAACAGGCGAGCTTCTGAAACATGATGTTGTACTGGTAAACAAACATAGTGCCTTGCTTCAGATTGCAGAATTTTTGACGCTTGCTTTCAACCACACTCTGAGGAATATGATGAGCTTTGAAGTCTTGACGTAATTCATCCCAGGTAATCACATGACCTCCTTTGGAATCTTTGTACTGCTGAAACCATTCTGCAGCTTGGTCTTTGAGTTGGAAGGAGGCGAACTTGACAAAGTCCTCAGGCCTGACGTTACTGCACTAGAAATGCTTGCATATGTCCACGAGCCAATCATCAGCGTCTGTTGCCTCAACACAATTGCTGAAGGTCTTTGGCTGGTTAGCAAGGAACTGGTTGAGTGTAGCGAACTGATTCTGATTGTTGCCATGGCCCTGGTTCCCTTGGTTGCGCTCTTGAAGAAGTTGCATGATCAGCTGCATGTTTGCATTGGTAGCGTCCATCATAGCTTGCCATGCCTCCGGAGGTGGAGGTGGTGGTGGTGGTGGTGGATCAGGATTCGGAGTCGTGCGCGTTGGAGGAGCCATCCTGAATAGGTTGACATCCATTAGCATCTTGACAGACAAATATTTAAGCTGAATCAAACGGGTTGAAATTGCAACATAAAGTCTTCACATCCGAACCAAATGAATGAATGCATTCCAATCGAAATGGTCACATATCCATAAATTGAGAAGCCACTTAGAATTGAGGTAGAAGAATAAAACCAACAAGGTACGGACAAGAGCAAATACTTGGTGAGGATTACCCAATCCCAAACCAAATATTCGCGGAAGAAGAACTAGAGCTACAAGAATTCCCACCTATGAAACTCCCGAACCTTTCCGGTTATGCAATCAGGTGTTGGGGATACAGGGGAAGCATAATATCTCACCCAAATCTAGCAAATCCTACATCCAGCTGTATCCATCCTTCAACACATAACCAAGAAACCTTCGGAAATCATCTACCTCAACCTTCAAAAAGCATCCGTTATACAAGTTATGGCAATACTTCCGAACTCCCGCCCCAGTACTGGGTGGCATCGCGTTCTGAGCATCCAAGAGCCATTTTGGATCGTGTAACGCCCTCGATGCGGCTATATCTCCTACGTGTCGAAGCACGACTTAGAGGCATAATCGCATTGAAAGCTATGTCGCAAGTATGGTAATCTTCACAACTTCCCATGTAAATAAATAAAGGGGAAAAGATACATAGTTGGCTTACACTCGCCACTTCACACAAATACATGAATAACATTACAATCATCCAATACACTCATGGTCCGACTATGGTACCAAAATAAAGATCAACCCCCACATGCGACAAAGTCCCCGATCGCCCCAACTGGGCACCACTACTGATCATCTGGGAAAGACACATAGTAACGGTGAGAGTCTTCATCGAACTCCCACTTGAGCTCAAGCGCATCGTCTGGAATGGTATCATCGGTCCCTGCATCTAGTTTGGAAGTAATCTGTGAGTCACGGGGACTCAGCAATCTCACATCCTCGCGATCAATACTATTTAAGCTTATAGGTAAAGCAAGGTATGATGTGGAGCTGCAACAAGCGACTAGCATATATGGTGGCTAACATACGCAAATGAGAGCGAGAAGAAAAAGCAAAAGCACGGACGAACAACTATGATCAAGAAGTGATCCTAGAACAACCTACGTCAAGCATTACTCCAACACCGTGTTCACTTCCTGGACTCCGCCGAGAAGAGACCATCACGGTTACACACGCGGTTGGTTCATTTTAGTTAAGTTAAGTTTCATGTTATCTACAACCGGACATTAACAAATTCCCATCTGCCCATAACCACGGGAACGGCTTTCAAAAGTTCAAATCCCTGCTGGGGAGTCCCAACTTAGCCCATCACATGCTCTCACGGTCCACGAAGGATATTCCTTCTCCCAAGACAATCCGATCAAACTCGGCATCCCGATTACAAGACATCCTCGACAATGGTAAAACAAGTCCAGCAACACCGCCCGAATGTGCCACACATCCCGATAGGAGCTGCACATATCTCGTTCTTAGGGCACACTCAGATTGTCCAAACTTCCGGTAGGCCAGCCCAGAGTTTCCCCTGGTGGCCACCGGCGGCTGACGAGGTGGACCAACACTCAGAGGAGCACTGGCCCGGGGGGGTGTTTAAATAAAGATGACCCTTGGGCTCCGGAAACCCAAGGGAAAAAGAGGCTAGGTGGCAAATGGTAAAACCAAGGTTGGGCATTGCTGGAGGAGTTTTATTCAAGGCGAACTATCAAGGGGTTCCCATTATAACCCAACCGTGTAAGGAACGCAAAATCCGGGAACATAACAACGATATGACGGAAACTAGGGCGGCAAGAGTGGAACAAAACACTAGGAAAAAGGCCGAGCCTTGCACCCTTAACCAAGTATATAGATGCATTAAGATGAACAAGATAATATGGTGATATCCCAACAATAAACAATGTTCCAACAAGGAACGATCTCCAATCTTCACTTGCAACTAGCAACGCTATAAGAGGGCCTGAGCAAAGCGGTAACATAGCCAAACAATAGTTTGCTAGGACATGGTGGGTTAGAGGTTTGACATGGCAATTTGGGAGGCATGATAAGCAAGTGGTAGGTATCGTAGCATAGGCATAGCAAAAGAGCGAGCATCTAGCAAGCAAAGATAGAAGTGATTTCGAGGGTATGGTCATCTTGCCTGCAAAGTTGTCAGAGTTGACTTGATCCTCGTAAGAGAACTCAACGGGCTCCTCATTCACGAACTCGTCTCCCGGCTCTTCCCAAACAATACAACAAGCAAAAGGAACACAATCAACCACGTGCAATGCTCAAATATCATGATGCAAACATGGTATGATATGCGGGATGCGGTATGCGATGCATATGCAAGATTTGACAAGGAATGATTGAACCTGGCCTCAACATGGAAATCCAAGAGTGCCACTGGAAAGGGGAGGTGATTTCGGTTGAAATTGATATAAAGATCACCGGAATCGGATGCACAGTTTGGAAATGGCAAGCAAAACAAAAATGGCACCGGTCTGCGATATTCAACAAGTGACCAACTAAATGCATCAAGTTATATATACTACAGCACTCAAACATGGCAACAAAATACATGGCAGGGATCCACTCATGAAGCTTGAGAAAATATGAACACTGAGCTATGGCTAATTCATCCATTAACAGGTTCAAACAAGCATGGCAAAAGTGCAAATGATAACATGTTTCAGACTTAGTGAAATTAACACAACTCTGGAATTTATCACCAGGAAGCACACTTTAGAGCATGAAAACTACAAGCTACAGGAACTTAACATGGCAAAGCAAGGCGTGGCATGAAGCTACTCAAAGCACTTAACAAAAGTCCCTTAGTGACCTTGAGCCAAAAGGGATCAGAAAATACAATTGCAAGCATGTGAACATGGAAAAAATATAAACAGATTCAGACTTAGTGAAAAACTGGAGCATGCAAAACAGTTAACGAGTAGGCATGTTTACGAGCTCGATGCACTCACTACACAGCATTGCATGACAAACTAAGCATACACCCATGAAGAAGACATGGCATAAGAGCTAGACATGGCAAGAACAATAACATAGCATGCACGGATCAATAGCAACATCCTCGGCAAAATCGCTAAACATGTCAACAATCTGCCAGGATTCACTTTGCAAGCTTGTGCTAGTCACCACAAATATCACAAAAATACATGGCAAGTACCTCTGTAAAGATGGCATGGCATATAACAAAACACATGTAGAGCTCAGGATCATAGCATGCACACATTAAACATGGCAAAAATGACAAATAGCTATTTGCTGAAACAGATCTGACAAATTCATCACATAGCTCTCTTCCAACAGCATTTCGGGCATCAAGATGCACTCAAATGAAAATGATGAAATGAGATGAAATGATGTACTCGTCGGGACGAACATTTTGATATGCTACAGGAGCTACGGATGCAGAGTTATGGTATGCGGAAAATGCAAAAAAGTTAGGATTTCGAGAGCAAAGTCAACCCTCGTTTGGATCTGGATCTGGATCCAGATCCGGTACTGTAGCAGCGCGGATGCCGAGCTTCGCCAGGGACGAAGAACGCGGCGGCTAGAGTAGCGAGGGAGGCCGGAGTTGGGGGCGTCTCGACGGCGACGGCGAGGTGGCGTGCTGCCGGCGTGGGGAAGAAGCGGAGCGGGCGGCGGAACGACGGGCAGCACCGGCGACGTCGAGGCAGCGACGAGCCGAGGTCGCCGGCCGGCGCGAGAGGAGGCGCGGCGGAGCCGGCGAGCTCGGGCGGCGGGCGAGGGAAGCAGGCGGCGGCGTCGGGCGCGGGGGGGGGGGGGGGGGAGGGGGCGGCCCGGTGGCGCGGCGAGGAGGGCCGGCCTCGGGCCCGGCGGGCTTCGGCGCGGGGACGCCCGGAGTCGACACGTGGCGCGAGCTAAGTGGGTGGCGGTGGTTCGTCTGGCCGGAACGGACACGTCCGGCGCGGCGGAAGGAGGAGGAGCTAGGTCTAGGGTAGAAATGACCCAAAAATTTCGGGGGATGTCTAGTTTTATAGGTAGAGGGAGCTAGGAAGCTCCAAATGAGGTGCGGTTTGCGGCCACGCGATCGTGATCGAACGCTCTAGACGATAGGAGAGGTTTAGGTGGGTTTTGGGCCAAATTAAGAGGTGTTGGGCTGCAACACACACGAGGCCTTTTCGGTCCCTCGGTTAACCGTTGGAGTATCAAACGAAGTCCAAATGGCACGAAACTTGACAGGCGGTCTACCTGTGGTAAACCAAGGCCGCATGGCAAGTCTCAGTCCAATCTGGAAATGTTTAACCCCCACACACGAAAAGAGGTAGAAAGGACCACCGGAGGACATAGGAGCGCCGGAATGCAAAACGGACAACGGGGAAAATGCTCGGATGCATGAGACGAACACGTATGCAAATGCAATGCACATGATGACATGATATGAGATGCATGACAAAGACAACAACACACGGAGACAAAAAAACCCGACAACAAGGAAAATAAAATAACTTAGGCCGGAAACGGCAAGAGTTGGGATACATATAAGGTAAATTACATCCGGGGTGTTACAGATCGCTAGTGAACAAAGTATGTGATGGTTTGGAGCTCTACCTTGAAGACTTACCAGAGCGATTGGGCGAGGACTGGGTGTCCTTAGCTCAAGGGGAATAAGGTGAAGACACGGTCTTCTGAGTTAAATCGCAGCCTCCCTAAGCAGACGTACAATTGCCACATCAACTGGAATTGGTCTACCAAATGCCTGTCTTCAGCAAGCAACTAGTTCTATCTCCCACTTCCCTTTACTTTATAATTTGTCTTCGTGAAGTCATTTCCTGCTTGTTTGATCTGATTGACTTCATTGAGTGAAGACTATTTACTGTTTGGCCTCATACTGTCTTCCATCCTATTCCATACTACCTAGCTGCTGATAGTCTTCACGCTTTCACTTCATTGCTTACTTGACTATGGCTTGTCTAGTGTAGTCTTCCTTCTGCTGCATATCAATAGGTTCATTTCTACCGATTGTCTTCAAAGACCTCGTGTTTTGAATACTTTCATAAAAATCGCCTATTCACTCCCCTCTAGTCGATAACTAGCACTTTCAAAACTGCTAGCTAATCCTTATGCAGGAGATGGAACAATACATCCTGATATGCACGTAATCTATGTGGATGAAATTTGTGGATTATTTAAGCTTGCAAGTCTACCCTGAGATGAATTTAATAGGAAGCTTTTCCCCTTATCTTTGAAGGGAAAAACATTGACATGGTATAGGCTATTTGATGGTATTGGAGCTTGAGATTGGAGTTTCATCAAAAAATTATCCTATACATCTTTTTCATCGTGATCAGAATTATATATATAATTTTTGGCCTCGTGAAGGAGAAACTATCTCTCAAGCTTGGGGGAGGCTTAAGCACATGATGTACACATTCTCCAATCATAATCTCTCAAAAGAAATTATCTTACAAAAATTTTATGGTCGGCTTTCTCATGAAGATCAAACCATGCTCGATTCTTCTTCAACTGGTTCCTTTATGAAGAAAACTATTGAATTCAAGTGGAATCTTCTGGAAAGAATTAAATGAAACTCCGAAGATTGGGAACTCAACAAAGGTAAAGAGTTAGGTATAATTCTTAAGTTTGATTGTGTTAAATCTTTTATGGATACCGATGCTTTTCATAAGTTTAGCACTAAATATGGACTTGACTCTGAGATAGTAGCTTCCTTTTATGAATAATGTGCTGCTCATTTTGATCTCCCTAAGGAGAAGTGCTTTAAATATCACCCCCATATTAAATAAAATATTTAGGAAACCATTGTAGTTAAAGATGAATTTATCATTTACAATGTTGATCCAGTTGTTCCTACTGCTTATATTGAGATACCACCTTTCCTTGCAAGGATAAAGGAACATGCTAAAGTTTCAACTTTGGTTCACAAAAGTAATATTATAACACCTAGACCCTCTGAATGAACTAAAGTTGAACCTAATGTTTCTATGGTTAAAGATCTCTTGGTCAATAATATTGATTGGCATGCTATTTACTTTTGTGGTGAAGCCCCTAGAATTGCTAAACCCGATACTAAAGATAAGCATAAACCTGTTGTTGGCATGCCTGTTGTCTCAGTTAAGATAGGAGATCATTGTTATCATGGCTTATGTGATTTGGGTGCTAGTGTGAGTGCTATTCCGTTTACCTTATATCAAGAAATTACGAATGATATCGCTCCCGCTGAAATAGAAGATATCGATGTTACTATTAAGCTTGCGAATGGAGATACTATTTTACCTCTTGGGACCATTAGAGATGTTGAAGTATTGTGTGAAAAAATGAAATACACTACTGATTTCCTTGTTCTTGGTTCTCCACAAGATGATTTTTGTCCCATTATATTTGGTAGACCTTTCTTGAACACCATTAATGCTAAGATTGATTGTGCTAAAGAAACTGTCAGTGTTAACTTTGGTGATATATCTCATGTTTCCTAAGTTCATAGACAACCTCGTGATGAAGAATAATTGCCTAGTAAAGATGAAATTATTAGTCTTGCTTCCATTGCCGTACCTCCTACTGATCCGTTAGAACAATATTTGCTAGACCATGAAAATGATATGCATATGAATGAAATAAATGAAATAGATAGGATGTCCTTTGATCAACCACATATCCTCAAGCATAACTTGCCTGTTGAAACTTTGGGAGGTCATCCTCCACCTAAAGGTGATCATGTGTTTGAATTAAAACAATTGCCTGATACACTACAATATGCTTATCTTGATGAAAATAAGATATATCCTCTTATTATCAGCACTAACCTTTCAGAACATGAAGAAAAGAGATTACCAAAAACTCTGAGGAAGCACTGTGCTGCTATTAGATATACTCGTGATGATCTTAAGGGAATAGTCCCACTTTATGTCAACCCAATATTAATATGGAGCCTGATGCTAAATCAGTTGTTGATCATAAACAACAATTAAATCCTAAGATGAAGGAGGTGGTAAGAACTAAAATATTAAAGCTTTTGGAAGCAGGTATAATCTATCCCATAGCTGATAGTAGATGGGTAAGTCATGTTCATTGTGTCCCTAAGAAAGGAGGCATTACTGTTGTCCCTAATAATAAAATGAGCTAATCCCACAAAGAATTGTAACTGGTTATAGGATGGTAATTGATTTTAGAAAATTAAACAAAGCTACTAGAAAAGATCATTACCCCTTGCCTTTTATTGATGAAATGTTAGAAAGATCGTCCAAGCACACACACACTTTTTCTTTATTGATGGATATTCTGGTTTCTCTCAAATACCCGTATCACAAGCCGATCAAGAGAAAACTGCTTTCACTTGTCCTTTGGGAACTTATGCTTATAGACGAATGCCTTTTGTTTATGTAATGCACCTGCTACCTTTCAAAGATGTATGATTGCTATATTCTTTGACTTTTGTGAAAAGATTGTTGAGGTTTTCATGGATGATTTTTTCATTTACGAAACTTCTTTTGATGATTGCTTAAGCAAACTTGATCGAGTTTTGCATAGATGTAAGAAACTAATATTGTCTTGAATTGAGAGAAGTGCCACTTTATGGTGAATGAAGGTATTGTCTTGGGGCATAACTTTTCTGAGCGGAGGTATTGAAGTAGATTAAGCTAAAGTTGATGCAATGGAGAAAATGCCATGCCCTAAAGATACTAAAGGTATAAGAAGTTTCCTTGGTCATGCTGGTTTCCATAGGAGGTTTATTAAAGACTTCTCTAAAATTTCTAGGCTGCCTACCAATCTTTTGCAAAAAGATGTTCCATTTATTTTTGATGATGATTGTGCAGAAGCCTTTGGAACACTTAAGAAAGCCTTAATTTCTATGGTTCAACCACTTGATTGGAACTTGCCTTTAGAAATTATGTGTGATGCTAGCGATTATGCTATTTGGGCAATTCTAGGACAAAGAGTTGATAAGAAATTAAATGTTATCCATTATGCTAGTAAAGCTATAGATAGTGCCCAAAGAAATTATGCTACTACCGAGAAAGAATTTCTAGCAGTTGTGTCTACATGTGATAAATTCAGATCTTATATTGTTGGTTCTGAAGTAATTGTTCACACCGATCATGCTGCTATTAAATACCTTATGGAAAATAAAGATGCTAAACCTAGACTTATTAGGCGAGTTCTTTTGCTTCACGAATTTGACTTGCATATTACTAATAGGAAGGGATCGGAGAATCCCGTAGCTGATAACTTGTCTAGGTTAGAAAACATTCTTGATGACCCACTACCTATTGATGATAGTTTTCTTGATGAACCATTAGTTGTTATAAATGCTTCTTGTAATACTCCTTGGTATGCAGACTACGCTAAATTGCATTGTTGCTAAATATATACAACCTAGTTTTACATACCAACAAAAGAAAAAGTTCTTCTTTGATTTGAGATGTTACTTCTGGGATGACCCACACCTTTATAAAGGAGTAGTTGGTATTATTAGACATTGTATACCTGAGCATGAACAAGAACAAATCCTACAGACGTGTCACTCCCAGGCATATGAAGGGCACCATGCTGGAGACAGAACTGCGCATAACGTATTACAATCTGGTTTTTATTGGCCTACTCTCTTGAAGGATGCATGTAAGTTTGTCTTATGATGTGATGAATGTCTAAGATTTGGTAATATTAGTAGACGTCAGGAAATGCCTATAAATTATACTCTTCTTATTGAACTGTTTGATGTTTGGGAATTTGATTATATGAGACCTTTTCCTTCATCCAATGGGTATACTCATATTCTAGTTGTTGTTGATTACGTTTTACTAAGTGGGTAGAAGCTATTCCAACTAGTAGTGCTAATCACAACACATCTATTAAAATTCTTAAAGAAGTCATTTTCCCGAGGTTTGGAGTCCCTAGATATTTAATGACTGATGGTGGTTCACATTTTATTCATGGTGCTCTCCGTAAGCTCCTTGCTAAATATGATGTCAACCATTGAGTTACATCACCTTATCATCCTCAATATAGTGGTCAAGTTGACTTGAGCAATAGAGAAATAAAGTTAATTTTACAAAAGACCGTCAATAGATCTAGAAAGAGTTGGTCTAAGAAACTTGATGATGCATTCTGGGCATATAGAACTGCTTATAAAAATCCTATGGGTATGTCCCCTTATAAAATGGTCTATGGAAAAGCATGTCATTTACCTCTTGAGTTAGAACATAAAGCATATTTGGAAATTAAAGAACTTCACTATGATTGCAAACTTGCCAGTGAAAAGAGGTTATTTGATATTAGTTCTCGAGATGAATGGAGGACACAAGCTTATGAAAATGCTAACCTATTTAAGGATAAAGTTAAAGATGCCATGATAAAAGAATCCAAAAACTGCAATTCAAAATAGGAGATCAAGTTTTATTATAAAACTCTCGTTTAAGATTCTTTGCAGGAAAGCTTCTCTCTAAATGGGAAGGACCATATATCGTTGAAGAAGTTTATCGTTTCGGAGCCATCAAGATAAACAACTCCGAAGGCACTAATCCGAAGGAGGTTAATGGGAAAAGAATTAAACATTATATCCTAGGTACGCCCATTAATGTTGAAACTAATATTATCCAAACCATGACACCAGAGGAACACATAAGAGAGACCTTCGGAAATGCTCTAGAGCCCTGAAAAAGGGTTAGGTATGTGGTACGGTAAATACACCGACTCCAAAAGTTCCATAAAAGTACTTTCTGTCCGTTTTGGAATATTTAAAAAATTAGGAAAATAATAAACAGTTTGAAAAGCGCACGAGGGAGCGACAGGCCCTAGGGGCGCGGGCAACCCCCTGGGCGCACCCCCCAGGCTTGTGGCCCCCTCGTGGACTCTTTCGACTCCATTTTTCTTCCATGTTACTTTTTGTGCACGAAAAAATCATTATATATATACTTCCCGAGGTTTTGACCACCGCATCGTAGAGATATCCCCTGTTCTCGTTTCATGCTGTTTTTTGCCAGATTTTCAAACCCGGGCATCATGTCTTCCTTCTCCTCCAACAACGTGGAAGACAATTCTTGGTTGATTGATACGTCCATTTTGCATCATGTTTTCCTACTATTATTTATAATGTTTTTATGCATAATAATGCTTTATGGAGTAATTCTAATGCCTTTTGTCCCATAATATGCAAGGTTTACACAAAGAGGGAGAATGCGGGCAGCTGTAATTGTAAGTGCATCTAGTGCCACCCCAAGTTGGTATTGGAGTATTGACGACAAACCTAGTTGAGGGACTAGTGTGTTTGTGAGAATTGCAGGATAACACAGGTAGAAGTCCCTCATTGATTCGGTTTTCCTACCAGAGATGACCCCTAAAATGTATGGAGACATTGATGTCAAAGGTGGTAAATGAAGATATTCACATTGAAGACTATGACAAGAGAAGACATCGCATGAAGCCTATGGAGCTCGAAGACTTAGATCTTTCGTAGTTCTTTTTCTCCTTTGTTGATTCATAGGAACCACCGTACTGTTAAGTGGGGTCCAAGAGAACCAGTCAGAATGACTGAAGTGATGCTTAACCAAAACCTATGTCTTCGAGTGAAGACTATGAGAGCGAATCTTGTCCAGAGTCGGACAAGTCAGCTTTGCTTGTAGCCCAAGTAAAGTTGCCGTGTGAGTTTGAAATCTGACCGTTGGAACACGTGTCAGTTCCTTAGTGACCCAGGGTCATTCGGACAAATCAGGTCGGGTTGCCTAGTGGCTATAAATAGCCCACCCCCTACAACCATAAATGGTTGGCTGCTCAGAGTTAGAGTATGGCTTTTGTCGTTTGAGAGCAACCCACCTCGAAGCCTTTGAGAGAGAATTCCTTGCGAGGATAAAGCCCTAACCACCCAGAGTCAAAGAGTGTTAGGCATCACTTAAGTCTTCTTGTCTGTGTGATCTGAAGACTTATTACACTTGAGGACTGTGAATCCTCCAGCCGGTTAGGCGTCGCGTTCTGAGCATCCAAGAGACATTGTGGATCGCCGGTGAACGAAGTCTGTGAAGGTTTGGAAGTCTACCTTGAAGACTTACCAGAGTGATTGGGCGAGGTCTGTGTGACCTTAGCTCAAGTGGAATACGGTGAGGACTGGGTTTCCTGAGCTGCGTGTTCAGGACTGGGTGTCCGGGACTGTGTGTCCTCAGGTTTAAATACCTAGCCGCCCTAACCAGACGTACAGTTGTCACAGCAACTGGAACTGGTCCAACAAATCATTGTCTTCAACGAGTCACTGGTTTTATCCTTCCCTTCCCTTTACTTACTATTGGTCCTTGTGAAGTCATTGTATGATTGCACTATCTTTTGTCTTCACTGAGTGACTGCGTGTTCTGTTTGGCTTCATAATATCTTCCTACCTGATCCTTGCTACCTAGCTGCTATTAGTCATTGTGCTTTCACTTCATTGAATACTTGACTATGGTTTGCCTAGTGTAGTCTACCTTCCGCTGCATGGTAATAGGTTTATTTCTATCGTTTGTCTTCAAAACTTCCACGTTTTGAAGACTTTCATAAAAATCGCCTATTCACCCCCCTCTAGTCGATATAACAAGTGCTCTCGGTCAGGATACACACGAAGAGCCACAAGAAGCTCTCGGTCGTTGAGAACACAAGAAGCTCTCGGTCGTTGAGAACACAAGTGCGCTTCTTGGGTCGTGGAGCAGTTGTACTGTCAGTGGCTTCAGTGAGAGCAGGATGCGGTGCACATGTAGTGCCAGCCAAAGGATACACACGAGTTACGGCTTCAACGCCTTCAACGCTCTGAGTGAAACTTTGATGCTCTGCATTCTGAAGACTGAGAGGTTCCTTGGCAGGCTCAGGATAGATGGCTTCAATAGACATATCCACATCAGGCAAAAAGATCCGATGGTTGCGGGCCGAGGGCTGATATGAGATAGCGGAGTGAAGTTTGATCAGCCGCATCACCCAAGGGGCGTAGAACTTCAAACCAAACAGATCAGAGCCAGATGCAGCAAGTTGGCGAATGAAGAAATCCTGTGTATTGAAGCATTTTCCATGAAGAATGTAGAAGACCAAAGTCTTCATTGCACCTTCCAGCTTGGCATGGGGAGAATGTCCTTTGATTGGCCAGAGAGTTCGCCTTATGATGTGATAAATGGTTCTTGGCAGATACTCAAGGTCTTCAACGAAGAACTCCGTGGGGTAAGCAGCATCTTGGGGCAATGGCTTCATCATACCGAGCATCTGACTCATATTAGGTTCAGTCTTCTGAAAGATGCTCTCAATAGCTTCACTATGAAGCTGACAGCCATGCTCGTAGAGATCGCCAGGAGTGGGCTTCGTGATGAACGTTTCCTGTCATCCACTCTAGGACCCAAGTCTTCGGATCTCTGCTATACCCGCGGATGTGAAGTCTGGCCTAGAATTGGAGCAGCAACTCTTCATTCCAATGCTCTTGGTCAGTGACGAACGGCAGCAGTCCAACCTCTTTGAAGCAATCCAGAGCTTCTTCCAGACAGGGCAGACCAGGTATTGCTTCAATGTCAAGGCGCTTGTGTGGGAAGATGTGACCTTGGTTGTAAAGAACGCATGAGTAATAGCTTCACTGCGGATAACTCCAGAACCGATCAGATGATATTCTTTCCCTGGAGTAGGGGTTCCTGGAGCTGTTGAAGAATGTGTTGTCTGCTCTGAAGCCATTGATATTGAAGGAGCCAGGTGCTGATGCAGGACCTGGGAACCTTAGCAATCTTGGGATTGGCTTCTGTACCTGAGGCCTGTGCTCAACATGACAGTCGAATTGGGGACTGGTAGCAGACGCAGGAACAGAAGCAGCGGGATCAGTGGCTTCGCTGACTTCTGGTGCTTTTGTTGGTGAGGGCTCCACATTTGCTTCAGCCATGACAGCGTCAGTGGCTTCAGTGGTGTTGGTGGTGGCAGCCGCAAGATTTTCATCCTCCACTTGACGAGCTGGAGTGTCGCTTACGATCACGTTCTCCTCGATAACTGCTTCTTGGTGGGACAGGGGAGTACCAGCTTGTGGTACTTCTTCTTCATCGGCTGATGCAGCCGAAATGTCTTCAGCAGTTTTAGCTTCAGACGCAGAGACTTGAGGCCTTGGACCTTTGCGAAGCCTGCGCAATGCGGGCGACGCCTATGGAGTTTGTGTTGGCTGGGCCTCAGAGTCTTCTTCCTCTTGTGGGCGATCCGCCCACGAAGCATCCTGTGCTATTGGTGTCAGTGGACGACCAATGCTGATGAGTTCACTGTGCGTGAGCACAGGCGATGATACCTATTGGTGCTCTAGCTGAGGAAGGGCTGCATCATCTTCAACATGGTCATGGTGACCAATGTCCTCAGCAGCGAGGGGGTCATCTGCTGGAAAGTCTTCAGCTTCATGAGCCTCTGTGAAAGCAGGCTCATGGACAGTCAGTTGACGTTCTTGTGGATCGGCATCGGGGTGAACCATGGAAATGGGTTCAACAATCAAGGGCTCTGTGGGAGCAGCCCGTTCCTTCTTGGTCATTCTTTTCTTCTTGGCGGGGGCAGTAGCAGAGGCTTCAGGATGTTTTCTCTTCCTTGCTTCAGCCTCAGCAGTCCTGGTCTTCTTTAGTTCTGAAGCGGTTGACCTGGCCTTTGGCTTCGGGCCAGTCATGCTAGTTGGGAAGACAAGGGGATCTGCCTCCTGCCTTGGTGCTTTAGGTTCAGCCATAGCAGGCTTCTTCTGCTTCTTGGCAGCCATCCTGGGGTCGATGCCAGGACGCCCAAGGGCCTTGCGCTTCTCAGCCTCATTGTAGGGTTGCACACACCTATCAGCCAGGACCTTCATGCGCTCACGAGAACCCTGAGCTTCTGCATGTTTCTTTAGAAAGGCTTCCTTGAGCTCGTGCAGCATAATCTTGAAATTCTTCACGTCTTGCACGCTGAGCTTGGCCATATGCTTCTTGAACTGAGATTTCTCAAAGTCAATCTTCTGCTTCAGTTCAACAATGCGCTGGGCGATAGCTAACTCTGAAGCAATGGCGCCATGGAAGGTGACACTGAGGCCAATGGGTAGTTGGAGATCGTCGAAGCTGATGTTTGGCATGTCAAACCATTCATCAATGAAGTTGTGAATGACTGTTACATCAAAGAGAGGCAGATCATTGAAGATTTCTGCTTCTTCTTTGCTCTTGATGAGTTGCTCAAGAGCGTCATCTGCAAGATCTTCATCACTTGACAGATCAATGGCATCATTGCGCAGAATGGCAGCAGCTGTTAGCTCTTGGCCGATGTGTGGCAGAGGCATCTTGACCTTCTGGGGCTTGGAGACGCGTGATAAATCTTCGGACTGCACACTATCTTCAGGAGGTGCAGTTGCCAGTGGCTTCGCCCGTGAGATTTTTGGTGAAGGGGCAGGCTTTGAAGCTTTAGGCTTCTTCAACTTCTTTGGCTTCGGCGCTGCAGGCGCTTCATCTGATTCAGCGTCAGCTGCAGGCTCATTCACTGCAGTCCCTTAAACCAAGATATCGGTGATGAGGCTTTCAAGGTTGTAGAAAGGACCGACGACATTGGGTTCTGCATCTCGTGTGCCATCAGCCCTTGGAGCTGAGGGACCAGGGTTTAAGTCTAGTCCCAATGTCTTCTTGTTTTGCTTCGCTGAGTTCTGGGCAAACTGGAAGTTGCGCTTGAACAGAATGTCGTCACGACACCATAGTAGTGACGATGGGTGTGCATCAACAGGCTGTGGCCCACGGACCATGCAGGGATAGAAGCCTTGTTCAATGGCTTCATCTCTGGACCTGGGTTGAATATTCTTGTATAGGATGTCTCCCCACGGTCTCTTGATGGCATTTTTCTCAGCATATTCCTGGGTTACAAATCGGTATTTGAACCATTGTTCTGCCCAATATCTTCGAATACATTGGATTCGGGTCTTGCGCTGATTGTAATCCTCCTTAGGATCTGTCTTGTACAGTTCTAAGAGGTCATCTGGCAGATCTCTAGATGTTTCTCCACGACGCTTTCTACCACCCTTCCTTGCTGATTTCTCTGAAGCCATGAACTTTAAACTGAAAGGCTTCAACACGTTCAAAGGCTTCAAAGATTTTCGCTTGCTGGACAAACAGGAACTTGCTTCGGGAGAATTTATATGATGCTGTAAGAATTCTGCAAATGAATGCAGACTATGAGAACCAAGGGATTCTCCCACGGACATGTACCTGTGACAGCATTAAGGTGCGAGGGAAGGGGAAGAGGTCATATGCATTCTCAGAAGATTTTGAATATAAATCAGTTTAGAAGACGTTGACCTCATCGTGCGAAGACATTCACTCATAGATAAGGACTTGGTTCCAGATTTGTATGAATCCAGAGATCAATACAAGTGAGGAATCTAACTACTTTGTGAAGCATAAGTGAATATACTAGGCATGTTATGAGATGCAGTATGAGAGAGATCTAACTTGTGTGAATAGAAACTGCTTGTGGTAGAAAGTGACAAAGCCATAGGATCAACGGTGCCGTAAAAAGGAAGTTTTATTTACCACACTAAGAACTGCTAGACGGAGTGGAAGATGAGGCCGAGCAGTTCGATCTTCCGTGCCCTAACTTGGCGACGAAGGACACCTACGGCGACAGCGGAGAGGACGATGTCCGCGGTCGGCGTGAAGACGGCATCGGATAGGTTGCGGCAGCGAAGCGCTTCGTCGCCGGCGTCGTCGAGGGCTAGCGGTGGCACTAGGGTTCGTGCGAGAGTGGAAGAAGAGATAATGACTGCCGTGAAGTGTGTATTTATAGGTACAGGGGCGGCACTGCGTTATTACACAGGTGCCCCTGGCGATTCGCATCTGAGGAACACGTGGCCATCATGCAGAATTTTGGGGTTTGTTCCACGTCCCACGCACGCCTGGATTGTCGGGTGGTCGTTCCTACTTCTCCGGGTTTCATGTGGAGGAATGAGTATTGAAAGTGGACTTAAGGTTTGTCTTTGTATCTTCTGCTGACAAGGACGCAGAGAAGACATTCGACTGTTTCAATGGAATGCATATGATTTGGAGAGATAGAGTTTGAGATAGATAGCATAGAGAAGTTAGGGTCCGATCACATTCACTTAGTTCAAAAGATTCAACAATAAGACATAGCTATAAGTGAATGCTGTAGAGGACAGAACACTAGTATATATATATATATATAATCAACATAGTGAAGATAATCATGAAGACATGTTGAGATTGAAGCCAAACCAAATGTGAAGACATAGCAAGGTAACGCCATGAGTGAAACACTTCAAAATAGAACATTTGGTGGTGGCGTTACCCACCGTATAGGAAGTATTAGACCCAGACACGACGCACAACTATCGTGGCGCTCCGAAGTCAAATTCCACATTAATGTATTCACACTTAGAATGTATGTCTTCATTGATTGAAGATATACTTTACTTCGTGTGTTGCACATCTAAGTCATCAATATGCATAAAGGTTAGGATGTGTGCCTGATCATAGGACATTTGAGGATTCCAGGATATTTAGCTCAAACCGTAACTTGCAAAATCTCTTCTCATCCAAGGGCTTGGTGAAGATATCTGCCAATTGCTCTTCAGTGTTGACGTGTATGATATCAATATCTTCCTTCACAACATGATCTCTGAGAAAGTGATGACGAATTTCAATGTGCTTTGTCTTCGAGTGCTGAACTGGGTTGTTGGCAATCTTGATGGCGCTTTTGTTGTCGCAGTAGAGTGGCACTTGCTTCAGATGAATGCCATAGTCCTTGAGCGTTTGCTTCATCCACAGAAGCTGAGCGCAGCAAGATCCAGCAGCAATGTATTCAGATTCAGCAGTGGAGAGAGATACACAGTTCTGCTTCTTTGAAGACAAACATACAAGTGATCGTCCCAGAAAGTGACATGTGCCTGATGTAGACTTGTGATCAACTTTGTCACCAGCATAATCAGCATCCGAGAATCCAACCAGATCAAACTCTGAGCCCTTTGGATACCATAATCCTAGAGTTTGGGTGTGAGCCAAATATCGAAGAATTCGCTTCACAGCTAAGTGATGCGACTCCTTTGGTGCCGCTTGGAATCGAGCACACATGCAAACACTAAGCATAATATATGGCCTAGATGCACATAGATAAAGTAAAGAACCAATCATGGAGTGGTATACCTTTTGATCAAACTCTTTACCATTGTCGACAGGACCCAGATGATGCTTGGCTGGCATTGGCGTCGTGAAGCCTTTGCAGTCTTGCATACCGAACTTCTTCAGGCAATCTTTGAGATACTTCTCTTGAGATATGAAGATGCCCTTGTGTTGCTGTCGTATTTGAAGACCGAGAAAGAACTTCAGCTTTCCCATCATAGACATTTGATATTGCTCTTGCATCATATATCCAAACTCTTCACCGTACTTCTGATTGGTGCAGCCGAAGATAATGTCATCCACATATATTTGGCACACAAACAGTTCACCATCATATGTCTTCGTGAAGAGAGTGGGGTCGAGAGAACCAGGTACGAAGCCTTTGCTCTTCAGGAAGTATTTGAGTGTGTCATACCAGGCCCGAGGGGCTTGTTTGAGGCCATACAGTGCCTTGTTGAGCTTGTATACCATGTCAGGAAGTTTTGGATCTTGAAAGCCAGGAGGTTGTGCAACATACACTTCTTCTTCAATCTTGCCATTGAGGAAGGCGCTCTTCACATCCATTTGATAAAGAAGTATGTTGTGATGATTTGCATAGGCCAGCAGTATGCGTATGGCTTCAAGTCTAGCCACAGGAGAAAATGTTTCATCGAAGTCAATGCCTTCCACTTGAGTATATCCTTGAGCAACAAGATGAGCTTTGTTTCTGACAACTTGACCATGCTCATCTTGCTTGTTGCAGTATATCCATTTGGTGCCTATTATGTTGTGCTTCCGAGGATCGGGACGCTTGACCAGTTCCCATACATTATTCAGCTCAAACTATTGAAGCTCGTCTTGCATAGCTTGAATCCATTCAGGTTCCATGAAGGCTTCTTCAACTTTCTTGGGTTCTGTTATTGAGACGAATGCGAAGTGCCCACAGAAATTTGCTAGCTGAGTTGCCCTTGAACGAGTGAGTGGACCGGGTGCATTGATGCTATCAATTATTCTTTCAATCTGCACTTCATTGGCAACGCGAGGATGTACAGGGCGAAGATTTTGCTCTTGCTGATCATTGTCGTTTTTAGAAGGAATGTCTTCAGGCTGAGCATTGTCTTCATGTTGATCAGGTGCTGAGATGATAAGTTCTTCTTCAGGATGAGCTTCAGAAGGTATAATTTCTCCAGTTCCCATTAGCTTGATTGATTCACTGGATGGAACTTCATCTAGCACATTTGGTAGTTGCTCTCTTTGTGAACCGTTTGTCTCATCGAACCGCACATCCACTGTTTCAACCACTTTGTAATGAAAGAGATTGAAGACTCTGTAGGAGTGCGAATCCTTTCCATATCCAAGCATAAAATCCTCATGTGCTTTTGGTGCAAACTTTGAGGTGTGATGTGGGTCCTTGATCCAGCACTTGGCGCCAAATACTCTGAAGTAACTGACATTTGGCTTCTTGCTAGTAAGGAGCTCATAAGATGTCTTGTTCAGAAGCTTGTGACGATAAACACAATTGATTGTATGGCATGCAGTATCAATGGCTTCAGGCCAGAATTTTCTTGGAGTCTTGTATTCATCTAGCATTGTTCTGGCCATCTCAATGAGTGTTCTGTTCTTGCGTTCGACGACCCCATTCTGTTGTGGCATGTACGGGGCTGAGAATTCATGTGTGATGCCCAAGGTATCAAGATATGTATCAAGGCCAGTGTTCTTGAATTTAGTGCCATTGTCACTTCTAATATGCTTTATCTTGGCGCCATAGTTGTTCATTGCTCGATTGGCGAAGCGTCTGAAGACATGCTGCACTTCAGTCTTGTAAAGGATTATGTGCCCAAGTATATCTAGAATAATCAGCAACAATGACAAAGCCATACAGACAAGCAGTAGTAGTAAGAGTTGAGTAATGAGTGGGACCGAAAAGATCCATGTGAAGCAGTTCGAAGGGTCGAGTAGTGGTCATGATTGTCTTCGAGGGATGTTTGGCCCTAGTCATCTTTCCTGCCTCACAGGCACCGCATAAGTGATCTTTCTTGAACTTGACGCCCTCGATGCCTATGACATGCTTCTTCTTTGCCAGGGTGTGGAGGTTCCTCATACCAGCATGCCCAAGCCTCCGATGCCAGAGCCAGCATTCTGAAACTTTTGCTAGAAGACATACGGCAAGTTGTGGTCCTGCTGAGAAATCTACCACGTACAAATCATCTTTTCAATACCCTTCAAATACTAGAGACTTGTCAGATTCCATTAGAACAAGGCAACGATATTTTCTAAATATTACGATCATGTTTAAATCGCAAAGCATTGAGACAGACATTAAGTTGAAGCCAAGGGATTCAACAAGCATGACTTTATCCATGTGTTGATCTCTTGAGATTGCAACTCTACCTAGACCCAATACCTTACTTTTACCAGTGTCAGCAAATGTGATGTGGCTCTTGTCGGATGGACGTAAGGTTGACTCCATAAGAAGGCTTCTTTTGCCAGTCATGTGATTTGTACACCCACCATCAATAATCCATTCTGAAGACGCTGGTGTCGTACCCTACAGTGCAGTTAGGGGGATAGGCTTCACGAAGAGCATTGTGAAGCAAAAACATTTGACAAACCAGTGGGTTATGAAAGCTTAGATCCAGATTAGGACTAATAGGGAGAGTAGCAAGCGATTCAGGAACGAAGTACATAGTAAGACCATTCGGGCATTTGATCTTGCGCCCTACAAGATGTTTAAGGTCCCCAGCAATAGCGTCAGACGATTTTGGTTTTCTGCTGGAGACCTTTCCCTGCAAAAGAGAGTTAAGCTTTCTTAGCCACCCACATCTTCAAGGGTGGCTTAGAAGCAATAAGTCTAGGTGCAGCATCTGAGAACTTTGGCATTGGAGACCTAGCAAACAGTCTTGCAGGCGGACAATAGTACTCATAAGAATAAGCAGAATAGTTATTGGTCTTATGAACATGGCGGTTTGATGAACCGCTCTCATATTCATATGCCTGAGTATGGTTTCCCTGCAAAACATTTGCGTTAGTGCGACTCAGGTGAGTCCTCTATCTGTATGAAGCCTTTGGTCTAAGGTTTGTCTTCTTCACGTGAGGTGTCATGATGACATTCACAGGAAGATTCTCCAGACACCTTTTCGGAACCCAGATCTTCTTCATAGGCGGCCCATTCCTGCAGTTAGTACCAATGTACCTGGCAAACACTTCACCATTCTGATTCTTAAACAGTTTATAGTTTGCATCAAAGGATTCATCAATGACAATGGGGTTAGCACAAGTGAACCTAGATAGAGTGGATGGATCTGCTGAAAATTCCTTTGCAGCAACCCATGTGGTTTTGGGGTACTGCTCAGGTTTCCAGTAAGAGCCATCAGCATTCATTTTCCTTACGAACCCAACACCCTCTTTCCTCGGGTTTCGGTTCAAAATCTGCTTTTTGAGGACATCACATAGTGTCTGATGCCCTTTAAGACTTTTGTACATCCCTGTTTCAAGCAATGTCTTCAACCTAGCATTCTCATTAGCAATAGCAGTGGAATCCTCAGCAGAGGGGTTAGTTCCCACATCAACACTTGAAGATATTGCAACAGTAGCAGCAGTAGAACATTCAGCAACAGTAGTAGCATTATCACGCTCAATGCATTTAAGACATGGTGGTTCAAATCCTTCCTGAGCGGAGCTGATCTGTTCGGCACGAAGTGACTCGTTTTCCTTTTGAAGATCTTCATGAGCCGCTCTCAATTTCTCAAGATCTTGCTTCCTTTGAAGATAATCATAGGAAAGCTTTTCATGAGTTGTTGAGAGAGTTTCATGACGACTTTCAAGTTCCTCATACTTAACGTGAAGATTTTTTATGTCTTCAATTAAGGATTCAGATTGAATCATTTCAGCACCTAACAGATCATCGCTTCTGTCTAACAGTTTTTGAATATGTTCCATAGCTTTCTGTTGTTCAGTTGCAATTTTAGCAAGTGTTTTGTAGCTGGGTTTTGAACCACAATCAGAGTGATTGTCACTAGATGTTTGATAGTGAGTAGTGCGTGTGTTTATCTTGGCACCGCGTGCCATGAAGCAGTAGGTAGAAACGGAGTAGTCCTTGTCATTTGCATCGGTGTTGGTGATGAAGTCATTGTCTTCAGTGTTGAAGATGGACTTGGCAACGTATGCTGTAGCCAGACTTGCGACGCCTGAATCGGACTCCTCCTCAGACTCCACCTCCGCCTCCTCAGAAGCGGACTCCTCCTCTGAATCCGTTTCCTTGCCAACAAACGCACGTGCCTTGCCAGATGAGCTCTTCTTGTGTGATGAAGACTTTGAGGAAGACTTGGAAGAAGACTTTGAGTATTTCTTCTTCTTCTTCTTATCGTCAGAGTCATATTCCTTGCTCTTCTTCTTCTTTTTGTTCTCATTGTCCCACTGTAGACACTCAGAGATGAAGTGGCCAGGTTTCTTGCACTTGTGACATGTTTTCTTCTTGTAGTCGTGAGCAAAAGCTTAATCATTCCTTGAGCTTGATCGGGAAGACTTTCTGAAACCTTTCTTCTTGGTGAATTTTTGGAACTTCTTCACAAGCATAGCAAGTTCCCTTCCAATGTCTTCAAGATCATCCGAACTGCTGTCAGATTCTTCTTCAGATGAGGAGACAGCTTTTGCCTTCAAGGCACGAGTTCGCCCATAGTTTGGACCGTAGATATCTCTTTTCTCAAAAAGCTAAAACTCATGTGTGTTGAGTCTCTCAAGTATGTCAGACGGATCGAGTGTCTTGAAATCAGGACGTTCTTGAATCATCAGGGCTAGGGTGTCAAACGAACTATCAAGTGATCTCAGTAGTGTCTTGACGACTTCATGTTTGGTGATCACAGTAGCGCCGAGGGCTTGAAGCTCATTTGTGATGTCAGTGAGTCGGTCAAATGTAAGCTGGACATTCTCATTGTCATTTCGCTTGAAGCGATTGAAGAGGTTGCGAAGGACACTGATTCTCTGATCTCTCTAGGTTGAGACGCCTTCATTGACCTTGGAGAGCCAGTCCCAGACCAGCTTAGATGTTTCCAAAGCACTCACACAGCCATACTGTCCTTTGGTCAGATGACCACAGATGATATTCTTGGCAGTAGAGTCCATTTGAATGAACTTCTTGATATCAGCAGCAGTGACACCTTCTCCAGCCTTGGGAACGCCGTTCTTGACGACATACCATAGGTCGATGTCAATGGCTTCAAGATGCATGCGCATCTTATTCTTCCAGTAGGGATATTCAGTTCCATCGAAGACGGGGCACGCAGCGGAGACTTTAATTATCCCTGCAGTCGACATAGCTAAAACTCGAGGTGGTTAAACCGAATCATACAGAACAAGGGAGCACCTTGCTCTGATACCAATTGAAAGTGCGTTATATCGACTAGAGGGGGGGTTAATAGGCGATTTTTATGAAAGTCTTCAAAACGTGGAAGTTATGAAGACAAACGATAGAAATAAACCTATTACCCTGCAGCGGAAGGTAGACTACACTAGGTAAGCCATAGTCAAGTATTCAATAGAGTGAAAGCACAATGACTAATAGCAGCAATGTAGTAAGGATCAGGTAGAAAGATATTGTGAAGCCACACAGAACACGCAGTCACTCAGTGAAGACAAAAGATAGTGTGAACATACAATGACTTCATACGGAGTAACAGTAAGTAAAGGGAAGGGAAGATGAAACCAGTGACTCGCTGAAGACAATGATTTGTTGGACCAGTTCCAGTTGCAGTGACAACTGTACGTTTGGTTAGGGCGGCTAGGTATTTAAACCTTAGGACACACAGTCCCGGACACCCAGTCCTGAACACGCAGCTCAGGACACCCAGTCCTCACCGTATTCCCCTTGAGCTAAGGTCACACAGACCTCGTCCAATCACTCTGGTCAGTCTTCAAGGTAGACTCCCAAACCTTCACAGACTTCGTTCACCGGCAATCCACAATGTCTCTTGGATGCTCAGAACACGACGCCTAACCGGCTGGAGGATGCACAGTCCTCAAGTGTAATAAGTCTTCAGATCACACAGACAAGAAGACTTAAGTGATGCCTAATTCTCTTTGGCTCTGGGTGGTTAGGGCTTTATCCTCGCAAGGAATTCTCTCTCAAAGGCTTCGAGGTGGGTTGCTCTCAAACGACAAAAGCCGTAGTCTGAATCTGAGCAGCCAACCGTTTATGGCTGTAGGGGGTGGGCTATTTATAGCCACTTGGCAACCCGACCTGATTTGTCCGAAATGACCCTGGGTCACTAAGGAACTGACACGTGTTCCAACGGTCAGATTTCAAACTCACACGGCAACTTTACTTGGGCTTCAAGCAAAGCTGACTTGCCCGACTCTGGACAAGATTCGCTCTCAAAGTCTTCACTCGAAGACATAGGTTTTGTTTAAGCATCACTTCAGTCATTCTGACTGGTTCTCTTGGACCCCACTTAACAGTATGGTGGTTCCTATGACTCAACACAGAAGAAAGAGAACTACGAAAGATCTAAGTCTTCGAGCTCCATAGGCTTCATGTGGTGTCTTCTCTTGTCATAGTCTTCAATGTGAATATCTTCATATACCACCTTTGACTTCAATGTCTTCATACATTTTTAGGGGTCATCTCTGGTAGGAAAATCGAATCAATGAGGGACTTCTACCTGTGTTATCCTGCAATTCTCACAAACACATTAGTCCCTCAACTAGGTTTGTCGTCAATACTCCAAAACCAACTAGGGTGGCACTAGATGCACTTACATGATGGAAAAGGCGGTCTCCTCATCTGAAGAAGAATCTGACAGCAGTTCTGATGATCCTGAAGACATTGGGAAGGAACTTGCTATGCTTGTGAAGAAGTTCCAAAAATTCACAAAGAAGAAAGGTTTCAGAAAGTCTTCACGATCAAGCACAAGGAATGATGAAGCTTCTGCTCATGACTACAAGAATAAAACATGTCACAAGTGCAAGATACTTGGCCACTTCATCTCTGAGTGTCCGCAGTGGGACAATGAGAACAAAAAGAAGAAGAAGAGCAAGGAATATGACTCTGACGACAAGAAGAAGAAGAAATACTCAAAGTCCTCTTCCAAGTCTTCCTCAAAGTCTTCATCACACAAGAAGAGCTCATCGGGCAAGGCACGTGCGTTTGTTGGCAAGGAAATGGATTCAGAGGAGGAGTCCGCTTCTGAGGAGGCGGAGGTGGAGTCCGAGGAGGAGTCCGGCTCTGGCGTTGCAAGTCTGGCTACAACATACGTTGCCAAGTCCATCTTCAACACTGAAGACAATGACTTCATCACCGACACCGATGCAAACGACAAGGACTACTCCGCTCTTACCTACTGCTTCATGGCACGCGGTGCCAAGGTAAACACACGCACTACTCACTATCAAACATCCAGTGAAGATGACTCTGATTGTGGTTCAAAACCCAGCTACAAAATACTTGCTAAAATTGCATCTGAACAACAGAAAGCTATGGAACATATTCAAAAACTGTTAGACAAAAGCGATGATCTGTTAGACGCTGAAATGACTCGATCTGAGTCCTTAATTGAAGACATAAAAAATCTTCACATTAAGTATGAGGAACTTGAAAGTCGTCATGAAACGCTCTCGACAACTCATGAAAAGCTTTCCTATGATTATCTTCAAAGGAAGCAAGATCTTGAGAAATTGAGCGCGGCTCATGAAGATCTTCAAAAGGAAAACGAGTCACTTCGCGCCGAACAGATCAGACCCGCTCAGGAAGGATTTGAACCACCATGTCTTAAATGCATTGAGCGTGATAATGCTACTTCTGTTGCTGAATGTTCTACTACTGCTACTGTTGCAATATCTTCAACTGTTGATGTGGGAACAAACCCCTCTGCTGAGGATACCTCTGCTATTGCTGATGAGAATGCTAGGTTGAAGACATTGCTTGAAACAGGGATGTACAAAAGTCTTAAAGGGCATCAGACACTATGTGATGTCCTCAAAAGGCAGATTCTGAACTGAAACCCGAGGAAAGAGGGTGTTGGGTTCGTAAGGAAAATGAATGCTGATGGCTCTTACTGGAAACCTGAGCAGTACCCCAAAACTACATGGGTTGCTGCAAAGGAACCTTCAGCAGATCCATCCAATCTATATGGCTTCACTTGTGCTAACCCCATTGTCATTGATGAATCCTTTGATGCAAACTATAAACTATTTAAGAATCAGAATGGTGAAGTGTTTGCCAGGTATATTGGTACTAACTGCATGAATGGGCTGCCTATGAAGAAGATCTGGGTGCCGAAAAAGTGTTTGGAAAATCTTCCTGTGAATGTCATCATGACACCACAGGTGAAGAAGACAAACCCCAGACCATAGGCTTCATACGGTCCAAAGGCTTCATACAGACAGAGGACTCACCTGAGTCGCACTAACGCAAATGTTTTGCAGGGAAACCATACTCAGGCCTATAAATATGAGCGCGGTTCATCGAACCGCCATGTTCATAAGACCAAGAACTATTCTGCGTATTCTTATGAGTACTATTGTCCGCCTACAAGACTTTTTGCTAGGGCTCCAAAGCCAAAGTTCTCAGACGCTGCACCTAGACTTATTGCTTCTAAGCCACCCTTGAAGATGTGGGTGGCTAAGAAAGCTTAACTCTCTTTTGCAGGGAAAGGTCTCCAGCAGAAAACCAAAATCGTCTGACGCTATTGCTGGGGACCTTAAACATCTTGTAGGGCGCAAGATCAAATGCCCGAATGGTCTTACTATGTACTTCGTTCCTGAATCGCTTGCTACTCTCCCTATCAGTCCTAATCTGGATCTAAGCTTTCATAACCCACTGGTTCGTCAAATGTTTTTGCTTCACAATTCTCTTCGTGAAGCCTATCCCCCTAACTACACTGTAGGGTACGACACCAGCATCTTGATAATGGATTATTGATAGTGGGTGTACCAATCACATGACTGGCAAAAGAAGCCTTCTTATGGACTCAACCTTACGTCCATCCGACAAGAGTCACATCACATTTGCTGACACTGGTAAAAGTAAGGTATTGGGTCTAGGTAGAGTTGCAATCTCAAAGGATCAACACATGGATAAAGTCATGCTTGTTGAATCCCTTGGCTTCAACTTAATGTCTGTCTCAATGCTTTGCGATTTGAACATGATCGTAATGTTTGGAAAATATCGTTGCCTTGTTCTAATGGAATCTGACAAGTCTCTAGTGTTTGAAGGGTATCGGAAAGATGATTTGTACGTGGTAGATTTCTCAGCAGGACCACAGCTTGCCGTATGTATTCTAGCAAAAGCTTCAGAATGCTGGCTCTGGCATCGGAGGCTAGGGCATGCTGGCATGAGGAACCTCCACACCCTTGCAAAGAAGAAGCATGTCATAGGCATCGAGGGCATCAAGTTCAAGAAAGATCACTTATGCGGTGCCTGTGAAGCAGGAAAGATGACGAGGGCCAAACATCCCTCGAAGACAATCATGACAACTACTCGACCCTTCGAACTGCTCCACATGGATCTTTTCGGTCCCACTCATTACTCAACTCTTACTACTACTGCTTGTCTCTATGGCTTTGTCATTGTTGATGATTATTCTAGATATACTTGGGTGCACATAATCCTCTACAAGATTGAAGTGCAGGATGTCTTCAGACGCTTCGCCAATCGAGCAATGAACAACTATGGCGCCAAGATAAAGCACATCAGAAGTGACAGTGGCACTGAATTCAAGAACACTGGCCTTGATATATATATCTTGATACTTTGGGCATCACACATGAATTCTCAGCCCCATACACGCCACAGCAGAATGGCGTCGTCGAACGCAAGAATAGAACACTCACGAAGATGGCCCAAACGATGCTTGATGAATACAGGACTCCAAGAAAATTCTGGCCTGAAGCCATTGATATTGCATGCCATACAATCAATCGTGTTTATCTTCACAAGCTTCTGAACAAGACATCTTATGAGCTCCTTACTGGCAAGAAGCCAAATGTTAGTTACTTCAGAGTATTTGGCGCCAGGTGCTGGATCAAGGATCCACATCACACTTCAAAATTTGCACCAAAAGCACATGAGGGTTTTATGCTTGGATATGGAAAGGATTCGCTCTCCTACAAATTCTTCAATCTCTTTCATTATAAAGTGGTTGAAACAGTGGATGTGCGGTTCGATGAGACTAATGGTTCACAAAGAGAGCACCTTCCAAATGTGCTAGATGAAGTTCCATCCAGTGAATTAATCAAACTAATGGGAACTGGAGAAATCATACCCTCTGATGCTCAACCTGAAGAGGAACTTATCATAACCGCACCTGATCAACCTGAAGACAATGCTCAGCCTGAAGACAATCCTTCTAACGATGACAATGATCAGCAAGAGCAAAATCTTCGCCCTGTACATCCTCATGTTGCCAATGAAGTGCAGATTAAGAGAATAATTGATAGCATCAATGCACCCGGTCCGCTCACTCGTTCAAGGGCAACTCAGCTAGCAAATTTCTATGGGCACTTCGCATTCGTCTCAATAACAGAACCCAACAAAGTTGAAGAAGCCTTCATGGAACCTGAATGGATTCAAGCTATGCAAGAAGAGCTTCAACAGTTTGAGCTGAATAATGTATGGGAACTGGTTAGGCGTCCTGACCCTCGGAATCACAATATAATAGGCACCAAATAGATATACCACAACAAGCAAGATGAGCATGGTCAAGTTGTTAGAAACAAAGCTCGTCTAGTTGCTCAAGGATATACTCAAGTGGAAGGGATTGACTTTGATGAAACATTTGCTCCTGTGGCTCGACTTGAAGCCATACGCATACTGCTGGCCTATGCAAATCATCATAACATACTTCTATATCAAATGGATGTGAAGAGCGCTTTTCTCAATGGCAATATTGAAGAAGTGTATGTTGCACATCCGCCTGGCTTTGAAGATCCAAAAGATCCTTACATGGTATACAGGCTCAACAAGGCACTGTATGGCCTCAAACAAGCCCCTCGGGCTTGGTATGACACACTCAAATACTTCCTGAAGAGCAAAGGCTTCATACCTGGTTCCCTCAACCCCACTCTCTTCACGAAGACATATGATGGTGAACTGTTTGTGTGCCAAATATATGTGGATGACATTATCATCGGCTGCACCAATCAGGAGTACAGTGAAGAGTTGGATATATGATGCAAGAGCAATATCAGATGTCCATGATGGGAGAGCTGAAGTTCTTCCTCGGTCTTCAAATACGACAGCAATGCAACGGCATCTTCATATCTCAAGAGAAGTATCTCAAAGATTGCCTGAAGAATTTCGATATGCAAGACTGCAAAGGCTTCACGACGCCAATGCCAGCCAAACATCATCTGGGTCCCGACGACAATGGTAAAGAGTTCGATCAAAAGGTATACCGCTCCATGATTGGTTCTTTACTTTATCTATGTGCATCTAGGCCAGATATTATGCTTAGTGTTTGCATGTATGCTCGATTCCAAGCGGCACCAAAGGAGTCGCATCACTTAGCTGTGAAGCGAATTCTTTGATATTTGGCTCACACCCCAACTCTAGGATTATGGTATCCAAAGGGCTCAGAGTTTGATCTGGTTGGATTCTCGGATGCTGATTATGCTGGTGACAAGGTGGATCGCAAGTCTACATCAGGCACATGTCATTTTCTGGGACGATCACTTGTATGTTGGTCTTCAAAGAAGCAGAACTGTGTATCTCTCTCCACTGCTGAATCTGAATACATTGCTGCTGGATCTTGCTGCGCTCAGCTTCTGTGGATGAAGCAAACAATCAAGGACTATGGCATTCACCTGAAGCAAGTGCCACTCTACTGCGACAACGAAAGCGCCATCAAGATTGCCAACAACCCAGTTCAGCACTCGAAGACAAAGCACATTGAAATTCGTCATCACTTTCTCAGAGATCATGTTGTGAAGGAAGATATTGATATCATACACATCGACACTGAAGAGCAATTGACAGATATCTTCACCAAGCCCTTGGATGAGAAGAGATTTTGCAAGTTACGGTGTGAGCTAAATATCTTGGAATCCTCAAATGTCCTGTGATCAGGCACACATCCTAACACTTATGCATATTGATGACTTATATGTGCAACACACAAAGTAAAGTATATCTTCAATCAATGAAGACATACATTCTAAGTGTGAATACATTAATGTGGAATTTGACTTCGGAGCGCCACGATAATTGTGCGCCGTGTCTGGTCTAATACTTCCTATACGGTGGGTAACGCCACCACCAAAGGTTCTGTTTGAAGTGTTTCACTCATGGCGTTACATTTGCTATGTATTCACATTTGGTTTGGCTTCAATCTCAACATGTCTTCATGATTATCTTCACTATGTTGATATATATACTAGTGTTCTGTCCTCTACAGCATTCACTTATAGCTATGTCTTCTTGCTGAATCTTTTGAACTAAGTGAATGTGATCAGACCCTAACCTCTCTATGCTTTCTATCTCAAATTCTATCTCTCCAAATCATATGCATTCTTTTGAAACTGTCAAATGTCTTCTCTGCATCCTTGTCAGCAGAAGATACAGAGACAAACATTAAGTACGCTTTCAATGCTAATTCCTTTACCTGAAACCCGGAGAAGTGGGAACGACCCCCCGACAATCCAGGCGTGCGTGGGACATGGAACAACCTCCGACATGCTGCATGATGGCCACGTGTTCCTCAGATGTGAATCGCCAGGGGCACCTGTGTAATAACACTGAGCCGCCCCTGTCCCTATAAATACACGCCTCACCGCAGTCATTATCTCTTCTTCCACTCTCGCACGAACCCTAGCGCCACCGCTAGCCCTCGACGACGCCGGTGACGAAGCGCTTAGCTCCCGCAACCTCTCCGACGCCGTCTTCACGCCGACCGTGGACATCGTCTTCTCCGCCGTCACCGTAGGTGTCCTCCGTCGCCAAGTTAGGGCACGGACGATCGGACTGCTCGGCCTCCTCTTCCACTCCGTCTAGCAGTTCTACGTGTGGTAAATAAAACTTCCTTTTTACGGCCCCTTTGATCCTATAGATTCGTCACTTTCTACCACAAGTGGTTTTTGTTCACACATGTTGGATCCACTTCAAACTGCATCTCATAATATGCCTAGTATATTCACTTATGCTTCACAAAGTAGTTAGATTCCTCACTTGTACTGATCCGTGGATTCGTACAAATCTGGAACCAACTCCTTATCTATGAGTGAATGTCTTCGCACGATGAGGTCAATGTCGTCTGAACTGATTTATCCTCAAAATCTTCTGAGAATGCATATGACCTCTTCCCCTTCCCTCGCACCTTAATGCTATCACAGGTACATGTCCGTGGGAGAATCCCTTGGTTCTCATAGTATGCATTCATTTGCAGAATTCTTACAGTATCACATAAATTCTCCCGAAGCCAGTTCCTGTTTGTCCAGCAAGCGAAAGCCTTTGAAGCCTTTGAACGTATTGAAGCCATTCAGTTTAAAGTTCATGGCTTCCTAGAAATCAGCAAGGAAGGGTGGCAGAAAGCGTCGAGGAGAAACATCAAGAGATCTGCCCGATGACCTCTTAGAGCTGTACAAGACAGATCTTGAAGAGGATTACAATCAGCGCAAGACACGAATCCAATGGATTCGACGCTATTGGGCAGAACAGTGGTTCAAGTACAGATTTGTGACAAAGGAATATGCTGAAAAGAATGCCATCAAGTGACCATGGGGAGACATCCTCTACAAAAATCTTCAACCCAGGACCAGAGATGAAGCCATTGAACAAGGCTTCTATCCCTGCATGGTCCGTGGACCACAGCCTGCGGATGTTGACCCATCGTCACTGCTATGGTGTCGTGACGACATTTTGTTTAAGCGCAACTTCCAGTTTGCCCAGAACTCAGCGAAGCAGAACAAGAAGTCTTTGGGATTAGACTTCAACCCTGGTCCCTCTGCTCCCCGTGTCGATGGAACTCGTGAAGCTGAACCCAATCTTCTTGGGCCCTTCTACAACTTGGAAGGTCTCATCACTCACATCGTGGTTCAAGGGACAGCCGTGAATGAGCCTGCAGATGACGCTGAATCAGATGAAGCACCTGCAGCACCGAAGCCAAAGAAGTTGAAGCAGCCTAAAGCTTCAAAGCCTGCGTCTGCATCAAAAATCTCACGGGCGAAGCCACTGGCTACTGCACCTCCTAAAGACAGTGTGCAGTCTGAAGATTTATCACGCATCTCCAAGCCCCAAAAAGTCAAGATGCCTCTGCCACACACCGGCCAAGAACTGATAGCTGCTGCCATTCTGCGAAACGATGCCATCGATCTGTCCAGTGATGAATATCTTGCAGATGACGCTCTTGAGCAACTCATCAAGAGCAAAGAAGAAACAGAAATCTTCAATGATCTGCCTCTCTTTGACGTGGCAATCATCCACAACTTCATTGATGAGTGGTTTGACACGCCCAACCTCAGCTTCGAAGATCTGCAACTTCCTATTGGCCTCATTGTCGCCTTCCATGGCGCCATTGCTTCAGAATTAGCTATCGCCCAGCGCATTGTTGAACTGAAGCAAAAGATTGACTATGAGAAAGCTCAGTTCAAGAAGCATATGGCCAAGCTCAGCGTGCAAGAGGTGAAAAACTTCAAGATTATGCTACACGAGCTCAAAGAAGCCTTTCTCAAGAAACGCGCAGAAGCTCAGGGTTCTCGTGAGCGCATGAAGAGCCTGGCTGACAAGTGTGTGCAAGGCTACAACGAGGCTGAGAAGCGCAAGGCCCTTGGGCGTCCGGGCATTGATCCCAGGATGGCTGCCAAGCAGAAGAAGAAGCCCACTGTGGCCGAACCCAACGCACCAAGGCAGGAAGCAGAGCCCATTGTCTTCCCAACTAGCATGACTGGCTCGAAGCCAAAGGCCCGGTCAACCGCTTCAAAGCTGAAGAAGACGAGGACTGCTGAGGCTGAAGCCAGGAAGAGGAAACATCCTGAAGCCTCTGCTACTGCCCCTCCAAGAAGAAGCGGAAGACCAAGAAGGAACGGGCTGCTCCCACAGAGCCCTTAATTGTTTAACCCATCTCCATGGTTCGCCCAGCCACTGAACATCAAGAGCGCCAACTCATTGTCCATTAGCCTGCTTTCACAGAGGCTCATGAAGCTGAAGACTTTCCAGCAGCTGATCCCACCGCTGCTGAAGACATTGGTCACCATGACCATGTTGAAGATGATGCAGTTCTTCCTCAGCTCGAGCACCAACAGGTATCATCGCCTGTGCTAACGCACAACGAACTCATCAGCATTGGTCGTCCTCTGACGCCAATTGCTCAGGATGCATCATGGGCTAATCGCCCACAAGCACAAGAGGAAGATGACTTTGAGGCCCAGCCAACTCCAACTCCATAGGCGTCGCCAGCGTTACACAGGCTTCGCAAAGGACCAAGGCCTCCAGTCTCTGTGTCTGAAGCTAAAGCTGCTGAAGACATTCCGGCTGCATCAGCCGATGAAGAAGAAACCCCAAGCGCTGCTACACCCCCGTCTCACCAAGAAGCTGTTCTCGAGGAGAACGTGACTGTGACCGACCCTCTAGCTCATCAAGTGGAGGTTGAGAATTTTGAGGCTGCCACCGACGCCACTGACGCTGTCATGGCTGAAGCCAATGTGGAGCCTTCACCTACCCAAGCACCAGAAGTCAGTGAAGCCAATGATGCTACTGCTTCTGTTCCTGCGCCTGCTGCTGGTCCTCAGTTTGACTATCATGTTGAGCACAGGCCTCAGGTACAGAAGCCAATCCCAAGATTTCCCAGGTTTCCAGGTCCTGCATCAGCACCTGGATCCTTCAATGTCAACGGCTTCAAATCAGACAACACCTTCTTCAATAGCTCCAAGAACCCCTACTCAAGGGAAAGAATATCTTCTGACCGGTTCTGGAGCTATCCGCAGTGAAGCTATTACTCCTGCATTCTATACAATTAAGGTCGCATCTTCCCACATAAGCGTCTTGACATCGAAGCAATAGCTAGTCTGCCCTGTCTGGAAGAAGCTCTGGATTGCTTCAAAGAGGTTGGATTGCTGCCGTTTGTCACCGACCAAGAGCACTGGAATGAAGAGTTGCTGCTCCAATTCTATGCCACACTTCACATCCGTGGGTACAATAGAGATCCGAAGACTTGGGTCCTGGAGTGGATGACAGGAAATGTTCATCACGAAGCCAAAGCCTTTGATATCATTGAGCTCACTGGTCTAGCCACTCCTGGTGATCTCTAAGAACCTGGCTGTCAGCTTCACAGTGAAGCTATGGAGAGCATCTTTCAGAAGCCTAAACCAAACATGAGTCAGATGCTCAGTATGATGATGAAGCCATTGCCCCAAGATGCTGCATATCCCAAGGAGTTCTTCGTTGAAGACCTTGAGTATCTGCCAAGGACTATTTATCACATCATAAGGTGAACTCTCTGGCCCATCAAAGGACATTCTCCACATGCCAAGCTGGAAGGTGCAATGAAGACTTTGGTCTTCTATATTCTTCACGGCAAATGCTTCAATGCACAGGACTTCTTCATCCGCCAACTTGCTGCATCAGGCTCTGATCTTTTTGGCTTGAAGTTCTATGCTCCATGGATAATGCGGCTGATTAAACTCCACTCTGCTATCTCATATCAGCCATCTGCTCGCAATCATCGGATCTTTCTGCCTGATGTGGATATGTCTGTTGAAGCCATTTATCTTGAGCCTGCCAAGGAGCCTCTAAGTCTTCAGAATGCGGAGCATCAAAGTTTTTCTCAGAACATTGAAGGAGTTGAAGCAGTCACTCGTGTTTATCCTTTGGCTGGAACTACACGTGCACCACATCCTGCCCTTACTGAAGCCACCGATAGCACAATTGCCCAACGACCCAAGAAGCGGACTCGTATTCTCAATGATCGAGAGCTTCTGGTGGCTCTTCATCAGAAACAGGATAGGCATCATGACTGGCTGAAGCGCCAAATGCAAAGCCTCTTGGTGGATGTTAACCGTATTCGAAATCTTGCCACCAAGAATGCCTTTGTTGCACATGAAACCTCTCGACGCACATGGAAAGGGCTGACGCTTATGTGCTCTGAAGGTGATCTTCAAGAGGATGGCTTCTATGAACGCTTCAAGTTTGACTCCACACCTCCTCGAAGGGCAGTGCTGCGACGAACTCCATCTCTTGAAGACTCTGAGTTCTCTTCCTCTGCTGCAACTGTGAATGCCAAAGTGATCGAGGATGAAGACGATGCTACTTCACCGCCACCTCCTTCAGCACGCTTCGACGCTGCTCCAAGTTCTTCTGCACCGCCGAACACCACCGAGGACCCTGCTGCTTCACCTACTCTTCATGGGAACGAGTAGATGCTCTATGTCTTCAAACCTTTTTAGTCCTTACTGACAAAAGGGGGAGAAGCATATGAGTTTGATAGTCTTCAAGCGGGTCCCTATGGGCATTTGCTTTATATTTTGCCTAGTGTTTACAACTCTCGTTTTGATACATTTGGTTCTTTGAGTCGTAACACTTAAACTCGATGGTCGTCTGCTACTTACTTGCTACTTTGTGATGCGATGATACATTCCGCATGTGCGACGATAAATTCCGCACTTAGATCATTTTGCAGACGTCAATTTTCCATTATGGATGTCATTATCTTCACATACCTTCACATGCATAATGAATTTTCATCATAAGTTGAAGAGGATCTCCACAATTACAACCTGCCATGTGCATTTGCATTCCAAAAGCAAATTACTTATATGCACATCTTCAGGGGGAGCCCTTGCAGCTTATGAAGACAATTCCTTATCCTTTTACAATTTCACATATTATATTCCCCGTTGAAAACTTCAACTAGTTTGTCATCAATCACCAAAAAGGGGGAGATTGTAAGTGCATCTAGTGCCACCCCTAGTTGGTTTTGGAGTATTGACGACAAACCTAGTTGAGGGACTAATGTGTTTGTGAGAATTGCAGGATAACACAGGTAGAAGTCCCTCATTGATTCGGTTTTCCTACCAGAGATGACCCCTAAAAATTAATGAAGACATTGATGTCAAAGGTGGTATATGAAGATATTCACATTGAAGACTATGACAAGAGAAGACATCGCATGAAGCCTATGGAGCTCGAAGACTTAGATCTTTCGTAGTTCTTTTTCTTCTTTGTTGAGTCATAGGAACCACCGTACTGTTAAGTGGGGTCCAAGAGAACCAGTCAGAATGACTGAAGTGATGCTTAACCAAAACCTATGTCTTCGAGTGAAGACTATGAGAGCGAATCTTGTCCAGAGTCGGACAAGTCAGCTTTGCTTGTAGCCCAAGTAAAGTTGCCGTGTGAGTTTCAAATCTGACCGTTCGAACACGTGTCAGTTCCTTAGTGACCCAGGGTCATTTCAGACAAATCAGGTCAGGTTGCCTAGTGGCTATAAATAGCCCACCCCCTACAACCATAAACGGTTGGCTGCTCAGAGTTAGAGTACGGCTTTTGTCGTTTGAGAGCAACCCACCTCGAAGCCTTTGAGAGAGAATTCCTTGCGAGGATAAAGCCCTAACCACCCAGAGCCAAAGAGTGTTAGGCAACACTTAAGTCTTCTTGTCTGTGTGATCTGAAGACTTATTACACTTGAGGACTGTGAATCCTCCAGCCGGTTAGCCGTCGCGTTCTGAGCATCCAAGAGACATTGTGGATCGCCGGTGAACGAAGTCTGTGAAGGTTTGGGAGTCTACCTTGAAGACTTACCGGAGTGATTGGGCGAGGTCTGTGTGACCTTAGCTCAAGGGGAATACGGTGAGGACTGGGTGTCCTGAGCTGCATGTTCAGGACTGGGTGTCCGGGACTGTGTGTCCTCAGGTTTAAATACCTAGCCGCCCTAACCAGACGTACAGTTGTCACAGCAACTGGAACTGGTCGAACAAATCATTGTCTTCAACGAGTCACTGGTTTCATCCCTCCCTTCCCTTTACTTACTGTTGGTCCTTGTGAAGTCATTGTATGATTGCACTATGTTTTGTCTTCACTGAGTGACTGCGTGTTTTGTTTGGCTTCATAATATCTTCCTACCTGATCCTTACTACCTAGCTGCTATTAGTCATTGTGCTTTCACTTCATTGAATACTTGACTATGGTTTGCCTAGTGTAGTCTACCTTCCGCTGCATGGTAATAGGTTTATTTCTATCGTTTGTCTTCGAAACTTCCATGTTTTGAAGACTTTCATAAAAATCGCCTATTCACCCCCCTCTAGTCGATATAATGCACTTTCAGTAATTCTGGACCTAAAAAGCTACGTCAGAGCTACCTATTCGACACAACTCCAAATGAGCTGAAAATTTATGAAGAATTTTTTGGAATAGATGAAAAATACTGGAGAAAATAACTACCGGAGGGGGCCAACTCGTGACCACAATACACCAAGGTGCACCAAGCCCCCCAAGCACACCCTAGTGGGTTGTGGTCAGCCCGGCCCACCTTCCCATCTTCTCGTATACAGGTCATTTTGTCCTAGAAAAAAATAAGGAGAGGAATTTCGGGACAGAGTGCGCCGTCTCGAGGCGGAACTTGGGTAGGAGCACTTTTGACCTCCGGCGAAGCGATTCGCTGGGGAACTTCCCTCCCGCAAGGGAAATCGAAGCCATCGTCTTCACGAACAACCCTCTCATCTTTGGGAGGTTGATCTCCATCAACATCTTCAACAACACCATCTCCTCTCAAACCCTAGTTCATCTCTTGTGTTCAATCTTTGTATTGGAACCTCGGATTGGTACCTGTCTATGACTAGTAGTGTTGATTACATCTTGTAGTTGATTACTATATGGTTTATTTGGTGGAAGATTATATGTTTAGATCCATTATGCTATTTAATACCCCTCAGATCTTGAGCATGATTATCATTTGTGAGTAGTTACTTTTGTTCTTGAGGTCTTTGGAGAAGTCATGTTGCAAGTAATCATGTCAACTTGATATGTGTTTGATATTTTGATGATATGTATGTTGTGATTCCCTTAGTGGTGTCATGTGAACATAGACTACATGGAACTTCACCATATTTGCGCCCAAGGGAATGCATTGTGGAGTAGTTATTAGATAATGGGTTGTTAGAGTGACAGAAGCTTAAACCCTAGTATATGCGCTACTTTGTAAGGGACCGATTTGGATCCAAATGTTTAATGCTATGGTTAGATTTTATCTTAATACTTTTCTTGTAGTTGTGGATGCTTGCAAGGGGGTTAATCATAAGCAGGAGGCTTGTTCAAGTAAGAACAACACCTAAGCACCAGTCCACCCACATATCAAATTATCAACGTAGCGAATGCGGATCCAACCAACATGATGAAAGTGACACGATGAAATTCCCGTGTGCCCTCAAGAACGCTTTGCTTATTATAAGAGACCGTTTTGGCCTGTCCTTTGCCACAAAAGGATTGGGCTACCTTGCTGCACTTTATTTAATGTTACTGTTACTTGTCCGTTACAAATTATCTTGCTATCAAACTACTTTTTACCGACTATTTCAGTGCTTGCAGAAAATACCTTGCTGAAAACCACTTTTCATTTCCTCCAGCTCCTCGTTGGGCTCGACACTCTTACTTATCGAATGTACTATGATTGATCCCCTATACTTGTGGGTCATCAATGATGCAGATGGAGCTCAGGAGGGAGGAGGCAGAGGAATTCACTATGGAGGAAGAAGAAGGAGATTCGCTTGAGGTCCGCCCTCCGGCTTCAGAGAGAGGCACTCTAGCTGGCATCTCCACTATTCCAAGTCCCCATCAAGCAATAAGGACTACAAGAAACCATCAAGGCTAAGAGATACAAGAAGGAATTCCCCCTAGGAGTCCCTTACACATGTTTCATCGGAACAATTTTCATAATTTGGTTCACAATTATGGAGTCAAAAATACTCGTATGCACATACCGCCCAATTAGGACATATCTCGCCCAAGAGAAGGGGATGCGGGAACAAAATCTTGTGGACCGGAGAATAAACATATTATTGCTTTGTGGAAAATAATACTGAGTTAATTCTTGATGTGCTCCGGGAAATTCAGAGTTTGAGGGAGATACTCATGAGCATTGTGAAGGACAAGCCTACTACTTCATCGCCATCACCATCACCACCAAAGAAGGAGACTTGAGTACATGGGTATGGGCACTCCCCTTGGCTTGTTCCTAGCTTGTGGGAGGTGCCCCCGTATCGTATCACCATCACTTTTATCACCATTACCTATCTTAGTTTGATCCTTAGTTATTTCATGAATTAGAAGAATATTGTTTTAGTATGATCTATTTTGAGTGCTTTCTTAGTGATCTATCTATCTATGTAATCGTGTGCGGGATATATAATAAAGAGTAGTTTGAGTTTTACTTTTCTTTCTTGTTTCAATCTTGGCAATAAAAAAATAAAATAATAAAAGATCATATGCTACTCCCATGGGGAGTAATGACTCCACATGAAAGGAGTATAGTTTATAAAATTTGTTGGAAGTTGACAAACATAACATTGGTCATTGGTGTAATCCATGGAAAAGTAATAAGGAGAGAGAGGTCTCACATACAAATATACTATCTTGGACATATTTTATGATTGTGAGCCCCCATCAAATATTCTATATCAATTAGTTGACGTTGTACAAGGAAGACAATGTAATGAGTTATGGTTGTTTACATTCACATAGCAGTTATATTGTTATGGATCTCCTAACATGTGGTGCTTGTCTAGGATCTTTTTCTAGCCAAAAATTCACACTAAATAGAGATACTACTTGTGCATCCAAAACCCTTAAACCCAATTTCATGACACGAGAGTCCACCATATCTACCTAGGGATTGAGTAAGATCCTTAAAGTAAGTTGTCATCGGTACAAAAGAATCAAAAATTGCTCATAAATATGTATGATTTTTGATTGTAAGGGAAAGTAAGCTTTGTATGATCTTGTGATGGTGAAGACATAAAAATGACAGTCTGCATAATAAAGGTTGCTATGACAAGGGGCAATATAAAGTGAGGTTCCTTTGCATTAAGAGTTTGCACATTCAAAAACAAAAAGTGCATGGCAACCTTTGCTTCCCTCTACGAAGGGCCTATATTTTACTTTCATGTATTTTACTTTTATGCAAGAGTCATTAGTGTTTTTCCTCTATGTGCTCTCTAGTGGCAATCATCATGTGGTAGATAGATACAGACATATATATCCAGTTGGATGTAGGTGATCATGAGTTATTATTGTTGACACTACCCTTGAGGTAAATAAGTTGGGAGGCGAAATCATAAGCTCGTATCTTTCTATGTGTCTGACTAAGACTTCTTGCTCTATAAATATGCCTTGAGTGTCAGCAATCATAGAAGACTATAAGATGGTTGAGTATGGGAACTTGCTAAGTAGAGCTCTGACATGGACTCTTTCTGAACATATAATGGACTGTGATTGTTTCTATGACTAAGAACACAGTTTGTTAGTTTCCAATAAAGTTTATGTTACATACTTTAGATTGTGAATGAATTGTTACTCTAGCATGAGAAGCTTTATGGTAATATATTGCTGTTATGTTAATGACCATGATGCTTCCAAGTTCGTATTTTATTTTCATCGACACCACGCTCTCTAAACATGTGGTCATGATTATCGATTTCGGCTTTCGCTTGAGGACAAGCGAGGTCTAATTTTGGGGGAGTCGATACGTCCGTTTTGCATCATGTTTTCATATTGATTTTTGTTGCATTATGGACTGTTATTTCACTTGATGATACAATTCTTATGCCCTTTCTATCTTATTTTGCAAGTTTCACATAAAGAGGGAGATTGCCGACAACTGGACTTCCGGACCGGAAAGGGCTATATCAGAGGCATTTTTCTGAACATCTCCAACTGAGTTGAACATTGACGAAGAATTATTTCGGAATATATTAAAATTATTGGCGAAAGAAATACTAGAGGGGGACCCACTAGGCAGCCACAAGCCTGGGGGGGCGCCCCCCGAGCTTGTGGTGGCCCTAGTAGGCTTCGGGGCCCATATTCTCCTATATGATTCCATTTGCCCTAGAAAAAAATCGGAAGGAAGGTTTCGGGATTATGCACCGCCGTCTCGAGGCAGAACCTGGGTAGGAGCACTTTTGCTCTCAGGCGGAGCGATTCCACTGGGGAAACTTCGCTCCGGGAGGGGGAAATCAAAGCCATCGTCATCACCAACGACCCTCTCATCGTGGGAGGACCAATATTCATCAACATCTTCACAAGCACCATCTCGTCTCAAACCATAGATCATCTATTGTATTCAATATTTGTGTCAAAACCTTAGGTTGGTACCTGTGGGTTGCTAGTAGTGTTGATTACATCTTGTAGTTGATGCTAGTTGTTTGGTGGAAGATCATATGTTCGGATCGATTATGCTATTCAACATCCCTCTGATCTTGAGCATGAATATGTTTTGTGAGTAGTTACTTTTGTTCTTGAGGACTAGGAGAAGTCTTGTCATAAGTAATCATGTGAATTTGGTATTCATTTAATATTTTGATGATATGTATGTTGTTGATTCCCTTAGTGGTGTTGTGTGAACGTTGACTACATGACACCTCACCATCCTTGGGCCTAAGGGAATGCATTGTGTAGTAGTAATTAGTTGATGGGTTGCTATAGTGACAGAAGCTTAAACCCTAGTTTATGCACTATTCTGTAAGGGGCTGATTTGGAACCATATGTTTAATTCTATGGTTACACTAGTACATCGAGGTGCTATAAAAACTATTTTTAACCTCTTTCCACGACGACATTTGGAACCGTCGCCAAGTGAGTGTGGGTGATAGGGGGTTCCTTCTCACACGATCCATAAACTATCGGGGATAGGGAGCCTCAATGCATATACAATATGTCGGTGTTAAAACCGGTGGATCTTGGGTAGGGGGTCCCGATCTATGCGTCTAAGGTCGATGGTAACAGGAGACAGGGGGCACAATGTTTACCCAGGTTTGGGCCCTCTCTATGGAGGTAATACCCTACATCCTGCCTGATTGATCTTGATTAATATGAGTATTACAAGAGTTGATCTACCACGAGATCGTAATGGCTAAACCCTAGAAGTCTAGCCTGTATCACTATGATAATGAATATACCCCCCTCCGGACTAAGTCCTCCGGTTTATATAGACACCGGGAGGATCTAGGGTTACACAAGGTCGGTTACAAAGATAGGAATCTACATATTTGGTCACCAAGCTTACCATACACGTCAAGGAGAGTACCAGCCGAACACTGGTGCAGTCTTCGATCTTCGTATCTTCACAGCCCATCAGTCTGGCCCATGGCTAACAGGCCGGACGCCCGAGGACCCCTTAGTCCAGGACTCCCTCAGTAGCCCCTGAACCTGGCTTCAATGACAAGGTATCTGGCGCGTAGATCTTTCTTCAGCATTGCAAGGTAGGTTCCTCCTTCCGAATTCCAAGATAGCCTTCGGACGAAACAAACGTGCCCCGATCTGCAACACATAGCCATAGATAGTATAATATTTCATGAATCCAATCTACTGACCACTTTAGTAACGTGACGTCACGCTTGCCCGGTCATTATTTCGAACTGTTTCCCGTCCTGCCGTTCCACATTTTGGGGCGTGGTTTTTGTTGGCACGTCCTGTCGAAGCAGAGATCGTGTCCCCTTATTGCGGGATTCTCATCAATACGAACGTGGGTAACCCAACCGTCCCGCGGGAAAGATTCCTTAGGAATAGGCAAGTTCTCGGGCTTAGGAGGAGGCATTCAATACCCGCTGCCTTTATAAAGGAACCAAGGGTCGTCTTTTTTATGCCAAACCTCCCCTCAGCCTTCCCAACATCGAGTTCTAGCACCCAAGGTCCGACTTCATTGCTTCAAGCCTCCCCATCATGTCAGGACGCAGCCCTCAAGGCCGATGGGTGGCTTCCTCCGTTACAGAGGAGGATATTGCGAAGCTTCGGGTGGCCAGATACTTGACCGCGAAGATCCACCATAGCTTTCCTGCTCAAGGATATGTTATTCCGACCCCCCGATATGGCGAGAGGGTCGTATTCATCTCCCACTTCCTCCGAGGGCTAGGGTTCGCTCTTCACCCCTTCGTCCGGGGGCTAATGTTTTATTAAGGACTAGATTTTCATGATGTATCTCCGCATTCTTTCCTCCACGTCTCGGCATTTATCATTACATGCGAGGCCTTCCTCCGAATCCCCCCACACTTCGGATTATGGCTCAAGACTTTTAGTGTGAAGCCGAAGGTGGTCGACGGGGAACAGGCGGAGGTGGTGGTGCTGTAGTGAGCAAGCTTACCAACACTCTCTGGCCAAAAGGCTCGTTCACCTAAACCTCCAACCAATGGCAGCGAGAGTGGTTTTATATCACGGAACCCCGTAGCACCAAGTGGGCAGCTATACATGCGTTCCGTTTTGGCCCTCCGCCACAGCTTGCACCATGGATTAACAAGGGGCTGGACTGGGGATCAGTTGACAAAGTGCAAACTCTACAGAGCCGCATCCGAACCCTCCTTGAGAGAGACATCAATCTTTTCAACGTGATTCAAGTGATGCTAGTTCGCCGAATCCTGCCATGCCAGTGCAGGTCTCGCCGCATGTGGGAGCTTAATCTAGAAGGACCACAAACCCTCCAACACTTCTTCGGCACTACACACGAAGGGATGTGGAAGCTATTTTTTGGGACGCGAAAATATTGGCCGGACACTACTGAGGACGCTGGCCCTGACTGCCACCGTCCGGATACCCCGGTAAGCACTTGTCTTCCGAACACTTTGTAGTTATGCATATCGTAATATGGTACTGAGCAAACTATCTTCTTCCAGGGCTGGATAAAGAAAGCGGAACTAATCATGTGTTCGGCCCCCCTGCCTGAAGGCCGAGTGAATCCTGTTTTAACAAGGATGCTAGCGCTGGTACCATACCAGATGCCTGCGAAGGGGGGCAAGGCGGAGAGGACCAAAGATGGCCTCCATCCCGAAGGTGCATCAAACATTGTGTCCGGAGGAATCAAGATCCTATCGTCCAAAGACAAAAATGAGTGGGAGTTCAACGCCTCTTCCCCCCCATGGAAAGAAAAGGGCCGCCTCTGAAGATTTGGAGGAAAAGGCTCCTAAGCGAGGCAAGATGCCTTTGTCGAGCGACTGAAGCCTGGAGGACATCGACGTGCAGTCTCATGATGAGGACAAGCCTCAGGCCAAATCGTAAGTAAACAAGGATGTTTTAGACCTGTCTCGTTCTTTTTCTTGTGATGCCTAGAATATATATTTTTTGCAATTCGGCACGCAGTCTTCTTCAACAATCCTCTTCCTCGGGGGACCTTCTCCTAGAGATGATGGAAAGCGAGATGCCTCCACCGGCCTCTCCGCCCCATAGGGCGGACGACTTCGAGGTGTCGTCGTGGAGGGTCTCCCCCGACCAACAGGCGGTGCGAGGGACGATGAAGATATTACCCGAAGGTGATACTTCGGTGGCCCAGGGTCCGGGGACCAGTGATGAAGGCCCTGAACAATCCGGTCTACAGCCGAATACGAATAAACGGATCCCTTCAAAGGGTGGCCGTACTCCTACGGTAGCCTCCGGAGATCCAGAGGTGCCGGATATACTGACTAACATGCTGCAGCAGGCATCCGTCTCAGAGGAACATCATACCTTGATGGGCACGGTGGTTAAAAAGGTCATGTCCACGAAGCGCGGATTGAATGAGGCCTTTGTGGGCCTACTAAGAGGTTTCGAGGTTTGTACTGTAATATGTTCAATTGTGTATTATTCAGGAAATGCACCTGTGTATATATAGTAGCCCCTGAGACTCTGATTGGCTTCTCGAGGGAGGCAATCCGAGGATCAAAAGAAATGCCTAGGGACTGAACTAATTAATTGGAACACATGTTGTTTCTCCCCTGACGACTGCCCGGACTACGGATATTGTCAAACTACAGCGGAATCTTGATGTGGCAGGGGATGACATTGCGTTAATCAATAGGCCTCTTGATGAGTCGCAAGGTATGTATTCGGAGCAGTCCTTATACATGCGTGTCTGTAATATAAGCGTGACACTGAAAATTGCATATTGGGATATATATAGCTGCAGATGGTGCCGCCACCGTTGAGATTCTTTGGGAGGAGCTGGCCTAGGCCAAGGAGCAGGCCTAGTTTAGTAATGCGGCTGCCGAGAAGGCATCAGCCGAGTTAAAGGCCGAACGAGCTGCTCGGCACCAAGACGCGGAGAAAATATCCGCGATGGCGCTTGAACTAAAGAATGCTACTAGCCGCTGTGAATTCCTCGAGAAGACGAATAAATCCAAAACGGCTGATCTTGACAAGGCCTTGCGGGAGGCGAAAGAAGCGCAGTCCGAATCTAGAGCGGCCCGTGAGGAGATCCGGCAAGATGGGTAGATTGCGGCTAGTAAGCCCTTTTTATTACAGACTAAGTTCGACGATCCAAATTATGCTCGGCTTAACCAAGTGTGGAGCTCTCCAGACGTGTTTTTAGACTTGCTGAAGAGTTCTTCCGATGCGGCACATTTTTACCAAGTGCGAGAGGGGTATGCAACGGAGAAGCTTTTCTGGTCACAATTTGGCGCATCAAAGCGCCCTCTGTTGTTGAATGAATAGATGTCCCAATGGGCCAAGCTTCATAGGATATCCGCCGCTGCCATGAAGAACGTCATAATCCAGCTGTGGCCGACTGAGCCTATTCCGAATAGCTACTTCAACTTGGTGCGACGGCTAGTTGATGCGGCGCCACATATCGACGCTGTTAAGCGGTCGGCGTGCATTGAGGGTGCACGCATGGCCTTTTCCCATGTCAAGACATACTAGGGGAACATGAAGGACATCGATGTTGCAGCGAAGAGTCCACCCAAGGGCATGGACCATCATGCACCGGAGCATTATTATGAGGACGTCATAGAGGCTGCCCGCTTGATAGAGGGTCAATGCTCAAAAGACATAATATTCGAGTGAGGTGTATGGGAATTGTAAAATACAATTTTATATTTAATCTATTTTCATGTTTTGCTCGAAAGCTTTTGTTCCTCTTGTGCGGCCGTTTTTATATAATCTGAAAGTTTTCCAGTCGTCGGCTTCAGCCCCCTCGTAGGAAGTACGGGGGTGTTCGGAAAAGCATTTGATCACTCTTGACCCAACGTCTTGGTCCGTGAAGGAGGTGAAAATGCGGCGAACCAGGCAATCGGACTATAGGGTGTTAATACTTTCACTTAGCTATAGGAGTTTTATGGTGGGTCTACGATATAGCCCCTGGTACATACGTGGCTTATTTGTAATAAGATGCGTTGGAAAAAATGATCTGAAAAAGATCCTTCATATGACATGGAGAGAATCGCTAAAGATTCCGATAAGTCGTCGAGTGGTTGACCAACTCTCGCCGAATCATGACAGTCAGTTTTCAGCTTTATCTACTGAGGTGCTTGACCAGATGAACCGGAAGCACAATCGCAGTAGTTCTCCCTTTACGACCCTAGCCGATAGAGCGAAACATAGGGTAGCAAGCACAGGAGTCGGGCAACCCAACTATTGACCCAAGACATGATTCGGAGCTGATGCATATAAGGACAAACTCGCGACGCCGAAGTACGCTATAAAGTTGTTCGGACTTGCCGGCAACTCATTTGTTCCCATACCGAGCCCCTGGCGGGTTATGCCGAGGTGTGTGTGTAAAACAACCATAGGAGCAAAAATTCGGATCGATTAGGAAAAAGTCAATACTGGACACTTGTTACTTTTACTGGGAGCTGGGTGATATACCAATTATTATATAGATAACAAAGACGTGACTTTGGCTATTTGACATGTCAAGGGTCGAAGGCTGAGGAAAAAGGCACTTTACAGGCTCGGAATAGAGAGAGCGGTCTACAAAAAGTTATTTTGGACCTCCTGTCGCATGTCTGCGCCGCCTGTCCTCGGTTAGGGGATTCCTTGACAGGAATAATCCTTGGGTGATTGTACGAACCCGAACTCTAGTAGAGTCCTCGGGGTGACCGGCCCTTGAGCTACCTGTAGAGGGAATAGTAAAAGGAAAAGGGCAGTTAGAAAAGTAGGGGGGGTTTGTAGGCCCACCCTCATTGTGCTTCCACCGATGCCCAGGGTATTTCAAGTGCATAATTATGTATGCGCGGTACCCACTTCGAAGGCATATTAGGCAAACGGTGGAAGACGAATTGCTAGTCCAATATGGACATTGGTTGGTCATGTTGAATGGAGACCGGCGGCATGATGGCCGACATGGTATGCAGCGTGATAAGGCCGCTGCGTAGTTCGGCAGAGGTAGCCGTAGTATGATCTCCTGTACAGAGGGAGTGTTCCGTGCACTCACCTCTAGGGGTGTGTGTCACGTATACCATGTTTACTATTTTTGCGTCAGGGGGAAACTGCTTCTGACCCCCGTTGTTCGGTTGGTGAGCCTGTTCGTCGTTGCTATCACCGGGCGGCCTCTTCCCCTTGTGTTCGGCATTTAACTTGCCAGCCTGCTTGAAGACCCAACAACTTCTGTTGGTGTGATTAGCTGGTTTATTGGGGTGGCCATGGATCTGGCAGGGCCTATCTAATATTTTGTCTAAATTGGATGGTCCGTCTTTGTTTGCCGCAAATGGCTTTTTTTCGTTGGCCGGGTTTGGGGCCGCTGAATCCAGCGTTGACCGCTGTGTCCTGTGTGCCCTCATTATTATTGCGACGTTTGTTTTTATTGCGCACTTTGTATTACCGTCCCGCACTTTGTAGGTGCCCGGGTCGCTGGCGCTATTGCTTCTACGGGCGAGCCAACTGTCTTCTCCCGGAGGGTCATCAGAGCGGTAAGGGCTGACATAGACTTTGGGTTTTCCTGACCGAGGTGGCGGGCAAGCCACTCATCCCGGATGCTGTGTTTGAAGGCCGCGAGGGCTTCTGTGTCTGGACAATCAACAATTTGGTTCTTTTTAACTAAAAACCTAGTTCAGAGCTATCTGTCGGACTCTTCGGGCTGCTGGACAATGTGACTTAGGTCATCGGCATCCGGTGGCCGGACATATGTACCTTGAAAGTTATCGCGGAAGGCATCTTCCAACTCCTCCCAGCTGCCAATTGAGTTTTCAGGAAGATTGTTTAACTAGTGCCGAGCTGGTCCTTTGAGTTTTAATGGGGGGTATTTGATGGCATGAAGGTCATCTCCGCGGGCCATGTGGATATGGAGAAGGAAATCCTCAATCCATACCGTGGGATCTGTTGTTCCATCGTATGATTCAATATTTACGGGTTTAAACCCTTCTAAGAACTCGTGACCCATTACTCTGTCAATGAAGCAAAGAGGGCTTGCGGCGCCTCTATATCAGGCCGCATCGCGATGTAGCTCCGATGGAGTCCGCCTGCAGTTTTCGGCCCGGGCGTGACTAGGTTTGTCGCATCCGAATAGATAGCCATCGTCGCGTGTCGCGGTACGTCCTCACGATCTGTAGATCGATCTGGTATATCCTGCTTTATTGTCCAGGTCCTGCCGAAGGTCGTATGTATCACCCGAGCTGTGTTGTTTCTGTTTTTACGTGGCGGTGGGGCGGGTTGCTGTTCGGCTTGAATTGCCGCTTTATCCCGGCCAAGTTGTGGTCGACCTGCCGCATTGTCCCGGCCGCGTTGTGGTCGGTCGGCCGTGTTGCGCGAGTGAGGTATGAGCTCTAGCACCTCCTCATCAAACTGGGGTAGCGGTTTGCGCTTTAGGTAACTCCTGGCTGGGAGCTTGAGGCCGTATTCTTTGGCTGCCAGGACATTAGTCCATCTGTTGTTGAGCAGATCTTGGTCAGCTTGAAGCTGCTCCTGTTTCTTTTTTAGGCTCCTTGTAGTGGCTATTAGCCTGCGCTTGAAGCGCTCCTGCTCAAGAGGTTCCTCGGGCACGTTGAAATCCTCGTCGCCGAGGCTTACCTCATCTTCGGAGAGCGAAAGATAATTATCGTCCTCCGAATTGTCATGTATGGCCTGTTCATTAGCGCTAACTTGCCCATTTTCCCGTTCCTCCTGTTCGGAGGTTACCTCAACGGGGTCTTTATTATCTTCGGGTTCGTCCGGAGTACTATTTTCCCCGGTGCCCGTGTTACTATCCTTTGAACGACGTGTCTTAGAGCGGCGCCGAGGACGCCGGCATTTTTGCTGTGTCTCAGGAGGTTTATTCTCAACTAGATTTTCTTTGTCATCGTCGTTGGTTGTTTTGGATGTGTCCACCATGTACACATCATATGAAGAGGTGGCCATCCAGCGTCTAGTGAATGGAGGACTTTGATTTTTCTCCTCTCAACATTGTCATCAATACCGTCGATGTCTTCGGAGTCGTAATCGAGCGTGTCGGTTAAATCCTCGACTGTGGCTATGAAGTGGGTGGCGGGTGGGAAGCAAGATTCTCCATCATCAGCCCCTTCGAACCGAACATAGTTCAGCTATGAGTCCCCCGCCAAGGACAGGTTTTTTAATGAGCTTAGCATATCGCCCAAGGGTGAGTGCTGGAAGATAGTCTCCGACGCTGAACTCGAATATCGATAAACGATCAATTTCGGCATCCGTGGACTCACATGGTTCGGAATTTACACCCAGAGACGAGTCCAGAATTCCGGTGACACAAATATTGTGTATGTTTAAGTCCATGTGCGGCTCCAACGCTGAGGAATCTGCGGCCTCCGTGGTGGGGTTGAACCTCCAGTCCTTAGAGCTATCTCCTGAATGTGGTCCGATGCTAGATTTAGGTCATGTTCATCGAGGTGACCAGGAGCGAGCGCCGCGGTCTCGAATCCAGTGAAGATCAAATCTCCATGGATGTCCACGACGTAGTTCAAGCTCCCAAATCTGACCTGATGGCCAGGGGCGTAGATATCGATCTGCTCCAGATGGCCAAACGAGTTGGCCCGTAGTGCGAAGCCGCCGAACATGAAAATCTGTCTAGGGAGGAAGATTTCTCCTTAGACAACGTCATTGTTGACGATTGAAGGGGCCATCGAACCTTTTGAGGACGGCACAGTGGAACTCTTAATGAAAGCACCAATGTCGGTGTCAAAACCAGTGGATCTCGGGTAGGGGGTCCCGAACTGTGCGTCTAAGGTCGATGGTAATAGGAGACATGGGACATAATGTTTCCCCAGGTCTCGGCCCTCTCTATGGAGGTAATACCTTAGGTCCTGCTTGATTGTTCTTGATGAATATGAGTATTACAAGAGTTGATCTACCACGAGATCGTAATGGCTAAACCCCAGAAGTTTAGCCTGTATGACTATGATAATGAATATATCCCCCCTCCGGACTAAGTCCTCCGGTTTATATAGACACCTGGAGGATCTAAGGTTACACAAGGTCTGTTACAAAGAAAGGAATCTACATATTTGGTCGCCAAGCTTACCTTCCACGCCAAGGAGAGTCCCATCTGGACACGGGTGCAGTCTTCTGTCTTCGTATCTTCACAACCCATTAGTCCGGCCCATGGGTAACAGGCCGGATGCCCGAGGACCCCTTAGTCCAGGACTCCCTCACAGTACTCGCTACTCGTTTGTGTTCGCATTCCATCATAGTCAGTATTTTATGGTGCTACATTTACGATGCGCGGCCCATCACAAATAGTTCACTATTATAGAACGTGTACGATAAGCAGACAATTGCACACATTCACTTTTCCCAAACTGTATGCGATAACTAATTAAGAATATTAGATAATCTTCGTACGAGTGCCGGACAGGATTACGAAACATTGGACCGTTGTAACATCGTCGTACACGACTACTATTGCACACACTATTCTATGAAGCAATGTTTATGATGCACACCACATCAGAATAAGTTCATGGTTGCGAATTGTGTACAATAAGGCAAGTATCACAAACTTTTAGTTTGCCTGCACTGTTTGTGATATTGTCTGACATCGCACACGCTTTGCAAACGGCAACTGTGTGCATGCTTGCACACGTTTCCTTTCCATGAACCATGTCGAATTATGGTGTATATCGTAAACGTTTGTGTGTTTACCAACCGTGTGTGTCGTAACGACCTGTAGAGCATAATTTCACCGTATTTAATTGCTGCTATTTCAAATTGTACCGGATTTGAATTTGAATGTATGCTATAGCTTTATTCATATCCATCAGGTTGAAACAACCAATGCATTATTCGATTCATAGGTACATATGTTCAAGAATTACATAAGAACCAAATAAAGAATGATGAACCATAGTTGTATACTTGTACTATTAAAGACGGTAAAGAAACAGGCGAAATACATTCTGGTTGTTGAACAAGGTGAAGCGGAATGCCCATATTGTGCCCTCCTCCATGCAGAAGGCACGCACGACTCTAGTCCAACCCCTTGTGATGGCCGACCGCCAATCCTTCATGGTCTTCATGAAAACATCTAGATAATCATCGTGTTCTGGTAGAAATACTTTAACCTTTTGCATGCCCACCAATCATGTAGTTTGATGGGTAATCTTGAGTAAACTGCTTTGGGAACCACTGCAAAGGAAAAAGATTCAGACATTGTCATCTAACACAACTCATTATGGGCAGTAAAAAGAAGGCTGCAGAGTTCTTACTTACCATCCTACAGTTCGTTGTTGTCTTGGATAAAGTGTAAACAAATAGTTTAATTGCCATCTTTTGACCCATTTTTTACTAACAATCTTTGTCAGCTTCCTCACTTGATGCTGGTTCATCGATATCTCATTGCCCCATACACAGAAAGGGTCGAAGCGCGGATCTTTACCAATGACATATGTACCTTAAAGAACCAAGTTAATATTAGAAGCTAAACAACAATTGCACACTGATGTAGTACAACACTCTTTTATAATATCTTATAACATCCAATATACTCACATATTAGATGAATTAACATCTTATATTATGGGCCGGAAGGAGTTTATTGCATTCTTACAAATTATCGGCTGATTAACTGTTGTTGTATCCATGGGTTGGAGTTAGTTTGAGCTAGTTCGGGCTCGAATAGCCCTAAAGTATATCCAAACATGAGGGCTAGTTTGAGCTAGCTGCATCTAACCCACCCAAAAAAACTATCCAACCCAAGAGGTGCTAATGGGAGCTAGTTCTCCTAGTGCATTTATTGTCAATCTAACCCTATCATCCAAAAACCTCTTTGGATGGAGTTAGTTCAAGGTTAGTCATGAGCTAGAAACTAACTCTAACCTCTAGCTAAGTTGAGTGTCCAAACAGGGCTGTGTTGTTGTTGCTGCTCTTCTATGTATATCTAGATATCATCAGAACATTAAGGTAACACTCTTCCTTGTTGCTATGTAGCCTAGGATTGCATATTTAGACATTACGTACAATGCATGTTGCTATGTAGCCTCAGATATATTACATATGGCCCTAGTTAACCTAACGATAAATGGGTTACAAATATATCTAGTTAAAAGTCTGATTCACCGGTTAGTCCCTTATCAGCCCCCGGCCTATAGGTACCAGCTACCGATATCCTGAACAGTGAGTATATATAAGCCATGGGATGAAACTAACCTCGATGGAAAACAATAGTCGTTCCCAAAATTGTCCCGTGTAGGTACATCGAGAGGCATGTTAAGCACAACAAGCTAAACATCAACCAAAAATATCCATGGCAGACAGAATAATCTCCAAAAGATAACTTTAGTGTCCAGGTTTAAGCACGCTAGTAAAGCAAAACAAGTGGAAAGGTGTCAGTTAACACACCTTTAACAATAGGCCAAACATAGTCATTCAAACGGGAAATTGTGTCAGTCTAAGTACACTAGTTATTGTTAAATAAAAATGGAAAGGCATGTTAACTACAAGATGCAGCAACCAAATGTAGTCATTCAAAGTGGTATTGTTGAAACTGGTATTGATGAAATTGAACTGCACAGTTCATACTTGCACATATAGAACATCACATTGTGAATAACTGGAATAAACAAGGCATACTACGAACAAACAAAGATAGCATTTGAAACTGGACATATGCTAACTACAAACAACCGAACAATCAAAAAACTTTAAAAGAGGCATATGCTAGGTATAACAGGCTTAACAACAAGCAAATATATGCATTCCTATTGGTATGTTTAAAACTGGATTGATGAAATGTACTGCATAGTAAATAATTGCACATATAGAGCATCACATTGTGAACAACTAAAATAAACAAGGTATACTACAAACAACCAAAAATAGCAATTAAAACTAGAAATATTCTCGCTACACTACAAAAGGGACTCGACAAAACAAATCATGGGTTCCCCCATGTGAAGAGGCACGGCAAAACAAATCATGGGTTTCCTCACTTGTCACAGATGGGCTCGTTCCGGTGGGAAGAGCACGGACCCTGGATGCACTCCATGTTGTCGCAGATGGGATCCTTCCCCTTGGAAGAGCATGGCTATAGGGTGCCCTCCCTGATGTCGTAGACGGGCTCTTTCCCATTGGAAGACCAGATGGGCTCTTTCCCCTTGGAAGAGCCAAAGAGGGTGCCCTCCTCATGGTCGTCGTCAATGAGGTCTGACTTGGAAGCTATGGATCCCAAGCCAGCGTCACATAACGTGTCCTTCAGAAATGACAAAAGGGGCTCGACGGCGATGTAGGATGGAAAATTCTTGACAACGAGCCGGAGGAGATCAGCGACGGGGCCATGGATGAGATCAACGGTGGTTGAACCCGAGGGGTTGGGGGTGGGCCACTTAACCTGTGACATAGCCCACCTCAGGCCATCACTGTCGATGACCTTTGTAGCGATCCGACCTCAAACGGTCAAATCTCTATGCATAAGTGTCATCCCTGGATCGGTAATGCTGACACACACAGTACTTCGAAGGATTTATAACTGAGTAGCAATCACACACTTATTACATCGAAAGTCTCAAAAGAGAACTTAATACAATAAATATGGCTTAAGGCCATCTAAATAAGATAACAGCGGAAGGCTTGGAAGATAAAGTGAGTCCATCAACTCCAATGGTATAGTTGAGTGCACAACAACGACCTATCGCACCTTACTCTTCGTCTGAAAAGTCTGCAACATGATATGTAGCAGCCCGAAATGGGTCGGCACATGGAATATGCTGGCAAGATAACATAGTAGAGCAAAGAACAAGTAAAGACTACCACTACATGCATAAGAGGCTGGTGGAGGCTCTACAGCTATAATGTTTTTGCGAAAAGCCAATTTTTCCCTACAACACAGGAATAATTTATTTAACTATCATGGTAGTTGTTAAACATTGAGAAGGTTCCTCCAACACAATCCCAATTAAGAAGTAATTAACATCCAGATAGTCAAGATGTCCATAACAGGGGACACAGTTAACCATGATTAGTTTGTACACTCTGTAGAGGTTTGCGCACATTTCCCCACAAGACTCGATCTCCTCCATTGAATTTCTCGCACTACAGGGTGTTTGAGAAACGGATGACTGAGACGCAGTTTTTTAGAAGCATTAACTCTAACCCCGGGTAGACCATACCAACCTACATCCCCTACATCTGCTAGCCTACCACTGGAAGAGGTCATGCAACTTACTCCACTATGCTAGAGCCCATAATAGCTTGTGGCTGCACACGGAAGTTTCTAGCATGAATAATCTTATGATCCCTTTGAGCCTGGGTGGCAAACCATAGGATGATCACACGGGTACTCCGGGATATCTTAGGACAACCTTGGTTCTCTAGGTGCCCGCAACCAATCCACCCAGATGTGTATTTAAGTAGCCACCTTAAGTTCACCATTAATTAACAAACTCACATCTGTCATGGATACACTCAAACCCAATCCACGTCTATGAGCATAGCATGGCAATATAAGCATAACGTAGAAGTAACTCCCAAGGGTTTATAATAACAGGTAATAGGTTCTACCTCATCATCTACTTCCCAAAACCCACATGTTAAGAGATCCTACTCATGCAATGTTTGATGTTTGTAACTAATGCATAAAAACTGGGTAATAAAAGAGTATGATCAAAGTGTTACTTGCCTTGCTGATGATCCGCAAAACTTAGTGACTTGTAGTAGCACGCTGCGCACTCTGGGAATTCTAGCGCAAACAACCAATAACATTCATAAGCACTCAAGCTAAGATGCAAAGGTAAAAATTCAAATAATAAGATCCAAATTGGAAGTTCAGTTGAAGAGATTTGATTTGCAAAAAGAATCGATCGAATCGGAGGTACGGAACTGAAACTACTATGAAAGAACTTCGAATATAAATCTGCTTGAAACCAAAATTTTAAATTGTCAAAACCTTGTTCAAGTTGATTAAACAGAAAGAGGGGTTCGAGATGAAGATTTTGGCGTTGGTTTCACTGGATTTGGACAAACAGTTAAGAAACGACGACGGTTTGAAGATTAGGGGCTAATCTGCGATAAAAATAATCGCGGATAGGTCCCTGGCAGAAAAAAAAGACTAACGAATGAACGTTCGCTGTCTGAATCCTACCAGCGAACAACATTCGTTAAAACGAACGAATGGACAAACGTCCGCTAAATAAATAAACCTAAGAAAACCGAAAAAATGCATCTAGGGTTTTAAAGAAAAACCGGCGGTTTTACCTAAAAACCAACAAAAAACTGGGCGGATCAGATCGGTGGCGGCTCCGGCGGCGTGTGGCGGCTCCGGCGAGGCAGCAGGCGGCGGCGGCGCGGCAGCAGCAGCTCGGCGGCGGCACTGGCGCGGCGGGCGGCGGGGCTGGCGGCGCGGCTCGGGAGGCGGGGTGGTGTGGGGGTCGGGCGGCGGCGGGCTCGGCCTTTAAAGGCCCGAGGGGGGGCTGGTGTGCGGGAGAGGGCAACGAGGCGGCGGCGGCGTCGGACTCCTCGTGGAGTCCGACTTGGTGACGACGGGGACGGCGGCGCGGGAAAATCCTAAATAAATAAAAATAAAAATCTAAAAATGCCAAAACAAATTTTCATCGTCTAAATAAAAAATTTAGAAGAAAGTGAACATTTTCTTGGCCTAAAAATGCAATTTTAAAAAATGCATATTTTTCTAATTGAAATAAAATAGCAACAAAATTCAAATAAAATAATTATTTGATTTTAACATTTTTTTCCTCCAATATTTCATTTATTTTGGAGAAGTCATATTATGTCCTCTCATATATTTTTGATATGAAATATTTTCGGAGAGAAAAATAATAAAACCAAAATGATCCACTTTTCATTATTTGAGAAAATTCAAATATGAAAACTATAAAATCCCCAACTCTCTCCGTGGGTTCTTGAGTTGCTTAGGATTTTGGGATCACAAAGCCAAATTGCAAATAAAATATGATAGGCATATGATGACCTATGTATAACATTCCAAATTGGAAATTTGGGATGTTACAAACCTAACCCCTTAAGGTGAATCTCGCCCTTGAGATTCGGGTTGGCTAGAAAATAGGTCTGGGTGGTCTTTCCGTAGATCATCCTCCCATTCCCAGGTGGCTTCATCCTCGGTATGGTGGCTCCAATGAACTTTGCAAAACTTGATAACCTTGCTGCGTGTGACTCGACTGGCAAACTCAAGAATCTTGACTGGTTTCTCCTCATAGGTCAGATCACTATCCAACTAGATTGCTTCCAGGGGCACTGTATCTCTCATAGGAATATCGGCCATCTCTGCATGGCACTTCTTCAACTGGGAAACGTGAAACACATCATGAACTCTTGACAATCCATCAGGTAACTCCAACTTGTAGGCTACTTCTCCCATACGTTCCAAAACTCGGCATGGTCCTACAAATCTTGGGGCTAAGTTTTCCTTAACTCCAAAACGTTTAACTCCACGCAGTGGTGACACACGAAGATATGCCCTGTCTCCGATTTCATAGACTACCTCCTTGAGTTTTGAGTCTGCATAGCTCTTCTGCCTGGACTGAGCTACCTTCAGCCTATCTCGAATCAACTTAACCTTCTCTTCGGACTCTTTGATCAAATCTGATGCAAACAGCGGGCGGTCTCCAACTTCATCCCACATTAACGGTGTCCTGCATCTTCTTCCATACAAAGCTTTGAAAGGTGCCATCTTCAAACTATCCTGATAGCTGTTGTTGTATGAGAACTCCTCATAGGGCAAGTTATCATCCCAACTAGATCCATAATCTAGCGCACAAGCTCTCAACATGTCCTCCAGAATCTGGTTGACTCTCTCGGTCTGTCCATCGGTCTGCGGATGGAAGGCTGTATTGAACTCTAGTCTGGTTCCCAGAGTCTGGTGCAGCTGGTGCCAAAACTTCGAAGTAAACTGGGTCCCTCTATCTGATAAGATGGTCCTCGGAACTCCATGCAGACACACGATCCTGGTCATATATATCTTGGCCAACTTTGCGCTTGTATAGGTGGTCTTCACTGGGATAAAGTGAGCCACTTTGGTCAAACGATCCACCACTACCTAGATAGAATCATATCCCGATCGGGTCCTGGGTAATCCGATGATGAAATCCATGCCAAGCTTATCCCACTTCCATTCGGGTATCAGCATAGGTTGCAGTAATCCTGCTGGCTTCCGATGTTCGGCCATCACTCTCTGGCATACATCGCATACGGCTACATATTCAACAATATCCTTCTTCATTCCTGTCCACCAGAAACGCTCCTTTAAATCCAAATACATCTTGGTGTTTCCGGGGTGTATAAAAAATATGGCGAGTCGTGGGCCTCTTGTAGTATCAACTTCCTGATATCGTCATTATTGGGTACATAAACACGGTCCTCAAACCACAAGGTGTCGTGCTCATCCTCACAAAAACCCTTGGCTTTTCCTTTGCTCATATTCTCCTTTATCTCGGCAATTTCCTTATCATCCTTCTGACCTTCTCGAATTTTCCCCAATAATGTCGACTGAATTTCTAATGCTGCAACAAAACCTCTAGGGACTATCTCCAAACGTAGCTGCCTGAGATCTTCAACTAACTCCTTTGGCAATCCTCCGCTTACAAGGATATTGGCATAACTCTTCCGGCTCAAAGCATCTCCTACGACATTGGCCTTGCCTGGATGATAGCGCAACTTCATATCATAATCCTTTATAAGCTCCAACCATCTCCTTTGCCTGAGATTCAACTCCTTCTCTGTGAAAATGTACTTCAAACTCTTATGATCCGTGTACACATCACAATGATTTCCAATAAGAAAATGTCTCCAGGTCTTGAGCGCATGCACTACAGCTGCTAACTCCAAATCATGTGTGGCATAATTCAACTCATGCGGTCGAAGCTGACGTGAAGCATATGAAACAACTCTTCCGTCTTGCATAAGTACGCCTCCATGTCCTAAGCGAGATGCGTCGCAATACACTTGGAAATCCTTCCGTATATCCGGCAGAATCAGCACTAGGGCTGTAACCAAACGTTTCTTCAACTCCTAGAAACTTGCCTCACATTCATCGGTCCATTTGAACTTGGTGTCCTTATTCAACAACTCTGTCATAGGCTTCACAATCTTAGAGAAATTATCAATGAATCTCCGATAATATCCCGTGAGTCCCAGAAAACTGCGGATCTCTCCAACTGAGGTAGGTGCCAACCACTCGGTGACTGACTGAACCTTAGTAGGGTCTACTGCTATACCTTGTCCTGATATAACATGTCCAAGGAATCCAACTTCCTTCAATCAAAACTCACACTTGCTGAAATTGGCGTATAACTGATGTTCCCTGATCTTCTCAAGAACTAAATGCAAATGCTCCTTGTGTTCCTCTTCATTCTTCGAGTATACCAAAATGTCATCAATGAACACCACAATAAACTTATCCAAACACTCCATGAACACCTTATTCATCATACTCATGAAATAGGCTGGGGCGTTAGTCAATCCGAATGACATAACCGTGTACTCATATAGCCCATACCTTGTGGTGAAGGCTGTCTTAGGTATATCATGTTCTCGGATCTTCAGTTGGTGGTATCCTGATCGAAGATCGATCTTGGAAAATACTTTAGCTCCTTGTAGCTGGTCAAACAAATCATTGATCATCGGTAGTGGGTACTTGTTCTTGATCGTCACTTCATTCAATGCACGATAATCAACCACCATTATCAGAGATTTATCCTTCTTCTCAACCAAGAGCACTGGGGCTCCCCATGGTGACAAGCTTCGTCGAATGTAACATTTCTCCAATAACTGGGTGAGCTCCGGTGGGAAGACAAATCCGGGGTCACGTCTCGGAGGCATCTGATGGGTTTAGAGGGCAGAGATTAGAATAGAATGAGGTCTAGTGAGAAAGCACCACCCATATGCACATGAGTCAAACACAATCATATCACACCAAAACAATTTCAAGAACGGGCATACAATCGGTCTAACTATCGTTACAGTGCTCGGACTACTAATATATACATGGGGAAAATATTACTAATAATGTGGTAGTCTACTAAAAATTTTGATCGGTGGAAGATTCCATGATATCTGCTCCAGCTTCGTCTTCATATTCATCATCACTACTTCCGGGGTCGGAGTCGGTGTCGTCGATGATGATGTAGTCCTTGGGATGGTCGTCATCTCCTCTTGGCGCAGGGTCTCCCGTGAATACTCCTTGCTTCCTTGTTAGGTTGTCATTCTTCTCCACTAGTATTGTGATTTCCTCCTCGTATCTGTCGTGTGTAGACTTGAGTTCCTCTTCTAGCTCCATGTTCCTAGTCATCAATTTCTTCAAATATATTATGCTTGCGCACATTTGGTCCTCCTGGCGTCGAATGTGCTAGTTTAACTCCTGGATGAAGACTGCAATGGACCTGTATCTCCTGGTGTTGATCATCTCCCATTGCTCATCTTGGCGCCCACATATCTGGTAGATAGTGTCCTTAAGATCCTTGTGATAAACTCCGCCGATGTGTCCCATGGCGATGTGGGCTGCCATGCTCTTACCTAGACTCTAGGTTGGGGCATCAAAGGAAAACTATATGGGCTGAGTGACTGGCATGAATGTCCTTCTTGAAACTTGAACTCGAATCATCCAACGCTCCTCTTCTGGTAAAGTGGTTGTGTAGGTCCCGGTGAATCTTGGTATTCCAATGTTCAGGTACCTAGTGACTTCCTTCAGGTGGCGTCCAAAAGGTGTGTCTTCATCCGGTTGTGCAAACTTGTTCCTTGAGTCTCCCATCCTATAGAGTAGAAAATGGAGAGGAGTCAGAAATGAGTAGAGAAGAGTGACCTATGGCTTATCTTAGTGGTCGTGTCCTACATTCAGCGTGTGCTCTGATACCATCTTGTAGCGATCCGACCTCAAACGGTCAAATCTCTGTACATAAGTGTCATCCCTGGATCGGTAATGTTGACGCACACAATACTTCAAAGGATTTATAACAGAGTAGCAATCACACACTTATTACATCAAAAGTCTCAGAAGAGAACTTAATACAATAAATATGGCTTAAGGCCATCTAAATAAGATAACAGCGAAAGGCTTGGAAGAGAAAGTGAGTCCATCAACTCCAAGGGCATAGCTGAGTGCACAACAACGACCTATCGCACCTTACTCTTCGCCTGAAAAGTCTGGAACATGATATGTTGCAGCCCGAAAAAGGTTAGCACATGGAATATGCTGGCAAGATAACATAGTAGAGCAAAGAACAATTAAAGACTATCACTACATGCATAAGAGGCTGGTGGAGGCTCTTAGTTATAATGTTTTTGCGAAAAGCCAATTTTTCCTACAACAAAGGAATAATTTGTTTAACTATCATGGTAGTTGTTCAACATTGAGAAGGTTCCTACAACTCAATCCCAATTAAGAAGTAATTAACATCCCAACAAATTAGTTTAGGGTAATAAGATCAACATGATAATCCAGATCCAGATACTCAAGATGTCCATAACCGGGGACACGGCTAACCATGATTAGTTTGTACACTCTGCAGAGGTTTGCACACTTTTCCCCACAAGACTCGATCACCTCCGTTGAATTTCACGCACTACATGGTGTCTGAGAAACGGATGACCAAGACACAGTTTTTCAGAAGCATTAACTCTAACCCCGGGTAGACCGTACCAACCTACATCCCCTACATCTGCTAGCCTACCACTGGAAGAGGTCATGTAACTTACTCCACTATGCTAAAGCCCATAATAGCTTGTGGCTGCACACGGAAGTTTCTAGCATGAATAATCTTATGATCCCTTTGAGCCTGGGTGGCGAACCATAGGATGATCACACGGGTACTCCGGGATATCCTAGGACAACACTGGGTTCTCTAGGTGCCCGCAACCAATCCACCCATATGTGTATTTAAGTAGCCACCTTAAGTTAACCATTAATTAACAAACTCACATCTGTCATGGATACACTCAAACCCAATCCACGTCTACGAGCATAGCATGTCAATATAAGCATAACGTAGAAGTAACTCCCAAGGGTTTGATAATAAAAAGGCAATTGGTTCTACCTCATCATCTACTTCCCAAAACCCACATGTTAAGAGATCCTACTCATGCAATGTTTGAGGGTTGTAACTAATGCATAAAAACTGGGTAATAAAAGAATATGATCAAAGTGTTACTTGCCTTGCTGATGATCCGCAAAACCTAGTGACTCGTAGTAGCACGCTGTGCACTTCGGGAATTCTAGCACAAACAAACAATAGCATTCATAAGCACTCAAGTTAAGATTCAAGGGTAAAACTTCAAATAAGAAGATCCAAATTGAAAGTTCAACTGAAGAGGTTTGATTTGCAAAAAGAATCGATCGAATCAGAGGTATGGAACTGAAACTACGATCGAAAACAAATCGGCTTGAAATGAAAATTTTAAATTGTCAAAACCTTGTTCAAGTTGATAAAACAGAAAGAGGGGTTCGAGACGAATATTTTGGCGTTGGTTTCACTGGATTTGGATAAACAGTTAAGAAACGATGAGGGTTTGAAGATCATGGGCTAATATGCGATATAAATAATCGCGGATAGGTCCCTGGCCGAAAATATAATAAAAAAAACTAACGAACGAACGTTCGCTGTCTGAATCTAACCGGCAAACAATGTTCGTTAAAACGAATGAACGGACGAACGTCCGCTAAATAAATAAATCAACGAAAACCGAAAAAAACGCATCTAGGGTTTTAAAGAAAAACCAGCGGTTTTACCAAAAAACCAACAAAAAACCGGGCGGATCGGATTGGCGGCGGCTTCGGTGAGGCACCAGGCGGCGGCGGTGTGGTGGGGCGACAGCGGCGCGGCAGCAGCAGCTCGGCGGCGGTGGCAGTGGCGCGGCGGGCGGCAGTGGCGCGGTGGGCGGGCGGGCTGGCGGCGCGGCTCGGGAGGCATGGTGGTGTGGGGGTCGGGCGGCGGCAGGCTCGGCCTTTAAAGGCCTGAGGGGGGGCTAGCGTGTGGGAGGGGGCGATGAGGCGGCCGCGGCATCGGACTCCTCGTGGAGTCCGGCTCGGTGAAGACGGGGACGGCGGTGCGGGAGTGGGCCGGCTGGGCATCGGCCCAGTCGGTCCGGAACATTAAAAAAATAGATTCCACCAAGAAAAATCCTAAATAAATGCATATTTTTCTAATTCAAATAAAATAGATTCCACCAAGTTTATTTGATTTTAACATTTTTTCCTCCAATATTTCATTTATTTTGGAGAAGTCATATTATCTCCTTACATATATTTTTGATATGAAATATTTTCGGAGAGAAAAATAATAAAACCAAAATGATCCCCTTTTCAATATTTGAGAAAATTCAAATATGAAAACTATAAAATCCCCAACTCTCTCCATGGGTCCTTGAGTTGCTTCGGATTTTGGGATCACAAAGCCAAATTGCAAATAAAATATGATATGCATATGATGACCTATGTATAACATTCCAAATTGGAAATTTGGGATGTTACAACCTTGATGTCATAGCCAGCGCCTGCAACATACCCGCATACTCAAGCCCGCTGATTGAGTGCATGCGACCAGTAATGGTCGTCAGCTTCCTCGACGACGTCGGGCGAAGAGACCATGATACACCTCTTTTGGGCCAGTCGCTCCTCAAGCTCCACGGGAAGCGTAGCCGGGCTTAGGCTGCGACGCTCTGGAGTGGGGGATGGGGATGCGGATGCGGATCTGTGGGAAAGGGCCCATTTGGCATGTGTCATCTAAGAAAGTCATGGTGGCCTGGGTATGGAGATCGATGGGTAAGCTGCACGGGTAAACTAGGAAATGTTGACAATGGAGGCCTTGCGGCGGCGGCAACCTTGCTAGGGTTTCGAGCGAGGGAGGGTGTGTGTGTGCGCGCGCGCTCGAGGAGGTTTTATTGTGTGTGTGTGTGTGGAGGGGTGTGTGTTTGAGGAAATAACGCGACTACTGAAAATTTTACTATGCGAGAGTGAAATGCCGGGGCTATTGAAAATTTGGATGATGGTGCATCCCACATGGTCCAGAGATAACAACAGTGTGTTATGAAATAGAAAAACCCATGACGCGGGCAGATATTTTCAAGGGATGCAGTCGGGAGCAGGAACAAGAAACATGACACACGGTCGAAACATAATAACTGCGTGTTATCAAATAGAAAAAAGCTGCAGGCGGGTATATATTTTTGAGAGGGGAAGCCTCGTGGAGCCCAACTTGGGCAGGAGCACTTTTGCCCTCCGGTGGAGCGATTCTGCTGGGGGAACTTCCCTCCCGGAGGGGGAAATCATCGTCATCATCATCACCAACAACTCACCCATCTTAGGGAAGGAAATCTCCATCAACATCTTCAACAGCACCGTCTCCTCTCAAACCCTAGTTCATCTCTTGTGTTCAATCTTGTTACCGGAACTATAGATTGGTGCTTGTGGGTGACTAGTAGTGTTGATTACATCTTGTCGTTGATTACTATATGGTTTATTTGGTGGAAGATTATATGTTCAGATCCATTATGCTATTTAATACTCCTCTAATCAGGAACATGTTTATCATTTGTGAGTAGTTACTTTTGTTCTTGAGGTCACGGGAGAAATCATGTTGCAAGTAATCATGTGAACTTGATATGTGTTTGATATTTTGATAGTATGTATGTTGTTATTCCCTTAGTGGTGTCATTTGAATGTTGACTACATGACACTTCACCATATTTGGGCCTAAGGGAATGCATTGTGTAGTAGCAATTAGATGGTGGCTTGAGAGAGTGACAGAAGCTTAAACCCCAATTTATGCGCTATTTTGTAAGGGACTGATTGGATCCAAAAGTTTAATGATTTGGTTAGAATTTATTCTTAATACTTTTCTCATAGTTGCGGATGCTTGAGGGATGGTTAATAATAAGTAGGAGGTTTGTTCAAGTAAGAAGAGAACCTAAGGACCGGCCCACCCACATATCAAATTATCAAAGTAGCGAACACAAATCAAACCAACATCATGAAAGTGACTAGATGAAATTCCCGTGTACCCTCAAGAACGCTTTGCTCATCATAAGAGGCCGTTTTGGCCTGTCCTTTGCCTCAAAAGGATTGGGCTACCTTGCTGCACTTTTTTTACTATTATCGTTACTTGCTCGTTACAAATTATCTTGCCATCAAACTACTCCGTTACTTACAATTTCAGCACTTGCAGGCAATACCTTACTGGAAACTACTTGTCATTTCCTTCTGCTCCTCGTTGGGTTCGACACTCTTACATATAGAAAAGAGCTACAATTTATCCCCTATACTTGTGGGTCATCAAGGCTATTTTCTGGCACCATTTCCCGGGAGTGAAGCGCCTTTGGTAGGAAACATTTATATAGTGTGGTGAAATTTATTGTCACTTGTTACTATGGAAAACAATCCTTTGAGGAGTTTGTTCGGGTTATCTTCACCTCGTCTAGAACCACAATTAGCAACCCCTCAACCTACTGCACCTACTAAAAATATTGAATATGAAATTCCTTCAGGTATGATAGAACAACTGCTAGCTATTCTTTATGTAGGAGATGGAACCGAACATCCTGATATGCACTTGATATATGTGGAACAAATTTGTGGATTGTTTAATCTTGCAGGTTTACCCAGGGATGAAGTGATGAAAAAGGTTTCCCCTTTATCTTTAAAGGGAAAATCATTGGCATGGTTTAGGCTATGTGATGATATTGGATGATGGAATTGGAATCATTTGAAATTGGAGTTCCACCAAAAAAATTATCCTTTGCATCTAGTTCATCGTGATCGGAATTATATATATAATTTTTGGCCTCGTGAAGGAGAAAGTATCGCTCTAGCTTGGGGTAGGCTTAAGTCAATGTTATATTCATGCCCCAATCATAAGCTCTCAAAATAAATTATTATCCATAATTTTTATGCTCGGCTTTATCGTAATGATCAAACGATGCTTGATACTTCTTGTGCTGGTTTATTTAGGAAGCAGACTATTGAACTCCGGTGGGATATTTTGGAAAGAATTAAACGCAACTCTGAAGATTGGGAACTCGACGAAGGTAAAGAGTCAGGTATTAAACTTAAGTATGATTGTGTTAAATCTTTTATGGATACCGATGCTTTTCAAAAGTTTAGCACTAAATATGGACTTGACTCTGAGCTTTTAGCCTCCTTTTGTGAATCATTTGCTACTCATGATGAACTCCCTAAGGAGAAGTGGTTTAAATATCACCCACCTATTAAAGAAGAAATTAAAGAACCAATACCAGTTAAGGAAGAAACTATACTTGATAATGTTGATCCAGTTGTTCCTTCTGCTTATATTGAGAAACCACATTTCCCTGTTAGGATTAAGGAACACGCTAAAGTTTCAACTGTGGTTAAAAAAATCTATATTAGAACACCTAAACCTGATGAACAAATTAAAGTTGAATCTAGTATTTCTATGGTTAAAGATCTCCTGGAAGAAGATATGGATGGGCATGTTATTTACTTCTGTGAAGAAGGTGCTAGAATTGCTAGACTTGATAAAAGAAATAAAGATTGACCTGTTGTTCGCATGCCTATTATTTCAGTTAAAATAGGAGATCACTGTTATCATGGTTTATGTGACATGGGTGCTAGTGTGAGTGCTATTCCTTACACTTTATATGAAGAAATCATGAAAGACATAGCACCCGCAGAGATAGAAGAAATAGATGTTACTATTAAACTTGCTAATAGAGACACCATATCACCAATTGGGATTATTAGAGATGTAGCAGTCTTGTGTGGGAAAATAAAATACCCTACTGACTTTCTTGTTCTTGGTTTCCCACAAGATGACTTTTGTCCCACTATCTTTGGTAGAACTTTCTTGAATACCGTTAATGCTAATATAGATTGTGAGAAACAAACTGTCGGTGTTAGTTTTGGTGATGAGTCTCACGAGTTTAATTTTTCCAAGTTTAGTAGAAATCATCATGAAAAAGAATTGCCTAGTAAGGATGAATTAATTGGTCTTGCTTCTATTCCTGTTCCACCTACTGATCCTTTAGAACAATATTTGCTAGACCATGAAAATGATTTACATATGCATGAAAGAAATGAAATAGATAAGGTTTTCTTTGAACAACGTCCTCTTCTTAAACACAATATACCTATTGAAACTCCAGGAGGTCCTCCTCCACCTTAAGGTGATCCTGTGTTTGAATTAAAACAATTGCCAGACACTTCGAAATATGCTTACCTCGATGAAAATAAGATAAATCATGTTATTATTAGTGCTAACCTTTCAGAACATGAAGAAGAAAGATTGTTGAAAGTTCTAAGGAAGCACTGGGCTGCTATTGGTTATACTCTTGATGATTTAAAGGGCATTGGTCCCACTCTATGTCAGCACAAAATTAATATGGAACCTGATGCTAAACCCGTTGTTGATCACCAATGACGGTTGAATCCAAAAAATGAAGGAAGTGGTAAGAACAGAAATCCTAAAACTTCTGGAAGCAGGTATACTCTATCCTATAGCTGATAGTAGATGGGTAAGTCCTGTTCTTTGTGTCCCTAATAAAGGAGGTATTACTGTTGTTCCTAATGATAAGAATGAACTTATTCCACAAAGAATTGTTACATTGTAGCGACCCAACCTCAAACAGTCAAGTCTCTGTGCTTCAGTGCCATCCCTGGGTCGGTAATGCTGACACACACAGTACTCGAAGGATTTATAACAGAGTAGCAATCACACACTTATTACATCGAATGTCTCAAAAGAGAACTTATTACAATAAATATGGCTTAAGGCCATCTAATACGATAACAGTGGAAGGCTTGGAAGATAAAGTGAGTCCATCAACTCCAACGGCATAGCTGAGCTGCACGACAATGACCTAACGAACCTTACTCCTCGTCTAAAAAGTCTGCAACATAATACGTTGCAGCCCGAAAACGGGTCAGCACATGGAATATGCTGGCAATATAACACAGTAGAGCAAGAACATAATAACGCTATCACTACATGCATATTTGGCTGGTGGAAATCTCTATGGTTATAGTTTTTGCGAAAAGCCAATTTTTCCCTACAACAAAGGAATAGATTTTATTTAACTATCATGGTAGTTGAAACATCATTGAGAAGGTTCCTCCAACTCAATCCCAATTAAAAGTAATTATCAACCCAACAACATTAATTTAGAGTGATGATATACATATGATAATCCAAGTACTAGATACTCAAGAATTGTCCATAACCGGGGACACGGCTAAACATGATTAGATTGTACACTCTACAGAGGTTAGTGCACTTTTCCCCAGAAGACCCGATCTCCTCCGTTGGATTTCTTGCACTACAGGGTGTTTGAGAAATGGATAACCGAGACACAGTCTTTCAGAAAAATTTACTCTTTACTCCGGGCAGACCATACCAACCTACATCCCTGTACCTGCTGATCTACCTCTTCAAGAGCTCATGTGACTTACTCAGCTATGCTAGAGCCCATAATAGCATGTGGATGCACACAAAAGTTTCTAGCATGAAATATCTCAGTTCCCTTTGAGCCTGGGTGGCGGACCTTAGGATTATCACACGGGTACTCCGGGATATCCTAGGACAACACTGGATTCTCCAGGTGCCCGACAAACAATCCACCCAGATGTGTATTCAAGTTGCCACCTTAAGTTGAACCATTAATTAACAATATCACATCTGTCATGGATTTCAGTCACCCAAACCACGTCTACGAGCATAACATAGCAATGTAAGCAATACGTAGAAGTAACTCCCAAGGGTTTGATAATAACAGGGCAATAGGTTCTACCTCATTAACTACTTCCCAACCCACATATTAATCACATCCTAATCATAGAATGTTTGAGGATTGGAGCTAATGCATAAAAACTGGGTGATAAAGGGGTATGATCAAAGTGTTACTTGCCTTGCTGATGATCCGCAAAACCTAAAGATTCGAAGTAGCACGCTTCGCACTCCGGGTGTTCTATCGCAAACAAGCAATAGCATACATAAGCAATCAAGTAAATAAGCATAGATAAAACTCAAATAAGAAGGTCTAACCAGAAAGTTCAACTTAAGAACTCAGATTTGCAAAAAGAATCAAATCAAATAGGGCAACGAAACTCAAACTGCGAAAGAAACAAGGTCCGTTTAAAGTCAAATTTTACAGTATCAAAACCTTGTTCAAGTTGATTGAACAGAAAGAGGGTTTCGAGACGAAGATCTAGGAGCTTGAATCGCCTGATTCCGACAGACGAGCGAAAAGATAAACTAAAACGAAAATTGGATCAGAAATCACGATCAAAAATAATCGCGGAATATCTGGGAAAAAAACTGACGAATAGGCTAACGAACGAACGTTCGCTGTCTGCGGCTAACTAGTGAACACCGTTCGTTAAAATGAAAATACGGATGAACGTCCGCTGAATAACTAAACCGAGAAAAACCAACGAACCGATCTATTCAAAAAAACCTAGGGTTTTCTAAAAAACCGGATCAGTTCTTTTTTTTAAAAACCGAACGACGGCTTTACCTCCGGCGAGGTCCGGCTAGGTGGGGCGGCGACTCTGGCGGTGGGCGGGGGCGGGGTGGCGCGGGTGGCAGGGGCAGCGGCGACACGGCGGCGGCGCGGCAAAGGCGGGATGGCACGGGGCGGCTCCAGTTGCGGCGGGGTGCGGCGGTGGTGGCGGAAATCGGAGGCGGGGCGGGGTACTTATAGGAGGGGGTGATTGCTTGGGCGAGGGGGCAAGCGGCGCGGGGAAGGAGAGTCCCAGCCGGACTCGGCCTCGCGGGCGGCGGCGCGCTCCCGTTCTCCTGGAAGGAGACGACGCGGGGAGGTGGGCCGGCTGACTTGGGCTTCGGCCTAGTCGGCGAAGGAAACTTTTTTTTAAATAATTTCTCTGAAACTAAAAAAATACTATAAAATAAAATAAAAAACTAAAAATGCCAAAACAAATTTTCACCGTCTAAATAAAATATTTAGAACGAGATGAACATTTTCTTGGCCCTAAAATGCAACTTTGAAAAATGTGCAATTTTTTCTAATTCATATAAAATAGCAATAAACTTTGAATAGGATCAAATATTTGATTTTAATATTTTTCCTCCAATATTTCATTTATTTTGGAGAAGTCATATTATCTCCTCTCATATATTTTAATAGAAATATTTTTGGAGAGAAAAATAATTAAAACCAAAAATCCTCATTTCAATATTTGATAAAACTCAAATATGAAAACAGGGAAATCCCCAACTCTCTCCGAGGGTCCTTGAGTTGCTTAGGATTTTGAGGATCGTGAAACGAAATGCAATAAAATATGCTATGCATGAATGATTTATGTATAACATTCCAGATTGAAAATTTGGGATGTTACAAACCTACCCCCCTTAAGATGAATCCCGCCCTCGAGATTAGGGTTTGCTAGAAAATAGGTGTGGGTGGTCTTTGCGAAGATCATCCTCTCATTCCCAGGTGGCTTCATCTTTGGAATGGTTACTCCACTGAACTTTGCAAAACTTGATAACCTTGCTGCGGGTGACTCGGCTAGAAAATTCAAGAATCCTGACTGGCTTCTCCTCATAGGTCAGATCACTGTCCAACTGAATCGCCTCCAAGGGCACTGTATCTCTTAGCGGTATATCGGCCATCTCAGCATGACACTTCTTCAGTTGTGAAACATGAAACACATCATGAACTCCTGATAGTCCTTCAGGTAACTCCAACTTGTAGGCATCTTCTCCTATACGCTCCAAAATTTGATACGCTCCTACAAATCTCGGGGCTAACTTTCCCTTAACTCCAAAACGTTTCACTCCTCGCAGGGGTGACACTCGTAGATATGCTCTATCTCCAATTTCATAGGTTATTTCCTTGCATTTCGAATCTGCATAACTCTTCTATCTGGACTGAGCTGCCTTTAATCTATCTCAGATCAACTTAACCTTTTCTTCAGACTCCTTGATCAAATCTGGTCCAAACAACGGACGGTCTCCAACTTCATCCCATAACAACGGTGTTCTGCACCTTCGTCCATACATGGCTTCGAACGGTGCCATCTTTAAACTGGCTTGATAGCTATTGCTATATGAGAACTCCGCGTAGGGTAAATTGTCATCCCAACTAGATCCATAATCTAGCGCATAGGCTCTCAACATATCCTCTAGAATCTGGTTGACTCTCTCGGTCTGTCCATCCGTCTGCGGGTGGAATGCTGTACTGAACTCCAATCTCGTTCCCAAAGTCTGGTGCAGTTGATGCCAAAAATTTGAGGTAAAATGTGTTCCTCTATCTGATACTATGGTCCTTCGAACTCCATGCAGACATACGATCCTGGTCATGTATATCTTGGCCAACTTCGCACTTGTATAGGTGGTTTTCACTGGGATAAAGTGAGCCACTTTGGTCAAGCGATCAACTACTAATCATATAGAATCATGTCCTGATTTGGTCCTGGGTAATCCGGTGATAAAATCCATGCCAAGTTTATCCCACTTCCATTCGGGTATCGGCATAGGCTGTAACAATCCTACTGGCTTTTGATGCTCAGCCTTCACTCTCTGACATACATCACATACGGCTACATACTCGGCAATATCCTTCTTCATACCAGTCCACCAGAAACGCTCCTTCAAATCCAAATACATCTTGGTGTTTCCAGGGTGTATCGAGTATGGTGAGTCATGAGCCTCCTGAAGTATTAACTTCCTAATCTCTGTGTTATTGGGCACATAAATACAGTCCTCAAACCATAAGGTGTCGTGCTCGTCCTCACGAAAACCTTTGGACTTTCATTTGCCCATTCTCTCCTTTATCTCAGTAATCTATTTGTCCTCCTTCTGAGCTTCTCGAATCTTTCATAACAATGTAGACTGAACCTCCATTGTTGCAACAAAACCTCTGGGAACAATCTCCAATCAAAGTTCCCTGAGATCCTCTGCTAACTCCTTTGGCAATCCCATGCTTATTAGGGTATTAGCATAGCTCTTCCCACTCAAAGCGTCGGCTACGACATTGGACTTGCCTGGATGATAATGAAGCTTCATATCATAATCCTTTATAAGCTCCAACCATCTCCTCTGCCTAAGGTTCAACTCCTTCTGTGTGAAAATGTACTTCAAACTCTTATGATCCGTGTACACATCACAACGATTTCCAATAAGGTAATGTCTCCAAGTCTTGAGCGCATGCACTACAGTTGCTAACTCCAAATCATGCGTGGCATAATTCAGTTCGTGCGGTTTTAGTTGTCGTGAGGCATACGAAACAACTCTTCCGTCTTGCATAAGCACACTTCCAAGTCCTAGGCGAGAGGCATCGCAGTACACTTGAAACTCTTTACGTATATCCGGTAGAATCAATACTGGGGCTGTTGTCAAATGTTTCTTTAACTCCTAAAAACTTGCCTCACATTCTTCCGTCCATATAAATTTGGTATCCGTATTGAATAACTCTCTCATTGGCTTCGCAATCTTGGAAAAATTCTCAATGAATCTCTGATAGTATCCTGCGAGTCCAAGAAAACTGCGGATCTCGCTAACTGAAGTGGGTGCCAACCATTCATTAACTGGCTGAACCTTGGTAGGATCTACTGCTACACCTTCTCCTGATATAACATGTCCAAGGAATCCAACCTCCTTCAACCAAAACTCACATTTGCTGAACTTGGCATACAACTGGTGTTCCCTGAGTTTCTCGAGAACTAAACGCAAATGCTCCTTGTGCTCCTCCTCATTCTTCGATTATACCATTATATCATCTATGAACACCACAAAAAACTTATCCAAATATTCCATGAACACCTTGTTCATCATGCTCATGAAATACGCAGGGGCGTTAGTCAGTCCAAATGACATGATCGTATACTCATACAACCCATACTGTGTGGTGAATGTTGTCTTTGGTATATCCTTCTCTCGAATCTTCAGCTGGTGATATCCTGATCACAAACCGATCTTTGAAAACACCTTTGCTCCTTGTAGCTGGTCAAACAAATCATTGATCATTGGCAATGGGTATTTGTTCTTGATCGTCACCTCATTCAATGCACGATAATCAACAACCTCCTTAAAGACTTATCCTTCTTCTTAACCAAAAGCACTAGGCTCCCCATGGTGATGAACTCCGTTGAATGTAACCTTTCTCCAATAACTCCTTGATCTGCTTCTTAATCTCTTCCAGATCATTTGCGGGCATCCGGTATGATTGCTTCGATATAGGCCCGGTGCCTGGCAACAGTTCTATCAAAAACTCGATGTCTCGATCCGGTGGCATGCCTGGTAATTCCTTCGGAAAAACATCTGGGTAATCCTTCACTACAGGCACTTCCTCCTGAACAATTCCCGTGAGGGTATTTACTTGGCTACTCCTAGGCGCATGCCTAGATACATACTTAATCCTTTTCCCCTCCGGGGTGGTGAGATAAATCGACTTACTAGCACAGTCAATGCTTCCTCCATACTTTGACATCCAGTCCATGCCTAATATCACATCCAATCCTTGTGACTCCAAAATTATTAGGTCAGACGGGAAAACATGGCTACCAATGGTTAAGGGTATCTGGTCGCACCATCGACTAGCCATATACTCTGCTCCAGGTGAACTCACTAACAGGGGGGGTCCTAAGGGTTTGGGTTGGTAGTTTAAACTTATCCACGAATCCCCTTGATATGTATGAATGTGATGCACCAGTATAAAAAAGAATAAGGGCGGTAAAGGACTTAACCAAAAACTTACCAATAACCGCGTCTGGCTGCTCTTCAACCTCCTCCACATTACCGTGGTTCACCTGTCCTTTGTTGAATGGAGTGGGCTTCTTCCCAGCGCTCCCATTACCGTTTCTATTCTTCGCTTCAGGGAACTCCATGGCATAGTGTCCAGTCTTCCCGCACTTTAAACATGTAACGTGGCTTAGGTATCTCTTGGCCGGTGTGGCTGGATTGGAACGGTTCTGATTGTTGCTTGCTCCATTCCCATTCCCATTCCTTGGGCCGGTATGATTATGGGTACTTCCTCCATTGTGGTTGTGGCCACCATGGTTATGAACAAGTCCTCCCGAGTTCGGGGTTAAGCGAGGCTTCTGCTGAGTTCCTGAATTATATCTTCATTGTCCATAATTCCTCTTACGGCTCTCAATCTGCTGCTGCTTCCCTTCAATCATAAGAGCCTTATCTACCAACTCCTGGTAGTTGTTGAATGTTGCCACCATCAACTGCATGCTCATCTCATCATTCAGCCCTTCCATAAACTTCTCCTGCTTTGCGGTATTTGTGGCCACATTGTCAGGGGCATAGAGAGATAACTTGCTAAACTCATCCGCATACTGAGCCACAGTACGGTTCCCCTGGCGTAAGTTGTGAAACTCACACTTCTTCATACTCATAGCTCCAGTTGAGACATGGGATGTGCGGAATGCTTGCTGAAACTGGTCCCATGTAACAATGGCTACAAGGTAGGTGACAGTGTAATTCTCCCACCATGAGGCTGCTGGTCCATCCAACTGATGTGCGGCAAAATGCACCTTCTCAGCATCGGTACATCCTACCGTGGTTAACTCCCTTCCAATCCTACAGAGCAATCATCTGCTACTATGGGCTCGGTGCTATTGGAAAACATCGGCGGTTGCAACCTCAGAAAACGGGCTAAGTTATCAACTGGTGGTGGTGGTGGGTTGTTTTTGTTGTTGTTGTAGTTGTTGTTGCGTTGGTTCTGAACTAACAACTGCATCAGGGTATTCTGCTGCTGGATCAACTGAGTGAGCTCCGGTGGGAAGGTGAATCCGGGGTCACGTCTCGGAGGCATCTGATGGGTTTTAGAGGGAAGAGATTAGAATAGAATGAGGTCTAATGAGAGAAACACTACCCATATGCACATGAGACAAACTCAATCATTTCACTCAATCAATCAAGCAAGGGCATACAATCGATCTAAGTATCATTACAAAAATGCTCGGACTATACTATATATATGGTGGAATACTACTACTGATGTGGTGGTCTACTAAAAATATTGATCGGTCGAAGACTCCATGATGTCTGCTCCAGCTTCGTCTTCATAGTCATCATCACTATCGTCGGGGTCCAAGTCGGTGTCGTCGATGATGATGTAGTCCTACGGACGAATCTCCTTGAGTTCTTCGTCTTCTCCTCCTGGTGCGGGGTCTCCCATGAATATTCCTAGCTTCCTTTCTAGATCATCATTCTTCTCCACTAATACGACGATTTCTTCCTCATAATCTTCGCGTGTAGCCTTGAGTTCTTCCTCCAGTTCCATGATCCTGGTCATCGCCTTCTTCAGATCTATCATGCCCGCGCACATCTAGTTCTCCTGGCGACGAATGTGCTGATTTAATTCTTGGATGAAAGCTGCAATTGATCTATCCTTATTGGTGCTGATCATCTCCCATTGCTCATCTCGGCGCCCACAAATCTGGTAGATAGTATCCTTAAGCTCCTTTTGGTAAACTTCTCCAATGCGTACCATGGTGATGTGAGCTGCCATACTCTTTCCTAGACTCCAGGTTGGTGCATCAAAGAAAAACTCTATAGGTTTGGTGACTGGCATGAATGTCCTTCCTGGAACTTGAACTTGAATCATACATCGCTCATCTTCTGGTAACGTGGCGTTGTAAGTCCCGGTGAAGCTTGGTATTCCTATGTTCAGGTACCTAGTGACTTCCTTCAAGTGTCGTCCAAAAGGTGCGTCTTCATCCGGTTGTGCAAACTTGTTCCTTTGCGTCCACCATCCTAAAGAGTAGAAACTGGAGAGGAGTCAGAAATGAGAAGAGAATAGTGATCTAGGGCTTTAGCTTAGTGGTCGTGTCCTACACTCAGCGTGTGCTCTGATACCATCTTGTAGCGACCCGACCTCAAACGGTCAAGTCTCTGTGCTTCAGTGTCATCCCTGGATCGGTAATGCTGACACACACAGTACTCGAAGGATTTATGACAGAGTAGCAATCACACACTTATTACATCGAATGTCTCAAAAGAGAACTTATTAAATAAATATGGCTTAAGGCCATCTAATACGATAACAGCGGAAGGCTTGGAAGATAAAGTGAGTCCATCAACTCCAACGGCATAGCTGAGCTGCACGGGAACGACCTAACAAACCTTACTCCTCGTCTGAAAAGTCTGCAACATAATACGTTGCAGCCTGAAAATGGGTCAGCACATGGAATATGCTGGCAATATAACACAGTAGAGCAAGAACAAAATAATGCTATCACTACATGGATATTTGGCTGGTGGAAAGCTCTATGGTTATAGTTTTTACGAAAAGCCAAATTTTCCCTACAACAAAGGAATAGATTTTATTTAACTATCATGGTAGTTGAAACATCATTGAGAAGGTTCCTCCAACTCAATCCGAATTAAAAGTAATTATCAACCCAACAATATTAATTTAGAGTGATGAGATACATATGATAATCCAAGTACTAGATACTCAAGAATTGTCCATAACCGGGGACACGGCTAACCATGATTAGATTGTACACTCTGCAAAGGTTTGTGCACTTTTCCCCACAAGACCCGATCTCCTCCATTGGATTTCTCACACTACAGGGTGTTTGAGAAACGGATGACCGAGACATAGTCTTTCAGAAACATTTACTCTTTACTCCGGGCAGACCATACCAACCTACATCCCTCTACCTGCTGATCTACCTCTTCAAGAGCTCATGTGACTTACTCAGCTATGCTAGAGCCCATAATAGCATGTGGCTGCACACGGAAGTTTCTAGCATGAAATATCTCAGTTCCCTTTGAGCCTGGGTGGCGGACCTTAGGATTATCACACGGGTACTCCGGGATATCCTAGGACAACACTGGATTCTCCAGGTGCCCGACAAACAATCCACCCAGATGTGTATTCAAGTTGCCACCTTAAGTTGAACCATTAATTAACAATATCACATCTGTCATGGATTTTAGTCACCCAAACCACGTCTACGAGCATAGCATAGCAATGTAAGCAATACGTAGAAGTAACTCCCAAGGGTTTGATAATAACAGGGCAATAGGTTCTACCTCATTAACTACTTCCCAACCCACATGTTAATCACATCCTAATCATGCAATGTTTGAGGATTGGAGCTAATGCATAAAAACTGGGTGATAAAGGGGTATGATCAAAGTGTTACTTGCCTTGCTGATGATCCGCAAAACCTAAAGATTCGAAGTAGCACGCTTCGCACTCCGGGTGTTCTATCGCAAACAAGCAATAGCATACATAAGCAATCATGTAAATAAGCATGGATAAAACTCAAATAAGAAGGTATAACCAGAAAGATCAACTTAAGAACTCTGATTTGCAAAAAGAATCAAATCAAACGGGGCAACGAAACTCAAACTACGAAAGAAACAAGGTCCGTTTACTATTCTGGACTAAAGTCAAATTTTACAGTATCAAAACCTTGTTCAAGTTGATTAAACAGAAAGAGGGTTTCGAGACGAAGATCTAGGAGCTTGAATCGCCTGATTCCGACAGACGAGCGAAAAGATAAACTAAAACGAAAATTGGATCAAAAATCACGATCAAAAATAATCGCGGAAAATCCGAGAAAAAGAAAAACTGACGAACAGGCTAACGAATGAACGTTCGCTGTCTGCGGCTAACGAGTGAACACCGTTCGTTAAAATGAATGTACGGATGAACGGCCGCTAAATAACTAAACCAAGAAAAACCGGCGAACCGATCTATTCAAAAAAAAACCTAGGGTTTTATAAAAAAACCGGATCGGTTCTTTTAAAAAAACCGAACGGCGGCTTTACCTCCGGCGAGGTCCGGCTAGGCGGGGTGGCGACTCCGGCGGTGGGCGGCGCGGGGTGGCGCGGGTGGCAGGGGCGGCAGCGACGCGGCAACGGGCGGCGGCGGCGCGACAAAGGCGGGGCGGCGCGGGGCGGCTCCAGTTGCGGCGGGGTGCGGCGGTGGTGGCGGAAATGGGGGGTGGGGCGGGGTACTTATAGGAGGGGGGGTGCTTGCTTGGGCGAGGGGGCAAGCGGTGCGGGGAGGGAGAATCCCGACCGGACTCGGCCTCGCGGGCAGCGGCGCGCTCCCGTTCTCCTGGAAGGAGACTACGCGGGGAGGTGGGCCGGCTGACTTGGGCTTCGGCCCAGTCGGCGGAGGAAACTTTTTTTTCAAATAATTTTGCCGAAACTAAAAAATCCTATAAAATAAAATAAAAAACTAAAAATTCCAAAACAAATTTTCACCGTCTAAATAAAATATTTAGAACAAGATGAACATTTTCTTGGCCCTAAAATGCAACTTTGAAAAATGTGCAATTTTTTTCTAATTCATATAAAATAGCAATAAACTCTGAATAGAATCAAATATTTGATTTTAATATTTTTCCTCCAATATTTCATTTATTTTGGAGAAGTCATATTATCTCCTCTCATATATTTTAATATGAAATATTTTTGGAGAGAAAAATAATTAAAACCAAAAATCCTCGTTTCAATATTTTATAAAACTCAAATATGAAAACAGGGAAATCCCCAACTCTCTCCGAGGGTCCTTGAGTTGCTTAGGATTTCGAGGATCGCGAAATGAAATGCAATAAAATATGCTATGCATGAATGATCTATGTATAACATTCCAAATTGAAAAATTGGGATGTTACATACATGCTCTAGAATGGTAATTGATTATAGAAAATTAAACAAAGCAACTAGGAAAGATCATTACCCCTTGCCTTTTATTGATCAAATTCTTGAAAGATTATGTAAGCACACACACTTTTGCTTCCTAGATGGATACTCTAGCTTTTCACAAATACCTGTTTCTCAACATGATCAAGAAAAGACTACTTTTACTTGTCCCTTTGGAACTTATTCTTATAGACATATGCCTTTTGATTTATGTAATGCACCTGCTACCTTTCAAAGATGTATGACTGCTATATTCTTTTGATTGTTTAGGTTTTCATGGATGACTTTTCAGTTTATGGGAAGTCTTTTGATGATTGTTTAAGCAATCTTGAGCGAGTTTTGCAGAGGTGTGAACAAACAAATCTTGTCTTGAATTGGGAGAAGTGCCACTTTATGGTTAATGAAGGCATTGTCTTGGGTCATAAAATCTTAAAGAGGTATTGAAGTAGACCAAGCTAAGGTTGATGCAATTGATAAAATTCCATGTCCTAAGTACATCAAAGGTATTCTTAGTTTCCTAAGTCATGTTGGTTTCTATAGGAGATTTATCAAAGACTTTTCTAAAATTTCTAGGCCTCTTACTAATCTTTTGCAAAAGGATATTCCTTTTGTTTTTGATGATGATTGTTTAGAAGCCTTTGAAACACTCAAGAAAGCCTTAATATCTGCACCTGTTGTTCAACCACCTGATTGGAACTTGCCTTTTGAAATTATGTGTGATGCTAGTGATTATGCTGTTGGTGCTGTTCTAGGACAAAGAGTTGATAAGAAACTTAAAGCTATTCATTATGCTAGTAAAACTCTAGACAATGCTCAAAGAAATTATGCTACTAATGAAAAAGAATTCTTAGCAGTGGTGTTTGCTTGTGATAAATTTAGATCTTATATTGTTGATTCCAAAGTAATTGTTCACACAGACTATGCTTCTATTAAATATCTTATGGGAAAGAAAGATGCCAAACCTAGATTTATTCGTTGGGTTCTCTTGCTACAAGAATTTGATTTACATATCATTGATAGAAAAAGGAGATGAGAACCCCGTAGCTGATAATTTGTCTAGGCTTGAAAATGTGCTTGATGACTCACTACCTATTGATGATAGTTTTCCAGATGGGCAGTTAAGTGCAATAAATGTTCCTAATAGTACTCCTTGGTATGCTGACTATGCTAATTACATTGTTGCTAAATATTTACCACCTAGCTTTACATACTAGCAAAAGAAAAAAATTCTTCTATGATTTAAGACATTACTTTTGGGATGACCCACATCTTTATAAAGAAGGAGTAGATGGTATTATTAGCCATTGTGTACCTGAGAATGAACAGGGACAAATCCTACGGAAATGTCACTCTGAGGCTTATGGAGGGCATCATGCTGGAGATAGAACTGCTCACAAGGTATTGCAATCTAGATTTGATTGGCCTACTCTCTTCAAGGATGCCCGTAAGTTTGTCTCTTGTTGTGACGAATGTCAAAGAATAGGTAATATCGGTAAGCATCAAGAAATGCCTATGAATTATTTACTTGCTGTTGAACCATTTGATTTGGGGATTTGATTACATGGGACCTTTTCCTTCCTGTAATGGGTATACACGTATTTTGGTTGCTGTTGATTATGTTACTAAATGGGTAGAAGCCATTCCAACTAGTAGTGTTGATCACAACACCTCTATTAAAGTGCTTAAGGAAGTTATTTTCCCATGGTTTGGAGTCCCTAGATATTTAATGACTGATGGTGGTTCACACTTTATTCATGGGGCTTTCTATAAGATGCTTGCTAAGTATGATGTTAACCATAGAATTGCATTACCTTATCATCCTCAGTCTAGTTGTCAAGTTGAACTTAGCAATAGAGAAATAAAATTAATTTTGCAAAATACTGTCAATAGATCTAGGAAGAATTGGTCTAAGAAATTATATGATGCAATTTGGTCTCATAGAACGACATATAAAAATCCTATGGGTATGTCTCCTTATAAAATGGTTTATGGAAAATCTTGTCATTTGCTTCTTGAGTTAGAACATAAAGCATATTGGGCAGTTAAAGAACTCAACTATGATTTCAAACTTTCTTGTGAAAAGAGGTTATTTGATATAAGCTCCTTACATGAATGGAGAATCCAAGCTTATGAGAATGCAAAGTTATTCAAAGAAAAAGTTAAAAGAGGGCATGAAAAAAGAATTCAAAAGCGTGAGTTTAAAGTTGGAGAATATGTTCTTTTGTACAAGTCTCTTTTTAGATTTTTTGCAGGAAAGCTCCTCTCGAAATGGGAAGGCCCATACATCATCGAGGAGTTTTACCAGTCTGGAGCCATCAAAATAAATAACTCCGAAGGTACTAACCCGAAGGTTGTCAATGGGTAACGAATAAAGCATTATATCTCAGGTACGCCTATCAATGTTAAAAGTAATATTATCTAAACTTTGACACCAGAAGAACACAAAAAAGAGTCCTTCCGGAACACTCCAGAATCGTGAAAATAAAGAGGTACGTGATAGGTAAGTAAACGAACTCCAAAAAATCTGCAAAAATATTTTTTATAAGTTTTGGAATATTTTAAAATTTTGGAAATAAAGAAATTTCCAAGAAGCGTCCCCTAGTGGTCACAAGACACCAGGGCGCGCCAGGCTTGCCTAGCGCGCATAGGTGGGTTGTGCCCACCCGGGACACCTTCCGTACTCCGTGTTTCTACCATATACTTGTCCTCCAAGATAAAAATCTATATATACTTCCCGAACCTGTTGATCACCGTATCACAGAGAAATCCTCTGTTCTCTTTTCTTGCTGTTTCCTACGCAGTTTTGAAAATATGTCGTCCCAAGACTCCGACGGTGAGAGCTATGTCTCACATCTCATTGCTGACCCAAAGATCTATGGGGACCTATCTCCTTGTGGTCGAACTACAGATGACGAGGAGGATGCTCACTGGATGATGATTGACGATTCAAGCTCGGAGGAGGAAGATGTTCCTCTACCTCAACCTAGGGATATGCACATAAAATTCAAGAAGTCCCGTCTCCCTATGAGAGCTAATCGGTCTAATAACCGATCTATTCCTTCTCATTTTCAACAGAAAAGCAAAGGAGATTTATGTGACAAGATCTTCAAGCTGGAGTTGGACGGCGATGATTTAAAAGAGGAAATTGCTCTCCTCAACTACAATATGAAAAAGTTGAAAGGCATAGTTGTCCTCACCACCACCATCTTCTTCACCACCAAAGGAGAATTGAGTATCAGGTATGGGCACTCCCCTTGGCTTTCGCCAAGCTTGGGGGAGGTGTCCCAGAATCGTATCATCCCATTATCCTTTTGCTTTTACTTATCCTAGTTCGATCATTTGGTTTTAGATGAAATAAAGTTTAGTTCGATCCTTTCTTCTTTGAGAGTTTGCTTAGTGATCTATCCTTGTAATCGTGTGCAAGTTATATAATAAAGTTAGTTTGAGGTTTTGCTTTCTTTACTTTCATGTTGCAAATAAAGAAAGAAAAAGAGAAATAAAATAAATGAAGAAAGGAAATAAATCATTAAGATTATATACTAATCCTATGGTAGGTGATGGCACCACATAAGGAAAAGTATAAGTAGAAAAATTTATTAGAGATTGACAAACATAGCATTAGTCAGTGATGCAACTCATGAAAGAATTAATAAGGGAAGAGAAGATTCACATATAGATATACTATCCTAGAAATCTTTTGTGATTGTGAGCCCTCATCAAAATATTATATGCCAAAATTGTTGTCAGATCTTGGGTTCCGGCAAAACCCTCAAGGTTCGAACACTGGAGTGCACGCGAAGATCTCTCCCAACCGATCCACGTCCTAGCTTTGCTAAGATCTCAAGGGATAACTCGATTAACTCGCAACACAAAGGACACAAGATTTATACTGGTTCGGGCCACCGTTGTGGTGTAATACCCTACTCCAGTGTGGTGGTGGTGGATTGCCTCTTGGGCTGAGGATGAACAGTACAAGGGGAAGAACAGCCTCCTGAGGCGAGGTGTTCTTGTGCTTGGTGGGTGTGAGGATGAGATGAATGAGTTCCAGACCAGTTCCATCCCCCCTACTGTGGTGGCTAATACTATTTATAAAGGCCCTGGTCCTCTCCCCAAATATTTAGCGGGAAGGGAGCCAACAACGGCCAATTTGAAAGGGGACAGCTAGTACAGCTTATCCTGACAAAAGCAGTCTTCGCCTGCAAAAGGCTCTGGTGGTGACGCCGCCTTGGGCTCCATGGTGACCTCCGTCTTGCCGTCTTGCTGGTCTTGGTCTCGTTGCACTGATATGGAAACCTTTGCTTGACGCCTCGGTACTCCACTCCTGCGCTTGCTTCCTTAGCACCAAAGAGGAAATAAGGACACTCTACGCGCTGGCGCCTGCCTGATTTTGATCTTCATGGCTCACGTCACTAAAACCTCGCAAGGTTTTCCTTGCCTTGAACTCTCCACCCCTCGCAAGCCAGCCTAGTGAGGGCACTCCCAAGGAGGTCTTGTGTCATCCGCCTCGCGAGGTTTGGCCCCTCACGAGGGTCTTGAGTGCTTGTTGGTGAAGATGGGCCGTATGGGCCCGCTCGTAGAGCCACGCCATGGGCCGCAGGCAGGCAAGTCTGGGGACCCCCGTTCCTAGAACGCCGACAATTGTTGACGTTGGACAAGGAAGACAACTTAATGATTTACGTTTGTTTATATTCACATGGAAGTCATATTGTCATAGATCCTTTAACATGTGGTGCTTGCCCCTATCTTTGCTAGCCAAAAATTCTGCACTAAGTAGATATACTACTTGTGCATTGAAAAACCCTTAAACCAAAATATTTTTCAAGTGTCCACCATACCTACCTAGGGATTGAGCAAGATCCCTCAAGTAAGTTGTCATTGGTGCAAAAATTCACTAAAAATTGATTCTAAAAGTGTGAGATCATTTAGTGTAAGAGAAAATTGAGCGTTATACGAACTTGGATGACAAAGAATAAATGCGACAAACTGCATAATAAAGGTTGTCATCTTAAGGGAAATACAACGTGACGTTCTCTTGCACTAAGGGATTGAGCATCCAAACAAATAAGGGCATGGCAACCTCTGCTTTCCTCTGCGAAGGGCCTATCTTTTACTTTTATGCAAAGAGTCAAAGTTTTTCTCTCTATTCCTTTTATTTTTCTCTTTTGGCAAGCATCATGTGGTGAGGAAAGATCTAAGCACATATGTCTAGTTGAATATAGATGGCATGAGTTATTATCGTTGACATCACCCTTGAGGTGAGTATGTTGGGAGGCGAAACTATAAGCCCCTATCTTTCTATGTGTCTGGTTGAACGTTTTGCTCATGGGTACGAGGTGAGTGTTAGCAATCATATAAGACTATATGATGGCTAAGTATGTGGACTTGCCTAAAGGCTCTGACATGTGACCCTTCCTAAAAAGACGATGAATTGTAGTTGCAAAGTTGACTGAGAACATAGTTTGTCGGTTTCTAATAGAGTTTTTGCTTTATACTTCGATTGTGTGATGAACTATTACTTATTCATGAAAAGTATATGATAAAAGTTCTATGATAAAATTCCTATTTTTAATGTTGTTGTTATAATAATCAACATGATGCTTCTATGCCAGTATTTTGTTTTTATCGACACCTCTCTCTCTCAAAGCATGTGGACCTGTTTTTTGATTTCGGTTTACCCTTGAGGACAAGTGAGGTCAAAGCTTGGGGGAGTTGATACGTCCATTTTGCATCATGTTTTCTGACTATTATTTATAATGTTTTTATCCATAATAATGCTTTTTGGAGTAATTCTAGTGCCTTTTCTCTCATAATTTGCAAGGAACACACCAAGAGGGAGAATTCCGGCAGCTGGAAATCTGGACCTGGAAAAGCTACGTTAGGCCACCTATTCTGCACAAATCCAAATGAGCTAAAACTTCACGGAGATTTTTTATGGGTTATTTAAGAAATACTTGAGCTAATAAACACCAGAGGGGGGCCACCAGGTGGGCACAACCCACCTGGGTGTGCCAGGCCCCCCAGGCGCACCCTGGTGGGTTGTGGCCTCCTCGGCCCACCTTTGGTGCCCATCTTTTGGTATATAAGTCGTTTTATCCTAGAAAAATAAGGGGAGGACTTTCGGGACGAAGCGCCACCGCCTCGAGGCAGAACTTGGGCAGGAGCACTTTTGCCCTCCGACGGAGCGATTCCACCGGGGGAACTTCCCTCCCGGAGGGGGAAATCATTGTCATCATCATGATCAACAACTCTCCCATCTTGGGGAGGGCAATCTCCATCAACATATTCAACAACACCATCTCCTCTCAAAACCTAGTTCATCTATTGTGTTCAATCTTGTTACCGGAACTATAGATTGGTGCTTGTGGGTGACTAGTAGTGTCGATTACATCTTGTAGTTGATTACTATATGGTTTATTTGGTGGAAGATTATATGTTCACATCCATTATGCTATTTAATACTCCTCTAATCATGAACATGTTTATCATTTGTGAGTAGTTACTTTTGTTCTTGAGGTCACGGGAGAAATCATGTTGCAAGTAATCACGTGAACTTGATATGTGTAAGATATTTTGATACTATGTATGTTGTTATTCCCTTAGTGGTGTCATGTGAACATAGAATACATGACACTTCACCATATTTGGGACTAAGGGAATGCATTGTGCAGTAGCAATTAGATGGTGGGTTGCGAGAGTGACAGAAGCTTAGACCCTAGTTTATGCGTTATTTTGTATGGGACCGATTGGATCAAAAAGTTTAATGCTATGTTTAGAATTTATTCTTAATACTTTACTCATAGTTACAGATGCTTGTGGGAGGGTTAATAATAAGTAGGAGGTTTGATCAAGTAAGAACAACACCTAAGCACTGGTCCACCCACATATCAAATTATCAAAGTAGCGAACACAAATCAAACCAACATGATGAAAGTGACTAGATGAAATTCCCGTGTACCCTCAAGAACGCTTTTCTTATCATAAGAGACCGTTTTGGCCTGTCCTTTGTGAAAGTGCTAGTGATCGACAAGAGGGGGGGGGTGAATAGGCGATTTTTATGGAAGTCTTCAAAACATGGAAGTTTCGAAGACAAACGATAGAAATAAACCTATTACCATGCAGCGGAAGGTAGACTACACTAGGTAAGCCATAGTCAACTATTCAATGAAGTGAAGGCACAAAGACTAATAGTAGCTAGGTAGTATGGATCAGGATGGAAGATAGTATGAAGCCAATAAGAACAAGTAGTCACACAGTGAAGACAAAAAGATAATGCAAACAGGCAATGACTTCAAAAGGACCAACTGAAAAATAAAGAGATGGGAAGGATAGAACCAGTGGCTTGTTGAAGACAATGATTTGTTGGACTAGTTCCAGTTGTTGTGACAACTGTACGTCTGGTTAGGGAGGCTGAGATTTAACTTAGAAGACTGCGTCTTCACCTTATTCCCCTTGAGCTAAGGACACCCAGTCCTCGCCCAATCACTCTGGTATGTCTTGAAGGTAGACTTCCAAACCTTCACAGACTTCGTTCACCGGCGATCCACAATGACTCTTGGATGCTCAGAACGCGACGCCTAACCGGCTGGAGGATTCACAGTACTCAAGTGTAATAAGTCTTCAGATCACACAGACAGGAAGACTTCAGTGATGCCTAACACTCTTTGGCTCTGGGTGTTTAGGGCTTTGTCCTCGCAAGGATTTCTCTCTCAAAGGCTTCGAGGTGGTTGCTCTCAAATGACAAAAGCCGTGCACTAACTCTGAGCAGCCACCAATTTATGGTGTAGGGGGTGGGCTATTTATAGCCGCTAGGCAACCCAACCTGATTTGTCCGAAATGATCATGGGTAACTAAGGAACTGACACATGTTCCAACGGTCAGATTTCAAACACACATGACAACTTTACTTGTGGGCTACAAGCAAAGCTGACTTATCCAGCTCTGGATAAGATTTGCTCTCATTGTCTTCACTCGAAGACATAGGATTTTGGTTAAGCATCGCTTCAGTCATTCTGACTGGTTCACTTGACCCCACTTAACAGTACGGTGGTTCCTATGACTTAACAAAGAAGAAAAGGAAACAATGAAACAACTATGTCTTCGCGCTCCATAGTCTTCACTGAATGTCTTCTCTTGTCATAGTCTTCAATGTGAATATCTTCACATACCACCTATGTCTTCAATGTCTTCATACATTTTTAGGGGTCATCTCCGGTAGGAAAACCGAATCATTAAGGGACTACTACCTGTGTTATCCTGCAATTCTCACAAACACATTAGTCCCTCAACTAGGTTTGTCGTCAATACTCCAAAACCAACTAGGGGTGGCACTAGATGCACTTACAATCTCCCCCTTTTTGGTGATTGATGACAAACTAGTTGAAGTTTTCAATGGGGATAAAAGTATGTGAAACTGTAAAGGATTTAAGTATTGTCTTCGTAAGTAGTAGGAAGGCTCCCCCTAAAGTTGTCCATATAAGTATTTTGCTTTTGAATGCAAATGCACATGGTAGGTTGTACTTGCGGAGCTCCTCTTCTACTTATGAAGACAATTCATCATGCATGAAAGGATATATCGAAGATAATGACATGCATAATGAAAAATGGACGTCTGCGAAATGACTTCGTGCAACTCAAAACATGCGGAATTTATCATCACACATGCGGAATTTATCATCGCATCACATAGTGTCGAAAAGGCAGCAGATGACCATCAAGTTTAAGTGTTACAACTCAAAACGAACCAAATGTATCAAAAGCGAGAGTTGTAAGCACTTGGCAAATGTAGCAAAAGTATAGCAACCACCCATATGGACCCGCTTGAAGACTATCAACTCATATGCTTCTCCCCTTTTGTCAGTAATGACCAAAAAGGTTTGAAGACATAGAGCGTCTACTCGTTCCCATGAGGAGTAGGCGAAGTAGCAGTGTCGGGGGTTTGGTGCGACATATGCCAACGAATGGCTTATCATGGTGGGGGCGAGTAGAACGTCGCCGGTGCTTGGAAACGGGATGAGGCGAAGACATGCACGCCGGCGAATCTTACCCAGCTTCGGGGCTCTCCGGGGAGATAATACCCCTACTGCTGCTCTGCGGGGTCTCCGCATGATCACTATGGCCAAGTGTTTACACGGTGGCTCCTTGAGCTGTTTCTGGTGGTAGAAGAGGGCAAGGCTAGCTCTCTCCTTCTATCCGATATGGTCTAGAACTACTGGGATCCAACCCCTTGCATGGGTGGCCTGGGGGGTTATATAGGCCTGCCGCCCAGGGGTACAATGGTAATTCGACTGGGCGCGGGCCCAGCCGTCAGTGCCTCCGACCTCCGACTTCTCCGCCGACTGCTGGGGCCCGCCGACTGGTCTGGTACGGAGCCGACAGGCCGCGTCCGCCGCGGGCGGGTCTTGCCGGTCGTTGATTACTGTAGCCGTGCTTCTGATGACGCAGGCTTGGTCATGGGGTCATGGCAATAGCCCCGCGGCCTGGCGGGATATCACTGTGGCCACTCCCCATCTCATCTTGATTAATGGCGCATGGGCCCCGGGGGAGGGCTCGGCCGACTCCCCCGGGCCGACTCCCGACGGGTCCGACTGGCGGTTCTCCCGCCGTCTCCTGAGGTCTCGCTGACTGGTGGGCCCCGCTGCCTCCAGGCCGTATAGACAAGCCGTCATGGGCGCAGGACTTGGTACTGTGGTGCTGATGTCAGGGCTGGCCGGGCAACAGTGCCACGCCGCACGTAGATCTTCCTGGGTACGGCGTGCTGTGGGCATGCCTGCCCTTGGTAAGGGGCGGGAGTGGGCTTCACTGTAGCCACGCCTCTGCCCCGTCCCCTTTGATGAGGTCATGGGTTTGCTGGAGTCGCCGGCCGACTCCCCAAAGCCGGCTTCTCTGGAAGTCGTCCCTGGAACTCGGCCGTGAGCGGGCAGTCGGCCACCCTGCCGTCGACTCCTCAGGAAACGGCTCTTCGCCCTGGGGTCTTGAGGGGCGCAGCCTGCCCCGATGTCTTGAAAGGTTATGGGACTCGGGTTGGCCTACCCGTGGCCAATTACTCCGACAGTGGTCCCCGAAGCTGGTGAGGCGCCATGGACGATCGGCCGAGAAGTCTCACCAGTTTCTCTTTCCGGGTGCTCAACACATGGTCTTGATTGACTTCTGCCAGGCCGTCTAGAAGGAGTCGGACTTGCTCAACTCGGACTTCACTCAATTTCGACTTGCTCGGTATTTCGAACGTCGCGGCGGGATTTTAAGTGGCGTGCTAGCTAAGCCTCCAGGCCGCCGCCCGTTCTTGGCCTGTCACGCGAGGGCACGTGGCTGGGCCGTCCTGCCAGCCCACGCATGCGACGAGACAGGCCCACAGGCGGGGCCCGCCACTACCGCGCCTCGGCGCCCGAGCGGATCTGCTGCGGCCCCGGTGGACGGTTGGGATTCCCATGGAGTTACTGCGCGTAGTAACTTTACGTGGATCGTGGGGGTCGTGGGGTTGTGGGCACAGTAAATCCCCACGTCCGCCCCCTCGGCTTCGCAGCCCATAGGGCTATAAGTAGGGGGAAGAGGGGGGCACGCGCGCCCCTCCTTCCACTACTCCTCGTTCTCTTCCTCCTTGCCGCTCCTCGCACTCCTCCTTCCTCTTCTCTTCTTCGCTCCGCCGCACGCCCAAGCTCCGGCGAACGCTGCGGCGACAGCTCGCGATGAGTTCTTCCTCCGCTGTCGTGCCTCCCCTAGTGCGTTCCGGCACGTAGGACGGTTCCGAGGTTCATGAAGACCACATTGAGTTCCTCCGCCGGACCCGTCGGCTTCTCGGCAAGGATCGCGTGCAGGTGCGTCTTGCGCCGGAGGGGGAGATTTCCCCCGCCCCGCAGGAGGGCGAGCGGGTCATCTTCCGCTCGCACTGCCTGCGCGGGCTGGGGCTGCCGGCGAGCAGCCTTTTCCGGTCTTTCTTGGAGTTCTACGGCCTCCAGCCGCACCACCTCACCCCCAACACACTGGTGCTGTTGTCCGCCTTCGTGGCCTTGTGCGAAGGCTTCCTCGGAGTCCTCCCCACCCTCGAGCTCTGGGGGGAGTTCTTCTTCTCCAATCTCGGCACCCAGGCCGCGGGCGTGCCGGCTCAATGCGGCGCCTTCATCGCCGTGCGAAGGTCAGGAGCCGACAACCCCTTCCCCTCCATCTCACTAATAAAGTCGGTGAAGATGTGGCAGAGATCCTACTTCTACGTCAGGAACGTCGCCATGAGGGGCGACTGGGTCAATCTGCCGGCTTTCGAAGCCGGCCCGCCGGCTGGGAGACTGCCCAACTGGTCGTACCGGGCCAGGTCGCTGACGCCTGCGGGAGCCGGCGCCATCACGCGACTCCGAGTGCTGACGCAGTCGGAGGGTCTGACTGGTCCGGACCTGCTGGCCGCCTTCGTCTCGCGCCGAGTTCTCCCACTCCAAGGCCGCCCTCACATGATATGCCAGATGAGCGGGCACCGCGACCCGAGTCGGATGTGCACCAAGGACATGCCTCACGAAGAGGTGGCCTTCATGGTGAACTACCTCTCGGGCAGCAGGTTCCTGTAGGACTGGTGATTCGGCAAGGAGCCATACTCCCGCGCCAACCCCCCGCCCGTGGTGAGTCGCCTTTCTTTTCTTTCTTTAGATTGTCTTCTTCTTGCCGAGTTTTGTTTTGACCAGTCGGCTTTGGTTAGAATCCCCTTCTTCATCCACCAGCCGGCACCTCGGGGCCGGTCCATGAGTTCCTCGCTGACCGGGCGGAGAGCGACGTCGATGACCCCGATCTGGGGGCGGCGGCTCTGGAAGACAACGCCAAGGGAGGAGGAGGGACAGCAGGCGACTTCAGGCCTTCGGCTACCTTCGCCGACTGGCCTGAAGACAGCGCCGAGGGAGAAGTCGCCCCTCGCCATCGGCCAGGAGCCAGCCAGCCTGGCGCGGGCTCTTCTGCCGTGCCGGGCGCTCCAGGTGGCGGGAAGAAGCGCAGGGCCGTGCCGACCTTGTTCGGCAGTCGGCCGAAGAAGCCCAAGGGCTCGGCTACGGCGACCCGGCGGGACGAGGCAGCCGCGAAGGCCATCCGCTTCCGTAAGGATGTGAAGAAGCTGTCGTTGGTCTCCGCGTAAGTATTCTGTCTTCAAAGTTTTATTCTTTCTTCCTGATTTGTCTAAGTCTTTGCTTGCCCCTCTTTCTTCAGGGCTCCCCTCTCTCTTGAGCGGGTCGCCGCCGCCTCCGTCATGGGGTCAGCGGAGACGTCCGCCACCACTCAGCGGATTGACCCCGCTGCTGACCTCCGGGAGGCGACGGAGCGTAATGCGCAGGAGAGGCGCAACGAAGAAGAGGCCCTCCGCCTGGAGAAGGCGGAGGCTGACAGGGCGGAGGCCTCCACTAAGAAAAAACTAGCGGAGGCTGAAGCCGCCACCGCGGCGAAGCAGCAGGCTGAGGAAGCCGCATGCCGCCAGTCAGCCTTGCTTGTCACCCCGCTGAACTCTACGCCGCCGCCTCCGGAGTTCACGGGGCCAACTGGAGAAGCCGGCAGGGAGAACCTCGTCGAGGAGAGGGAAGGCGGCAACCCCTCTACTCCGGACGTGCACGTTCCGCCGCCACCTCCGCCGCCGTCTGAAGACGCGCAAGGCGAGCAGCCAGCAGACCCTCCGGTGCCGCCGACCGAAGACGAGGCCGTGGCGAGGCTACTCCTCCAAGTCGGCTCGCCAACGCGCCATCATCTAGAGAAGGCGACTTCGGCACCCCGCCCCTGGAAGCCGGCACCGCCATCTCGGCGGCCCCAGACGCCGAAGCGACGAGCGCCGCACCTGTTGGGTGGGTGCGAGGAGGCGGCACAGGGCCGCTGAACCGGGCGCTCCTGGACGTCCAGGCAAAGCTCCGTGCTGAGGGCGACGCTCTCCAGAGTTGCACCAAGGCGTTACTAGCATCGCGGGCAGCCGTCCGGGTATGTTTTTTTCCTTAGTATTTATTTTCTTGCTCCTCTCTGTGGGGGCGCGCCAGCGCACCCACTGGGTGTAGTCCCCGAGTTTCGGGCCGGCTGCTGAGTAGGCGGCCCGGAACTCCAATTGATGAACTTCTGGGTACTAAATTTGTCTGAAATGCTTGTCGCAGGATTACCACAACCTCCGCGTCACTGCCTTCAACCGTAACGTTGAAGACCTGGGCAAGCGGACTGCCGACTTGGCAGAGAGCCGGAGTAAGTCCTTTTTTCTTCTCTGCAGAGGCACGCTGGCACACCCGCGGGCTGTAGTCCCCGAGATTCGGGCCGACTGCTGAGCAGTCGGGCCGGATCTCCCCGGCGACCTACTTTATTGACGACTGTTATCTTTCTTCCTTTTCTTCAGGAGCCAACGCTGCTCTTCAACAGCAGCTGAGCGAAGCCAACTCCGCCCTGCGCGCCATAGGGGAGGAGTGCAGCAGGCTCGCCACAGAGCACGATCTGCTGGCCACTCAGTTGGCAGAGCAGAAGGAACTGCTTGTGAAGTCACAGAGGGAGGCGGAGGAGACGGAAACCGCCCTCTTGGCCGAGTTTGCGAGCGAGTGCTCCTGCTGGTCTGACAAGGAGGCGCTGTTGTCCTCCGGCTTCCACGAGATTGAAGACATCGTTGATGGTGAGTCTCTTTATTTTCTTTCCTTGAGCTGCTGATTTAAATCGTGCCGACTCCTAGTTTTTGACTAGCTTCTTCGTTTCTTCGCGTCTTTGCAGACTTCTTCCCTAGGCAGTCGCAGGCCGCCATCCAAGCCATCGAGGCCGACCGTGAGAGTCGGAGGGTAGAGGGCGCAGATATCGCCGCCGATGCCCCCCGAACTCTTGACGAGCACATCCTGAGCATCGAGGCTCACCTCCGGCCGGCTCACCGGATGCTGCACCGGCTCCAGCGCGTCGGTACCTAGGCGATTGCCGCCCTTTGGCCGGATATGCAGGCTCCGCGCACCCCCAGCCTGACGGCCAACTGCCTGGAGGTCGCGGCTGGTCGTCTTGAGGCCTGGAAGGGCTCTTCGGCCCGGGCTGGAGCGCGTCGGGCCTTGGAGTTCGTCAAGGCGTGGTACCCAGGGCTGGATCTAGACTGGTTGGCCACGCTTCGGTCGGAGGCCCAGCCGGAGCTGGCGGCTGCAGAAGACGTCCTCGTCAAACGTGCTATGGCGATCGCCGAGTACACCGACACCAGCATCTTCGTCCCCGAGCGGTCTGAAGACGGCGAGGAGGTACCGCCGGAGTGGTTTGGGATGAACCCAGACTACGGCGAAGACTCGGCGGAGGTGATTGGCTCCAGCGTCGAGGAGGAGGACGAAGCGGAGGATGGAGGCGAGGTGGAGGCACCAGAAGACCGAGAAGACGACCAGCCTCAGCCCGACCGTGCCTCCAGCAACGAGCCGCGTGCGACTGAGTCGACTGCCGCCGGAGGTGATCAAGCCGAGACTAGCCAGCCGGCTGCCCCGACGCCTGACGCTGGCGCCTCCTCCGACCCTCCGAATCCGTCTGCTGCCTCCTAAGCTGCCGCTGTATCTTTTATTTTATCTGCTTCAGTAGTCTTTGAAGAACTTGTTAATTCGCATAATTCCACCCGCGGGGTGTATTTTGAACCTCTACTCGATAATTCGGCCAAAGGCCTATGTTATGTAAATATATATATCTATCTTTTCTTGCTCATTGTTCTTTTGGCTTTTTCCTTTGCCGCTTTATCTTAGTTGCCTGCCTTGCCAATCGGACAGCCGCTCTGTGGACTGTTGCTGGATCAAGTGCTAGGCTACTTTGGGAAAGCAAGTACTTAGCCGATTTCAAGATTGTTTGAGCAAGTTGGATAGAAGACGACAATCCGACTATCCAAGAGTCGGTTTGCGAGAAAGGCTTGAAGCCGTCTTGAGCTATGTTTTATGCTTTGAGCCCTTAACCCTTTTTCATGCGAACACCCATTCTACCTTACCTCTGCCCACTGTACAGTCGCTCTACGAGCTGCGGCTTCTAACAGAAGACGGTTTAGGTGTTTACACACTACTTGTCCGGCTGCAGGAAGCATTTCATAGTGCAAGGCGGCAAGTCCTCGGGTCGACTTGTCGAGCCCGGTGCCAAGCGTTATGACAAAGAGTAACATACTTGTAGGCATAATTTTTATCATACAGACAAAAGAGGGCAGTCCCCGAACTCGTCTCGGGGGCCCGAAGTCTTGGTACTTTAATACAAAAGGTTGCGTGGTACATACTGCACCAACTGTAAAATCTTTGGAGGAGATTTGCATTCCATGGCCGCTCTATCTCCTTGCTGGAGTCGTCCCTCTTGCGTGCTCAGGGCTTCTGAGCGTCGATCAGGTAGTAGGAATCGTTGCCCAGTACTTTGCTGATGATGAAAGGGACTTCCCAAGGCTCCGACAGCTTGTGCTGGCCAGCTGTTCGCTGGATCAGCCAGAGCACAAGGTCGCCTTCTTGGAAAGATCTTGGCCTGACCTTCCTGTTGTGGTATCAGCACAGGCTCTACTGGTAGATGCTGGACCGGCTGAGTGCCAACAACCGACCCTCTTCCAGCAGATCGACGCTGTCTTATTGTGCTTCTTCTGCTTCCTCCTTGGTGTACATGGTGACTCGTGGGGAGTCAAACTCTATGTCCGTTGGGATGACGGCTTCGGCACCATAGACGAGGAAGAAGGGCGTGAAGCTGGTTGACTTGTTTGGAGTCGTGCACAAACTCTAGAGGACGGCTGGTAGCTCGTCGAGCCAGCAGCCAGCCAAGCGCTCCAGAGGCTCGATCAACCGAGGCTTGATGCCGGACAGGATGAGGCCGTTTGCTCACTCCACTTGGCCGTTTGACTGTGGATGGGCGGCGGACGCTAGGTCCTGTCGGATGCCCTGTGTTGCGCAGAAACGGGCCAAGGCGCCTTTGGCAAAATTTGTGCCGTTGTCGGTGATGATGCTGTGTGGTATGCCGTACCGAATTGTGATATCGGTGATGAAGGTCACGGCAGTCGGACCATTCAGTTTCTTAATTGGCTTCGCTTCCACCCACTTGGTGAACTTGTCCACTGCGACAAGTAGGTGAGTTAAACCACCTCGTGCTATCTTGAATGGTCCCACCATGTCTAGACCCCAAACTGCGAAAGGCCAGGCAATGGGGATGGTCTTGAGTGCAGAAGCCGGCTGGTGCGGCTTGGAGCTGAACTTCTGGCACCCTTTGCATTTTTGGACCAACTCCTTGGCCTCTTCCAAGGCAGTCGGCCAGAAGAAACCGGGTCAAAAGGCTTTGGCGACGAGTGCTCTTGAAGCCGCATGGTGGCCGCATTCGCCTTGATGGATGTCTTTGAGAATCGTCTGGCCTTGCTCTGGCTCTACGCAGCGCTGGTAGACACCAGTGACGCTGCACCTGACCAGCTCTCTATTGATTATGGTATAGGCTGCCGCCCGGCGTTGTACTTGCCGAGCTGAGGTCTCATCAGTTGGTAGCTCTTTGTTCACCAGGAATTTGAGGATGGGCTGGGCCCATGAGGGTGCTGCTATTTCTTCGACTACCAGAACTGCGACTTGGACGAGGGCAGCTGGGCTAGGAGGCGGCGGGCTAGAGTCAACAGCCGCTTGCTGGGTTGATGAAGTCCCCAGGCCGACTGGCGCGGTCCTTGGGCCGAGTTCTAGAATCTTCGAGTCCGCCACCGCAGTCCCCGGGCTGGGCTCGAATGTGGCGGCTTTGGAGTCATCCGCCAAAGTCCCCGTTCCGTCTGCCGGAGCTCTGGAGTCGGATCCGCCGTCTTTGGGAGGAACTGGCACAAAAATGGAGTCTGATTCTGGTGAAGGCTTGACAGACGGCTTGAGGAGGCGTTGAAGGGCGACACCAGATGGTATTGCTTGGCGGGTAGAGCCGATTCGTGCCAAGGCGTCTGCTTGGTCGTTGTCGTTTCTTGGCACATGGAGGAACTCGCACCCTTCGAAATACCCGCTGAGTTGCTGCACGAGGAAACGGTAGCTCGCCATGTTTGCGTCTTTCGCGTCCTAGTCGCCAGATGACTGCTAGACCACTAAGTCCGAGTCGCCATAACACAAGATCCGGCAGATGCCAAGTTCTTTGGCAAGCCGGAGCCCGTGAATGAGCGCCTCGTACTCGGCAACGTTGTTGGAGGAAGCAAAATGGATTTGTAGTGCATATTTGAGCTTGTCGCCTTTAGGAGAGGTGAGGACGACGCTGGCTCCCAAGCCGGTGCGCATCTTGGAGCCGTCGAAGTGCATCCGCCAATGGGTGGAGTCAGGCGCTGGAGGCAGGTACTGGGTCTCGGCCCAGTCGACGAGGAAGTCGGCCAGTGCTTGTGATTTGATAGCGGTGCGGGGCTGGTAGTAGATGGTGTATGGAGCCAGCTCTATGGCCCACTTGGCCACTCGACCAGAAGCATCTCGGCTACCGATGATCTCGGCAAGTGGAGCCGTGCAGACCACTGTGATTGGATGCTCTTGAAAATAAGGCTTCAATTTCTTGGCAGCAAAGTGTATGCCATAGCACATCTTCTGGTAGTGGGGGTAGTTCTACTTGGAGGTCGATAGTACCTCGCTCAGGTAATATACTGGTCTCTGGACAGGTAGCGCCTTGCCTTCCTCCTTGCGCTCTACTACAATGACTGTGCTGACTACTCGGCTGGTGGCGGCGATGCACAGGAGCATAGGTTCCTTGGGAGTCGGAGCCGCCAGGACAGGTGGAGTAGTCAGCATCTTATTCAACTGGTAAAAAGCTTCGTCCGCCTTATGGTTCAACTCGAAAAAGGTGGTCTTCTTCATGAGTTCGTATAAGGGGAGAGCTTTCTCGCCCAGCCGACTGATGAATCGGCTGATGGACGCTAACCAGCCGGTGAACTTCTGCACATCCAGTAGTCGGTTGGGTACCTCCATTCTCTCGATGGCCTTGATTTTTACTGGGTTACATTCTATGCCACGTTTAGAGACCAGGAAACCTAGCAGCTGGCCGGCTGGTACTCCGAAGACACACTTCTTGGGGTTGAGCTTGATCTGGAACCGGCGTAGGTTCTCAAAGGTCTCCTTAAGGTCTTCCAACAGTGTTCCATGCTTTTCCGTCTTCACCACCACGTCATCTACGTAGACGTGGGCGTTCCTGCCGAGCTGCTTGAGGAGGCACTTCTGCATGCAACACTGAAAGGTGGCGCCGGCATTCCTTAAGCCGAATGTCATGGTGAGGTAGCAGAATGCTCCAAACGACATGATGAAGGCGGTCTTCAATCTGTCAGCTGGGTTCAACTTGATCTGGTGATATCCTGAGTATGCATCCAAGAAACTCAACAGCTCGCATCCGGCTATGGAGTCTATCACCTGATCAATTCTCGGCAGAGCAAACGGGTCCTTGGGGCAGGCCTTGTTGAGGCTCGTGTAGTCAATACACATTCTCCACTGCTTGTTCTTCTTTAGTACCAGGACCGGATTTTCCAGCCATTCTGGAAAGAAAACTTCCATAATGAAGCCGGCTGCTAGGAGTCGGGCTATCTCTTCTCCGACAACTCTTCTCTTCTCTTCTGATAAGCGGCGCAGGGGCTGCCTGACCGACTTTGCATCAGATCGGACATGTAACTTGTGCTCGGAGAAATCTGTAGGTACACCTGGCATGTCTTTGGGAGACCATGCGAAGATGTCCCGATTCTCACGGAGGAAATCGACGAGCTCGCCTTCCTATTTGCTGTCGAGGTTTGCACCTACGACGGCATACCTCTCTGGGTGCTCCGGATCCAAGGGTACCTTCTTTGTCTCCTTGGCCGGCTTGAACGAACCTTCGGCTTCCGAATCCTTTGGGTCGGGCGATATCTCCGGCTTCTTGCCGGCCATCGCTACAAATCGTTCAAGGAGTCGCTTCTCGGCTACGATCACCAGGGACTCGGCCAGCCGACTGCTCTCGGCCGCGCAAGCGGACGACTTTAGGTAGTCGCCGGCCACAGTCAGAATTCCCCTGGAACTAGGCATCTTCATCTAGAGGTAGGCATAGTGGGGGACCGCCATGAACTTAGCCAAGGCGGATCGGCCAAGTAGCACATGGTATGGGCTCTCAAGGTCCACCACCTCAAACCAAACAGACTCTCTTCGGAAGTGATCTTTGTCCCCAAAGAGGACTACAATCAGGATCTTGCCGATTGGTGAGCAGGAAAGCCCAAGAACAATGCCGTGGAACACAGTCCGGCTGTTCTGAAGCTGTCTTTGCTTGATTCCTAACTTCTCCATGGTGTCCTTGTATAGGAATATGATGCTACTGCCCCCGTCTATCAGAACTCGCAAGAAACGCGTGGCCCGTTTGTCCGTGGTAAAGGTGGCGTCCAGGACCAAGGCGTAGGAGCCCGGACTCGGCATCACTTCTGGGTGGTCAGCCCTACTCCAGCTGATGGGCTTCTCAGACCAGTGCATCAACTCTGGCGTCTCTGAGGCTACTGCGTTCACCTCTTGTCGCTGCAGCCGCCTGCTGCGTCGATCATCAGCCACACTGGTGAACACCACATAGGCTCCATGCTCTTCAGGGTATTCGTCTTGTACTGCGCCGACTGGCCTAACTGCTGGCTGCTGGGGTGGAGGCGGAGGCGGCTGCCCAGCAGGCGGGGGTGGCAGGAGGCCATCTCCCTTGGCGATCCTGGTGAGCCAGTGGCACTTCCGGGTGGTGTGATTCGACGGCTTCGCGCCGCTGTGGAACTTGCAAGGTCCATCCAAGGTCTGCTCATAGGAGAAGGCCGGCAACCAATTCGGCTTGCCGCCTTTCTGTCGCTTGGGCGGAGGCTGCTCTTCTGGCTGCTGGGCTTCAACGGTCGTGACCTGCCGGCTGCCGGAAGCCGGCTGCGGGGCCTTGTGCTTGTTGTCGCCCTGCTGTTATCGCCGGCCGGCGTCTGCCGCCGGAGTTCTTGGACCCTAAGGAGCTACTTTGCTAGTCGTGCTGATTTGAATGTCCGCCTTCATGGAGGAGTCAGCTGTGGCGTACTTGTCCGCTATGATCAGCAGCTTGTCGAGGGTTTCTGGCTCATCGCAGAGGAGCTTGTGCTTGAGGAGGGTGCCTTCTCGGCACCCGGCTGTGAAGTACTCGATGGCCTGCACCTCGTGCACGCCCTCGCAGGAGTTCCGGAGCTCAGCCCAACACGTGAGGTAGTCGCGAGTCGACTCGCCAGGACCTTGCACGCACAAGGAGAGCTGACGAGGCTTGGGAGGACGCTTGTACGTGCTGGTGAAGTTGCGGACGAATGCTTCAGTGAAGTCAACCCAGCTGTTGATGCTGCGGGGCTTTAGGCTGTTCAGCCATGTCCGGGCCGTGCCATGGAGCATGAGCGGAACGTACTTTACGGCGACACGCTTGTTGCCGTTTGCTATGCTGACAGCCGTGGAATAGTCAACTAGCCAGTCTTCCGGCTTCACGGAGCCGGTATACTTGGGCGTGTCTCTTGGGAGCATGAACCCTCTGGGAAAGGGCATGTCCCGAATGCGGGGCCCGAAACAAGGCGGACCCAGCTCGCTTTCTTCTTCCAGCGCCAGGGACCGGTGAAGTTGGTCGATCCGGTGGCGGGCATCATTCTCTCCAACTCCCTCTCGGCGGCCAAGGCGGTCACCGAGAGTCGAATGGTCAACAGGCGGCAGGGAGACTCGCCTCTCCTTCCGGGGAGGGGGAGGTGAACAGTCATCCCGTCGTTCCACTGCTCTCGGGCGGCCATCTCGGTCGCACTCTATGGTAATGCGAGTCCGACTGTGGCTGACAGCCGGCTCCTTTTCCTTTCTTCCTCGGGCGCCGCCAGTCGGCGTCCGAGACGTCGCGCCTTGATCTCGGTGCGGGTTGTCGTTTGGCCGCTGCGGCGGCTCCATGCGGCAGCCGGCCTCGTTCTACGCGGCGGCCACATCGAGGAGCCACTGGACTAGCTCCATCATGAGGCGGCGTTCTTCGCCCTCGAAATTGTCTAGCTCATCCGCCGCTGCTTGGGCGGCTCGGATGTTCTCCGCCGGTGTAGCATACACGGGGCGGCTAGCCCCAAACATGCTAGTGATGGCTACGCCGCGCTACTGGACCGCGCCAAGGCGGCTGGGCCCTGCCGGGGCCAGCGAGCCGCCAACGGCGCGATCCATCTCCCGCTGGTAAGCTTCTGACAAGCGTCTCATGCTGGCCAGCTTCTTCGCGCCTTCAACGAGCTGAAGCCGGTGCGCTACTAACGTCTCCGCGTCAGCATCTTCCGGAATGGGCGCAGTCGGGTCTTGTAGCGCTGCACAGAGTGAGTCGGGCGCTCCTCCGCCAGGGAACTCATCATGACTGATGACTAGCACCTCAGTGACGGTGCTTCCGTCGCTCTCTGCGTGGGGAGAGGTTCGTCGTAGACCACCACGTTGGTGGGGAACGCGTCGATCGACGCGGTGTCAGAGTCGACCAGCATCAGGTCGGTGGAGCCTACGGACTCCAAGTCTATTGCAGGCTCGCCAGAAACATGGAGTTGATCGAGGAGGCCCGCGAGGAGGTTTTCGGGGCCGCCCGCGCCTGCGTCGGACCCAAGTTCGTCGGAGAGGCGGACCTCGCCGACAAGTTCTGCCAAGGAGCTGGCTGCGCAGGCGATCTCAACGCCGTGCAGTGGGTCGATGCAGACTTCGCCTGGCGTGCCTGGCTGGCTGCGCTCGCCAGGGAGGACAAGGGTTCCCGTCTAGAACAGATCTCTGGACGGCGGTGCACCAAGCCCACGGTGGGCGCCAAATGTCAGGGGTTTGGTGCAACATATGCCAAAAGATGGCTTATCATGGTGGGGGCGAGTAGAACGTCGCCGGTGCCTGGAAACGGGATGAGGCAAAGACATGCACGCCGGCGAATCTTACCTAGCTTCGGGGCTCTCCGGGGAGATAATACCCCTACTGCTGCTCTGCGGGGTCTCCGCATGATCACTATGGCCAAGTGTTTACACGGTGGCTCCTTGAGCTATTTCTGGTGGTAGAAGAGGGCAAGGCTAGCTCTCTCCTTCTATCTGGTATGGTCTAGAACTACTGGGATCCAACCCCTTGCATGGGTGCCCTGGGGGGTTTATATAGGCCTACCCCCCAGGGGTACAATGGTAATTCGACTGGGCACGGGCCCAGCCGTCAGTGCCTCCGATCTCCGACTTCTCCGCCGACTGCTGGGGCCCGCCGACTGGTGGGCCCCGCCGACTGGTCTAGTACGGAGCCGACAGGCCGCGTCCGCCACGGGCGGGTCTTGCCGGCCGCTGATTACTGTAGCTGTGCTTCTGATGATGCAAGCTTGGTCATGGGGTCGTGGCAACAGCCCCGCCGCCTGGCGGGCGATCACTGTGGCCACTCCCCATCTCATCTTGATTAATGGCGCGTGGGCCCCAGGGGAGGGCTCGGCCGACTCCCCCGGGCCGACTCCCGACGGGTCCGACTGGCGGTTCTCCCGCCGTCTCCCGAGGTCTCGCTGACTGGTGGGCCCCGCTGCCTCCAGGCCGTACATACAAGCCGTTGTGGGCGCAGGACTTGGTACTGTGGTGCTGATGTCAGGGCCGGCCGGGCAACAGTGCCACGCCGCATGGAGATCTTCCCGGGTACGGCGTGCTGTGGCCATGCCTGCCCTTGGTAAGGGGCGGGAGTGGGCTTCACTGTAGCCACGCCTCTGCCCCATCCCCTTTGATGAGGTCATGGGTTTGATGGAGTCGCCGGCCGACTCCCCAAAGCCGGCTTCTCTTGAAGTCGTCCCTGGAACTCGGCCGTGAGCGGGCAGTCGGCCGCCCTGCCGTCGACTCCTCAGGAGACAGCTCTTCGCCCTAGGGTCTTGAGGGGCGCAGCCTGCCCCGATGTCTTGAAAGGTTATGGGACTCGGGTTGGCCTACCCGTGGCCCATTACTCCGACAAGCAGGGTCGTCATTGAGGTTCAGTGGTGCAGAAGAACTTGGTGCAGTGTCGATAAGCGCCAAAGTTGGAGGTGGTGAGGTAGCATCATCTTGATCATCTATGACTCTGGCATTGACTGTTGCAGCTGAAGAAGAACAGTCAGAGTCTTCAAGTGAGGGAGTCCGACACAAGTGAGCATTCCTTGGAGGAGTTGAGTCAAACTTGAATCTCTCTGTGAAGCTATCGTCTTGAAGATCAGCTTTAGCACTAAGCAATGTCAAACTCTTCCAAGACCTCCGACAAGTTTCATGTGTAACAAAGGCATTCTTGGTGGCAAGATTGCGAATGCGATTGACGTCCACCAAGAGGCTTTGCATCTAACGCTTAAGCCAGTCATGATGCTTATCCTGTTTCTAATGTAGAGCAACGAGAAGCTCTCGGTCATTGAGAACACGAGATCGCTTCCGAGAACTTTGGGCAATGGTGCTTCCAGTGGCTTCAGTTTGGGCGCGAGGGGCACGTGTGTTGCCAGCCAAGGGATAAACACGAGAGATGGCCTGAACTCCTTCAATGGGCTGGGTGAAGCTTTGACGATCAACATTGTGAAGATAAATTGGCTCCTTTGCAGGCTCTGGGTAAATAGCTTCAACAGACAGATCAACCTCTGGCAAGAATACTAGATGATTGCGCGCAGACGGCTGATAGTTGAAGGCAGAGTGAAGCTTGACAAGACGCATTACCCATGGAGCATAGAACTTCAGACCAAAGATGTTAGAGCCAGATGCAGCCAACTTCCTGATGAAGAAGTCTTGAGCATTGAAACTGATGCCATTGAAGATATAGAAAACCAAGGTCTTCATTGCTCCTTCAAGCTTCACTGCAGATGAATGTCCTTTGACAGGCCATAGAGTTTTTCTGATGATATGGTAAATGGTGTGGGGCCGATACTCTAGGTCTTCGACAAAGAATTATGTTGGGTATTCAGCATCGCGTGGCAGAGGCTTCAGCATGCTCAGCATTTGGGTCATGTTAGGCTCAGGCTTCTGGAAAATGCTCTCCAAAGCATTCTGGTGTTGTTGACAACCTGGTTCATAATATTCGCCAGGAGTGGGCAGGGCTGTAAGCTCAATGATGTCTTGGGCTTTAGCTTCATGATGGACATCGCCTGTCATCCACTCAAGGATCCAAGTCTTCGGATCCCTGTTGTATCCACGAATGTGGAGGGTAGCATAGAATTGAAGGAGAAGTTCTTCATTCCTGTGTTACTTGGCAGTCACAAAGTTGAGCAGACTCGCATCATGGAAGCAGTCAAGGGCTTCTTCAAGGCATGGCAGTCCAGCAATGGCTTCACAATCAAGACGCATATGTGGGAAGATGCGCCCCTGATTGTAAAAGATGCAAGAGTAGTAGCTTCGCTGCTGATAACTCCAGAATCGATCTAAGGAGATTCTTGGCCTTGTGTAGGGGTTCTTGTCACTGTCAAAGAATGTGTTGTGTGCCTTGAATCCATTCAGATTAAACGATCCTGGTGACATTGCAGTACCTGGAAACCGTGGTAGCCTTGGCTTTGGCTTCTAGACCTGAGGCATGTGCTCCACATGATAGGCAAATTGTGGTCTTGAGCAGGCGGAGGAACCAGAATTGGCCAGCGGACGGTAACAGGCTGACCACGATCATATGCTTGCTCGATGGTGTGTGGCCTAGGAGGTGGTATAGGAGCAGAGGCATTGGCTTCAAACTGCAGATTTGCATCAGGTGCAGCATTAGCTTCAGGTGCAGCGACATCTGGCACCACATTAGCTTCAGGCGCCACATTAGCTTCAACCATGACAACGTCATTGGCTTCAATGTTGGTGGCAGCCTCATTATTGGTAACCTCCACTTCAGGAGCTAGAGGGTCAGACATGTTCTCCCCGAGAACAACTTTAGGGTTGGACAGGGGTGTAGCAACTCTTTCTTCATCTCTTGGTTCTTCTTCTTGGTCATCGGCTGATGCAGCCGGAATGTCTTCAGCCGTTTTGGCTTCAGATTCAGGGATGTTCGCAGTGGGAGAGGCTTCAGGAAAGACTTCGCGTGAGGCGGATTGGCACTCTTCTCCTTCTGGAACACTTGATAATGTGACATGTGGCCTTGGTCCTTTGCGAAGCCTGCGAAACGCTGGCGATGCCTGTGGAGATGGAGTTGGTTGGGCCTCAAGGTCTTCATTGTCAATCACCGGAGTGGTGACCTGTGGTGGGGGAGTAACTAGTGTTTCTTCATCACGAGGGGATTCTTGAGGGTGATCAGCCCATGAGTCATCCTGAGCAATTGGCGTCAATGGACGACCAATGCCGATGAGTTCCTTGTTCGTGAGAACAGGCGATGGTACCAAATTGTGCTCGATCTGAGGAAGGACTTCATCATCTTCAACATTGTCTTGATGACCAATGTCTTCAGCTGCGGTGGGGTCAACAGCTGGATTTGCTTCAGCTTCAGGAGCCTCTGTGGCAGCAGGCTCATGAACTACCAAACGATGTTCTTGATGTGCAGAGGAAGGACGAGCAACAGAAATTGGCTCGACAACAAGGGGCTCTATGGAAGCAGCCCGGTCTCTCTTCTTCGTTTTTCTTTTCTTGGTTGGTGGGGCATCATCAGTGGTGGCTTTGGTCTTGCGCTTTCTGGCTTCGGCTTCAGCTGCTCTAGTTTTCTTGAACTCCGAAGCCACTTTGGGGACCTTAGGCTTCGAGCCTGTCATACTGGCAGGGAAGACAATCTGAGGTTCTTCCTGCCTTGATGCTTCTGGTTCTGCCACAGCGAGCTTCTTCTTGGCAGCCATTCTGGGGTCGATGCCTGGTCGCCCCAAAGCCTTGTGCTTTTCAGCTTCATTGTAGCCTTGAACACATTTGGCAGCAAGATTCTTCATGTGCTCATGAGAACCTTTTGCTTCTTCTCGTTTCTTGTGGAATGCCTCCTTGAGCTCATGCATCATGACCTTGAAGTTTTGAATGTCTTCAACATTGAGCTTAGCCATGTGCTTCTTGAACTGAGCCTTTTCATAGTCAATCTTGTGCTTCAGCTCAACAATCTTCTGCGCAAGAGCCAGCTCAGGAGCAATGGCTCCGTGGAAGGAGACGCTGAGGCCAATTGGGAGCTGAAGATCATCAAAACTGAGGTCTGGGCTGTCAAACCACTCATCAATAAACTTGTACAGAATCTCCACATCAAAGAGGGGAAGATCATTGAAGATTTCCGCCTCTTGCTTGCTCTTTATCAATTGCTCAAGAGCGTAATCGCCAAGATCGTTATCGCTAGACAGATCAATGGCGTCATTCTCGTTTTTCAAAATAGCAGCAGGGGTCAATGCTTGACCAGTTGGTTGCATGGGCTTTTCCAACTTGTCAGACTTTGAGATGCGAGAGAGATCGTCAGACTGCACACTGGCTTCAGGAGGTGCAGTGGCCAGAGGCTTCGCCTGTGAGACCTTTGGTGCAGAGGAGGGCTTTGAAGCCTTTGGTTTCTTTTGCTTCACAGGCTTCAGTGGTGCAGGCGCTTCGTCAGAATCAGCGTCATCTGCAGAGTGGTCCACGGCTGCCCCTTGAACCTGAATGTGAGTGATGAGACCTTCTAAGTTGTAGAAGGGCCCAACAAGATTGGGTTCAGCTTCGCGTGTGCCGTCAGCACGTGGAGCAGAGGGGCCTGGGTTGAAGTCTAATCCCAAAGACTTCTTGTTTTCCTTGGCCGAGTTCTTTGCAAACTGATAGTTGCGCTTGAACAGATTGTCATCTTGACACCATAGCAATGATGATGGGTCGGCATCAGTAGGCTGTTGCCCTCGGACCATGCAAGGGTAAAATCCTTGAGCAATGGCTTCAGTTCTGGTCTTGGGTTGAAGATTTTTATAGAGAATATCTCCCCAAGGATGCGAGAGAGCATTCTTTTCAGCATACTCCTTGGTGACGAATCTGTACTTGAACCATTGCTTGGCCCAATATCTTTGAATCCATTGGATTCGTGTCTTGTGCTGACCATAGCTTTCTTCGGGGTCAGTTTTGTATAGTTCATAGAGATCTTCAGGCAGGTCCATTGATGTACCCCCACGGCACTGTCTGCCACCCTTCCTTGCTGATTTCTCTTTTGCCATGAAGTTTAGACTGAAAGGCTTCAACACTGTCAAAGTCTTCCGTCTGCTGGTCAAACAGGAACTGGCTTCAGGAGAATTTATGTGATGCTGTAAGAACTCTGCAAATGAATGCAGACTAAGAGAACCAAGGGATTCTCCCACGAACATGTACCTATGAAAGCATTAGAGATGCGAGGGAAGGGGAAGAGGTCATATGCATTCTTAGAAGATTTTGAAGATAAATTAGTTTAGAAGACATTGACCTCATATTGCGAAGACATTCACTCATATGTAGAGAGTTGGTTCCAAATTTGTACGAATCCACGAATAAGTACAAGTGAGGAATCTAACTACTTTGTGAAGCATAAGTGAACATACTAGGCATGCTATGAGATGCAGAACAGGATAGATCCAACTTTGTAGCAACAGAAACCACTTATGGTTGAAAAGGATGAATCTATCGGATCAAAAGGACTGTAAAAAGAGTTTTTATTTACCACTCAAGGAACTGCTAGGCTGAGTAGGAGATGAGGCCGAGCAGTTCGATCTTCTGTGCCCTAACTTGGCGACCGAGGACACCTACGGCGACGGCGGAGAAGATGATGTCCACGGCCGGCGTGATGACGGCGTCGGTGAGGTCGCGGCAGCTAAGCGCTTCGTCGCCAGCGTCGTCGAGGGCTAGCGGTGGCGCTAGGGTTTGTGCGAGGAAGAGAAGTGGAAGAAGAGATAATGATTGGGGTGTGGTGAGTATTTATAAGGACAGGGACAGTGCAACGTTATTACACAGGTGCCCCTGGCGGTTCACATCTGAAGGACATGTGGCGATCATGCAACACATCGGAGGCTGTTCCACGTTCCCACGTATGCCTGGATTGTCGGGTGGTCATTCCCGCTTCTCTGGGTTTCAGGTAAAAAGGATTGAGCATTGAAAACAGATTAATGTTTGCCTCTGTATCTTCTGCTGACAAGGACGCAGAGAAGACATTCGACAGTTTCAATAGAATGCATATGATTTGGATAGATAGATTTGAGACGGGAGCATAGAAAGGTTAGGGTACGATCACATTCACTTAGTTCAAAAGATTCAACTAGAAGACATAGCTATAAGTGAATGCTGTAGAGGACAGAAACCAAATCAATATATTGAAGATAAACATGAAGCCATGTTAACATTGAAGACAAACCAAATGCGAAGACTTTGCAAAAGTAACGCCAACAGAAAGCATTCTAAACAAAAGTTTGGTGGTGGCGTTACACACCGTATAGGAAGTATTGGATCCAGACATGGCGCATAATTATCGTGGCGCTCCGAAGTCAAATTCTGCGTTAATGTATTCACACTTAGAGTGTAAGTCTTCATTAGTTGAAGATATACGTTACTTCATGTGTTTGCACATCTAAGTCATCAACATGCATAAGTGTTAGGATGTGTGCATGATCACAGGACATTTGATGATTCCAAGATATTTAGGTCACACCGCAACTTGCAAAACCTTTTCTCATCCAAGGGCTTTGTGAAGATATCTGCCAGTTGCTCCTCAGTGCTGACGTGAATGATATCAATATCTTCCTTCATGACATGATCTCTGAGAAAGTGATGACGGATCTGAATGTGCTTTGTCTTCGAGTGCTGAATTGGGTTGTTGGCGATCTTGCTGGCGCTTTCATTGTCGCAGTAGAGTGGCACTTGCTTCATATGAATGCCATAGTCTATGAGTGTTTGCTTCATCCATAGAAGCTGAGCACAGCAAGATCCAGTAGCAATGTATTCAGATTCAGAAGTGGAGAGAGATACATAGTTCTGCTTCTTTGAAGACCAACACACAAGTGATCGTCCGAGAAAGTGACATGTGTCTGATGTAGAATTGGGATCCACCTTGTCACCAGCATAATTAGCATCCGAGAATCCAACTAGATCAAACTCTGAGCCCTTTGGATACCATAATCCTAGTGTTGGAGTGTAAGCCAAATATCGAAGAATTCGCTTCACAGCTAAGTGATGCGATTCCTTTGGTGCCGCTTGGAATCGGGCACACATGCAAACACTAAGCATGATATCTGGCCTAGATGCACATAAATCAAGTAAAGAACCAATCATGGAGCGGTATACCTTTTGATCGAACTCTTTACCATTGGTGTCAGAATCCAGATGACTCTTGGTAGGCATTGGCGTCGTATAACCCTTGCAGTCTTGCATTCCAAACTTCTTCAGGCAATCTTTGAGGTATTTCTCTTGAGATATGAAAATGCCATTGCGTTGCTGCCGTATTTGAAGACCAAGGAAGAACTTAAGCTCACCCATCATGGACATCTGATATTGCTCTTGCATCATGTATCCAAACTCATCACTGTATTTCTGGTTAGTGCAGCCGAAGATAATGTCATCCACATATATTTGACACACAAATAGTTCACCATCATATATCTTCGTGAAGAGAGTGGGATCCAGGGAACCAGGTTTGAAGCCTTTGCTCTTCAGGAAGTCTTTGAGTGTGTCATACTAAGCACGAGGGGCTTGTTTGAGGCCATACAGTGCCTTGTTGATCTTGTAAACCATGTCAGGATGTTTTGGATCTTCAAAGCCAGGCGGTTGTGCAACATACACTTCTTCTTCAATCTTGCCATTGAGAAAAGCACTCTTCACATCCATTTGATACAGAAGGATGTTATGATGATTTGCATAGGCTAGCAGTATGCGTATAGCTTCAAGCCTAGCCACAGGAGCAAATGTTTCATCGAAGTCAATTCCTTCAACTTGAGTGTATCCGTGAGCAACGAGATGAGCCTTGTTTCTGACAACTTGACCATGCTCATCTTGCTTGTTGCGATATATCCATTTAGTGCCTATGATATTGTGTTTACGAGGATCAGGACGCTTGACCAGTTCCCATACATTATTCAGCTCAAACTGTTGAAGATCTTCTTGCATAGCTTGAATCCATTCAGGTTCCATGAAGGCTTCATCAACTTTCTTGGGTTCAGATATTAAGATGAATGCAAAGTGCCCACAGAAATTTGCTAGTTGTGTTGCCCTTGAATGAGTGAGTGGACCAGGTGCATTGATGCTATCGATTATCTTCTCAATCTGTACTTCATTTGCAACACGAGGAAGAACTGGACGAAGATTTTGCTCTTGCTGATCATTGTCATCGTTTGAAGGATTGTCTTCAGGCTGAGCATTGTCTTCAGGTTGATCAGGTGCAGAGATGATAAGTTCCTCTTCAGGCTGTACTTCAGACGGTATGATTTCTCCAATTCCCATAAGCTTGATGGGTTCACTGGGTGGAATTTCATCTAGCACATTTGGCAGGTGCTCTCTTTGCGAGCCGTTAGTCTCATCGAACCGCACATCCATAGTTTCAACCACTTTATAGTGAAAGAGGTTGAAGACTCTGTAGGAGTGCGAATCCTTTCCTTAACCAAGCATAAAACCTTCATGTGCTTTCGGTGCAAATTTTGAAGTGTGATGTGGATCCTTGATCCAGCACCTGGCACCAAATACTCTGAAGTAACTGACGTTTGGCTTCTTACCAGTGAGGAGTTCATAGGATGTTTTCTTCAGAAGCTTGTGAAGATAAACACGGTTGATGACATGGCATGCAGTATCAATAGCTTTAGGCCAGAACTTCCTTGGAGTCTTGTATTCATCGAGCATCGTCCGAGCCATCTCAATGAGTGTTTTGTTCTTGCATTCCACAATGCCATTCTGCTATGGCATGTACGGAGCTGAGAACTCATGAGTGATGCCCAATGTATCAAGATAAGTGTCGAGGCCGGTGTTCTTGAATTCAGTGCCATTGTCACTTCGGATGTGCTTGATCATGACTCCACAGTTGTTCATGGCTCGATTGGCGAAGCGTCTGAAGACATCCTGCACTTCAGTCTTGTAGAGGATTATATGCACCCATGTATATCTTGAATAATCATCAACAATGACGGAGCCATAGAGACAAGCAGTAGTAGTAAGGGTTGAGTAGTGAGTAGGGCCGAAGAGGTCCATGTGTAGCAGTTCGAAGGGTTGAGTCATTGTCATGATTGTCTTTGAAGGATGCTTGGCCCTCATCATCTTTCCAGCTTCGCTGGCACCGCATAAGTGATCCTTCTTGAACTTGACGCCTTCGATGCCTATGACATGCTTCTTCTTTGCAAGAGTGTGCAAGTTCCTCATGCCAGCATGCCCTAGCCTCCGATGCCGGAGCCAGCATTTTGAAGCTTTTGCAAGAAGACATACGACAAGCTGTGGTCCTGCTGAAAAATCTACCATGTACAAATCATCTTTCCGATACCCTTCAAAGACTAGAGACTTGTCAGATTCCATTAGAACTAGGCGACGATATTTTCCAAATATCACAATCATTTTCAAATCGCAAAGCATTGAGACGGACATTAAGTTGAAACCAAGGGATTCAACAAGCATCACTTTATCCATGTGCTGATCCTTTGAGATTGCAACTCTACCTAGACCCAATACCTTGCTTTTACCAGTATCAGCAAATGTGATGTGACTTTTGTCAGATGGACGTAAGGTTGAGTCCATGAGAAGACTTCGCTTGCCAGTCATGTGATTAGTACATCCACTATCAATAATCCATTCTGAAGCAGTTGGTGTCATACCCTACAGTGCAGTTAGGGGGATAGGCTTCACGAAGAGCATTGTGAGGCATAAACATTTGACGAGCAAGATGATTATTAAAGCTTGGATCGAGGTTAGGACTGATAGGGCAAGTAGCAAGCGACTCAGGAACAAAATACATAATAAGACCATTTGGGCATTTGATCTTGTGTCGTACAAGATGTTTAAGGTCCCCAGCAATAGCTTCAGACGCATTTGATTTTCGGCTGGAGACCTTTCCCTGCAAAAGAGAGTTAAGCTTTCTTAGCCACCCACATCTTCAAGGGTGGCTTCGAAGCAATGAGTCTAAGTGCAGCATCTGAGAACTTTGGCTTTGGAGCCCTAGCAAATAGTCTTGCAGGTGGAGAATAGTATTCATAAGAATAAGCAAAGTAGTTTTGGGTCTTATGCACATGGTGGGTTGATGAAACACGCTCGTATTCATAGGCCTGAGTACGGTTTCTCTGCAAAACATTTGCATTAGTGCAACTCAGGTGAGTCCTCTGTCTGTGTGAAGCCTTTGGACCATATGAAGTCTATGGTCTGGGGTTTGTCTTCTTCACTTGTGGTGTCATGACGACATTCACAGGAAGATTCTTCAGACACTTTTTCGGCACCTAGAGTTTCTTCATAGGTGGCCCATTCCTGTAGTTAGTACCAATATACCTGGCAAACACTTCACCATTCTGATTCTTAAACAGTTTATAGTTTGCACCAAAGGATTCATCAATGACAATTGGATTAGCACAAGTGAAGCCAGATATGGTGGATGGATCCACTGAAGGTTCTGTTGCAGCAACCCATGTGGTTTTGGGGTACTGCTCAGGTTTCCAGTAAGAGCCATCAGCATTCATTTTCCTTTCGAACCCAACACCCTCTTTCCTAGGGTTTCGGTTCAGGATCTGCCTTTTGAGGACATTACAAAGTGTCTGATGCCCTTTGAGACTTTTGTACAGCCCTGTTTCAAGCAATGTCTTCAACCTAGCATTTTCATCAGCAATACTAGTGGCGTCCTCAGCAGAGGGGTTAGTTACCACATCAACAATTGAAGATATTGCAATAGTAGCAGCAGTAGAACATCTAGCAACGGAAGTAGCGTTATCACGCTCAAGGCATTTAAGACATGGTGGTTCAAATCCTTCCTGAGCGGGACTGATCTGTTCGGCGTGAAGTGACTCGTTTTCCTTTTGAAGATCTTCATGAGCCGCTCTCAATTTCTCAAGTTCTTGCTTCCTTTGAAGATAATCATAGGAAAGCTTTTCATGAGTTGTTGAGAGCGTTTCATGACGACTTTCAAGTTCCTCATACTTAACATGAAGATTTTTATGTCTTCAATTAAGGACTGAGATTGAGTCATTTCAGCATCTAACAGGTCATTGCTTTTGTCTGACAGTTTTTGAATATGTTCCATAGCTTTTTGTTGTTCACTGGCAATTTTAGCAAGTGTTTTGTAGCTGGGTTTGGAACCACAATCAGAGTCATCTTCACTGGATGTTTGATAGTGAGTAGTGTGTGAGTTTACCTTGGCACCATGTGCCATGAAGCAGTAGGTGGGAGCGGAGTTGTCCTTGTCATTAGCATCGGCGTCGGTGATGAAGTCATTGTCTTCAGTGTTGAAGATGGACTTGGCAACGTAGGCTGTAGCCAGACTTGCAACGCCAGAATCGAACTCCTCCTCAGACTCCACCTCTGCCTCCTTAGAAGCAGACTCCTCCTCTGAATCCATTTCCTTGCCAACAAACGCACGAGTCTTGCCAGATGAGCTCTTCTTGTGTTATGAAAACTTTGAGTAAGACTTGGAAGAAGACTTTGAGTATTCTTCTTCTTCTTGTCATCAGAATCATATTCCTTGCTCTTCTTCTTCTTCTTCTTCTTCTTCTTCTTGTTCTCATTGTCCCACTGCGGACACTCAGAGATGTAGTGACCAGGTTTCATGCACTTGTGGCATATTCTCTTCTTGTAGTCATGAGCAGAAGCTTCATCATTCATTGAGCTGGATCGTGAGGACTTTCTGAAGCCTTTCTTCTTGGTGAATTTCTTGAACATCTTCACAAGCATAGCAAGCGCCTTTACAATGTCTTCATGATCATCAGAACTGCAGTCAGATTCTTCTTCAGATGAGGAAACAGCTTTTGCCTTCAAGGCACGAGTTCGGCCATAGTTGGGACCATAGATGTATCTTTTCTCAGAAAGCTAAAACTCATGTGTGTTGAGCCTTTCAAGTATGTCATATGGATCAAGTCTCTTGAAGTCAGGGCATTCTTGTATCATCCGGGCTAGGGTGTCAAACGAGCTGTCAAGTGATCTCAGGAGTGTCTTGACGATTTCATGCTTGGTGATCTCAGTAGCACCGAGAGCTTGAAGCTCATTTGTGATATCAGTGAGTCGATCAAACATGAACTGAACATTCTCATTGTCGTTTCTCTTGAAGCGGTTGAAGAGGTTGCGAAGGACACTGATCCTTTGATCTCTCTGGGTTGAGACGCCTTCGTTGACCTTGGAGAGCCAGTCCCAGACTAGCTTAGATGTTTCCAGAGCACTCACACGACCATACTACCCTTTGGTCAGATGACCACAGATGATGTTCATGGCAGTGGAGTCCAGTTGAACGAACTTGTTGACATCAGTAGCGGTGACACCTTCAGCAGCCTTGGGGACGCCATTCTCGACGACACACCAAAGGTCGACATCAATGGCTTCAAGATGCATGCGCATCTTATTCTTCCAGTAGGTATATTCAGTTCCATCGAAGACGGGGCACGCAGCGGAGACTTTGATTATCCCTGCAGTCGACATAGCTAAAACTCCAGGTGGTTAAACCGAATCACACAGAACAAGGGAGTACCTTGCTCTGTACCAATTGAAAGTGCTAGTGATCGACTAGAGGGGGGGTGAATAGGCGATTTTTATGAAAGTCTTCAAAACATGGAAGTTTCAAAGACAAACGATAGAAATAAACCTATTACCATGTAGCGGAAGGTAGACTACACTAGGCAAGCCATAGTCAAGTATTCAATGAAGTGAAGGCACAAAGACTAATAACAGCTAGGCAGTATGGATCAGGATGGAAGATAGTATGAAGCCAATCAGAACAAGCAGTCACACAGTGAAGACAAAAAGATAATGCAAACAGGCAATGACTTCACAAGGACCAACTGTAAATAAAGAGATGGGAAGGATAGAACCAATGGCTCGTTGAAGACAATGATTTGTTGGACCAGTTCCAGTTGCTATGACAACTGTACGTCTGGTTAGGGAGGCTGAGATTTAACTCAGAAGACCGCGTCTTCACCTTATTCCCCTTGAGCTAAGGACACCCACTCCTCGCCCAATCACTCTGGTATGTCTTCAAGGTAGACTTCCAAACCTTCACAGACTTCATTCACCAGCGATCCACAATGACTCTTGGATGCTCAGAAAGCGACGCCTAACCGGCTGGAGGATTCACAGTCTTCAAGTGTAATAAGTCTTCAGATCACATAGACAGGAAGACTTCAGTGATGCCTAACACTCTTTGGCTTTGGGTGTTTAGGGCTTTGTCCTCGCAAGGATTTCTCTCTCAAAGGCTTCGAGGTGGGTTGCTCTCAAACGACAAAAGCCGTGCACTAACTCTAAGCAGCCACCAACTTATGGTGTAGGGGGTGGGCTATTTATAGCCACTAAGCAACCCGACCTGAATTTTCCGAAATGACCCTGGGTCACTAAGGAACTGACACGTGTTCCAACGGTCAGATTTCAAACACACACGGCAACTTTACTTGGGCTACAAGCAAAGCTGACTTATCCAGCTCTTGATAAGATTTGCTCTCATTATCTTCACTCGAAGACATAGGATTTTGGTTAAGCATCACTTCAGTCATTCTAACTGGTTCACTTGGACCCCACTTAACAGTACGGTGGTTCCTATGACTCAACAAAGAAGAAAAGGAAACAACGAAACAACTAAGTCTTCGCGCTCCATAGTCTTCACTCAATGTCTTCTCTTGTCATAGTCTTCAATGTGAATATCTTCACATACCACCTTTGTCTTCAATGTCTTCATACATTTTTAGGGGTCATCTCCGGTAGGAAAACCGAATCATTGAGGTACTACTACCTGTGTTATCCTGCAATTCTCACAAACACATTAGTCCCTCAACCAGGTTTGTCATCAATACTCCAAAACCAACTAGGGGTGGCACTAGATGCACTTACACTTTGCCTCAAAAGGATCGGGCTACCTTGCTGCACTTCTGTTACTATTATCGTTACTTGCTCGTTACAAATTATCTTGCTATCAAACTACTCCATTACTTACTATTTCAACACTTGCAAACAATACCTTACCGGAAACGACTTGCCATTTCCTTCTGCTCCTCATTGGGTTCGACACTCTTACTTATCAAAAAGAGATACAATCGATATATTATACTTGTGGGTCATCTGGGCGGCGGTGGTGCTGGGCAGCAGCGGTGAAGGTGGTGGCAGGGTCGGACGGGCGTGGCCCTAGCGGAGCAGCGCGGCAGGATGCGGTTGCACGGATGCGGCCATAGAGTGAAGAGGCAGCAGCAGCGCAACTAGGCGGCACGGGCGGCAGCGGAGCGAGGCAAGCCAACAAGGCGGGCGGCGAGCCACATGCGGTAGAAGGAGGCTGGGGCGCCGTGGTCGACGGTGGGCGTGGGAGGCCGTAGGGCGCGAGGCGCGGACGCAGGACCATGCCGGGGCTCGGTGGTCCATGTCTGGGGGGGGGGCTTCGGTAGTGGCAGTAGTAGCGAGCAACCGCGCAGCGGGTGGTGGCACGTGCACGTAGGTGGACGTGGGTCGCAGCGAGCGCGACGGAGGCGAGGCAGGACCGAGCGCCGTCGGCGCGCGGGGGACGGCGCCAGCGACAAAGAACGAGGAGAGAGGAGGCCGGTGGCCTCACCAACGTTGCAGGGGTCCAGGGTGGCAAGGCATGAGGGATCTCATCGGGGAGATGGGGATGCGAGCATCGACGACAGGCGGTTCCGGGTGACGACGTCGGCGTCGGCGAGGTTTGGGGCGAGCGTCGGGGAGACGGGATCGGGGTCGATCGCAATCCAGATTGAGGAGGGGAGAAGGGCATCGTGGGGTGTGAGGGAGAGTGGGGCGACCGGGCTAGGTCACGGGGGAGTGGGGTGGTTATGGGAGGCTGGGTGGCCGGCCGGGTCGGCGTGGCTAGCCCAGTGGCCAGCTGGGCCGAGGCCGAGCGAGGGGGGTTTCTTTCTTCTTTTACTTTTCTAATTTTTTTACTTTTTCTTAATTTTTTTGCATTTATATTTCTTTAGCAATTGACTTTTGCATAATATGGAACTTGGTCCAAAACTAGTGTTGTATTATTAGGCATTGCCACCAAAGTGTTGGGGGTTATTTAAAATAGTTTGGAATTTAGTTAACTTACAAGGCAACTAAAATATCAATTTGGCCCCTCCTTTAATTGTTTTAGGGCATTTGAATATGTTATAAAATGTTGGTTTCTTTTTGTTAATTAGTTAGTGAATATATGTAACATTTTGAACAATCTTAATTCACTATTTCACGAAACTATATTTGACTTGATTTTGAATTTGAATTTGAATCAGTTTCTAAACAACACGAGTTTATCAACAGTAACCGAGGTGACGTGGTATCATTAGTAGAGGTTCACTGTAGCTTAATTATCCAGGCGTTGCAATTCTCCTCCACTACAAGAAATCTAGTCCCGAGATTTAAGAGGTGGAGTAAGGGAAAAAGTCCTGGTTAGAAAATTCTAATGGATCTTTTTGTTCTGGGTTGCTCTTCTCAAAGAAGTCGATCCCTTCCATTGACATCTTCATTCCTCTCCTCCAGGCCATCATGATGAAGTCGTCATCCTTTCTTTGAGAGATCCATCATACTTATGAAAGAATAGGGGGGGGGGGTACTCCAGAAGAATGGACCTTTACATTTGTTTATCTGCTAGATAACACCAGGGAAGCTGGCGGAAAGTAACTCTTGAATTAAAACTTAAGAAAATATCGAGACCAAAGTAAGAAGGTGCAAAATAGAAGTTTCAAGCAGATGGGCAATCATTCATTGCCTGAATCAAAATGCGAAAGGGGTTCGATCCTGATACTAGAATGGATCACTAGGAAGGTGACCCGTGAATTACAACCGAAGTTAAGTGCGAGAAATAACTGGGGAGACAGGGGTGTACAGGGGAGTCAGGTTTCGATCCTGTGGAGTTGTGGGTTAAGAGTAGGAGGAGCGGTAACACCTTGCACGATCATGGTAGCAAGACATGTTAGAGGACATCTTCTCAGTTATGTTGACAACAAATGTTGGTACCAAGGGATAGGGATGAAGAGAACCATTCTCCTGCTCGTTTGAACAAGGCAGACCAATAGGCAAAGTTCTCATCCATCGGTGGTTACCGGAATGTCATCAACAATAGTAATAGGGTCTTACTGACAGAGTGGTACAACCAGGTGCTTACCTAAGCATGGAATTATCACTCCTCAATTAAGTAGATTACAAGAAAGGTTAAACAAAACAATGGAAAGTAAAAATGCGATTATCGGATTAAACAGAACAATGGAAAAGAAAATGTGTTTAAACACATATTTCAGGGGTATTTCCTTTCCAGTGACAAGCAGAGCATTATATCCATGACAGGATATAAAGTAGAAAACCCTTTAGGAAAGGGGTGAGAAATTTCATGACATTACCCATACAACGGTGTTTGGATAAATGATAAAGAAAAAATAGCATTGTGCTTCAAATGCTTTTATTGAAGATTGGAGTACCACAGACATGCTTCGAGATAGCATTGGCATGGTCTTAAAGCAAAGGTCAGACTTTCGATACACAAAGGATCCATCAGGAACAACTTATAGAATAAGTCTTACAATTTCCTCATGGGAGAATGGTTAACCTTGCTAAAAAAGGAAGAACCATAACAATAGGTCCTCCGGCCAGGTGTGCTAGTCATGACATCACCTTACCGGGTCATATAAAGACCAATGTTATAATGATGTCACTTGAAGCTACGTCGGTATTTCCCCAAAGAGGAAGGGATGATGCAGCACAACGGCGGTAGGTTTTTCCCTCATATATGAAACCAAGGTTATCGAACCAGTAGGAGAACCAACCAACACAACGTAAACAACCCCTGCACACAGATAACAAATCCTCGCAACCTGACGTGTTAAAGGGGTTGTCAATCCCTTCCGGGTACGGCGCCTCAAGATAGGCAAACAGACGTGAGATAAAATTGTAGTAGATTGATAGATCGAACGCCAAATGAAATAAATAAAACTAAATTGCAGCAAGGTATTTTTGTATTTTTGGTTTAATAGATCTGAAAATAAAAGCAAAGGAATAGTAGATCGCAAAGGCAAATATATGAGAAAGAGACCTGGGGTCCGTAGGTTTCAATAGTGGCTTCACTAAAAAAATAGCAAATGGTGGGTGAACAAATTACTGTTGGGAAATTGATAGAACTTCAAATAATCATGACGATATCCAGGCAATGATCATTACATAGGCATCACGTCCAAGATTAATAGACGGACTCCTCCCTGCATCTACTACTATTACTCCACACATTGACCGCTATCCAACATGTGTATAGTGTATTAAGTTCATGGAGAAATGGAGTAATGCAATAAGAAAGATGACATGATGTAGACAAGATCTATCTATGTAGAGATAGACCTCATCGTTTTATCCTTAGTAGCAACGATACATACATGTCAGTTCAACTTCTGTCACTGGGATCAAGCACCGTCAGATCGAACCCACTACAAAGCACATCTTCCCATTGCAAGATAAATAGATCAAGTTAGCCAAACAAAATCGAAATAATAAATACGAGGCTATAAGAAATCATGCATAAAAGACATCAAAGAAACTCAAATGCTTTCATGGATATAAAAAGATAGATCTGATCATAAACTCAAAGTTCATCGATCCCAACAAACACACCGCAAAAGAGTTACATCATATGGATCTCCAAGAGACCATTGTATTGATAATCAAGAGAGAGAGAGAGAGGAATCCATCTAGCTACTAACTATGGAGCTGAAGGTCTACAAAGAACAACTCACACATCATTGGAGAGGCACCAATGGAGGTGGTGAACCCCATCCGAGATGGTGTCTAGATTGGATCTGGTGGTTCTGGACTCTGTGGCGGCTAGATGAATATTTTGTCGACTCACCTAGGGTTTTAGGAGCATTGGGATATTTATAGAGCAAAGAGGCGGTCCGGGGGGCACCCGAGGTGGGGACAACCCACCAGGGCGCGCCTGGGCCTCCTGGTACGCCCTAGTGGGTTGTGCTCTCCTCGGAGCATCCCCAGGTGCAGCAAAGGCCCATTATGTTCCTTCTGGTCCAAAAAAATCTCCCTAAAGTTTTGTTGCGTTTGGACTCCATTTTATATTGATTTCTTGCGATGTAAAAAACATGCAGAAAACAGCAACTGGCACTTGGCACTATGTCAACAGGTTTGTACCAAAAAATTATATAAAATGATTATAAAACATCCAAGATTGATAATATGACAGCATGGAACAATAAAAAATTATAGACGCGTTGGAGACGTATCAGCATCCCCAAGCTTAACTCCTACATTTGCTCGAGTAGGGAAGTGATAAAAACAGAATTTTTGATGTGGAATGTTACCTAACATGTCATATCATATTCTTTCTTTATAGCATGGACATTTGGACTTTTATGTGATTCAAAGCAATAATCTAGTTTTGACATGATAATTTAAATACTCAAGCATATCAACAAGCAACCATGTCTTTCAAAATATCAACACTAAAATAAGCTATCCCTAGGCCATCATGCTCAATCATTGATCCATTCATGAAACACAGTCGCATATTAGCTACGCCTAATACTCAAGTACGATCATATTGGCTCCTAGTTGGTGCTTTTATAAAAGAAGATGGAGACTCAAATCCAAAATAAAAAAATGCATAAAGTAAAAGAAAGGCCCTTCGTAGAGGGAAGTAGGGATTTGTAGAGGTGCCAGAGCTCAAAGAGAAAAACTTAGAGATAAAAACATTTTGGGAGGTGTATCCATCCCACCAATGAAAATGACTTAGAGTTCCCAACACTTTCCCTGCTAGATATATCATAGGAGGTTCCCAAACAGAAAATAAAGTTTACTCCTTTTTCCACCATACTTTCACTTTCCATGGCTAACCATATCCACGGGTGCCTTCCATGCCAACACTTTCCAAGGAATTTATTATTTGACAACATAAAGTAATATCATTTTTTTCATTTCGGGACAGGGCATCCCAAATACCTTTGCCTTACTCTCATGCAATGACAAGTGAATAAACACTCATAGTGGACTCATGTGGCAAAACTAGGTTAAGGTTTTTTGGATGGAGAAGTAGAAATCATACTTAGTGCAAAATGAAGGCTAGCAAAAGATTAAGAAGCGACCATCCAAGAAACGGATAATCTCATAAGCGAGCATTAAGCATAATTAACACCGAATAATGCACCACAAGTAGGATATAATTTTTGTCAGATTCTGTGTTCGAGCAAACCCTTAAGATTCGAACACTAGGGTGCGCATGAAGATCTCTCTTCCCCACGAGCCCACTCTCGCAACGATCTCTAAGCTCAGCTCGCCCAACCCAAAGAACAAGGGACACAAGGGTTTATACTAGTTCGGGCCACCGACGTGGTGTAATACCCTACTCCAGTGTGGTGTGGTGGATTGCCTTGTAGGCTGAGGATGAACAAGTACAAGGGATGAACAACCTCCTCAGGAGAGGTGTTCTTGAGCTCGATGAGCTTGTGTGTGTGAGGATGGTCTAGATGATCCCCCCTCTCTATGGTGGTGGCTAGTCCTTTTTATAGAGGCCCTGGTCCTCTTCCCAAATATTAGGCGGGAAGGGATCCCACAACGACCAATTTGAAGGGGGACAATTAGTACAAGTTATCCTGACAAAAGGTGGTCTTCGCCTGGCAAAGGCTCTGGTGGTGACGCCGTCGTGGGCTCCGCGGTGACCTCCGTCCTGCTGGTCGTGGTCTCGTTGCGCCGATATGGAAACCTTTGCCTGATGCCTCGTGACTCCTCGCCTGCGCTTGCCTCTTTAGCACCAAAGAGGCAATGAGTACTCTGTGTCTGCTGGAGCCCGCCTGGCCTTGGTCGTCATGGCTCACGTCACGCGCTCCTCGCGAGGTGCCCCTTGTATAGACATGTCCACCCCTTGGGAGCCAGCCTAGGGAGGCTTCCCCTGAGGAGGTCTTGCGCCGTCCACGTCACGAGGCTTGGCCCCTTGCGAGGGTCTTGAATGGTTGCTGATGAAGATTGGTCGTACCAGGCCGCTAGTGAAGGCACGCCCTGGGCTGCCGGCAGGCAAGTCTGGGTACACCCGTTCTCAGGACACCGATAGTAGCCCCCATGCCCAAGGCGCGCTCGTGCTTGGCTTCACGGTGAAGCCAAGGGTCAAGTGCGTAGCGCTGCGGGCGCCAATAGCCTGCGGCCTTAACTAACGCGTGGCGTTTGATGGGACGTGGGCGTCTCCGCTTCCCCATGCTGCCTCGGCAATTGCCTGACTTGACAAGACCCTGTTGCATGCAGAAGAAAGTCATCATTACCTTATATCGTGGAGGCCGGGGATTGGCCTCCCTCTGGATATAAACGAGGAGAGAGGCAGAGCCCCCGTTGCTCATCTCTTCCTCCATTCTGCCCGCTTCTTCTTCTTCCTTGCTGCAACACCCATGGCGCCGATATAGAGGTTCTCCGCTGCTGAGAAGGGTAAATCCCCCTGTGAATAGCCAGGGCCACTCCCACCGAAGAGGAGGCTGGTCCGCTCCCGCGACATCGTCGCGAGACCGGAGGTGACAAGGCCCTGGCACGAGCGGCCTCCCCAGGGCTACCCGCTGGCCTTGTATGCTCAGGCGGATGGTTCCGGAGGAGGAGGCATGGGCCGACACCCCTCGCGCCATGGCCGTAGTAGCCGCGCAGTGGTGGCATGCGCCGCGGCCCCATGAACCCACACCGAGGGATCCTCACGAGAACTCGTGGTGTGGGCGGTGATGCCACCGCACACGTGGATCCGGTTCCCGCCGTTCTTCACCGAAGAGATGCCGCCGAGGGGGACACTAGAGTTGTGGCTGTAGCATGCCGGGTGCGACACCCCGGCGATGGGAGCGGAGGTCGCGGTCGTCTCCGCAGGCAAGATCTTCATCACCCGCGGATGGGGTGAGGTCGCTCGCGTATGCCATGTGGAGGGGGTGCTCGCCATCCATTTCGAGTACGACGGCGCCTCCATGCTGTTCTTCAAGGTCTTCGACAAGGAGGGAAATCGCTTGGAATGCTGCCCTGGAGGGGGCCGTCAGGATGGTGTGGCGGCAGGTGCTCAGCCCGCCCTTGGACCTACCGAAAGCTCCTCCAGCAGCAGTGGCGGCTCCTGGGAGTCCAGCGACTCTCCCGAGCCTGACAAGACTTCGGAGACGAGCGACGACAGCTACGTGCCCCCGAGCTCTCATCGTGCCCAGAGCACAGCAGCAGTGTCCGCTCGTCGCCGTCGTCGATCTGGATGAGGTTGGCATCAGCCTCCCCTAGTCCACCGTTGATGATGGCGCCGACGGTGGCGCCTGTAGATGTGATCTCCGATAGCCTTCTTCTTTTGTTCCCTGCGAAAGGTCGAGACGAACCCCATGGGGGCATGTAAAGGGTCTGTAGTGCGTTTTGTCAGTGTTACCCTTATTGTGAAGATTTATGACTGCGTGTTTTCCTTCGGCTCAGTCCCCCCTTTCCATCCTCGCGCTATCTTGGTGCTCTACACCGACAGGTCCTGGTCCCCAGGCAGGCTGCAGCCATCGCTGGTATGCCAGGTCGCGATGCCGTGGTCAAGGCCAGGAGGTGAGCGGCCCGAGGTCTAGTAAGAGCTCCTGAGGCGTGATGCCCAAGAGGTCCCCTTTAGCGTGCAAGCAACTGCCTGAAGGTAGGAAAGGAAGGCGGCGTCGCCGTAGCAAGGCTGCTAGAGGTGGGAATCCTGTCTCACATTGGCGAGCTGATTCGAGCGTGAAACTTATCTTAGTGGTCTGGAGCCGATTCCTTGCGCAGCGCCAATTCTGTGTGTCAGCTGGGTCAGGCTCGTGTGAGCTTCCCCCTCCTTTCACGCTCTTCTATGTGCTTTGCGTCCTCGGGTCTCGGCCCCTGAGCGAGCTGAGCCGCTGTTCGTAAGCCAGGTCGTGATGCCATGGTCAAGGCCAGGGGGTGAGGGCTGGAGAGCCAGTAAGAGCTCCTGAGTCGTGATGCTCAAGAGCCCCCCCTTTAACTCCCAAGCGAATTGTGTGAAAAAAGAAGGAGCCCGCGGTGCCGCCTGCCATCAGCCTCCGGAGATTCCTGCAGGTTAGTGCGAGGGAGGAATACAAGTTGCTACCACGCTTCCCGGTCTACCACTAGTCGTTCCGCAAGAAGATGAAGGCACTGAGGGCCTGGTGAGGTGACGTGCGCGGGGCATGCCACGAGCCAGAGCTCGACCGCTCAAATTTGTCAGCGTTGCAGGGACGGACCCGAGCACAAGCGTCGTGCCAGCATGAGTAGCCCCCATTGCGGCATGAGCAGGGGACCGGTTGGTGAGGCGGGTGGCCGCGATGGATAGTAGGTAGCAGGAGATAGTCATGAAATGACTCCAGCAATGGAGCGGGTTAGCTTAGACAGATGCAAGAATGATACATGCCACACGGATGGACCATGCGGCCTAGGGATGATGCAGCCCGAGGGGCGCCCCCATCAAAGTAAGCTAGAGATGCAAAAGGATACACGTTGCAGGGATAGGCCCGTGCGACTAGGGGATGTTGCTGCCCAAAGGGCGCCCCCAACTGAATGAACTGGAAAGAGTCACCTGATACCGTAGCAGGAGCGGTGTCGGAGTAGCTGAAGATGCGCGGCGAAGGGTTGTTCCTGACGAGCCACCAAGGTCCTGAGCCTCAGGAGGCTCCGCAGGCCTAGGTGGCTCCTGAAGAACCGTAACGATTTCTTCCAGGACAGCATGATGCCTGGCCTCCTAAGCCGCCAGGATGCTCCACAGGTGGCGCTGGAAGGTGACAGCTGCGCTCGGCAAGCCGAATGGCATGCGAACGTAGCTGTGAGGTGGACCCTCACACCGTCCAATGCGCGAAGGCCAGAAACGTCCCCGAGATGCAGCCCTATTGAGCCTTGGAATGTTGACACAGATGCGCATCCCGCCATCCTCGCCAGGATAGGGAGCTGCGCTGGGTGGTGGGCGGCGGTCGCCACATATGGTCCTTGCCTCTTGAATCTCCTAGATCGCCTTGGTGATGAACTCCTGAGCACTGGGCGCTCCATGCCTTGTGCCATCTTGAGGGAAACGTGCAGCGAAGCATGCCTCTGCGTGGTGCCCGAGCGCCTCCCTCGCGACGTTGGCTAGGTCTGAGGCCCTCCAGAAGAGATCCCCGGAGCCTAGCCTGAGGAGGGCACCGGGCGCACCTTCCTATGTAAGGGAGGGACGCGCCCCATCTGTGAGCGCAGGTCCTGAGGTGGTATTGCTTGGAACGCCGCTCTCATGAGGTCCTGGGTGGAACAACTTCTTCTTCTTCTTCTTGGGGGCGGCTTCAGGAGGGTACAGGGTCCCTTCGTTGTCAGGTCTTCGGCCGCTGCAGCTTGGAATGCGCAATCAAAGGAGCATACCACATCTCTTTCTTCACAGGCAACCGAGATGACACCACCACTCCCTGGCATCTTGAGGACATTGTAGCCATGGTGGGTTACTGCCATAAACTTGGCCAAGGCTGGATACCCAAGGATGGCGTTGTACAGCAGGCGGATGTGGGCGACATCGAAGTCGATGAGCTCGGTGGAGTAGTTGTCACGCTGGCTGAAGGTGAAAGGGAGGCGAACCTGCCCTATCGGGGTGGTGGAGTCGTTGGTCACTCCTAAGAAAGGCTTGGTAGGTTGTAGCTGATCGTATGTCACCTGAAGGTTGTCGAATGTCTAGACAGATAGGATGTTGAGCCCTGTGCCACCATCGATGAGGGTCTTGGTGATTTGAACGTTGCTGATGACGGGTGAGCAGAGCATCGTAAGGACACTGGCGGTCGCCGCGCACTTGAGCTGGTCCACTGAGCTGAAGGTGATGGCGCACTTGGACCACCTGAGTGGGCGTGTGGCCTCGAGCCTGGGAAGGGCTGCGTTCACCTCATGAGCAAACTGCTTGAAGATACGCTGAGAGGCGGGGGCTTGAGCGCCACCCAAGATGCAGGCGATGGCACGAGGCTCTTGGAAGCCCCCAGCCCCGTCGTCCTCATGATGGTCGTCCTTCCTCCTTGGCCGTGGTGGCAGCGGAGGGAGGCCGGCGTTTCCCTGAGGGCGGTCCTCACGAGGCTGCTCCCTCCAGGCGCCCTCACGAGGCGGGTCCTACCAGCGGTCCTCATGAGGCCAGTCGTGCCACTCCTAGCGGGGGCCATGGTCGTCCCAGCGCCCTCCACTTCATCCTCCTCCTCGACCGTAGCCCCGGTCGCCGCGCTCGGGGCGCCGATCGAAGCGCCAATTGCGGATGGCCCTAAGCTCTTGGCAATCGTTGGTGTTGTGGTTGTGGACGTTGTGGAAGGCGCAGAACAGACGTCTGGCCTTGGATGACTCGGGGTGGTCGCGGCCGCGTTTCTCTCCGGCTTTGCCGCAAGCACGGGAGCCCCCTTACGCTTCACGTCCTTGATCTTGGCCTTCTTGTCTTCTTGGTCTGCAGCTGGGAGCTCGAGGAGGGAAAGGCGCCCTTCCTTAGCCCTCGCGCACTTGGTCGCCATGTTGAACATCTCTAGGGCCGTGCACAGGTCCTCGTGCATGGCGAGCTCCCCCTTCATATTAACGTCGTGGACGCCATCAGAGAATGCGGAGATGATCGCTTCGTCCATCACCTTGAGGATCTTGAGGCGAGCGAGGTTGAAGCACTAGATGTACTTCTGCAGATTTTCCCAAGCTGCTTCTTAATGCACCGCAGGTCTCCCACGGCAGGCCGGCGTTCGCGAGTGCCCTGGAAGTTGGCCACAAAACTCTCGTGCATCTTGCCCCAAGAGGAGATCGATCCCGCGGGCAGGTTCAGGAGCCATGAGCGTGCGCCATCTTTCAGGGCCATAGGGAACCAATTCTCCATGACCTTCTCATCGTCGTTTGGCTGCCTCGATGCTTAGCTCATAGAGCTGCAAGAACTCTGCAGGGTCGGGGGGGCATCGTAGCGTGGAGGCAGGTTTGGCTTGAACTTGCCGGGCCAGACGACGCTGCGCAGCTCGGGAGTGAAGGCGCGGAAGCCTGCTACAGTCACTGGAGCTCGTCGTGGAGGCGGGGCCTAACCTTGATATCCACGTGCCGCAGGCGCAGGCGGCACGCGGTCTTGACGCAGCGGTGCCGGGAGGCCCCGGGACTTCTTGGTAGCTTCCTTCTTTGTGTGCGGGCGCCCAGCGCGGTGGGTCACGCAGCGGGGCCGCGCATCTTGGTGCGAGGGTGTTGTCTTGGTGTGGAGGTGGTGGAGGCGCTCCGTGAGTGACATCACCCGCCGCTAGAGGTGGTCGAGGTAGTGAAAGGGACGGTGCAGGAGAGCCCCCAGCGGCGCTGACAAGCTCGATGATGCGGTCGAGCCAGTCGTCGTAGAGGTTGTTAACCAGGCGGTAGCGTAGGAGCTCACGCGCCATGATTAGCGTAGCCTGCCCGTCCGTGGCCGCACGACGAGCTTGGGAGGACGATCCAGCCCAAGTCAGCGACGGGGCCGCGGTGCGTCCGTCCCACCGCACGAAGGGGTGCAGCGATGAAGCCTGCTGCTCATTCGCTGTTGGGCCAGTGGCGGCGTTGGCAGCGGGTGATGGAGAACAACGGGGAGGTCCGCCAATGGGCACTGTCTAAGCGACGTGGGTGGCGAGGACAGCGTGACACTTAGCACGGGCTCAACGAGCGTCAGACATGGATGTGATGGAGAAGTGGTACGCGGATCGACGGATTCTGGGTTCCGACAAACCCTTGAGGTTGGAACACTAGGGTGCGCATGAAGATCTCTCTCCCCCGTGAGCCCACTCTCGCAACGATCTCTAAGCCCAGCTCGCCGAACCTGAAGAACAAGGGACACAAGGGTTTATACTGGTTCGGGCCACCGTCTTGGTGTAATACCCTATGTCTAGTGTGGTGTGGTGGATTGCCTTGTAGGCTGAGGATGAACAAGTACAAGGGATGAACAGCCTCCTCAGGAGAGGTGTTCTTGAGCTCGATGAGCTTGGGTGTGTGAGGATGGTATGGATGAGCCCCCTCTCTATGGTGGTGGAAAGTCCTATTTATAGAGGCCCTAGTCCTCTTCCCAAATATTAGGCGGGAAGGGATCCCACAACGTCCAATTTGAAGGGGGACAACTAGTCCAAGTTATCCTGACAAAAGGTGGTCTTCGCATGGCAAAGGCTCTGGTATTGACGCCGTTGTGGGCTCCACGGTAACCTCTGTCATGCCGTCGTGCTGGTCTTGGTCTCATTGCTTTTATAAAAGAAGATGGATATTCAAATTCAAAATAAAAAATGCATAAAGTAAAAGAAAGGCCCTCCGCAGAGGGAAGTAGGGATTTGTAGTGGTGCCAGAGCTCAAAGTGAAAAACTTAGAGATAAAAACATTTTGGGAGGTGTATCCATCCCACCAATGAAAACGACTTAGAGTTCCCAATACTTTCCATGCTAGATATATCATAGGCAGTTCCCAAACAGAAAATAAAGTTTATTCCTTTTCCACCATACTTTCACTTTCCATGGCTAACCATATCCACAGGTGCCTTCCATACCAACACTTTCCAAGGAATTTATTATTTGACAACATAAAGTAATATCATTTTTTTCATTTCGGGACAGGGCATCCCAAATACCTTTGCCTTACTCTCGTGCAATGACAAGTGAATAAACACTCATCATGAGAATAACACATCTAGCATGGAAAATATTAGCCATCCCTCACCGCTCTGCGAGCGAAATGAACAGACAAAAGGGAAGTTTATTTTGAAAATTAGAGATTGCACATGCAAATTTGCTTAGAACGGCAAAAGAATACCGCAAATAGGTAGATATAGTGGACTCATGTGGCAAAACTCGGTTAAAGGTTTTTGGATGCAGAAGTAGAGATCATACTCAGTGCAAAATGAAGGCTAGCAAAAGATTAAGAAGCGACCAACCAAGAAACGGATAATCTCATAAGCAAGCATTAAGCATAATTAACATTGAATAATGCACCACAAGTAGGATATAATTTCTGTCAGATTCTGGGTTCCGGCAAACCCTTGAGATTCGAACACCGGGGTGCGCATGAAGATCTCTCTCCCCCGCGAGCCCACTCTCGCAACGATCTCTAAGCCCACCTCACCAAACCCGAAGAACAAGGGACACAAGGGTTTATACTGGTTCGGGCCACCATCGTGGTGTAATAGCCTACTCCAGTGTGGTGTGGTGGATTCCCTTGTAGGCTGAGGATAAACAAGTACAAGGGATGAACAGCCGCCTGAGGAGAGGTGTTCTTGAGCTCGATGAACTTGTGTGTGTGAGGATGGTCTGGATGATCCCCCCTCTCTATGGTGGTGGCAAGTCCTGTTTATAGAGGCCCTGGCCCTCTTCCCAAATATTAGGTGGGAAGGGATCCCACAACGGCCAATTTGAAGGGGGGCAACTAGTACAAGTTATCCTGAGAAAAGGTGGTCTTCGCCTGGCAAAGGCTATGGTGGTGACGCCATTGTGGGCGACGCGGTGACCGCCTTCCTACCGTCCTGCTGGTCTTGGTCTTGTTGCATTGATATGGAAACCTTTGCCCGATGCCTCGGGACTCCTCGCCTGCGCTTGCGTCTTTAGCACCAACGAGGCGGTGAGTACTCTGTGCCCGCTGGCGCCCGCTCGGCCTTGGTCGACATGGCTCACATCATGCGCTCCTCGCGAGGTGCCCCTTTTATATACATCTCCATCCCTCGGGAGCTAGCCTAGGGAGGCTACCATTGAGGAGGTCTTGCATCGTCTGCCTTGCGAGGCTTGGCCCCTCACGAGGGTCTTGAATGGTTGCTGATGAAGATGGGCCGTACCAGGGCGCTGGTGGAGCCACGCCCTGGGCCGCAAGCAAGTCTGGGTACCCCCATTCCCAGGACGCTGACAATTTCATTGCATGACTATTGACTTCCGTGCTTGCATAGGGAATCACAAACCTTAACACCAGTATTCTTACTAAAGCATAATTACTCATCAACATAACTCACATATCACATCATCATATCTCAAAACTATTACTAAGAATCAAGTTTATTTTGTCCAATGATCTTCATGAAAGTTTTTATTATATCCTTCTTGGATATCTATCACTTTAGGACTAATTTTCATGTGTTGCTTTTCATAAGCTCAAACAAATATAAGTGAAGATCATGAGCATAATATTTCTTTGTTTCTCTCAAATTAATTTAAGTGAAGCAAGAGAGTTACTAACTCTCAAATAAATCTAAGTGAAGCAAGAGAGAATTTCTTGAAAAATACTAAAGCACACCATGCTCAAAAAGATATAAATGAAGCACTAGGGAAGTCCATAGCTCATAAAAAAATTAAGTGAAGCATAGAGAGCAATTCTAACAAGTCCTGGCATAATTTTGACTCTCTCAAATAGGTGTGTCCAGCAAGGGATCAAGACTTAAAACACAAAATAAAACAAGCAAGCACTCATATCATACAAGACGCTCCAAGCAAAACACATAGTATGTGACGAATAAAAATATAGCTTCAAGTAAAATAACGATGGTCTTTAGAAGAAAGAGGGGATGCCACTCGGGGGCATCCCCAATCTTAGTTGGTTGCTCATTTTTAGATAATAGCTTGGGATGTGGGGGAATCCCCATGCTTAGGCTCTTCTACTCCTTATTCCTTCATCCATCGTAAGATAACCCTTGTGGGCCCCCCGTGACCCTCCTGACCTAATTCTTTCGCCTATATATTCCCAAATATCCCCAAACCACCAGAGGCATCGATGAAAACACTTTTCCACCACCGCAACCTTCTGTATCCGTGAGATCCCATCTAGGGACCTTTTTCGGCACCCTGCCGGAGGGGGTTTCGATCACGGAGGTCTTCTACATCAACACTATTGCCCTTCCGATGAAGCGTGAGTAGTTTACCATAGACCTACGGGTCCATAGCTAGTAGCTAGATGGCTTATTCTCTCTCTTTGATTCTCAATACCATGTTCTCCTCGATGTTCTTGGAGATCTATCTGATGTAATCTTCTTTTGCGGTGTGTTTGTCGAGATCTGATGAATTGTGGATTTATGATCAACTTATCTATGAAGATAATTTGAACCAACTCTAAATTCTTTTATGCATGATATGATACCTTTGTAATTCTCTTCGAACTATCGGTTTGGTTTGGCCAACTATATTGGTTTTTGTTGCAATGGGAGAACTGCTTAGCTTTGGGTTCAATCTTGCGGTGTCCTTTCCCACTAACAGTAGGGGCAGCAAGGTGAACGAAATATTCCCTAGAGGAAATAATAAAGTTGTTATTTATATTTCCTTATATCATGATAAATGTTTATTATTCATGCTAGAATTGTATTAACCGGAAACTTGATACATGTGTGGATACATAGGCAAAACACAGTGTCCCTAGTAAGCCTCTACTAGACTAGCTCATTGATCAAAGATGGTTAAGTTTATTAACCATAGATATGTGTTGTCATTTGATGAACGGGATCACATCATGAGGAGAATGATGTGATGGACAAGACCCATCTGTTAGCCTAGCATAATGATCGTTAAGTTTTATTGCTATTGCTTTCTTCATGACTTATACATATTCCTTTGACTATGAGATTATGCAACTCCCGAATACCGGAGGAACACTTTGTGTGCTATAAAACGTAACAACGCAATTAGGTGATTATAAAGAAGCTCTATATGTGTCTCCAAAGGTGTTTCTTGGGTTGGCATGGAACAAGATTAGGATTTGTCACTCTGTGTAGCGGAGAGGTATCTCTGTGCCCTCTCGGTAATGCACATCACTATAAGCCTTGCAAGAAATGTGACTAATGAGTTAGTTATGGGATGATGCATTACGGAACAAGTAAAGAGACTTGCCTATAACGAGATTGAACTAGGTTCAGGGATTTTTCGGAGTGCCGGGAGGCTACGGAAACCCCCCAGGAAAGTTATTGGGCCTAATGGGCCATAGTGGAGGAGAGGAGATAGGCCACAGGAGATGGGGGCGCGTCCCCCCTCTCTATTGGAAGGAAAGGGGGGGCGAATCCTACTAGGAACGGAGTCCTAGTAGGACACCCCCCATGGCACGCCCCCTTGGCCAGCCACCTCCTCCTTCCCCTCTTTATATACAAAGGCGAGGGGGACCTGAGGGAGTCATGGATTACGGGGTCCTCGAGAGTCCGGCCCATGTGTTGTCAGCTGGACTTATGGGCCGTGAAGATACAAGGTAGAAGGCCTTCCCCCGTGTCTGGATGGGACTCTCCTTTGTGTGGACGGCAAGTTTGGTGTCTGGATGCATAGTTTGCTTTCTCTGTAAACTGACTCTGTACAACCGTAGGCCCCTCCGGTATCTATATAAACCGAAGGGGTTAGTCCGTAGAGGCTACCAGAATTCATATAAGATAGACATCTATGGCTTAGCCATTACGATCTCGAGGTAGATCAACTCTTCTAACCTGTATACCCATCAAATACAATCAAGCATGACGTAGGGTTTTACCTCCATTAAGAGGGCCTGAACATGGGTAAACATCGTGTCCTTCTTGTCTCCTGTTACCTTTGATCCTCAGACGCACAGTTCGGGACCCCCTACCCGAGATCGGCCGGTTTTGACACCAAGATTGGTGATTTCATTGAGAGTTCCACTGTGCCGTCGACAGAAGGTTCGATGCCTTGTTCGATCATCAACAACGATGATGTTTCGGGGGAAACTTTCCTCCCCGGTCAAATTTTTGTGTTGGGAAACTCTGTGTGCCAACTCAATTGGCCACCTCAAACAGATCGACAGCTACACCCCTGGTCAACAAATCAGTTTTGGGAACCTGAATTAAGTCATTGACATCCGAGGAGATTTGTTCTTTGAAGGGTTCGTGGCCCCGACCACCGCTCTGTCCTTAGATCCGGAGAAAACTGTCGGGTCCGAAGATGGGAGTTTGGAGCCCGTCGGACTCTCTGCTATGAAGCCCACTACCAGAGATCTGGAGGCGATTGTGTCCTTAGCAAGCCTGGAGTCAGACTGGGTTCCCCCTATCGTTGGAAAGCCGGACTCGCACCTGGACTCTAGCTCCCAACTCTCGAAGTCCATGCCAAATGAGCATGGCCTGGAGGCTTTTGCCCTGGCTAGCTCCGCAGGCTCTCATTTCCCCGTCCAAACCTTGCTCTTAAACAAGGCTCTGGACTAAATGCGATCCCTCGCCATTACAGAGGGATCACATTCGAACTATGCCCAGCCCGGATTAGGGGTTGAGAGCAGGGAATTTTACGTCCCACCGACAACCCACTTCATAGACACCGTCGAAGACTTAACCGACATGCTGAATTACACCCCCGAAGACATCGACGGCATGGACGACGATGCCGGAGATGAACAAGTACAAGACCCGCCGTTTACCGAACGTTGGACGGCCATCTCCACATAAGACGTGTATATGGTGGATACACCCAAAGAGGATGACAGCGAAGGAAGGAAGGATCCGGTTGAGGACAAACTTGCTGAGGCACCACTGAAGCGTTCACGCCAGCGACGCTGCTCAAAATCACGTCATGAAAAAGACAGTAATACCGGCACAGGAGACAATAGCACTCCAGAGAACGCCGAAGACCCCGGAACCCCCGTCGAGCCCGCATCCGAACAGGGTGATGGGGAGGAGGGGTAAGTTAACCATGACGATCCGAGAAAGAGGACTCGGAAGATAGCAACTATTTACTGGTCTTCGAGGATGATGTCAGCCTCGACAACGGAGATTTCATCATGCCAGAGGAACCCCTCGAGCAGGAGCGCTTTAAGCGCCAACCAATCGCCACTTCGAGAAGCCTAAAAAAGAAGCAGCAACAGCTCCAAGCCGAACAAGATACACTCAACGACAGATGGACCCAGGTCCTAGCTGCCGAAGAATATGGCCTCCAATGCCCAACAAAGAATTATTTGAAGCGTCGGCTACTACCACAATTTGATGAGCAGGCCCTCAAGCCAATACCGTTAAGACACGACCGCGCTGATGAACCAGACCGACCACCACATGGGCGAGATAAAGCGGCCATCTATGCCAAACACGAACCCGCACCACCTCGCCGTAGAGGCAGAGAGACGGAGGCTCGAGGATACACCTACGATCTACGAAAGGACCTTGACAATATAGCAGGCGAAGCCAGATCAATCTATGGATCAAGGGCGCATGCTGCAACACAAGAAGACGGCCATCAGGTCTAGCACGATAGGCATAACCTCACCTAGGCCGAAAACCGCATACGGATGTCATCCGAACTCCGTCGTGACGTTGCCCGGTACAGAAGCGCTGCACACCCCTTATGCTTCACCGATGAGGTAATGCATCACCAGTTCCGAGAAGGCTTTAAACCCGTAAACATTGAATCATATGATGGCACGACAGATCCCATGGTATGGATTGAAGATTTCCCTCTCCATATGCACATGGCTCACGGTGACGATCTCCATGCCATCAAATGTCTCCCTTTAAAGCTAAAAGGACCGGCACAACACTTGTTAAACAGCCTCCCAGAGAACTCTATTTGTAGCTGGGAAGATTTGGAAGATGCCTTTAGAGACAACTTCTAAGGTACCTATGTCCGGCCTCCAGACATCGCTGACCTTAGTCATATAGTCCAGCAACCCGGAGTGTCAGCCCGAAAACTCCGGACCAGGTTCTTAATTAAAAAGAACCAAATTGTCGATTATCCGGACGCTGAAGCCCTCGCAGCCTTTAAACATAGCTTCCGTGACAAATGGCTCGCCCAACACCTCGTCCAAGAAAAACCGAAGTCCATGGCAGCTCTTACCACACTCATGACCCGCTTTTGCACGGGAGAAGACAACTGGCTAGCTCGTAGAAGCAACAGCACCAGCGACCCTGGCACCTCCGAAGCCAGAGATGGCAACGGTAGGCCACGACGCAACAAACACAAGCGTCGAAGCAACAATGAAGATACCGAAGACTCGACAATCAACGCCGGATTCAGTGGCTCTAAACTTGGTCAGCAGAAGAAGTCATTCAAAGGAACCAAAGATGGTCCATCTAGTTTGGACAGAATAGTCGATCGGCCTTGCCAGATTCATGGCACCCTTGACAAGCCTGCCAATCATACCAATAGAAATTGTTGGGTCTTTAAATAGGCCGGTAAGCTCAACACCGAACATAAGGGGAAGGATCCGCCTAGCGAGGATAACGATGAGCCTCGCCCATCGAACACAGGGGGCAAAAGAAATTTCCCCCCGAGGTAAAAACAGTGAATATGATCTACGTCACTCATATCCCAAAGCGGGAGCGCAAGCGTGCAATAAGGGACGTCTACGCCATAGAGTCAGTCACCCCAAAATTCAACCCACGGTCGGCCTGCCCGATCACTTTTGATTGCAGAGACCATCCGACCAGTATACGTTATGGAGGTTCGGCAACATTGGTCCTCAAACATCGCTGGATTCCATCTCACGCTAGTTCTCATGGACAGCGGCAGCAGTCTTAACCTGCTTTATCAGCACACTATCCGTAAAATGGGTATCGATCCGTCAAGGATCAAGCATACCAAAACCACCTTTAAAGGAGTAATACCCGACGTGGAGGCTTGCTGCACAGGGTCAATAATGCTGGAACTAGTATTCGGCTCACTCGATAATTTCCGAAGCGAAGATATGATCTTCGACATCGTCCCCTTCCGCAGTGATTATCATGCACTGCTCGGACGAATTGCTTTCGCCCACTTTAATGTAGTCCCGCACTATGCTTATCTCAAGCTCAAGATGCCCGGACCATGCGGTGTTATAATAGTCAATGGAAATATGGAGTGCTCCCTCTGTACTGAGGAGCATACCGCAGCCCTCGCAGCTGAGGTACAAGGTGGTCTTATTAAGCCGAATACTTCATCGGTCATCAAGCCCCCAGACACTGTCAAATGAGTCTGGTCTACCCTGCAGAACGACAGTTCGGTTCATCCCAAACTGGACTAGCAATTTGGCCTCCGTCAAAACCCTCACCTAATCGCAACAGACGTACCGCATGTGCATAACTACGCACTAAAAATACCATGGGCAAGGACAGAGGCACACTAAGGACAAAGTCCACAATACGGCTCGACCCTATTCGGACCTTAATCTTCTTCTTCTCCCTTTATTCTCTTTCCTCTCTTATTTCAGGTTCTTCAAAACCTATATCATTTTTCGGTGGTACAAGGGCCCTCTCCCAGACCCCGTCTATATGTACGATCTTTGATCCTCTCAAAGGATCCTTCACCAAGGTGAAAAGCGGCGCAGACGTGCAGTGAAATGTCCAAAGGATCTTCAAGACCACCTTCTTTAGGACCTGTATCCAGCTTTCCCTTGTTCACAAATTCTTGGCATGTAAAATAGCCTTGATGTATATGGCATTCTCTGTAAGAGCACGTTTTGACGTATCAGTCAGACTATAGTGGAAACAACTTGGTCCAACCCTATTCGGTATTAGCTTATTTCATAATCTGTATTCCCTCTTCACGTCAGATTGACATAATACACCTCGGCATAAATTGCTAGGGGCTATATTTGGCCACGTGTATTTTTCAAAAACAAAAAGTTCGAACACTTTTATAGTATACTTCGGCGTCCGAATACTGCATTATATGCATTGGCTCAGAATCATGTCTTTGGTCAATAGTTGGGTTGTCCGGCTCCTGTGGTTACCACCTTATGTTCCGCTTGTTCGGCTAAGGTAGTAAAGGGAGAACTACTGCGATTGTGTTTCTGGTTCGGCCGGTCAAACACCTCAGTAGGGAAAGCCGAAAACTGACTGTCATGATATAGCGAGAGCTGGTCAATGGTTCGGCGACTTACTAAAACTTTTGCAATTTTTTCCGTATCATACGAAGGACTGACCTCCACCCAGTCAAGCACCTAAGACATCCAAGTTCGGATAGCCGCACACACACCAGGGGCTAGCTCATAGTCCCATTGTCAAACTCCTATGGCTAAGTGAGAATGATAAAGCCGCATAGTCTGATTGCCTGGTTCGCTCCACAATCACCTCCTTTATGGACCAAGACGTTGGGTCAAGAGTGGTCATGTGCTATTCCAAAGACCCCCGTAGTATCTACATGGGGGCTGATGCCGACAACTGGCAAAGTTTTAGATATAAAAACGGCCGCACGGGAGGAAAATAATTTCAGATAAAGGCACAAATATATTACAAAAGCCTTGGTTCATAAAACAAAGTCTAGGGCAACCCAGATACATTCAATCAAACATGACATCTTTCGAGCATTGACCCTCTATCAAACGGACACCCTCTAGGACATCTTCAAAATAATTCTTCGGTTTGCGGTGGTCCTTGCCTTCAGGTGGACCCTCATCCGCCACGACGGCGGCCTTCATCTTTGCCCAGTGCATCTTGGCACGTGCAAAAGCCATCGGTGCACCCTCAATGCACGAAGAGCGCTTCACAGCTTCAATTCGGGGTAGGGCATTGGCGAGCTGCTTGGCCAGTCCGAAGTAGCTGCTAGGAATGGGTTCGGCTGGCCATAGCCGGACTACGATGTCCTTCATAGCCATGCCGGACATCATATACAGCCCCGCCAGTTGCATCATCTGGTCATTCAACAGTGATGGACGTTCCGGCGCCAGGTACTGCGACCAGAAGACTTTCTCCGTCGTGTTCCCCTCATCGGCCCGGAAAAACTTCGCAGCGTCGGCGGCGCTCTTTGGAAGATCTGCAAACACGTCCGAAGAACTCCATAGTTGAGTAAGCAGGGCATATTTTTAACTGCCGAATTTACTCTGCAAAAGAAAGGGCTTACCCGCCACTATTTGTTCAGCCTACTTGATCTCCTCGCAAGCCGCTCGGGACTCAGTCCGCGCCTCCTTGGCCTCTTGGAGAGGCTTGGTGAGCTCGACTGCTTGGGCCTTATTCTTCTCCTCCAAGGCCTCACACTTACCGGCAGCATCCTCGAGCTCTTGCTCGACTTCGGTCACCCTCTCCTCATACTGGCGGCGGGTGGCCTGCTCGGCCTTTAAGTTTGCAGCCGCTTTACTCACCCTCGCCTGCTCTTTGGCTTGCGACAGGGCACCCTTGAGGGTCTCAACCTCGGCCGCACCACCTGCAATCATTTACATGACAAAGTGTGTGAGTTTAAACTCCACATTCACATATTATTTCAGTCGTATAAACAACCTTTTAAATAACATACCTTGCGCCTCATCGAACCGCTTGTTAATGCGGCAGAGGTCATCATCGGCTAGCTTCAGCTTCCGCTTGAGTTTGGAAACTTCAGCAGCCTGGGCAGCGCCACAAATAGGGAAGCATGTTCATTTAATAGATATGTACGTCACCTCCTACGATAATCATTTGATCTTCTGTTCGGCTTTTTTCCAAAACCAAACAGAGTCTCAGGGTCTACTATCTATATACACGCATATTTCCTTCATATGAAAAAGCATCTTACGTCGCATACCTCAAAGCCCGTCAGTGATGACCCACAAGTATAGGGGATCTATCATAGTCCTTCCGATAAGTAAGAGTGTCAAACCCAACGAGGAGTAGAAGGAAATGATAAGCGGTTTCCAGCAAGGTATTCTCTGCAAGTACTGAAATAAGTGGTAATAGATAGTTTTGTGATAGGATAATTTGTAACGAGCAACAAGTAACAAAAGTAAATAAAGTGCAGCAAGGTAGCAAAGGACAAGCCTGGACAAACTCTTATATGATGTAAAGCGCTCCCGAGGACACATGCGAATATCGTCAAGCTAGGTTTCATCACGTTCATATGATTCACGTTCGGTACTTTGATAATTTGGTATGTGAGTGGACCGGTGCTTGGGTGCTTCCCTTACATGGACAAGCATCCCACTTATGATTAACCTCTATTGCAAGCATCCGCAACTAAAACAAAAGCATTAAGGTAAACCTAACCATAGGATGAAACATATGGATCCAAATCAGCCCCTTATGAAGCAACGCATAAACTAGAGTTTAAGCTTCTGTCACTCTAGCAACCCATCATCTACTTATTACTTCCCAATGCCTTCCTCTAGGCCCAAATAATGGTGAAGTGTCATGTAGTCGACGCTCACATAACACCACTAGAGGAGAGACAACATACATCTCATCAAAATATTCAACGAATACCAAATTCACATTACTACTAATAGCAAGACTTCTACCATGTCCTTAGGAACAAAAGTAACTACTAACAAAGCATAAACATGTTCATAATCAGAGGGGTATTAATATGCATATAGGATCTGAACATATGATCTTCCACCAATTAAACCAAGTAGCATCAACTACAAGGAGTAATTAACACTACTAGCAACCTACTAGCACCAATCCTGGACTTGGAGACAAGAATTGGATACAAGAGATGAACTAGTGTTTTGAGAGGAGATGGTGCTGATGAAGATGTTGATGGAGATTTCCCTCTCCCAATGAGAGGAGCGTTGGTGATGACGATGGCGATGATTTCCCCCTCCGGGAGCGAAGTTTCCCCGGCAGAATAGCTCCGCCAGAGCCCTAGATTGGTTCTGCCAAGGTTCCACCTCGTGGCGGCGGAGTTTCGTTCGAGAAGATGCCTTATTGTTTTTTCCCATCGAAAGACTTCATATGGCAGAAGATGGCCACCGGAGGGCCACCAGGGGGGCCACGAGGTAGGGGGGCGCGTCCAGGGGGTAGGGCGCGCCCCCACCCTCGTGGGCAGGGTGTGGCCCCCCTAGTGAAGTTCTTTCTCTCAGTATTTTTATATATTTGGAAAACGTCTTCCGTGAAGTTTCAGGACTTTTGGAGCTGTGCAGAATAGGTCTCTAATATTTGCTCCTTTTCCAGCCCAGAATCCCAGCTACCAGCATTCTCCCTCTTTATGTAAACCTTGTAAAATAAGAGAGAATAGGCATAAGTATTGTGACATAATGTGTAATAATAGCCCATAATGCAATAAATATCGATATAAAAGCATGATGCAAAATGGACGTATCAACTCCCCCAAGCTTAGACCTCGCTTGTCCTCAAGCGAAAAGCCGAAATCGAAAAATATGTCCACATGTTTAGAGATAGAGGTGTCGATAAAAATAAAATACGGACATGAGGGCATCATGATCATTCTTAAAACAACAACTTATATAATTCTTGCCATATGATTTCTTATGCTTAGAGTAATAATTCAATCACAATCTCAAGTATGAATAGTAAACTTCATTAAAAACTAACAAACTATAATCTCAGTCATTGGAGCAATTGCAATTTATCATAACATAGGAAAGAGTCAATGTATAAGAGCTTTTCAGCAAGTCCACATACTCAACTATCATATAGTCTTTCACAATTGCTGACACTCACGCAATACTTATGGGTATGGAGTTTTAATCGGACACAGAGAAAGATATGGGCTTATAGTTTTGCCTCCCAACGTTTTACCTCAAGGGTAATGTCAACAGTAATAGTTCATGAAAACACACATCCAATTAGCCATATATACCAGGATCATTCCAACATACTATGCTTGGCAAAGGATAAAATGTAAAAAGGAAGGGTGAAGATCACTATGACTCTTATGCAATGTAGGAGATAAAAGTAAAAGATAAGCCCTTCGCAGAGGGAAGCAGAGGTTGTCATGCGGTTTTATAGTTGGATGCACAAAATCTTAGTGTGAAAGAACATCACTTTATATTGCCACTTGTGATATGGACCTTTATTATGCAGTCTGTCGCCTTTATTTCTTCCATATCACACGATCGTATCAAGCTTATTTTCTCCCACACTAATAAATCATACATATTTAGAGAGCAATTTTTATTTCTTGCACCGATGACAACTTACTTGGAGGATCTTACAAAATCCATAGGTAGGTATGGTGGACTCTTATGGCAAAACTGGTTTAAGGGTATTTGGAAGCACAAGTAGTATCTCTACTTGGTGCAATGAATTTGGCTAGCATGAGGGGGAAAGGAAAGCTCAACATGTTGGAGGATCCAAGACAATATAATTTATCTCAGATGTAAGAAAACATAACCCATTACGTTGTCTTCCTTGTCCAATGTCAACTCTTTAGCATGTCATATTTTAATGAGTGCTCACAATCATAAAAGATGTCCAAGATAGTATATTTATATGTGAAGACCTCTCTTTCTTTATTACTTCCTATTAATTGCAACGATGACCAAAACTATGTTTGTCAACCCTCAACAACTTTTATTCATCATACTTCTTCTATGTGAGCTCATTACTCTCCATAAGACTCACATGATCTCTTTGTTTCTTTTTATTTCTTTCTCTTTTCTTTTATTCCCTTAGGATCATGGAAAAATAATCAAGCCCTTGAATCAACACTAATCTTTATTAAATAGCTCACGGACTCGATTACATAGAAGGATTATAAAGCAAAACTCACTACTAGATCATACTAAGAACTTTTATTCTACTAGATCAAGATATTATCGAAAGGATCGAACTAAGAAAAACGGTAAAGATAAAAGTGATGGTGATATGATACTGGGGCACTCCCCCAAGCTTGGCAGTTGCCAAGGGGAGTGCCCATACCCATGTGATTATGTCTCTCTTTTTCAGGGATGGTGATGTGATGTTCTTGGCAATGATGCCCCTCAAGATACGATTCTCCTCCTTGAGCTTGTTGACTTGCTGCTTGAGGTCCATTATTTCCTTTCGGAGTTTTCCTGTAACAGCCAAAGCTCCCTGCACCCAAGGATGCTGCATAGCTACGGGAGAACCAGTGACACTCTTTTTCATATTCTCATAAGAAAGAAATCTAACATTGGAAGGGATAACCGAGTTTGGAATAGCCGAGCTCTGTTGTTCTCCCATTGTGAATCCAGCTTGGAGGCGGGAAGTGACTTCTTGATCATCTTCCATGGCATCTATCCTCTTCAAATCAGCCTCCATCTCTTACTCCGTTGCTGGCCCAAAGAGGTCAGCATTGTTGTTTGTCGTTGATCTCGGTGCCGGATGAGACACCCGGCTCTCCCCGACTGACTCTTGCGAAGACATCTTTCTCTAATCTGCAGCAGCAACAACTCGAAACACAAATAGAGGATAATTGCGTGATACGGTAGTCAAAACCTTGGGGATATTATATAATGAATTTTTACCGACCAAATACGTGTCGTGTACGAAAACGGAGTCCTGAGAGCACACGAGGTAGGGGGCGCGCCCAGGGGGGTAGGGCGCGCCCTCCACCCTCGTGGAGCCCTCATGTCCTTCCCGGACTGCTTCTTATTTTTCTATTTTTCTAAATATTCCAAAACGGAGAAATATTGCCTTAAAAACTGTTTTGGAGTTGGTTTACTTACCGTACCACATACCTATTCCTTTTCGGAGTCTGAAACATTCCGGAAAGTGTCCCTTATGTATTCCTCAGGGGTTACGGTTTCAATAACATTGGTTTCAACATTTATGGGATTACCTGAGATATAATGTTTGATTCTTTGACCGTTCACCACCTTCGGATTTGTGCCTTCAAAGTTGTTTATTTTCATGGCACCGGAACGATAGACCTCCTCGATAATGTAAGGACCTTCCCATTTAGGGAGAAGTTTTCCTGCAAAAAATCTTAAACGAGAGTTGTATAGCAATACGTAATCACCTACATCAAATTCACGCTTTTGTATCCTTTTATCATGCCATCTTTTAACTTTTTCTTTAAACAACTTGGCATTTTCGTAGGCTTCGGTTCTCCATTCATCAAGTGAGGTAATATCAAATAAACTCTTCTCACCAGCAAGTTTAAAATCATAATTGAGTTCTTTAATACCCCAATATGCCTTGTGTTCTAGTTCGAGAGGTAAGTGACATGCTTTTCCATAGACCATTTTATACAGAGACATACCCATAGGATTTTTATATGCAGTTCTATAGGACCGTAATGCATCATCAAGTTTCTTGGACCAATTCTTTCTAGATCTATTGACAGTCTTTTGCAAAATTAATTTGAGTTCTCTATTACTCAATTCTACTTGACCACTAGACTGTGGGTGATAAGGAGATGCAATTCTATGATTGACATCATATTTAGCAAGCATTTTACGGAAAGCACCATGAATAAAATGTGAACCACCATCAGTCATTAAATATCTAGGGACTCCAAATCTTGGAAACATAACTTCTTTAAGCATTTTAATAGAAGTGTTATGATCATCACTACTACTTGGAATAGCTTCTACCCACTTAGTAACGTAATCAACAACAACTAGAATGTGTGTATAACCATTAGAGGAAGGAAAAGGTCCCAAACATCAAATGGTTCAATAACAAGTGAATAATTCATAGGCATTTCTTGACATCTACTAATATTACCAATTCTTTGACATTCATCACAAGATAGGACAAACTTACGGGCATCCTTGAAGAGAGTAGGCCAATAAAAACCAGATTGCAGTACCTTATGGGCAGTTCTATCTCCAGCATGGTGTCCTCCATAAGCATCGGAGTGACACTTGCGTAGGATCTGTTCCTATTCATGCTCAATTACACAACGTCTAATAACACCATCTACTCCTTCTTTATAAAGATGTGGGCCATCCCAAAAGTAATGCCTCAAATCATAGAACAACTTTATCTTTTGCTGGTATGTGAAACTAGCTGGTATAAACTTAGCAATAATGTAATTAGCATAATCAGCATACCATGGAGCAGTATGAGAAGTATTTATGACATTTAATTGCTCATAAGGAAAGCTATCATCAATAGGAAGTGGGTCATCAAGCACATTTTCTAACCTAGACAAGTTGTCTGCAATGGGGTTCTCAGCTCCCTTTCTATCAACAATATGTAAGTCAAATTCTTGTAGCAAGAGAACCCATCTAATAAGTCTAGGTTTAGCATCTTTCTTTTCCATAAGATATTTAATAGCAGCTTGATCAGTGTGAATAGTTACTTTCGAATCAACAATATAAGGTCTGAACTTATCACAAGCAAAAACAACTGCTAAGAATTCCTTTTCAGTAGTAGCATAATTTCTCTGAGCATTGTCTAGAGTTTTACTAGCATATTGAATAACATTTAATTTCTTATCAACTCTTTGTCCTAGAACAACACCTATAGCATAATCACTGGGATCACACATAATTTCAAAGGGTAAATTCCAATCAGGTGGCTGAACAATAGGTGCAGAGATCAATGCTTTCTTAAGTATTTCAAATGCTTCTACACAATCATCATCAAAGACAAATGGTATATCTTTTTGTAATAAATTGGTCAGAGGCCGAGAAAGTTTTGAGAAGTCCTTAATAAACCTCCTATAAAATCTGGCATGGCCAAGGAAACTTCTTATACCTTTGATGTCCTTGGGACATGGTATCTTCTCAATAGCATCAACTTTGGCTTTATCAACTTCAATACCTCTTTCAGAAACTTTATGCCCCAAGACAATACCTTCATTTACCATAAAGTGGCACTTTTCCCAATTCAAGACAAGATTAGTTTCTTCACATCTCTGCAAAACTCAATCAAGGTTGCTCAAGCAATCATCAAAAGAAGATCCATAGACGGAAAAGTCGTCCATGAAAACCTCACAAATCTTTTCACAAAAGTCAGAGAATATAGCCATCATGCATCTTTGGAAGGTAGCAGGTGCATTACATAAACCAAAAGGCATACGTCTATAAGCAAAAGTACCAAAAGGGCATGTAAAAGTAGTCTTTGATTGATCCTTAGCTGACACAGGTATTTGAGAGAAACCAAAATAACCATCTAGAAGGCAAAAATGTGTATGTTTGGATAAAATTTCTATGATTTGATCAATAAAAGGTAAGGGGTAATGATCCTTTTTAGTAGCCTTATTTAATTTGCAGAAATCAATTACCATCCTATAACCTGTAATAATTCTTTGAGGGATCAATTCATCTTTATCATTAGGAACAACAGTAATACCTCCCTTCTTAGGGACACAATGGACAGGACTTACCCACTGACTATCAGCAACGGGATAGATTATACCTACCTCAAGGAGCTTTAGTATTTCCTTTCTTACCACTTCTTTCATTTTAGGATTCAGCCGGCGTTGATGATCACGAACTGGTTTAGCATCTTCTTCTAAATTAATTTTATGTTGACATAAAGTGGGACTAATGCCCTTAAGATCATCAAGAGTATACCCAATAGCAGCACGGGGCTTCTTCAGAGTTTTCAATAATCTCTCTTCCTCATGCTCTGAAAGTTAGCACTAATAATAACATGATATATCTTTTTCTCATCAAGATAAGCATATTTAAGAGTATCTGGTAATGGTTTAAGCTCAAACACGGGATCACCCTTGGGTGGAGGAGGATCCCCTAGGATTTCAACAGGTAAATTGTTTTTCAGAATAGGTTCCTGTTTAAAGAATACTTCATCGAAATCCCTTCTTTCATTCATAAACATGTCATTTTCATGGTCTAGCAAGTATTGTTCTAAAGGATCACTAGGAGGTACGGCAATAGAAGCAAGACCAATAATTTCATCCTTACTAGGTAATTCTTCTTCATGGTGTTGTCTACTAAATTTAGAGAAATTAAATTCATGAGTCGTATCATCTAAACCAGCAGTAACAACATCCCTTTTGCAATCTATGGTAGCATTAACAGTATTTAAGAAGGGTCTACCAAATATAATGGGACAAAAGCTATTTTGTGGGGAACGAAGAACAAGAAAATCAGCAGGATATTTAGTTTTCCCACACAAGACTTCAACATCTCTAAAAATTCCCATTTGTGAAATAGCATCTCTATTGGCAAGTTTAATTGTGACATCAATATCTTCTAAGTCAGCAGGTGCAATATCATTCATAATTTCTCTATATAAGTTAATAGGTATTGCACTAGCACTAGCACCCATATCACACAAGCCATGATAACAATGATCTCCTAATTTTAACAGAAATAACAGGCATGCCTACCACAGGTCTAGGTTTATCTTTAGCACATGGTTTAGCAATTCTAGCAGTTTGATCACAGAAATAAATAACATGCCCATCAATATTATGAGACAAGAGATCTTTAACAATAGCAATATTAGGTTCAACTTTAACTTGCTCAGGAGGTGTATAAGTTTTAATATTGCTTTTACGAACTACGGTTGAAGCTTTAGCATGATCCTTTATCCTAATTGGGAAAGGTGGTTTCTCAAAATAAGAAGTAGGAACAATAGGATCATTATAAGTGACAATCTTTTCTTCAACTTTAATAGGTGCAACTACTTTTACTTCTATGGGAGGATTATATTTAAACCACTTCTCCTTGGGGAGATCAACATAAGTAGCAAAAGATTCACAGAAAGAAGCTACTATCTTAGAGTCAAGTCCATATTTAGTGCTAAATTTATGAAAAATATCGGTATCCGTAAAATATTTAACACAATCAAAACTAGGTGTCATACCTGACTCCTTACCTTTGTCGAGGTCCCAATCTTCAGAGTTGTGTTTAATTCTTTCCAATAAATCCCATTTGAATTCAATAGTCTTCATCATAAAGGAGCCAGCACAAGAAGTATCAAGCATGGTGCGATTGTTATCAGATAGTCGAGCATAAAAATTTGGAATAATCATTTCTCTTGAGAGCTCATGATTGGGGCATGAATACAACATTGATTTAAGCCTCCCCCAAGATTGAGCGATGCTTTCTCCTTCGCGAGGCCAAAAATTATATATGTAATTGCGATCACGATGAACAAGATGCATAGGATAAAACTTCTGATGACATTCCAATTTCAATCGTTTGTAATTCCAAGACCTCATATCATCTCGTAGCCTATACCATGTCGATGCATCTCCCTTCAAAGATAAAGGGAAGACCTTCTTCTTAACAACATCTCCGGGTATACCTGCAAGCTTAAATAATCCACAAACTTCATCCACATATATTAGATGCTCATAGGGATGTTTTGTTCCATCTCCTAAAAAAGGATTAGCTAGCAGTTTTTCTATCATACCTGAAGGAATTTCAAAGCTGACATTTTCATTTTCATATTCATTTTCAGTAGGTTGAGTAGGTTGAGGAGAAACTCTTTGCTCTACTGGTTGGGGTGAAGATACCCCGAACAAGCCCCTCAGAGGATTACTTTCCATAGTAACAAGTGACAGTAAATTTCAGCACACTATATAAATGTTTCCTTACCAAATTCCACCTACCAAAGGTGCTTCACTCCCCGGCAATGGCGCTAGAAAAGAGTCTTGATGACCCTCAAGTATAGGGGATCTATCGTAGTCCTTTCGATAAGTAAGAGTGTCGAACCCAACGAGGAGCAGAAGGAAATGATAAGCGGTTTCTAGCAAGGTATTCTCTTCAAGTACTGAAATAAGTGGTAACAGATAGTTTTGTGATAGGATAATTTATAACGAGCAACAAGTAACAAAAGTAAATAAAGTGCAGCAAGGTGGCCCAATCCTTTTTGTAGCAAAGGACAAGACTGGACAAACTCTTATATGATGTAAAGTGCTCCCGCGGACACATGGGAATATCATCAAGCTAGGTTTCATCACGTTCATATGATTCGCGTTCGGTACTTTGATAATTTGGTATGTGAGTGGACCGGTGCTTGGGTGCTGCCCTTACTTGGACAAGAATCCCACTTATGATTAACCTCTATTGCAAGCATCCGCAACTACAACAAAAGTATTAAGGTAAACCTAACTATAGCATGAAACATATGGATCCAAATCAGCCCCTTACGAAGCAACGCAAAAACTAGGGTTTAAGCTTCTGTCACTCTAGCAACCCATCATCTACTTATTACTTCCCAATGCCTTCCTCTAGGCCCAAATAATGGTGAAGTGTCATGTAGTCGACGTTCACATAACACCACTAGAGGAGAGACAACATACATCTCATCAAAATATCGAACGAATACCAAATTCACATGACTACTAATAACAAGACTTCTCCCATGTCCTCAGGAACAAAAGTAACTACTCACAAAGCATAAACATGTTCATAATCAGAGGGGTATTAATATGCATATAGGATCTGAACATATGATCTTCCACCAATTAAACCAACTAGTATCAACTACAAGGAGTAATTAACACTACTAGCAACCTACTAGCACCAATCCCGGACTTGGAGACAAGAATTGGATACAAAAGATGAATTAGGGTTTTGAGAGGAGATGGTGCTGATGAAGATGTTGATGAAGATTGCCCTCTCCCGATGAGAGGAACGTTGGTGATGACGATGGCGATGATTTCCCCCTCCAGGAGGGAAGTTTCCCCGGCAGAACAGCAACGCCAGAGCCCTAGATTGGTTCCGCCAAGGTTCCGCCTCGTGGCGGCGGAGTTTCGTACGAGGAGATGGCTTATTATTTTTTCCCATCGAAAGACTTCATATAGTAGAAGATGGCCACCGGAGGGCCACCAGGGCGCCCATGAGGTAGGGGGGCGCGCCCCCACCCTCGTGGGCAGGGTGTGGTCCCCCTGGTGAAGTTCTTGCTCTCAGTATTTTTTATATATTTGGAAAACGTCTTCCGTGAAGTTTCAGGACTTTTTGAGCTGTGCAGAATAGGTCTCTAATATTTGCTCCTTTTCCAGCCCAGAATCCCAGCTGCCGGCATTCTCCCTCTTTATGTAAACCTTGTAAAATAAGAGAGAATAGGCATAAGTATTGTGACATAATGTGTAATAACAGCCCATAATGCAATAAATATCGATATAAAAGCATGATGCAAAATGGACGTATCAGTCACTAGGCTGGTGAAGGCTTCTTTCAGCTCGCTCTTGGCGGACTGAATCTTCAAAACCGCCGTACCCATCAGGGTACGGTGGTCCTCCATGACGGAAGCACGTAGAAGTGCTTCCACCAAAGTATCCGGCGCCTTCGGATTGATGGAGTCGACGCTTCCCCCTCCTTCAAAGGGGGTTGCTCGCTTGATTCTAGAGCCGTGTGGGTCTCCATAATGTTGTTCGGCTAGGGGCCGGATTGGTCATGGCCCCCGTCGTCAGTCTCCATGGGGGTTGGTTCCCCCATGTTCTCGGCAACCGAGGTGTTACCCTCTAGCGCCGTCTTGGCGGCCTCCCGCACCTCCCCATGGCCTGGAGAGGCTCTTCAGGACAACACTTCAGTGTCGTCCGTAGCGGGTGGCGGGGAAGCTCGCGGAGGCGTCTCGCTCTCCACCATCCCCCGCTCCAGGGAGTTCCCCCAAGATGATGATAATTGGGGAGATCACGAGCCAGATTAGAGCACACAATACAATGTGTTATAACTATAGTCATAAAAACCAGATATATGTACAGTATCCTTGGATACTTACGATACGGCCAGGGGCTTCGACCTGGGGCACCATTCAGGGATGGCTTCGACATTCGAATCTGCGCCATACGAGAGGGATATCTTCCCCCTCTTGGACGCCTTCGCCTCTGGGTCTACGGAGGCCGCCCTTTTCTTCTTCCTCCCCTTAAGGGGAGAATCTTTTTCGGCCTCCTCCTCCTCTTCGTCTTCATCTCCCTCGTGGGAGGTGGGAGCCTCGGTCTCTCCGAACATAGTGTCTGAAGTGCCTTTACGGCGGAGGCCACCCCTGGCTCCCCTGCTCTTCTTCTTGGCCTTCTTCTCCGGCGCCTCATAAGGCATCGGGACCAGCTTCCTCGTTAACAGAGGAGTGGTTGGATTTTTGCGCAGCAGCACCAGACACCTGATTCGCTCCGCCTTCACTGTCCAGTGATACGTCTCCAATGTATCTATAATTTTTGATTGTTCCATGCTATTATATTATCAACCTTGGATGTTTTATATGCATTTATATGCTATTTTATATGATTTTTGGGACTAACCTATTAACCTAGAGCCTAGTGCCAGTTTCTATTTTTTCCTTGTTTTAGAGTATGACAGAAAAGGAAAATCAAACGGAGTCCAATTGACCTGAAACTTCACAGAACTTATTTTTGGAATGGAAGCAATCTAGGAGACTTGGCGTACACGTCAGGGAAGCTTCGAGGGAGGCACGAGGCAGGGAGGCACGCCCTACCTCCCTGGGCGCGCCCCACCCTCGTGGGCCCCTCGTGGCTCCCCTGACTAACTTATTTCGCCTATATATATCAATATACCCTAAAAACATCAAAGAACACAATAGATCGGGAGTTCCGCCCCTATAAGCCTCCGTAGCCACCGAAAACCAATCTAGACCCATTCTGGAACCCTGCTAGAGGGGGGAATCCCTCTCTGGTGGCTATCTTCATCATCCCGGTGCTCTCCATGACGAGGAGGGAGTAGTTCTCCCTCAGGGCTGATGGTATGTACTAGTAGCTATGTGTTTGATCTCTCTCTCTCTCTATCTCTCTCGTGTTCTTGAGTCAGCACGATCTTGATGTATCGCGAGCATTGCTATTATAGTTTGATCTTATGATGCTTATCCCCCTCTACTCTCTTGTGATGAATTGAGTTTTCCCTTTGAAGTTATCTTATCGGATTGAGTCTTTAAGGATTTGAGAACACTTGATGTATGTATTGCATGTGCTTATCTGTGGTGACAATGGGATATCACGTGATCCACTTGATGTATGTTTTGGTGATCAACTTGCGAGTTCCGTGACCTCGGAACTTATGCATAGGGGTTGGCACACGTTTTCTTCTTGACTCTCCGGTAGAAACTTTGGGGCACTCTTTGAAGTACTTTGTGTTGGTTGAATAGATGAATCTAAGATTGTGTGATGCATATCGTGTAATCATACCCACGAATACATGAGGTGACATTGGAGTATCTTGGTGACATTAGGGTTTTGGTTGATTTGTGTCTTAAGGTGTTATTCTAGTACGAACTCTATGATAGATCGAACGGAAATAATTGCTTCATGTTATTTTACTACGGACTCTTGAATAGATCGATCAGAAAGGATAACTTTCAGGTGGTTTCGTACCCTACAATAATCTCTTCGTTTGTTCTCCGCTATTAGTGACTTTGGAGTGACTCTTTGTTGCATGTTGAGGGATAGTTATATGATCCAATTATGTTATTATTGTTGATAGAACTTGCATTAGTGAAAGTATGAACCCTAGGCCTTGTTTCAACACATTGGAATACCGTTTGTGCTCACTTTTAATATTAGTTACCTTGCTGTTTTTATATTTTGAGATTAAAAAAACCTTTATCTACTATCCATATTGCACTTGTATCACCATCTCTTCACCGAACTAGTGCACCTATACAATTTACCATTGTATTGGGTGTGTTGGGGACACAAGAGACTCTTTGCTATTTGGTTGCAGGGTTGTTTGAGATAGACCATCTTCATCCTACTCCTCCCACGGATTGATAAACCTTAGGTCATCCACTTGAGGGAAATTTTCTACTGTCCTACAAACCTCTGCACTTGGAGGCCCAACAACGTCTACAAGAAGAAGGTTGTGTAGTAGACATCATCCAGCCCTAAAATTAGGAAGGGGCATCTTAGTATACCCTTTGACTTATGGACCGATATCATGTTCGAAAGTAAAATTCTAACCTCAGTAGCCGGATTCGCGCTATCGAGACCGATGTCTTTGGTCTTCTCAGGCCATGTCTTCTGGGCCTTGAAGAGCAGTTTCCAGATCTCTTCGTCCGTTGTGCCGAAGAAGCGCTTGAGGGTCCGGGGGTCCTCCGGGTTGAACTCCCACAGACGGAGAGGCCGGCGTTGGCATGGGAGGATCCGTCGGAAGAGCATCACCTGAATCACGTCGGTGAGACTGGTGTTCTTGTTTATCATACTCTTGATGTGCTTTTGCAGCATCGTCACTTCGTCGATCGACCCCCAGTCCAGATCCTTGTTGGTCCATGACGCGAGCCGCATAGGGGGCCGAGATCTAAATTCAGGAGCGACCGCCCATTTGGTATCGCGGGGTTAGGTAACCACTCCTGCTGCCAAACCTTCATGGTCTCCATGAAGGCTCCTTTGGGCCAAGTGGTGTTGGGGAGTTTGCTCACCATGGCGCCGCCGCAGTCCGCATGTTGCCCGTCGACCACCTTTGGCTTCACATTAAAGACTTTTAGCTAGAGGCCGAAGTGTGGGGGAATGCGGAGTAGCGCCTCGCATACGACGATGAACGCCGAGATGTGGAAGAATGAATTCGGAGCTAGATCGTGGAAATCTAGCTTGTAGTAGAACATCAAGCCATGGACGAAGGGGTGGAGGGGAAACCCTAACCCATGGAGGAAGTGAGGGATGAACACAACCCTCTCGCCAGGTTCTGGAGTGGGGATGACCTGCTCTTTGGCAGGGAGCCTATGTGCGATTTCCGCGGTCAAGTATCTCGCCTCTCGGAGCTCCTTGACGTCCTTCTCCGTGATGGAGGAGGCCATCCACTTGCCCTGTGAGCTGGATCCAGATATGGCTGGACAGGATGCATGTTGGCGATGGGAAAGATTGAAGCTTGGGCGCTGGAGCTCGAGGATGGGAAGGCTAAGGAAGGAAGAAGGCATGGGGTAAAAAGATGGATCTTTATCCGCTTATATAGGCAGTGAATATCAAGTGCCCCCCACAAGCCTTAAAACTTGCATGTTCCCAAGGGGTCATGCAAATGGCACGGTTGGATTACCCAAACCCGTATTGATGGAAATCCCGCAACAAGGGGCACATGATCTCTGCTTCGACAAGACGCATCAATGGAGGCTGCGCCTCGAAAGACGAAGCGGGAGGCCAAAAAACGGCTCGAAATAATAAAAAGGCCAGACGTAACGTTTCACCGAAAAAGCTGTCGGTAGACATACCTTTTTTTGATTAAGTATTGTACCGTTATGGTTGGGGGTTGTGATGACCCACAAGTATAGGGGATCTATCGTAGTCCTTTCTATAAGTAAGAGTGTCAAACCCAATGAGGAGCAGAAGGAAATGATAAGTGGTTTTCAGCAAGGTATTCTCTGCAAGCACTGAAATTATAGGTAACAGATAGTTTTGTGATAAGATAATTTTAACGAGAAACAAGTAAAAAAAGTAAATATAGTGCAACAAGGTGGCCCAATCCTTTTTGCAGCAAAGGACAAGCCTGGACAAACTCTTATATAGAGAAAAGCGCTCCCGAGGACACAAGGGAATTATCGTCAAGCTAGGTTTCATCACGATCATATGATCCACGTTCGGTACTTTGATAATTTGGTATGTGGGTAGACCGGTGCTTGGGTTCTGTCCTTACTTGGACAAGCATCCCACTTATGATTAACCTCTATTGCAAGCATCCGCAACTACAACAAAAGTATTAAGGTAAAACTAACCATAGCATGAAGCATGTGGATCCAAATAAGCCCCTTACGAAGCAACGCATAAACTAGGGTTTAAGCTTCTGTCACTCTAGCAACCAATCATCTACTTATTACTTCCCAATGCCTTCCTCTAGGCCCAAATAATGGTGAAGTTTCATGTAGTCGACGTTCACATAACACCACTAGAGGAGAGACAACATACATCTCATCAAAATATTGAACGAATACCAAATTCACATGACTACTAATAGCAAGACTTCTGCCATGTCCTCAGGAAAAAACGTAAATACTCACAAAGCATATTCATGTTCATCATCAGAGGAGTATTAATATGCATATACGATCTGAACATATGATCTTCCACCAAATAAACCAACTAGCATCAACTACAAGAAGTAATTTACACTACTAGCAACCCACAGGTACCAATCCCAAACTTGGAGACAAGAATTGGATACAATAGATGAACTAGGGTTTGAGAGGAGATGGTGCTGGTGAAGATGTTGATGGAGATTGACCCCCTCCCGATGAGAGGATCATTGGTGATGACAATGGCGGTGATTTCCCCCTCCCGGATGGAAGTTTCCCCGACAGAACAGCTCCAACGGAGCCCTAAATTGGTTCCACCAAGGTTCCACCTCGTGGCGGTATAGTCTCGTCCCGAAAGCTTGCTTATCATTTTTTTCTCATCGCAGGACTCCATAGAGCAGAAGATGGGCATCAGAGGGCCGCCAGGGGGCCCACGAGGCAGGGGGCGCGCCCCCACCCTCGTGGCCAGGGTGTGGCCCCCCTCTAGAACTTCTTGCGCTCAGTATTTTTTATATATTTTGAAAATGACTTCTGTAAAGTTTCAGGACTTTTGGAGCTGTGCAGAATAGGTCTCTAATATTTGCTCCCTTTCCAGCCCAGAATCCCAGCTGCCGTCACTCTCCTTCTTTATGTAAACCTTGTAAAATAAGACAGAATAGGCATAAGTATTGTGACATAATGTGTAATAACAGCCCATAATGCAATAAATATCGATATAAAAGCATGCTGCAAAATGGACGTATCAACTCCCCCAAGCTTAGACCTCGCTTGTCCTCAAGCGAAAGCCGAAATCAAAAAATATTTCCACATGTTTAGAGATAGAGGTGTCGATAAAAATAAAATACGGACATGAGGGCATCATGATCATTCTTAGAGCATCAACTTATATAATTCTTTTCATATGATCTCTTATGCTAGAGTAACAATTCAATCACAATTTCATGTATGAATCATAAACTTCATTGAAAACTAACAAACTATAATCTCACTCATTGGAGCAACTGCAATTTATCATAACATAGGAAAGAGTCAATATAAGAGCTTTTCAACAAGTCCACATACTCAACTATCATATAGTCTTTCACAATTGCTACCATCACGCAATACTTATGGGTATGGAGTTTTAATCGGACACAGAGAAAGATAGGGGCTTATAGTTTTGCCTCCCAATGTTTTACCTCAAGGGTAATGTCAACAATAATAGTTCATGAAAACTCACATCCAATTAGCCATATATACCAGGATCTTTCCCACATGTTGTGCTTGCCAAAAGATAAAATGTAAAAAGGAAGGGTGAAGATCACCATGACTCTTATGCAAGGTAGGAGATAAAAGTAAAAGATAGGGCCTTCGCAGAGGGTAGCGGAGGTTGTCATGCACGTTTATGGTTGGATGCGAAAGAACATCACTTTATATTGCCACTTGTGATATGGATCTTTATTATGCAGTCCGTCACTTTTATTTATTCCGTATCACACGATCGTATAAAGCTTATTTTCTCCCACACAAATAAGTCATACATATTTAGAGGGCAATTTTTATTGCTTGCACCGATGACAACTTACTTGAGGGGTCTTACTCAATCCATAGGTAGGTATGGTGGACTCTCATGGAAAAACTGGTTTAAGGGTGTTTGGAAGCACAAGTAATATCTCTACTTGGTGCAAAGACTTTGGCTGGCATGAGGGGGAAAGGCAAGCTCAATCATGTTGGATGATCCATGACAATATAATTTATCTCAGATGTAATAAAACATAACCCATTATGTTGTCTTCCTTGTCCAACGTCAACTCCTTAGCATGTCATATTTTAATGAGTGCTCACAATCATAACAGATGTCCAAGATAGTGTATTTATATGTGAATACCTCTCTTTCTTTATTACTTCCTATTAATTGCAACGATGACCAAAACTATGTTTGTCAACTCTGAACAACTTTTATTCATAATACTCTTTATATGTGAGCTCATTACTCTCCATAAGATCCTTATGATCTCTTTATTTCTTTTTATTCTTTTCCCTTTTCTTTTATTCACTCGAGATCATGGCAGAATAATCAAGCCCTTGACTCAACACTAATCTTTATTATATATAGCTCACGGACTCGATTACATAGAAGGATCATGAGGCAAAACTCACAACTAGATCATACTAAAACTTTATGCTACTAGATCAAGATATTACCAAAAGGATCAAACTACGAAAAACGGTAAAGATAGAAGTGATGGTGATACGATACCGGGGCACTCCCCCAAGCTTGGCAGTTGCCAAGGGGAGTGCCCATACCAGATACTCAGTTCTTCTTTGTTGGTGAAGAAGGTAGAGTTGTTGATTATGGATAGTCACACATCGAGCGTAGGAGGTCCTCCAACTTGCGGATAATGCCCTTAAGTGCAATGATATGCTCCTTCAAAAAAATATTTTCATGTGTGAGATACTTGTTTTGTATACGGGCTTACTCAATCATCTTGAAATCCTCGATCTCAGTTGGGGTAAGAAGATGGTGATCAAGTTGAAGGATGTCTTCTGCTGCCGGAACTTGGTCCTCCGTGGTCTTCTTGATACCTTCATCCTTGTTGATCTCCATAGGTTCTTCCTTCTTCACCTCTATCTTCATTAGCCAAGCATCGTTGTCCTCATTGTTGGAAGAGGAGGGAGACGACATGATTCTTGGCTTTGACAACCCTGGCAGAAAACAGCCCGAAACAAGAACAGGAGATTTTTGCGTGATACGGGAGTCAAAACCTTCGGGAGATTATATAATGAATTTTTACCGACCAAAAGAAGTATCGTGCAAGAAAACGGAGCCCGGAGAGCACACGAGGTGCCCACGAGGCAGGGGGCGCGCCCAGGGGGGTAAGGCGCGCCCTCCACCCTCCTGGAGCCCTCGTGTCCTTCCTGGACTACTACTTATTTTTCTATTTTTCGAAATATTCCAAAACGGAGAAAAATTACCATTAGAATTGTATTGGAGTCAGTTTACTTACCGTATCACATACCTATTCCTTTTCGGAGTCTGAAACGTTCCGGAAAGTGTCCCTTATGTATTCCTCCGTGGTTACGGTTTCAATAATTGGTTTCAACATTTATAGGATTACCTGAGATATAATTTTTGATTCTTTGACCGTTCACCACCTTCGGATTTGTGCCTTCGAAGTTGTTGATTTTTATGGCACCGAACGATAGACCTCCTCGATAACGTAAGGACCTTCCCATTTAGAGAAGCTTTCCTGCAAAAAAAAATCTTAAACGGGAGTTGTATAGCAATACATAATCACCTACATTAAACTCACGCTTTTGTATCCTTTTGTCATGCCATCTTTTAACCTTTTTCTTTAAACAATTTAGCATTCTCATAGGCTTGGGTTCTCCATTCATCAAGTGAGCTAATGTCAAATAACCTTTTCTCACCAGCAAGTTTGAAATCATAATTGAGCTCTTTAATAGCCTAATAAGCCTTATGTTCTATTTCGAGAAGTAAGTGACATGCTTTTCCATAAACCATTTTATACGGAGACATACCCATAGGATTTTTATATGCAGTTCTATAGGCTCATAATGCATCTTCAAGTTTCTTGGACCAATTCTTTCTAGATGTATTAAAAGTATTTTGCATAATTAATTTGAGTTCTCTATTACTCAATTCTACTTGACAACTAGACTGTGGGTGATAAGGAGATGCAATTCAATGATTAACATCATACTTAGCAAGCATTTTACGGAAAGCACCATGAATAAAATGTGAACCACCATCAGTCATTAAATACCTAGGGACTCCAAACCTCAGAAAAATAACTTCTTTAAGCATCTTAATAGAGGTGTTATGATCAGCACTACTAGTTGGAATAGCTTCTACCCACTTAGTAATGTAATAAACAGCAACTAAAATATGTGTATATCCATTAGAGGCAGGAAAAGGTCCCATATAATCAAAGCCCCAAATAACAAATGGTTCAATAACAAGCGAATAATTCATAGGCATTTCTTGACGTCAACTAATATTACCAATACTTTGACATTGATCACAAGATAAGACAAACTTACGGGCATCCTTGAAGAGAGTAGGCCAATAAAAACCAGATTGCAATACCTTATGTGCAGTTCTATCTCCAGCATGGTGTCCTCCATAAGCCTCGGAGTGACACTTGCGTAGGATCTGCTCCTGTTCATGCTCAGGTACAGAACGTCTAATAACACCATCTACTCCTTCTTTATAAAGATGTGGATCATCCCAAAGTAATGTCTTAAATCATAGAAAAACTTTTTCTTTTGCTGGTATGTGAAACTAGGTGGTATAAATTTAGCAACAATGTAATTAGCATAATTAGCATACCATGGAGCAGTATGAGAAGCATTTATGACATTTAATTGTTCATCAGGAAAGCTATCATCAATAGGTAGTGGGTCATCAAGAACATTTTCTAACCTAGACAAGTTGTCTGCAACGGGGTTCTCAGCTCCCTTTCTATCAATAATATGCAAGTTACATTCTTGTAGCAAGAGAACCCATCTAATATGTCTAGGTTTAGCATCTTTCTTTTCCATAAGATACTTAATAGCAGCATGATCAGTGTGAATAGTTACTTTAGAATCAACAATATAAGGTCTGAACTTATCAAAAGCAAATACAACTGCTAAGAATTCTTTTTTAGTTGTAGCATCATTTCTCTGGGCATTCTCTAGAGTTTTACTAGCATATTGAATGACATTTAATTTCTTATCAACTCTTTGCCCTAGAACATCACCTATAGCATAATCACTAGCATCACACATAATTTCAAAAGGTAAATTCCAATCAGGTGGCTGAACAATAGGTGCAGAAATCAAAGCTTTCTTAAGTATTTCAAATGCTTCTACACATTCATCATCAAAGACAAAAGGAATATCTCTTTGTAATAGGTTAGTCAGAGGCTGAGAAATTTCTGAGAAGTCCTTAATGAACCTCCTATAAAAACCGGCATGACCAAGGAAACTTCTTATACCTTTGATGTCCTTGGGACACGACATCTTTTCAATAGCATCAACTTTAGCTTTGTCAACTTCAATACCTCTTTCAGAAATTTTATGCCCCAAGACAATACCTTCATTAACCATAAAGTGGCACTTCTCCCAATTCAAGACAAGGTTAGTTTCTTCACATCTCTGCAAAACTCGTTCAAGGTTGCTGAAGCAATCATCAAAAGAGGATCCATAAACGGAGAAATCGTCCATGAAAACCTCACAAATCTTTTCACGAAAGTCAGAGAAAATAGCCATCAGGAATCTTTGAAAGGTAGCAGGCGCATTACATAAACCAAAAGGCATACGACTATAAGCAAAAGTATCAAAAGGGCAAGTAAAAGTGGTCTTTGCTTGATCATCAGCTGACACAGGTATTTGAGAGAAGCCAGAGTAACCATCTAGAAAGCAAAAATGTGTATGTTTGGATAATCTTTCTAGCATTTGATCAATGAAAGGCAAAGAGTAATGATCTTTTTTAGTAGCTTTATTTAATTTGTGGAAATCAATTACCATCCTATAACCTGTAATGATTCTTTGTGGAATCAATTCATCTTTATCATTAGGAACGATAGTAATACCTCCCTTCTTAGGGACACAATGGACAGGACATACCCACTAACTATCAGCAATGGGATAAATTATACCTGCCTCAAGGAGCTTTAATATTTCCTTTCTTACCACCGCTTTCTTCTTAGGATTCAGCCATCGTTGGTGATCAATAATTGGTTTGGCGTCTTTCTCGAAATTTATTTTGTGTTGACATAGAGTGGGACTAATGCCCTTAAGATCATCAAGGGTATATCCAATAGCTGCACGGTGCTTCTTCAGAATTTTCAATAATTTTTCTTCCTCCTTCTCTGAAAGGTTAGCACTAATAATAATAGGATATATCTTCTTTTCATAAAGATAAGCATATTTAAGAGTATCAGGCAAAGGTTTAAGGTCAAACACAGGATCACCCTTGGGTGGAGGAGGATCCCCTAAGATTTCAACAGGCAAGTTGTGTTTCAGAATAGGTCCCTGTTTAAAGAACACTTCACCTATTTCCCTTCTTTCGTTCATAAACATATCATTTTCATGGTCTAGCAAATATTGTTCTAAAGGATCACTACGAGGTATGGCAATAGAAGCAAGACCAATAATTTCATCTTTACTAGGCAATTCTTCTTCACGATGTTTTCTACGAAATTTAGAAAAGTTGAACTCATGAGACATATCACCTAAACTAATAGTAATAACATCCTTTTTGCAGTCTATCCTAGCATTAACAGTGTTTAAGAAGGGCCTACCAAATATAATGGGACAAAAGCTATCTTGTGGGGAACCAAGAACAAGAAAATCAGCAGGATATTTAGTTTCCCACACAAGACTTCAACATCTCTAACAATTCCCATTGGTGAAATAGTATCTCTATTGGCAAGTTTAATTGTGACATCAATATCTTCTAAGTCAGCAGGTGCAATATCATTCATAATTTCTCTATATAAGTTAATAGGTATTGCACTAGCACTAGCACCCATATCACACAAGCCATGATAACAATGATCTCCTAATTTTAACAGAAATAACAGGCATGCCTACCATAGGTCTATGTTTATTTTTAGCACAAGGTTTAGCAATTCTAGCAGTTTCATCATAGAAATAAATAACATGCCCATCAATATTATCAGCCAAGAGATCCTTAACAATAGCAATATTAGGTTCAACTTTAACTTGCTCAGGAGGTGTATAGGTTCTAATATTACGAACCACAGTTGAAGCTTTAGCATGATCTTTTATCCTAACAGGAAAAGGTGGTTTCTCAACATAAGAAGTAGGAACAATAGGATCATTATAAGTGATAGTCTTTTCTTCGACTTTAATAGGTGCAGCTACTTTTACTTCTATGGGAGGATGATATTTAGACCACTTCTCTTTAGGGAGATCAATATGAGTAGCGAAAGATTCACAGAAAGAAGCTACTATTTCAGAGTCAAGTCCATATTTAATGCTAAATTTATGGAAAACATCGGTATCCCTAAAAGATTTAACACAATTAAACTTAGGTGTCATACCTGACTCCTTACCTTCATTGAGATCCCAATCTTCAGAGTTGCGTTTAATTCTTTCCAATAAATCCCATTTGAATTCAATAGTCTTCATCATAAAAGAGACAACACAAGAAGTATCGAGCATGGTGCGGTTGTTATCAGAAAGCCGAGCATAATTTTTTTGAATAATCATTTCTCTTGAGAGCTCATGATTGGGGCATGAATATAACATTGACTTAAGCCCCCCCCTCCCCCAAGCTTGAGCGATGATTTCTCCTTCGCGAGGCCAAAAATTATATATATAATTACGATCACATTGAACAAGATGCATAGGATAAAACTTCTGATGAAATTCCAATTTCAATCATTCGTAGTTCCATGATCCCATATCATCACATAGCCTATACCATGTCAATGCGTCTCCCTCAAAAGATAAAGGGAAGGCCTTCTTCTTGATAACATCATAGGGCATACCTGCAAGCTTAAATAATCCACAAACTTCATCCACATATATTAGGTGCTCATCAGGATGTAATGTTCCATCTCCTGCAAAAGGATTGGCTAGCAGTTTTTCTATCATACCCGAAGGAATTTCAAAGAAGACATGTTCATTTTCAGTAGGTTCAGTAGGTTTAGGAGCAACTCTATGCTCTACTGGTCGGGGTGAAGATACCCCGAACAAGCCCCTCAAAGCATTACTTTCCATAGTAACAAGTGACAGTAAATTTCAACACACTATATAAATTTTTTCTTACCAAATTCCACCTAACAAAGGCGCTTCACTCCCCGGCAACGGCGCCATAAAAGAGTCTTGATGACCCACAAGTATAGGGGATCTATTGTAGTCCTTTCGATAAGTAAGAGTGTCAAACCCAACGAGGAGCAGAAGGAAATGATAAGCGGTTTTCAGCAAGGTATTCTCTGCAAGCACTGAAATTATAGGTAACAGATAGTTTTGTGATAAGATAATTTGTAACGAGCAACAAGTAAAAAAAATATAGTGCAGCAAGGTGGTCCAATCCTTTTTGTAGCAAAGGACAAGCCTGGACAAACTCTTATATAGAGAAAAGCGCTCCCCAGGACACATGGGAATTATCATCAAGCTAGGTTTCATCACGATCATATGATCCGCGTTCGGTACTTTGATAATTTGGTATGTGGGTGGACCGGTGCTTGGGTGCTATCCTTACTTGGACAAGCATCCCACTTATGATTAACCTCTATTGCAAGCATCCGCAACTACAACAAAAGTATTAAGGTAAAACTAACAATAGCATGAAACATGTGGATCCAAATCAGCCCCTTACGAAGCAACACATAAACTAGGGTTTAAGCTTCTATCACTCTAGCAACCCATCATCTACTTATTACTTCCCAATGCCTTCCTCTAGGCCCAAATAATGGTGAAGTGTCATGTAGTCGATGTTCACATAACAGCACTAGAGGAGAGACAACATACATCTCATCAAAATATCGAACGAATACCAAATTCACATGACTACTAATAGCAAGACTTCTCCCATGTCCTCAGGAAACAAACGTAACTACTCAAAAAGAATATTCATGTTCATAATCACCCAGGGGGTAGGGCAGGGGGCGCGCCTAGGGGGTAGGGCGCGCCCCCATCCTCGTGGCCAGGGTGTGGCCCCCTCTGGAACTTCTTGCCCTCAGTATTTTTTATATATTCTGAAAATGACTTCTGTGAAGTTTCAGGACTTTTGGAGCTGTGTAGAATAGGTCTCTAATATTTGCTCCCTTTCCAGCCCAGAATCCCAGCTGCTGGCATTCTCCTTCTTCATGTAAACCTTGTAAAATAAGAGAGAATAGGCATAAGTATTGTGACATAATGCGTAATAACAGCCCATAATGCAATAAATATCGATATAAAAGCATGACGCAAAATGGACGTATCAAGTTGTAACTGTTATACAGAGCCGGATACAGTTCTCTTGCTCAGAAGACTGCTTTGAAGTATGCGGAGAAGGAACTCACCTTGCAATGCCGAAGACAATCTATGAGCCAAACACATCGTCATTGAAGACTGGTTCAGGTGCTACTGAGGGAGTCCTAGACTAAGGGGTCCTCGGGAGTCTGACCCATGTGTTGTGAAGCGGACTTATGGGCGGTGAAGATACAAGGTAGAAGGCCTTCCCCCGTGTCTGGATGGGACTCTGCTTTGCGTGGATGGCAAGTTTGGCGTCCGGATGCATAGTTTCCTTTCTCTGTAAATTGACTCTGTACAACCCTAGGTCCCTCCGGTATCTATATAAACCGAAGGGGTTAGTCCGTAGAGGCTATCAAAATTCATATAGGCTAGACATCTAGGTTTTAGCCATTATGATCTCAAGGTAGATCAACTCTTGTAACCACTATACCCATCAAATACAATCAATCAGGACGTAGTGTTTTTACCTCCATTAAGAGGGCCCGAACCTGGGTAAACATCGTGTCCCCCTTGTCTGTTGTTACCTTCGATCCTTAGACGCACAGTTTGGGACCCCCTACCCAAGATCGACCAGTTTTGACACCGACAGCACCCCAAAGTCACAACAGAAAATCTCTTAGCTGTGTGCGGTGCCCCCTCCATAGTTTAACACCTTGGTCATATCGTTGTAGTCCTTAGGCGAAGCCCTGTGCTAGTAACTTCATCATCACCATCGTCACGCCGTCGTGCCAACGGAACTCTCCCTCGTCCTCAACTGGATCAAGAGCTCGAGGGACGTCATCGTGCTAAACATGTGTTGAACACGGAGGTGCCGTACGTTCGGTACTTGGATCGGTTGGATCGTGAAGACGTTCGACTACATCAACCATGTTACTACACGCTTCCGCTTTCGGTCTACATGGGTACGTGGACACACTCTCCCCTCTCGTTGCTATGCATCTCCTAGTTAGATCTTGCGTGATTGTAGGAATTATTTTTGAATTACTACGTTCACCAACAGTGGCATTCGAGCCAGGTCTATGCGTAGATGATATGCACGAGTAGAACACAAAGAGTTGTGGCGATAATAGTCATATTGCTTACCACCAACGTCTTACTTTGATTCCGTGGTATTGTTGGATGAAGCGGCCCGGACCAACATTACATGATCACATTCATGAGACCGGTTCTACTGACATGCTTTGCACACAGGTGGCTGGTGGGTGTCTGTTTTTCCAACTTTAGTTGAATCGAGTTTGACTACGGTCGGTCCTTGTTGAAGGTTAAAACAACACACTTGACGAAAAATCATTATGGTTTTGATGCGTAGGTAAGAACGGTTCTTGCTAGAAGCCCGTAGAAGCCACGTAAAACTTGCAACAACAAAGTAGAGGACGTCTAACTTGTTTTGCAGGGCATGTGGTGATGAGATATAAATTTTTATATGAGATGACCATGTTTTGTAAAAGTTATCGGCAACTGACAAGAGCCTTATGGTCGTTGCTTTATTGTATGAAATGCAATCGCCATGTAATTGCTTTACTTCATCACTAAGCGGTAGAGATAGTCGTAGAAGGCATAGTTGGCGAGACGACAATGACGCTACGATGGAGATCAAGGTGTCAAGCCGGTGACGATTGAGATCATGATAGTGCTTTGTATATGGAGATGAAAGGCACAAGATGATGATGACCATATCATGTCACACATTTTGATTGCATGTGATGTTTATATTTTATGCATCTTATTTTTCTTAGTACAGTAGTAGCATTATAAGATGATCCCTCACTAAATTTCAAGGTATAAGTGTTCTCCCTGAGTATGCACCGTTGCGACAGTTCCTCATGCCGAGACACCACCTGATGATCGGGTGTGATAAGCTCTACCTTCACATACAACGGGTGCAAGCCAGTTTTGCACGTGCAGAATACTCAGGTTAAACTTGACGAGCCTAGCATATGCAGATATGGCCTTGGAGCACTGAGACCGAAAGATCGAACGTGAATCATATAGTAGATATGATCAACATACAGATGTTCACCATTGAAAACTACTCCATCCCACATGACGATCGGACATGGTTTAGTTGATATGGATCACGTGATCATTTAGATGACTAGAGGGATGTCTATCTAAGTGGGAGTTCTTAAGTAATATGATTAATTGAAATTTAATTTATCATGAACTTAGTCCTAATAGTATTTGCATATCTATGTTGTAGATCAATAGCTCGTGTATAGCTCCCTTGTTTTATTTTAATATGTCCCTCGATGCGACTATATCTCCCACGTGTCGAGGCACGACTTAGAGGCATAATCGCATTGAAGGCATATGTCGCAAGTTAGGCAATCTTCACAACATCCCATGTAATATAAATAATAAAGGGGAGATAACATAGTTGGCTTACACTCACCACGTCAATCAAGTACATAAATAACATTACATCATCCAAACACTCATGGCCCGACTACAGCGCCAAAATAAAAGAGAACCCAACATGCGACAACGGTCCCGTTCACCCCCAACTGGGCACCACTACTGATCATCGGGAAAGGAAACATAGTAACGTTGAGAGTATTCGTCGAACTCCCACTTGAGCTCGTACGCGTCTCCTGGAGCGGAATCATCAGGCCCTGCATCTGGTGTAATAGTAATTTGTAAGCCACAGGGACTCAGCAATCTCGCACCCTCGCGATCAAGACTATTTAAGCTTATAGGTAAGGCAAGGTAAATATAGGTGGAGCTGCAGCAAGTGACTAGCATATATGGTGGCTAACTTATTCGCAAAAGAGAGCTAGAAGAGGAGGCAAAGCGCGAGCGAGAAACTAGAGAACAACCTGCGCAAACATTACTCCAACACCGTGTCCACTTCCCGGACTCCACCGAGAAGAGGCCATCATGGTAACACACTTAGTTGATTCATTTTAATTAAGTTAAGGTTCAAGTTATCTACAACCGGACATTAACAAATTCCCATGTGCCCATAACCGCGGGCACGGCTTTCGAAAGTTCAAATCCCTGCAGGGGAGTCCCAACTTAGCCCATGACAAGCTCTCACGGTCAACGAAGGAATAGACCTCCTCCCAAGACGTTCCGATCAGACTTGGTATCTCGGTAATTGAAGACACTTCGACAGGTTAAAACAAGACCGGCAACACCGCCCGAATGTGCCGACAAATCCCGATAGCAGCTGCACATATCTCTTTCTCAGGGCACACTCAGATTGTCGTAGGTACGGGTAGGCCAGCCCAGAGTTGCCCCTGGTGGCCACCGGTAGTTGACAGGTGGACCAACACTCAGAGGAGCACTGGCCCGGGGGGGTTAAAATAATGATGACCCTTGAGTCTGCAGAACCCAAGGGAAAGAAAAGGCTAGGTGGCAAATGGTAAAACCAAGGTTGGGCATTGCTGGAAAAGCTTTAAGCAAGGCGAAATATTAAGGGGTTCCCATTATAACCCAACCGCGTAAGGAACGCAAAAATCCGGGAACATAACACCGATATAACGGAAACTAGGGCGGCATGAGTGGAACAAAACACTAGGCGAGAGGCCGAGCCTTCCACCCTTTACCAAGTATATAGATGCATTAAGATAACATAGCAATATAATGATATCCCAAAAAGTAAATAAATGTTCCAACAAGGAACAGCCTCCAATCTTCACCTGCAACTAGCAACGCTATAAGAGGGGCTGAGCAAAGCGGTAACATAGCCAATCAACGGTTTGCTAGGACAATGGTGGGTTAGAGGTTTGACATGGCAATTTGGGAGGCTTGCAAGCGAGTGGTAGGCATCGTAGCAATGGCATAGCAAAAGAGCGAGCAGACTAGCATAGCAAAGATAGTAGTGATTTCGAGGGTATGATCATCTTGCCTGCACAGTTGTCAGAGTTGACTGGATCCTCAAAAGCAAACTCAACGGGCTCCTCGTTAGCGAACTCGTCTCCCGGCTCTACCCAAACAAGACAAACAAGCAACAAGGATACAATCAACCACGTGCAAACTCAAACAACACAATGCAAAGATGATATGCTATGCGGGATGCGATGCGGGATGCAAAATGCAAGATATGACAGGATATGCAAGAACCTGGCCTCAAATTGGAAAACCAAGTGTTCCACTGGAAAGATGAGATGAAATCGCTTGAAAACGATATAAAGAACGCCGGAATCGGAGTTACGGTTTGGAAATGGCAAGCGATTCAAAAATGACACCGGTCTGCGATTTATAGCAAGTAGGCATCTAAATGCAATGAGATGAACATGCTACAGCACCCAAACATGACAAAAAAATACATGGAAGGGATGCACACAAGATTCTTAACAAAAGTCTAGCACTGAGCTATGGCCAATTCATCCATTAACAGGTTCAAACAAGCATGGCAAAAATGCAAATGGCAAACAGATCTCAGACTTGGTGAAATTAACACTTGTCTGGAATTCCAGATCAGGTAGCCCTCTTCGGAGCAACAAAACTACATGCTACAGGACCTGAACATGGCAAAGTAAAACATGGTATGGATCTACTCAAAGAGCTTAACAAAAGTCCCTTAGTGACCTTGAGCCAAAAGGGATCAGAAAATACAATTGCAAGCATGTGAACATCGCAAAAACATAATCAGTTTTCAGACTTGGTGAAAACTGACACATGCTGAAATATAACTCAAGTAGGCATGTTGGCGAGCTCGATGCACTCACTACGGTGCAAGTCATGGCCAGAGAAGCATACCCCCATCAAGAAGGCACAAAATGCAAGCTATACATGGCAAGAACAATAGCATAGTATGCACGGATCAACTACAACATCACCGGCAAAATTGCAAACAAGTTGACAATCTGCCCAGATTCGCAAAGTAGCAAAAGTAGAGCTTGATTGACTCAAGCTAGGGTTCTCCAAAATTGCAATCAAAGACATGGATGGACAGAGAACTATAAGAATAACAAAACATCCTTACTGATCATCCTCAAAAGAGGCACGGATCACTAGGAAACAACATGAACATATGGCATCATGAGATAAACAGCTCCAGGACTTAGTGAAATCACTAAGTCCCTGAAAACAGAATTATCAAGTGCACCACTTTGCAAGCTTGCACAAGTCACTACACACATCACAAAAATACATGGGTTGCACCTCTGGAAAGATGGCAAAACCCTTAACAAAACATATGTAGAACTCATGGGCATAGCATGCACACATTATTCATGGCAAAAATGACAAAAGTGCTAAACGGAGTAGCAGATCTGACAATTAACTCAAGTAGCCCTCTTCTAACAGCATTTCGGGCATCAAGATGAGCTCAAATGAAAATGATGCAATGGAATGAAATTATGTACTCTCTGAGATGAACATTTTGGTATGCTATATGCAAAAATCGGAGCTACAGATGCAAAGTTACGGGGCTACGAACATGTGCATATGGACTGAGAATATCATGGACTTAGTAAAAAAAACAACCCCAGATCTAGGGTTTGACCGGCGCGGAATCCGAGGCAGGGCCGGCGCGCACTGTTCACGCCGGAGTTCGTCGCCGACGTTGCCGGAGTGGAGAGGAGAGGCCGGGCCAGGGCCGCCGGTGGCGGCGGCGGCCGGGCGAGGCGGCGGCGCAGGGCGGCGGCGGCGGCGCGAGGCGGCGGCAGGGAGGCGGCGGCGCGCGGGCCGGGAGGTGGCGGCACGGCGGCTCGGGCCGCGGGGGCCCTCCCTGGGCCTGGTGGGCCACGGCGGCGGGGACGGCAGCTGTGGCCACGTGGCGGCGCGGGAGAGGCTGGGCGCGGCGGAGCGGACGCGTCCGGTCCGTCCCGGACACGTCCGGCGGCAGCGGTGGATGGATCTAGGGTTAGGAGGAAGAGTGGAACCGCGAATTTGAAGGAGGGGGTCTATATATAGGCATAGAGGGAGCTAGGAGAGTCCAAATGAGGTGCGGTTTTCGGCCACGCGATCGTGATCGAACGATCTAGATGATGGAGCACAGTTAGGTGTGTTTTGGGCCAAATTGGAGGGGTGTTGGGCTGCAACACACACGAGGCCTTTTCGGTCTCTCGGTTAACCGTTGGAGTATCAAACGAAGTCCAAATGTTACGAAACTTGACAGGCGGTCTACTGGTAGTAAACCAAGGCCGCTTGGCAAGCCTCGGTCCAATCCGGAAATGTTTAATCCCCACACACGAAAGAAGGCTAGAAATGACCACCGGAGGAGAACGAAGCGCCGGAATGCAAAACGGACAACGGGAAAAATGCTCGAATGCCTGACACGAGTACGTATGCAAATGCAATGCATATGATGACATGATATGAGATGCATGACAACGATAACAACACACGGAGACAAAACCTGAACCCGAGGAAATAAATATAACTTAACGCCGGAAACGGCAAGAGTTGGAGTACAAATAGGGAAAGTTATATCCGGGGTGTTACATGCACTTTACTAGTGTTCATAGTAACCCCTAGGTATTTGATACCGGTTCAGTTGCTAAGATTAGTAACTCGAAACAGGAGTTACAAAATGAACATAGACTGGTTGAGGGCAAAGTGACGATATGTGTTGGAAGAGATTCCAAGGTTGATAAGATCACCATCACATACGCCCTCTACCTTCGGGATTAGTGTTGAACCTAAATAAATGTTATTTGGTGTTTACGTTGAGCATGTGTGACGCCCGGGTAATCATGCTACAGTAATTCCATGCTAATGATGCCATGTCACCTCGGTTACTGTTATTAATCTCGCGATGGTTCAAAAACGGTTCGAATTCAGATTTAAAATCAAGTCAAACAATTAAAGTTTTCAAAAGTCAAAACTAAAATGTTCTTAATGTGACAAATAAATCATGGATATTATTGGTGGAGTAACAACATCTTTATAAAATATTTAAATACCCTTAAGTGATTAAAACAACATCGATACCATTAGTTATACTCCTAATATATTTTACCAAATACTAAACTATTTTTATTCTGAGGTAAAACTTCTTAGAACAGTGGATTAATTTGACACACTATTTTTGGAGCTGTTTTCATATTTTACTAAACCAAAAATATAGTGCAACTAAAATAAAAGAGAAATGAATAAAAGGTCCAACAGGCCCAGCTAGCCTCTACCAGCCCAACCGACCGGCCCACCCCGCACCCATAAGCCGTTCCCCACTCCCCCCCACTCTCCACCGACACCCCACTCCCCCCCCCATGAAAATATCTCCTCTCTCCCCGATTGGATCGGGAACGGAGGGGGAGATCGTCGCGACGCCCTCGCTCGACGCCCGACGCCCCCACCGCTGGACCTCGACGGAGGGCGCCCTCGCCGCCCTGCTGCCATCGCCTCGCCTCCCTCCGCAAGCCTCCCCCTCTCCCCTCCTCTGCGCCCCTGATTGGATCGGGGGGATCGACCCGCCGCCGCCGCACGGAACGCCACTGCCGCGGCCTCCCTCGCCGGACCACCTCAACGGCCTGCCTCCTCGTCGCCGGATCGTCGCCGTCGACCACCCCGAGCCCCGCTGCCCTGACCCTACTTCTACGGTGAGGCTCGGCCTCCACCCCCTCTCTCCTGTGCCTCACGCCCCGCTCCGGCCATAGCCTTGCCTCGCCTCTCGTACCAGCGGCCGTGGCCATGCTGATTGCCGTCGCGCGCTGTCGGCAGCTCCCGGCCGATCCTGCCGTCGCTTCTCCGCTGCCCGCACCGCTCCCCAGCCTCGCCTGCAGCCTCGTGCGCTGCTCCTGCGGCAGCTTGCTGTGCTTGCGCGCCGCCGCCTGGCAGCGCCCGCCTGGGTGCGCCTCACCGGCCTCCCCCTGCTCCGGCGCCCTGCCGGGCTTGCCTGCCCGCTCGGGCTGCACCCACTCGCCCGAACCCGATAGGCCTTTGGCCCAATGACAGCCGGGGCCCCCCCGCCCCAGAACGTTTAATAAAAAAAGAGATAAAAAACTAAATAAAAATAAAAATATTAATTAATTAATTAATTAATTAACTTAATTAATCCTAATTAGATTAGCCTAATTAACTAGTTTCACCTAATTAACTTTGATTAATTAACATAACTAATCTGATTAACTAAACTAATTAATCCTGGTTAGATTAGCCTAAGCAGATAATTAAACCCTATTTAACCTAACAGAGTATAACAGGTGGGTCCCACTGGACCCTCGCATCAGTTGACCCAGTCAACCCCTGTTGGCTGGTGACGTCAGCATGACATCATGCTGATGTCATAAATCCAAATTTCGAATTAAATTAAATAATTAATTAAATTCCAGAAATTAGTAAAATCTTTAGAAAATCATATCTTTTAATCCGTAACTCGGATTAAATTATTTTCAACATGAAAGTTGCTCAGAACGACGAGACGAACCCGGATACGCAGCCCCTTTGTCCACCACGCATCCCTAGCATAGCAAACTCGCAACTTTCCCCCTCCGGCTCCTCTGCCCGAAAACGCGAAACACCGGGGATTCTTTCCCGGATGTTTCCCCCCTTCACCGGTATCACCTCATACCGCGTTAGGGCACCCCTAGCACCGATACTTGTCATGTCATGCATCGCTATGCATCTGTTTGCTTAAATATTTATTGTTTCTTCCCCCTCTTCTCTCGCTAGACACCGAGACCGACGCCGCTGCTACCCAATACGACTACGGAGTTGACGACCCCTCTCTCTTGCCAGAGCAACCAGGCAAGCCCCCCCCCTTTGATCACCAGATATCGCCTACTCTTCTCTATACTGCTTGCATTAGAGTAGTGTAGCATGTTACTACTTCCCGTTATTCCTATCCTGATGCATAGTCTGTCCTTGCTACTACTGTTGTTACCTTTACCTGCAATCCTAATGCTTAGTATAGGATGCTAGTTTATCATCAGTGGCCCTACATTCCTGTCCGTCTACCATGCTATACTATCGGGCCGTGATCACTCGGGAGGTGATCGCGGGTTTATACTATGTACTTTATACTTGATACATGTGGTGATTAAAGACGGGTCGGCTCGTAGGAGCACCCGCGAGTGGATCTTTGAGGCGAAGCGACAGGGCAGGTTCAGACCACCTAGGAGAGAGGTGGGCCTGGCCCTGGTCGGTGTTCGCGGATACTTAACACGCTTAACGAGATCTGGGTGTTTGATCTGAGTCTGGCCATTTGGCTTATACGCACTAACCATCTATGCGGGAGTAGTTATGGGTATCCCGGCGTTGTGGTATCAGCCGAAGCCTTCTTGACGTCAGCGACTGAGCGGCGCACGCCGGATTGGAACGTAAGCCTGCTCTTGTATTAAGGGGGCTAGTTCTGCTTCCGGCCGCGTTCGCAACGTGCAGGTGTGCTAAGGGCGATGGGCCCAGACCCCTGTGCGCTTAGGTTTAGACCGGCGTGCTGACCTCTCTGTTGTGCCTAGGTGGGGCTGCGACGTGTTGATCTTTCGCGGCCGGGCATGACCCCGAAAAGTGTGTCCGGCCAAATGGGATCAAGCGTGTTGGGGTATGTGGTGCACCCCTGCAGGGAAGTTAAACTATTCGAATAGCCGTGATCTTCGGTAACAGGACGACTTGGAGTTGTACCTTGACCTTATGACAATCTAGAACCGGATACTTAATAAAACACACCCTTCCAAGTGCCAGATACAACCGGTGATCGCTCTCTCACAGGGCGACGAGGGGAGGATCATCGGTTAGGGTTATGCTATGCGATGCTACTTGGAGGATTTCAGTCTACTCTCTTCTACATGTTGCAAGATGGAGGTGGCCAGAAGCGTAGTCTTCGACAGGATTAGCTATCCCCCTCTTATTCTGGCTTTCTGCAGTTCAGTCCACCGATATGGCCCTTTACACATTTACCCATGCATATGTAGTGTAGCTCCTTGCTTGCGAGTACTTTGGATGAGTACTCACGGTTGCTTTCTCCCTCTTTTCCCCCTGTCCCTTCTACCTGGTTGTCGCAACCAGATGTTGAAGCCCAGGATCCATACGCCACCGTCGACGACGACTCCTACTACACCGGAGGTGCCTACTACTACGTGCTGCCCGCTGACGACGACCAGGAGTAGTTAGGAGGATCCCAGGCAGGAGGCCTGCGCCTGTTTCGATCTGTATCCCAGTTTGTGCTAGCCTTCTTAAGGCAAACTTGTTTAACTTATGTCTGTACTCAGATATTGTTGCTTCCGCTGACTCGTCTATGATCGAGCTCTTGTATTCGAGCCCTCGAGGCCCCTGGCTTGTAATATGATGCTTGTATGACTTATTTTTATTTGTAGAGTTGTGTTGTGATATCTTCCCGTGAGTCCCTGATCTTGATCGTACACGTTTGCGTGTATGATTAGTGTACGATTAAATCGGGGGCGTCACAGCATGAATATGATTGGATCATGTTTATTGCAATATGGTTATTCATTTAAGTCAGAGTTGTTCTGTTTACATGAATAATACCTTCTATGGTCATACACCTAATATAAATAGTTTACTGAATCTCGATCATAGTGATACACATATTCATAAAATGGAAGCCAAAAGATGCAAAGGTAATAGTAATAGTGCAACTTATTTGTGGCACTGCCGTTTAGGTCATATTGGTGTAAAGCGCATGAAGAAACTCCATGTCGACGGTCTTTTGGAATCACTTGATTATGAATCACTTAATACTTGCGAACCATGCCTCATGGGCAAGATGACTAATACTCTGTTCTCCGAAACAATGGAGCGAGCCACTGACTTATTGGAAATAATACATACTGATGTATGCAGTCCGATGAGTGCTAAGGCTCACGCGGGTATCGTTATTTTCTGACATTCATAGATGATTTGAGCAGATACGGGTATATCTACTTAATAAAACACAAGTCCGAAACATTTGAAAAGTTCAAAGAATTTTAGAGTGAAGTGGAGAATCATCATAACAAGAAAATAAAGTTTCTACGATCTGACCGCGAAAGCGAATATTTGAGTTACGAGTTTGACCTTCATTTTAAAAAATGTGGAATAGTTTCACAACTCACGCCACCTTGAACACCACAGCGTAATGGTGTGTCCGAACGTCGTAACCGTACTTTATTGGAAATGGTGCAATCTATGATGTCACTTACCGATTTACCACTATCGTTTTGGGGTTATGCATTAGAGACAACTGCATTCATGTTAAATAGGGCACCATCTAAATCCGTTGAGATGACACCATATATGGTTTAACAAGAAACCTAAGTTGCCGTTTCTTAAAGTTTGGGGTTGCGATGCTTATGTGAAAAAGTTTCAACCTGATAAGCTCAAACCCAAATCGGAGAAGTGCATCTTCATAGGATACCCAAAAGGAACTGTTGGGTACACCTTCTATCACAGATTTGAAGGCAAGATTTTTGTTGCTAAGAATGGATCCTTTCTAGAGAAGGAGTTTATCTCAAAAGAAGTGAGTGGGAGGAAAGTAGAAATTGATGAGGTAATTGTACCTTCTCTCAAATTGGAAAGTAGCTCATCGCAGAAATCAGTTCCAGTGATGCCTACACCAACTAGAGAGGAAGCTAATGATGGTGATCATGAAACTTCAGATCAAGTTACTACTGAACCTCGTAGGTCAACCACAGCACGTTCTGCACCAAAGTGGTATAGTAATCCTGTTCTGGAAGTCATGTTACTAGATCATGATGAACCTACGAACTATGATGAAGCGATGATGAGCCCAGATTCCAATAAATGGCTTGAGGCCATGAAATCTGAGATAGGATCCATGTATGTGAACAAAGTGTGGACTTTGGTGGACTTTCCCGATGATCGGCAAGCCATTGAGAATAAATGGATCTTCAAGAGGAAGATGGACGCTGATGATACTGTTACTATCTACAAAGCTTGACTTGTCACAAAAATGTTTTCGACAAGTTCAAGGTGTTGACTACGATGAGATTTTCTCACTCGTAGCGATGCTTAAGTCTGTCTGAATCATGTTAGCAACTGCCATATTTTATGAAATCTGGCAAATGGATGTAAAAACTGCATTCCTTAATGGATATCTTAAAGAAGAGCTGTATATGATGAAACTAGAAGGTTTTGTCCATCTTAAATGTGTTAACAAAGTGTGCAAGCTCCAGCTATCCATTTATGGACTGGTGTAAGCATCTCGGAGCTGGAATATACCCTTTGATGAGGTGATCAAAGCATATGGTTTTATACAGACTTTCAGAGAAGCGTGTATTTACAAGAAAGCGAGTGGGAGCTCTATAGCATCTTCGATATTATATGTGCATGACATATTGTTGATTGGAAATGATATAGAATTTCTGGATAGCATAAAAGGATACTTGAATAAGATTTTCTTTTAATGAAAGACCTCGGTGAAGCTGCTTATATATTAGGCATCAATATCTTTAGAGATAGATCAAGCCGCTTAATTAGAATTTCACAAAGCACATAGCTTGATAAAGTTTTGAAGAAGTTCAAAGCGGATTAGTCAAAGAAAGGGTTCTTGCCTGCGTTACAATGTGTGAAGGTGAGTCGGACTCAAAGCCTGACTACGGCAGAAGATAGAGAGAGAATGAGAGTCATTCCCTATGCCTCAGCCATAGGTTCTATAAAGTATGCTATGTTGTGTACCAGGCATATTGTGTACCTTAGCATGAGTTTGGCAAGGGGGTACAATTGTGACCCAGGAGTAGATCACTGGATAGCGGTTAAAATTATCCTTAGTTACCTAAGAGGACTAAGGAAATGTTTCTCGATTATGGAGGTGACAAAGAGTGTGTCGTAAAGGGTTACGTCGATGCAAGCTTTGACACTAATCTAGATGACTCAGTCTCTCAATCTGGATACATATTGAAATGGGAGCAATTAGCTAGAGTAGCTCCATGCAGAGTATTGTAGACATAGAAATTTGCGAAATACATACGAATCTGAATGTGGCAGACCCGTCGACTAAAACCTCTCTCACAAGCAAAACATGATCACACCTTAGTACTCTTTGGGTGTTAATGACATTATGATGTGAACTAGATTACTGACTCTAGTAAACCCTTTGGGTGTTGGTCACATAGCGATGTGAACTATGGGTGTTAATCACATGGTGATGTGAACTATTGATGTTAAATCACATGGTGATGTGAACTAGATTATTGACTCTAGTGCAAGTGGGAGACTGGAGGAAATATGCCCTAGAGGCAATAATAAAGTTGTTCTTTATATTTCCTTATATCATGATAAATGTTTATTATTCATGCTAGAATTTTATTAAACGGAAACTTGATACATGTGTGGATAGATAGACAAAACACAGTGTCCCTAGTAAGCCTCTACTAGACTAGCTTGTTGATCAAAGATGGTTAAGTTTCCTAACCAGAGACATGTGTTGTCATTTGATGAACGAGATCACATCAATTGGAGAATGATGTGATGGACAAGACCCATCCGTTAGCCTAGCATAATGATCGTTAAGTTTTATTGCTATTGCTTTCTTCATGACTTATACATATTCCTTTGACTATGAGATTATGCAACTCCCGAATACCACAGAAACTCATTGTGCTATCAAACGTCACAACATAACTGGGTGATTATAAATATGCTCTACAGGTGTCTCCGAAGGTGTTTGTTGGGTTGGCATAGATCAAGATTAGGATTTGTCACTCCGAGTATCGGAGAGGTATCTCTGGGCCCTCTCGGTAATGCACATCACTATAAGCCTTGCAAGCAAAGTGACTAATGATCTACTTATGGGATGATGCGTTATGGAACGAGTAAAGAGTCTTGCCGATAATGAGATTGGACTAGGTATGAAGATGCCAACGATCGAATCTCGGGCAAGTAACATACCGATGACAAAGGGAATAACGTATGTTGTTATGTGGTTTGACCGATAAAGTTCTTCGTAGAATATGTAGGAGACAATATGAGCATCCAGGTTACACTACTGGTTATTGATCGGAGATGTGTCTCGGTCATGTCTACATAGTTCTCAAACCTGTAGGGTCCACATGCTTAACGTTCGATGACGATTTGTATTATGAGTTTTGTGATTTGATGACCGAAGTTTGTTCAGAGTCCCGGATGAGATCACAAACATGACGAGGAGTCTCGAAATGGTCGAGAGGTAAAGATTGATATATTGGAAGGTTATATACAAACACCAGAATGGTTCCGATAAGGTTCAGGGTTTTTTCGGAGTACCGAGAGGCTACCGGAACCCCTTGGGAAAGTTATTGGGCCTAGTGGGCCATAGTGGAGGAGAGGAGACATGCCACAGGAGGTGGGGCGTGCCCCCCTTGCCCCAATCCGAATTGGACAAGGGGAGGGGGCGCCCCGCCTCTTTCCTTCTCCCTCTCTCCCCTTCCCCTTTTCCCCTCTCCGTTGGAAGGAAAGGGGGGCCGAATCCTACTATGAACGGAGTCCTAGTAGGACCCCCCCATGGCGCTCCCCCCTTGGCCGGCCACCACCTCCTCCCCCTTTATATACAGAGGCGGGGGGCACCCCAAAGGCACAACAGACAATCTTTTAGCCGTGTGCGGTGCCCCCTCCACAGTTTAACACCTCGGTCATATCGTCGTAGTGCTTAGGCAAAGCCCTGCACCTATAACTTCATCATCACTGTCGGCACGCCGTCATGTCGAGGGAACTCGCCCTCGTCCTCAACTAGATCAAGAGCTTGAGGGACGTCATCATGCTGAACATGTGCTGAACACGGAGGTGCCATACGTTCGGTACTTGGATCAGTTGGATCGTGAAGACGTTCGACTACATCAACCGCGTTACTAAACGCTTTCTCTTTCGGTCTACATGGGTACATGGACACACTCTCCCCTCTCATTGCTATGAATCTCCTAGTTAGATCTTGTGTAATCATAGGAATTTTTTGAATTACTACGTTCCCCAACACAAGGCACGTATTGTATTGTTGCCCTCGAGGATAAAAAGCTGGGGTTTTCATCATATTGCTTGAGTTAATTCCTCTACATCATGTCATCTTACTTAATGCGTTACTCTGTTCTACATGAAATTAATACTCTAGATGCAGGCAGGAGTTGGTCGATGTGTGGAGTAATAGTAGTAGATGCAGAATCGTTTCGGTCTACCTGACACGGACGTGATGCCTAGATTCATGATCATTGCCTTAGATATCGTCATAACTTTGAGCTTTTCTATCAATTGCTCGGCAGTAATTTGTTCACCCACCGTATTATCCCCCGGGTCTATTTTCCATCATATAAGTTTCCGATCTACAATATTAGTTTCCGATCTAGTATTTTTGCAATCTTCTAATTTTCGATCTATAAACCAAAAATACCAAAAATATTTACTATACCATTTATCTATCTCTATCAGATCTCACTTTTGCAAGTAACCGTGAAGGTATTAACAACCCCTTTATCGCATTGGGTGCAAGTTGTTTGATTGTTTGCGCAGGTATTAGGTCATTTGTGCGTTGTCTCCTACTGGATTGATACCTTGGTTCTCAAACTGAGGGAAATACTTATCTCTACTTTGCTGCATCACCCTTTCCTCTTCAAGGGAAAAACCACCACAAGCACAGGAAGTAGCAGTATCCCGGTTAGAATTAACACAGGAACCAAAAAAGAATGTTGATGGTGAGAAGTATCACTATTTGAAGAATTCTTAAGAGGTGGAGCAATCCTCACAACATCCTTGACATAAAAGATGGCAATACTCCAAGGTAGAGCATAACATAAGCTAGATAGCAAGGAATTCAAGATACAACACAAAACATGAAGAAGTTTGTGTTGGGGGGCAAGACAAGAATGTTCTCGATGATAACACAAATCATTGAGGGGCAAGGATGGTATTTCTCATCATGAATTCGATTGATACTCTCGAAGAGTTCAGGATGTTGATGATGATCACGACACATTTGTTGGGAGATTTCATGAAGATGTAATCGATCCACTATGACATCAAGTCAAAGGAATGATGAAGCGCAAGGTTATTGGAACCACGGGTATGACACAAACTCGAAATCAAGCTAGTTAAGGTGAAATGATATGACGAGGAAGATTGACATAAGCTTAGCTCAATGTCGAAAATTGTGCTTCGGGAAGGACCATGTAGCACAGTTAAAATTTACCCTGATAATGTTATAGCCGATCAGTCTAGGAATGACTTGAAGGATTATTAAACTCATAAGCAATGAAAATTACTAAGAGTTATTGAATTGGAGTTGAATTGGAGTGTGGAATCGATTCACTTATTGGTGTTCTTTAGTGACTAATAACTCAGAACCCGAGGGAAATTTGAAATTGGTGAGAAGCAATACTAGATGAAGACTCATATGAAGCAACATAGTTCTTTGATATTCTCGAGATACCGGAGGGTAGTACTCAAAGGAGGATCAAAATAGAGGTTGCAGAGATGTATTGATCTGCAGATGACAAGTGCTTTAACTTGTCCGAGAAATGGAATCAAGGAGAAACTATGGTCAGAACCACGATTGTATGGGATCAAACATAGATACCAGATGAATTGATAACAAGGGAATTATTATTATTACAAGAAGCCTCCATGATAAGATCTACATCGTGTCCATGGGCATGAACATAATTGTTCGAGGTTGACCCCCATTTATTCAATGCATAACCTTTCATGTACTTCTTGTTTTTGAAGAAGTTGTAGTGCTGAAATTTTATCTGGCAAACGCCAGAAGAGCAAGACTCGTGAAAACTCTCGGTTCACACGGATTAGGGGAAGGCATTCGGTTCAACCCATAGGGGCATCTTACGAACATATACGATAACTTCAAGAGTAGATAACTCAAGCTCGAATGTAGAGCACGGTTGGCCAAATCAGAGAATACAACTCATGAAGGCATTATGTACCGAGGAAAGGCTCACAAGGTTATTGAATATGAAGGACGCTGTGGGATGATAATTCAACAAAGGATCTGACGATCGATAACAGAGCTGATGTGAGCATCGACACATAACCAGAGGAAGAAACAATGGAAAGGCATTGGATTGTAGAAACAACTAACTAATTCAAAGCTCAAATATAAAGGAATTATGGTTTCTGATTCAAGGGATCAGAAGCAAACACTCTAATTAAGGATGGGTAAGCTGAATAGACTTAGCGGTACAATCGACGACAATTTGATTGGTCAAGAACCAACTCTTGTTTGAAATGATGTCCGAGCCAAAAGGATGAATTCTAGTTCCGACCGATGATTATGACCATTCACAAACATATCAAATCAACGGACTCAAAATGACAATGACAAAGGATGCTAATAAGATTACCAGACTTATGGGATTAATCATAAGGCAAACAAGCAGGAATTTCAAGAGAAATAGGTTGTTGAGGATTTTTGGAAGATCGAAAGGTATTTTGAAAAGTTTTGTGAAATACATGAATCAACTAGGGATGAGCGGATACTGGATACGTGCGAGAAATTATCCATAGGGGTATTTAGGTGGCAAAGAACTGCAAGGCAGTAGGCACAAGGTATTCTCGGAACAATAGAGACAATTTCGGGGTATCTTGTAATAAAAAGATCAACTGGGAATAAAAGTAAGAACGACATGTGTATGTATTTATCCATAGGGATATTTCAGTGGTAGGGAATTGCAAAAGCAACGAGCACAAAGTATCGAGAGAACATCAGAGAGTATCTTCAGAATCTTCTGGTGCACCAAGAAATTATCTGGAGTGAGGGTCTCTCCGGGAGGAAGTAGTTACGAGAACCTAGAGTAAGAGTTAGTAAAATCATTTAACCTGAATAGAATAGTGATCAGAATCCCAGAGTATAGACGGGGAATAAAAGATCCTAATACCACTCAATGGTGACATGGGCCCGTAAGCCACACATCCATGTTAGTAAAAGTTTTGCAATGACTAGACTCAACTTTAGCCAAGAAGTTTGGAAGGGGGATTCCTACAGGTAGTCGGCCCTGATGCCAACTTTTGACGCCCCCGATTTGACCGTACACTAATCATACATTCAAACATGCATGATCAAGATCAGGGACTCACAGGAAGATATCACAACACAACTCTAAAAACAAATAACTCATACAAGCATCATATTACAAGCCAGGGTCCTCAGGGGCTTGAACACAAGTGCTTGAACATAAATGAGTCAGTGGAAGCAACAATATCTGAGTACAGACATAAGTTAAACAAGGTGCCATAAAATGGCTAGCACAAAAGTAGCAACGAGCGAAAAGGCAAGGCCTCCTGCCTGGGACCTCCTAACTACTCCTCGAAGCCGAACTCCGCGTAATCCTCGGGATCCTCTAGCTGCTGCACTCCACCATCTGGTTGCATCATCCGAGAAGAAGGGAAAAGGGAAAAGGGGGAGCAAAGCAATCGTGAGTACTCATCCAAACTACTCGCAAGCAAGGATCTACACTACATTTGCATTAGTATCAATGAAATGGGTAGTATCTCTGGACTGAACTGTAGAATGCCAGAATAAGAGGGGGATAATCTAGTCCTATCGAAGACTATGCTTCTGGCAGCCTCCATCTTAAAGCATATAGAAGAGAGTACCTACTAAGTTAACCAAGTATCATCGCATAGCATAATCCTACTCGGCGATCCTCTCCTCGTCACCCTGTGAGAGAGCGATCACCGGGTTGTCTCTGGAACTTGAAAGGGTGTGTTTTTATTAAGTATCCGGTTCTTGTTGTCATGAGGTCGGAATACAACTCCGGGTCGTCTTGTTAACGTGGACACCGCTATTCAAATAGATTATTCTTCCTTGTAGGGGTGCACCACATTAGCTAACACGCTCGATCACTTTGGCCGGACACACTTTCCTGGGTCATGCCTGGCCTCAGAAGATCAACACATCGTAGCCCTACCTAGGACTAATAGAGAGGTCAGCACACCGGTGTAAATCCTAAGCGCACAGGGGTCTTAGGCACATCACCCTTTGCACTCCTGCATGTTGCGTGGGCGGTCGGTGAGCACACCTGACAGCCTCCATTACAAAGGAGGGTGCTTTACGTGGTCCAACCCAGCGTGCGCCGCTCAATCGCTGACGTCTAGGAGGCTTCGACTGATACTACCACGTCGAGTGCCCATAACTGTTCCCGCATGGTGGTTAGTGCGTATAGGCCAGTGGCCAACTCAGATCAAATACCCAATCTCGTTAAGCGTGTTATTTGAAGTAACCGCGGACGCTGACCAGGGACCAGGCTCACCTGTCTCCTAGGTGGTCACAACCTGCCCGTCGCTCTTCCATAAAGTAAAACCTGGGGGCCGTCGGGAACCCAAGCCCACCACTACCTGGGTGGAACCACCTGTCCTTTCAGCCCCCACATCAAAATCACTTGCGGGTACTCTATGAGCCGACTCGACTTTAGTCACATCATGTAACATGTATAGTATGTATGTATGTGTAAACCCATGATCACCTCCCGATGTGATCATGCCCCAGTAGTATAGCATGGCAGACGGAAAAGAGTGTAGGGCCACTGATGTAATACTAGCAACCTATACTAAGAATTTAGGATTGCAGGTAAAGGTATCAACAGTAGTAACAATGACAGGCTATGCACTAGAATAAGATCAAACCGATGAAATAGTAACACTACTCTAATGCAAGGAGTAGAGGGAAAGAGTAGGCGATATCGGGATGACCAAGGGGGGTTTGCTTGCCTGGTTGCTTTGGCAAGGAGGGGTCATCAACACCGTAGTCGATCGGGGCAGCAGTGCCGTTAGTCTCAAAGTCTACCGGAAAGAAGTAACGGAGGGGGGACACAATAAATAACAGAGCAATCAAAGCATCACGAAGCATAACATGGCAATACGTTGTGCTAGGGGTGACCTAACGCAGTACTAGGTGCTACTCGCGAAGGGGAAAATCATCCGGGAAAGTATTCCTGGTGTTTGGCATTTTTGGACAAATGAAACGAAGGGGGACGGTTGCATGTTCGCTATGCTAGGGACTTGTGGCAGCCGAACGGACTGCGTATCCAGATTTGTCTCGTTTTTCTGAGCAACTTTCATGTACAAAGTATTTTCATCCGAGATACGGTTTATTTCATGTTATTTTTCAAAGTTTTAATTCATTTTTAATTAATAGAATTAATTTAAATCAAAAATATGTTTACTGTTTTAGCATGATATTAGCATGATGTCATTAGTCAACAATGCATTTGACTCGTCAAACTGGGCAGTGGGGCCCACTGCCATTGACTGTTTATCTAATTACCAATTAATTAGGTTAATTACTTCATTAAGTTAACTAAGTTTAATTAGTTTAATATAAACAATTAATTATCCTAATTATTTATTTATTTATTTCTAAAACGTTTCACAGGGCGGCCCCACTTGTTATTGGCCAGGGGGTCTTTAGCGGGCGCCGACGCTAGCGGGATACGGGCGCACGGCGCGTGGGCGCCAGCCCGGCAGGGCGCTCGCCCAGGCCATCTGCGGCATTGTGGGCCGCCGGCGGCCACCGCAGCAAGCTGCAGCAGCCGCAGGGAAAGGGAACAGCATGACCGCAGCATCGTCGCGGGGCGGCGGTGGTGCTGGGCAGCAGCGGTGAAGGTGGTGGCGGGGTCGAATGGGCCCGGCCCCGACGGAGCGACACAGCGGGATGCGGCGGCACGAACATGGCCACGGAGTGCAGAGGCAGTACCAGTGTAGCGAGGTTCTGTGGGCGGCATCAGAGTGGGGCAAGCCAACAAGGCGGGCGGCGAGCCGCAAGCGGCAGAAGGAGGCCGGGGCGCCGTGATACGTCTCCAACGTATCTATAATTTTTGATTGCTCCATGCTATATTTTCTACTGTTTTGGACAATATTGGGCTTTATTATCCACTTTTATATTATTTTTGGGACTAAACTATTAACCGGAGGCCCAGCCCAGAATTGCTGTTTTTTTGCCTATTTCAGTGTTTCGAAGAAAAGGAATAACACACGGAGTCGAAACGGAATGAAACCAACTGGAGAAGTTATTTTTGGAAGGAAAGCTACCGGAAAAACTTGGAGTGCGCGTCAGGAAAAGAACGAGGGAGCCACGAGGCAGGGGGGCGCGCCCACCCCCCTAGGGCGCGCCCTCCACCCTCGTGGGCCCCTCGTGGCTCCCCTGACGTATCTCTTTCACCCATATATACCCACGTACCCTAAAACTATCCAGGAGCATAATAGATCGGGAGTTCCGCCGCCAGAAGCCTCCGTAGCCACCGAAAGCCAATCTAAACCCGTTCTGGCACCCTTCTGGAGGGGGCAATCCCTCTCCGGTGGCCATCTTTATCATCCCGGTGCTCTCCATGACGAGGAGGGAGTAGTTCTCCCTCGGGGCTGAGGGTATGTACCAGTAGCCATGTATTTGATCTCTCTCTCTCTCTCTCTCTCGTGTTCTTGATTTGGCACGATCTTCAGGTATCGCGAGCTTTGCTATTATAGTTGGATCTTATGTTTCTCCTCCCCCTCTACTCTCTTGTAATGGATTGAGTTTTCCCTTTGAAGTTATCTTATCGGATCGAGTCTTTAAAGATTTGAGAACACTTGATGTATGTCTTGCCGTGCGTATCTATGGTGACAATGGGATATCACATGATTCTCTTGATGTATGTTTTGGTGACCGACTTGTGGGTTCCACCCATGAACCTATGCATAGGGGTTGGCACACGTTTTCGTCGTGATTCTCCGGTAGAAACTTCGGGGCACTCTTTGAGGTTGTATGTGTTGGTTGAATAGATGAATCTGAGATTGTGTGATGCATATCGTATAATCATACCCACGGATACTTGAGGTGACATTGGAGTATCTAGGTGACATTAGGGATTTGGTTGATTTGTGTCTTAAGATGTTATTCTAGTACGACCTCTAGGGCTGTTTGTGACACTTATAGGAATAGCCCAACGGATTGATTGGAAAGAATAACTTTGAGGTGGTTTTGTACCCTACCATAACCTCTTCGTTTGTTCTCCGCTATTAGTGACTTTGGAGTGACTCTTTGTTGCATGTTGAGGGATAGTTATGTGATCCAATTATGTTAGTATTGTTGAGGGAACTTGCACCAGCGAAAGTATGAACCCTAGGCCTTGTTTCCTAGCATTGCAATACCGTTTACGGTCACTTTTATCATTATTTACCTTTCTGTTTTTATATTTTTCAGATTACAAAAACCTTTATCTACTATCCATATTGCACTTGTATCACCATCTCTTCGCCGAACTAGTGCACCTATACAATCTACCATTGTATTGGGTGTGTTGGGGACACAAGAGACTCTTTGTTATTTGGTTGCAGGGTTGCTTGAGAGAGACCATCTTCATCCTACGCCTCCTATGGATTGATAAACCTTAGGTCATCCACTTGATGGAAATTTCCTACTGTCCTACAAACCTCTGCACTTGGAGGCCCAAAAACGTCTACAAGAAGAAGGTTGTGTAGTAGACATCAAGCTCTTTTCTGGCGCCGTTGCCGGGGAGGTTAGCGCTTGAAGGTATATGTTTAGATCTTGCAATCGAGTCTTTTAGTTTCTTTTTTTATCACTAGTTTAGTTTATAAAAGAAAACTACAAAAAGTATGGAATTAAGTTTGCCTCATACGCTTCATCTTTTTAATATCTTTCGTGAGTATGATGGAAAGGAAAATTGTTCTCGAATGCTAGAAGAAGAATGCATTAAAATGTTTGGCACTAAATCTTTGAATGATGAGCATGATTGGAATGTTGTTAGTATGAACTCCTTGAATATCCATAGTACTAATGATGATTGCACTAGTTATGATGAAAATGTCTCCTATAAACATGTCAATTTTTGTGGAGTGCATTGGGTTTGCAAGTACACACCAATTAGGGAAGATAGATATTGCAATAGGCATATGTATTTAGAAACTAAATTGTTGCAAGAAAGTCTTGATGATTGTGCTGAAAAATTCAATATTTTCCGCACCCCTTGTGAACTTTGCAATGAACATGGTCATTTAAATCTCCAATGCAAATTGTTTCATGACCGAATCATATACAAAAATTGTGATAATTTGATTACCCTTGAGCATCATAAAGAGCTTAGTCTTCTTTTGGGGTATGAGGAAATGAAACGTATAACTGAGGGTATTCCAAAGTTTAATCTTGATAGATTTCTTGATTTTGATCTAGAGAAAATTTATATGTATTGTGCGGTGAATTGTATTGAAAATCCTTATATTGCCAATTACATAAAGAAAAGAAAGCAAATAGAAGATGGAGAGAATACTAATGGAAGGGAAGAGACTTACCAATATCCCTCTATTATTTCTTATGATGAATCAGGTAATGAGGAGGAGCCTCCTATTCAACCAATCTCATTAATAAGGAGCTCCAAAAAGAGGATTCAACCCACACATGATGTGCTGAAGAAGAAGAAAAGAAAAAGAAAGAGAGGTAAAAATATATCTCCGCCAAATAATGCTGCTCCTATTACTATTGTGCCTCATGAAAATATAATTGTGGAAGATAATGATACTTCTTATGATCTTGAAAATCTTTTTGGCACTTGCTTAGAAGAATATGATAATTGTTATACTATTGGTGATATCCATACTATTGATGATGAAAGTGATTATGCTTATGATACGAAAAGGCCCAAGCTTGGGGATGCTATGTTTGATGAGTATGACATATTTGAGAATATATTTTCTGAAATTATTGTTTGTCCCAAGCTTGGGGATGCTACGTTTAATGAAGATGATATTTTTAGTCTCCCAAGTTTTGATATGCAAATTTATAATGATGATAGCATGCCTCCTACTTATGATGATTATTGTGATGATACTTATGCTATAAAAACTAGTGATTATATTTATAAAACTTTCCATGATTATGGTTACCCCTTTTCTGAACATTACTCTTTTAATATGGAAACAATTTATAGTATTCAAGTCTCTTATGATACTCCCACTTTCCCGAATGAGAAGAATTTTTCTTATGTGGAGAGTAATAAAATTTATATGCTTGTAGATCATGAAAAGAATGATTTAGGTGATGGTTATATTGTTGAATTCATTCATGATACTACTGAAAATTATTATGAGGGAGGAACATATGCTTGTAGGAATTGCAATAATATCAAGTTTCCTCTCTATGTGCTTAAAATTTTGAAGTTATCCTTGTTTTACCTTCCTATGCAAGTTGATTCTTGTTCCCACAAGTTGTTTGCTCACAAAATCCCTACGAATAGGAAGTATGTTAGACTTAAATGTTATACTCATATTCTTCATGATGCTCTCTTTATGTATCAATTCCTATCCTTTATGTGAGCATCATTGAAATCATCATGCCTAGCTAGGGGTGTTAAACGATAGAGCTTGTTGGGAGGCAACCCAATTTTATTCTTGTTCCTTGCTTTTTATTTCTGTTTAGTAATAAATAATTCATCTATCTTCTGTTTATATGTGGTTTCATGCTTTTACTTAGTGTTTGTGCCAAGTAGAACCTTTGGGAAGACTTGGGAGAAGTTTTGTTGATCATGCTGTAAAAAACAGAAACTATAGCACTCACGAGAATTGCTTCCATTTTTATTTGGAGAGTGATATTTAGTTAATTCTTTTTGAAGATGATTAATAGATACATTCCTCAGGTCCAGAAATTTATTTGAGAAATTTATGAGTTCCAGAAGTATACGTTTGATTCAGATTAGTACAGACTGTTCTGTTTTTGACAGATTCTGTTTTTCATGTGTTGTTTACTTATTTTGATGAATCTATGGCTAGTAAAATAGTTTATAAACCATAGAGAAGTTGGAATACAGTAGGTTTAACACAAAGATAAATAAATAATGAGTTCATTACAGTACCTTGAAGTGGTGATTTACTTTCTTATACTAACGGAGCTTACGAGTTTTCTGTTAAGTTTTGTGTTGTGAAGTTTTCAAGTTTTGGGTAAAGATTCGATGGACTATGGAATAAGGAGTGGCAAGAGCCTAAGCTTGGGGATGCCCAAGGCACCCCAAGGTAATATTCAAGGACAACCAAAAGCCTAAGCTTGGGGATGCCCCTGAAGGCATCCCCTCTTTCGTCTTCATTCATCGGTAACTTTACTTGGAGCTATATTTTTATTCGCCACATGATATGTGTTTTGCTTGGAGCGTCATTTTATTTCATTATGTTTTGCTTGCTGTTGGAATAAAATACCAAGATCTTAAAATCTTAAATGTTAGAGAGTCATCACATAGTTGCATAATTATTCGACTACTCATTGATCTTCACTTATATCTTTCAGAGTAGTTTATCGTTTGCTGTAGTGCTTCACTTATATCTTTTTAGAGAACGGTGGTGGTATTATAGAAATAGATGAACTCTCATGCTTCACTTATATCATTTTGAGAGTTTTAAATAGCATGGTAATTTTCTTAAATAATCCTAATATGCTAGGCATCCAAGAATAGTAAAAACTTTCATATAGAGTATTGAATACTAAGAGAAGTTTGATGCTTGATGATTGTTTTGAGATATGGAGATGGTGATATTAGAGTCATGCTAGTTGAGTAGTTTTGAATTTGAGAAATACTTGTGTTGAAGTTTGTGATTCCCGTAGCATGCACGTATGGTTAACCGTTATGTGATGAAGTCGGAGCATGATTTATTTATTGATTGTCCTCCTTATGAGTGGCAGTCGGGGACGAGCGATGGTCTTTTCCTACCAATCTATCCCCCTAGGAGCATGCGCATAGTACTTTGTTTCGATAACTAGTAGATTTTTGCAATAAGTATGTGAGTTCTTTATGACTAATGTTGAGTCCATGGATTATACGCACTCTCACCCTTCCACAATTGCTAGCCTCTCTAGTACCGCGCAACTTTCGCCGGTACCATAAACCCACCATATACCTTCCTCAAAACAGCCACCATACCTACCTATTTTGGCATTTCCATAGCCATTCCGAGATATATTGCCATGCAACTTTCCACCGTTCCATTTATTATGACACGCTCCATCATTGTCATATTGCTTTGCATGATCATGTAATTGACATCGTATTTGTGGCAAAGCCCCTGTTCATAATTCTTTCGTACATGTCACTCTTGATTCATTGCATATCCTGGTACACCGTCGGAGGCATTCACATAGAGTCATATTTTGTTCTAAGAATCGAGTTGTAATTCTTGAGTTGTAAGTAAATAAAAGTGTGATGATCATCATTATTAGAGCATTGTCCCATGTGAGGAAAGGATGATGGAGACTATGATTCCCCCACAAGTCGGGATGAGAATCCGGACGAAAAAAGAGGCCATAAAAAAGAGAAGGCCCCCCAAAAAATGAGAGAAAAGTGAGATGGGGCAATGCTACTATCCTTTTACCACACTTGTGCTTCAAAGTAGCACCACGATCTTCATGATAGAGAGTCTCCTATGTTGTCACTATCATGATAGAGAGAAGCCACCATTCATAATTCTTTCATACATGTCACTCTTGATTCATTGCACATCCCGGTACACCGCCGGAGGCATTCATATAGAGTCATATTTTGTTCTAAGTATCGAGTTGTAATTCTTGAGTTGTAAGAAAAATAAAAGTGTGATGATCATCATTATTAGAGCATTGTCCCAGTAAGGAAAGGATGATGGAGACTATGATTCCCCCACAAGTCGGGATGAGACTTCGGACGAAAATAAATAAATAAAAGAGGCCAAAGAAGCCCAAATAAAAAAAGGAGAAAAGAGGCCATAAAAAAAGAGAGAAGGCCCAAATAAAAAATGAGAGAAAAAGAGAGAAGGGGCAATGCTACTATCCTTTTACCACACTTGTGCTTCAAAGTAGCACCATGATCTTCATGATAGAGAGTCTCCTATGTTGTCACTTTCATATACTAGTGGGAATCTTTCATTATAGAACTTGGCTTGTATATTCCAATGATGGGCTTCCTCAAAATGCCCTAGGTCTTCGTGAGCAAGCAAGTTGGATGCACACCCACTTAGTTTCTTTTTGAGCTTTCATACACTTATAGCTCTAGTGCATCTGTTGCATGGCAATCCCTACTCACTCACATTGATATCTATTGATGGGCATCTCCATAGCCTATTGATATGCCTAGTTGATGTGAGACTATCTTCTCCTTTTTGTCTTCTCCACAACCACCATTCTATTCCACCTATAGTGCTATGTCCATGGCTCATGCTCATGTATTGCGTGAAGATTGAAAAGGTTTGAGAACATCAAAAGTATGAAACAATTGCTTGGCTTGTCATCAGGGTTGTGCATGATTTAAATATGTTGTGTGGTGAAGATGGAGCATAGACAGACTATATGATTTTGTAGGGATAACTTTCTTTGGCCATGTTATTTTGAGAAGACATAATTGCTTAGTTAGTATGCTTGAAGTATTATTATTTCTATGTCAATATGAACTTTTGTCTTGAATCTAATGGATCTGAATATTCATACCACAATTAAGAAGAATTACATTATGCCAAGTAGCACTCCGCATCAAAAATTCTGTTTTTATCATTTACCTACTCGAGGACGAGTAGGAATTAAGCTTGGGGATGCTTGATACGTCTCCAATGTATCTAAATTTTTGATTGCTCCATGCTATATTATCTACTGTTTTGGACAATATTGGGCTTTATTATCCACTTTTATATTATTTTTTGCACTAACCTATTAACTGGAGGCCCAACCCAGAATTGCTGTTTTTTTCTTATTTCAGTGTTTCGAAGAAAAGGAATATCAAACAGAGTCGAAACGGAATGAAACCAACTGGAGAAGTTATTTTTGGAAGGAAAGCTACCGGAAAAACTTGGAGTGCACGTCAAGAAAGGAACGAGGGAGCCATGAGGCAGGGGGCGCGCCCACCCCCTAGGCGCGCCCTCCACCCTCATGGGCCCCTCGTGGCTCCCCTGACGTATCTCTTTCACCCATATATACCCACGTACCCTAAAACTATCGAGGAGCACAATAGATCGGGAGTTCCGCCGCCAGAAGCCTCCGTAGCCACCGAAAGCCAATCTAGACCCTTTCTGGCACCCTGCCGGAGGGGGCAATCCCTCTCTGGTGGACATCTTCATTATCCCGATGCTCTCCATGATGAGGAGGGAGTAGTTATCCCTCGGGGCTGAGGGTATGTACCAGTAGCCATGTGTTTGATCTCTCTCTCTCTCGTGTTCTTGATTTGGCACGATCTTGATGTATCGCAAGCTTTGCTATTATAGTTGGATCTTATGTTTCTCCTCCCCCTCTACTCTCTTGTCATGGATTGAGTTTTCCCTTTGATGTTATCTTATCGGATCGAGTCTTTAAAGATTTGAGAACACTTGATGTATGTCTTGTCGTGCATATCTGTGGTGACAATGGGATATCACGTGATTCTCTTGATGTATGTTTTGGTGATCAACTTGCGGGTTCCACCCATGAACCTATGCATAGGGGTTGGCACACGTTTTCGTCATGATTCTCTGGTAGAAACATTGGGGCACTCTTTGAGGTTCTATGTGTTGGTTGAATAGATGAATCTGAGATTGTGTGATGCATATCGTATAATCATACCCACGGATACTTGAGGTGACTTTGGAGTATCTAGGTGACATTAGGGTTTTGGTTGATTTGTGTCTTAAGATGTTATTCTAGTACGAACTCTAGGGCTGTTTGTGACACTTATAGGAATAGCCCAACGGATTGATTGGAAAGAATAACTTTGAGGTGGTTTTGTACCCTACTATAATCTCTTCGTTTGTTCTCTGCTATTAGTGACTTTGGAGTGACTCTTTGTGGCATGTTGAGGGACAGTTATGTGATCCCATTATGTTAGTATTGTTGAGGGAACTTGCACTAGCGAAAGTATGAACCCTAGGCCTTGTTTCCTAGCATTGCAATGCCGTTTACGCTCACTTTTATCATTATTTACCTTGTTGTTTTTATATTTTCAGATTACAAAAACCTTTATCTACTATCCATATTGCACTTGTATCACCATTTCTTCGCCGAACTAGTGCACCTATACAATCTACCATTGTATTGGGTGTGTTGGGGACACAAGAGACTCTTTTTTATTTGGTTGCAGGGTTGCTTGAGAGAGACCATGTTCATCCTACCCCTCCTATGGATTGATAAACCTTAGGTCATCCACTTGAGGGAAATTTTCTACTGTCCTACAAACCTCTGCACTTGGAGGCCCAACAACGTCTACAAGAAGAAGGTTGTGCAGTAGACATCACGCCGTGGTCGACGACGAGCGTGGGAGGCCGTAGGGTGCAAGGCCTGGACGTAGGACCAGGCCGGGTGCAGCGGTTGATGTCGGGGGCAGGTGGGCTTTTTGGCAACGGCAGTAGTAGCGAGCAGCCGCGTAGGGGTGGCGGCACGCGCACAGGTGGACCTGGGTCGCGGTGAGCGCGACCGAGGAGAGGTAGGACCGAGCGCGGTCGGCGCGTGGCGGACAACGCTGGCGAAAGAGAACGAGGGTAGAGGATGCCGGTTGCCTCACCAGTGTTGCAGGGGTCTGGGGCGGCGAGGCGTGAGGGAGCTCGTCGAGTGGATACGGGGACACAAGCATTGACGACAGGCGGCTCCGGGCGACGACGTCGGCGTCGGTGGGATTTGGGGCGAGCGACGGGGAGATCGGATAGGGGCCGATCCCGATCCAGATCGAGGAGAGGAGGAGGGGATCGTGGTGGGGGCGAGTAGGGTGATCGGGCTAGGTCATAGGGGGAGTGGGGTGTTTATGGGAGGCTGGGAGGCCAGCTGGGTCGGACTGGCTAGCCTAGTGGCCAGCTGGGCCAAGGCCCAGCGAGGGGGGTTTCTTTCTTCTTTTACTTTTCCGTTTTATTTACTTTTTCTTTTTTTGCATTTATATTTTTTTAGCAATTGACTTTTGCATAAAATGGAACTTGGTCAAAAACTTGTGTTGTATTATTAGGCACCGCCACCAAAGTGTTGGGGGGTTACACTACAAAAAAGGACACTTCCGTGATGATACGTGTTTGTCACAGTAGGTCACGTTTTCTGTCATCCATGTACATCCATGAGGATTTTATGACAGAATCAAGATAGTCATACCTGTGTTGTCATAGAAGTGTTTCATGACATTACCAAAATTATCATCATGGAAGTGTCCACTTCCATGACGATAAATCGCGCGTCATAAAAGTGCTTTCGTCAAGGGTGACCAACACGTGGCATCCACCGTAACGGGTCGCCGTTAAGCTATCGGGTTCTGGTTTGGATCCGATAACCCATTAACAGCCAGGACCAATGAGGATGTTCCACTTGTAAAATTGTCATTGGCCGGAGGAAACACATGTTGGCTCACCGTTGGGACAGATGTCATCCATTTATTGGACATGAGGTGCCTACGTTACGTCGACACGTGGCACGACCCAACAAAGGCCCATATAGGTTAAAAAGGCCAGCCCAGTCAAAGGCCCGTACTACTTACTCAGGTACTAGTGGGCCAGCCCAATAACGGCCTGTTTAATAAGGCCCATTTATGACCCAAAGCCAGATCTGACCTGTTAATTGTTCGCTGAATATTTGGGCCCAATTACGGCGTAGTGACTTTCGGCATGTTAGAGGCCCGATGTCGACATGGGCCCATTTCAGCCCGGTGTGTCTTTCGGCCTGGGAATGGCCCGTGCTTCCCATGGGCCATATATGGTCGGACACGACATCTGACCCACTAACGGCCCGTGATAAATGTGGCAACAGTTCATCCCAACGTGACTTTGGGCCTATTAAAGGCCTGTCATACAATTCGGCCCGTTGATGCATGTACTAAGCTTTCGGCCTCTTAAAGGCCCATGACATCAGTGGGCCAACTAAGGCCCGAAATATGTTTTAGCCTGGTAATGGCCCGTCATATAACTGGGCCAAAAAGGGCCTGGTCTACCTTTTAGCCTGCTGAAGGCCCGTCGACAACTAGTGAAAATTGACGCCCAACATGAATTTCGGCCTGCTCAAGGCCCATGGTTTCTTCTGGGCCGTAATATGCCACCAGAATATTCAGCCTATTAATGGCCCAATGCTACATGGGCCAAACTAAGCGCTAAGTCCACAAAAGGCACAACTAAAATTTGGGCCGAATATAGGCCAGAGTAAGTTGTGGGCCTGGCGCAAAGTGTGAAGGCCCCAATGACCATTCAGGCCCAAGAAAGATGCAGGCCGGCCCAATTGTGGCCCGCTAAAAACCAGGCCCGTTAGAGGCGAATGTTTCGGCCCGGTGGACTACATCAGATTTTTTTTCACATAGCAAATGATGGTAGTAACTAGTAGGAATTAAGAACAAACCTACTCTATACAATAAAGAAATTATGACATAGTAAATTAGAATAAACCTACACTATACAATAAAGGATTTATGGTATATTACATCCACTAGGCATCGAAGTTCACCACCAGTGATCATAAAGCGCAACAAAGAAGCAAATTACAAAAACTGGGCACCAGTGCAGCGTAACAAAATAATACTAAACCGAGACCACTTCCAAGACAGTTCAAGAAAGGTTAGCCTTGCGCGGGAACTGCTGCGCAAGCTGCTGAGCAAGGCTGTAAGACCGACCTAGCACGTCGGTCATAGCTTCTAGGTGTAGCTGTTTAGCAATGAGGTTCTCATTGGTGTTCTTCGGAATCTTTCTTAGAGATAGGACTTCAAGTCGAAGTTGAGTTGCAGAATGCCTTTCTTCTAGAACTTGGGACTGAAGAAGTCGAACTGATTCAGACAGCAAATTCTATGAGCTTGTCTGACTGCTTGTAACGACCCGACCCAAAATCGGTCAAGTCTCTATGTAGCCGTACCATCCCAAGATCATCCTGGCACACACAGTACATTGATGAAAAGATTCAAAGTTCAATCACACCTGAATTTATTACACGATTCTCATATTGAGTCTTTATTACATCATAATAAATTCGGCCGAAAACTCCTGGTCGGAAAACTCCTCTGCAACATGAGACATTGCAGCTGTGTAGGTTAGCATTTTGAATATGCCGACAATTCATAGAGAAAACAATAAATAATAATACTAACACTATATGCAATTTGGCCGTGGGGCTCTAAGTTTTATAATTTTGCGAAAAGGCAATTTTTTCCCTACAACAAAGGTCTTGCTTGCAATTACTACAAAATGTTGGTAGTTATTGAGATGGTTCCGCCAACGAATGTCTCATTCCCAATTATTAATTAACCCCTCAATTAATTTATTTGTTCGGTGTTGAGATTTCCAAAATACTCCAATTCCAGAGGCTCAAATGTCCGTAACCGGGGACACGGCTAATCGATTAGGTTGTTACTCTGCAGAGTCTTGTGCACTTTACCCGCAAGATTCGTTCCCACCTTTATGTCCTCGCATTGCCTGGTGTTTGAAGACGGGACGAACGAAACATGGTCTTCCATAGAGTTTCTCTAGGCACTTCCGGTGCCCATCCATGTCCTACCGTTCTTCTACAGCTGCTGGCACCGTCCGTCCAGAGTCACGCCTAAGGTCAACCCAGCCAGAGCCCATAATGGCTTGCGGCTGCATAGGTAAGCTTCCGGTCAAGGGGTATCCATCCGTCTCTTCGTGGCTCGGTGAAGCTTTCCGCAAGATGTCATGGCGCTTCTCCATGCATCCTGGCCATCCACTGGTTCCTCCAGGGTTCCCGTCAACCGTCCTCCACCCATTAGTGAATTTGAAGTCCATCTTGAGCTTGAAGTCATGGGGTTGTCATCATCTTGACTCTCACATCTCCCTTATGAATCTCTCAACCAACCCCGTCTATGAGCATAGCAAAATAAACTCCATCATCCCGGGCAATAGTAACAAGGGGAATTGGGTTCATCCTACCTCATGATACTACTCAAGACATAACTTAAAATTCTCCTACTGCATGCATGGGGGGGAGGAATAATTCTAATGCAACAAAATCATAGGTATTGTAAAACATGATCAAATGACTTGCCTGGCTGATGGTCTTCAAACGCTAGTGACTCGAGATAGCAAGCTTCGCACTCCAGAAATTCTATCGAGTCTAACAATAGCACAAATAAATATTCCACTAAATATCATAACAGCAAGCTAAAGGAAATCACACAAGCACTCAAACCAAAACCAAAGAAAACTCGAAGAACTCCAAACCAACAACTAGCAAGAACTTTGAATCTTTTCATCAATGTACTATGTGTGCCAGCATGATCTTGGGATGGTACAGCTACACAGAGACTTGACCGATTTTGGGTCGGGTCGTTACACTGCTAGTCTCAAGTAACTTGAACACTGCATCAAGACAAGACTTTGGTGTTGTCTCGCTATCTTCAAGATGTTTTGCCTTCTTTGCTGCAATATATGTTGGGTTTGTGTCATAGCCTTCAGCAGACTTGTGCATCCCATCAGGCATATCACCCTGAAACAAGCAGAGAGATGGCGGGTTTCGCACGTGTATAAACAAAGATGATAACTGTACTGTCAATTCCATCAAATTTCAAATTAGAAAATAAATAGTAAGTTCAAAATATCAATAGCATAATTTGGCATTGTTCATAATGCGGGGAGCTTCACCACACTACTGGATTACCATGTCGGCATAACAAGCATAGATGAAGGGCAAAGACAATCAATGTATCTATTTTGGTTAATGTGCATGGAATGTTGTTCATATCATCAGGCACACCAGTAAGATAAAACAGGAGATGACAAGGTGCAAACATGGGCTGCTTCACCACACACTGGATAATAGATCCACAAAAACAAGCATACATATAGGGAGTATTGAGTAATGTGCATGGTATGAATAAGGAATTTGGTTTTACAAGTAAAACTTGGAACTTACGGTTGTTGTGAACATGCATTTTGATAGAAACAACAAACTAAACGGCAGTAAACTATAGGGAGTATGAGCAAATTAAAAAGCAGTTGAGGATGAAGGCTTTAGAAGGACTAACTTACATTAACAGTTAACATCGGCTTTATAATGCCCTTCTCTATGTCAAGGGAAGGATAACTCAAGAATTTCAGCACATAATCTTCTTCATAAGCATTGCCTGTACTCTACATTTTGTAGAAAGTAATTATAGATATGATAATACTGGAAGGGATAGAGGATAATGAAGGTAAGATGCAGATTGATGCTACATAATCAACTACCAATCCCTGGAAGTACAAGCGTTACAGGACAAAATGTACTGACAAGAGCAATGGGCTACACTTCTGCACTGGCATTGTCTGTGTATTCAACTTTTTGGTAAGATTAAATATAGATCTGATATTTTTTAGTAAATGGTGGGCGAGGGAGATAAGATGCAAAATCCTACACAATGAACCAATCCCTCTTCCCATAATACAAGAGTGTTTTGAACACTGGTGTACTGTACAAAACGTTCTTATATTATGGGACGGAGGGAGTAGTTGTTAATGTAAGTATAGTGATGGACGACGTTCAGTCCTTACAAGAGGACTGCAGAGCTAAACCTCTTCAAAAGCATTGGTTGATTCTAAATTTTTGTAAGAGTCCATACGGATCTTATAATGTCCACCAAATGGACGATAACGAGGCTAACATGTGCAATAATGCTACATAATCAAACAACCATCAAAGTAAGTATGCTCATACAGGGCAAGAGGTACTCACAAGAGCAATGCAGTGTGCAGTATAGTTGCAAGATTCCGTGGTCCCTTGAGAATGAATGTTCTTCTGCTAAAAGTTTTCATACAAGTGAGGTGTTAAGGCAAATGCATAAATGTAGTTCAAATTGTGATGTGATATCATAGACTGTACCTAACGCTGCAGACGAGACCAGTGTGTAACAAGATTATTCCATTCATTGTTTGATAAATGTAGCACCGGAGACTTTACAGAAATTTTGTTTAGAGGCTTGCCATCGAAGTGCGCTTGCCTCAGGTAGGAGCGATAGTTCATCAATGAGTGCAGGAAAAGCGCAACCAACCCTTGCTCGTCTTGACAATCTAGTTTGGTCCTCGCCTATTTAAAAGAATGAAATCATGTCTCTTCTATCAGCAGAAACATATGCACTAATTACCATGAATAACGTTAGTATATTACTTATGCATAAGTTGTGGAGGAAGACTGGAAATTGTTCTATGTCTGCCGTATAATATTTCCATGAAGGAAAGATGCGCACAAAGTTCCTGGCAACAATATAAGATTCATCTTCTAAACTGGGAAGAAATGGAACAAGGGTCCTATTTGCTGCAATTGGGGCCCTCTCTGGTTCGAAAAGGGATTTGACAACTGGATTTGGTGTACTCTTTGCTGGAATGGGGGTATTGCGTCATGGAGCTGGTGCTATGTCAACTGGCATCATCATACTGTTTGCTGAAGTTGGGGTCTCCTGAGTTGGGGCATCAGAAATGACTAGTGTAGTAGGGCTAGAGTCTGCTAGAGTTGGGGTGTTTTGTGAGTCAGGTGATATTGCAACTACACCTAATGGGCTATTTGATTTATCAGGTGTCACTACCTTTTCCAAATACTTTGCTCGTGCTCCTCCGCGATCAGCAATCGCCCTCTTCCTTTTGAACGTCTGATACACAAGAACAACATTTGAATGGATAAATGTGGTAGGATGACAGATGGAATATGTACTGAAAATGGATAGGCAGGGCATATTCACGTACACGATGTGTAAAGTAAGCTAATGGCAGTGCAACAAAGTAGAAGCAATGCAAAGCATCAGTTGCAAGATATGTGCGACCAATATAACCTTGGAAAGTTAGAGCAAGCACCTTGATGGGTGAATAAGGTAGGGCATCTTCCTCTGACTCCTCCACTAGGGAGCTACATTGACTTAGGTCTCCCTCTAGCTCAGAATCACTGTTAGGATCATATTCTGAGCATGGATTTGTAGGTGGAGAGTGTTTGCATTGCATTGCATCCAGACTTGATTTTAGTCCCTTAAAGCCAAGTTTGACATCCATGGCATTATTCTGCTTTATTCTTTTCATGTGCGCAATCTCATAATCATTATGATGCTGTTCAGAATCTGAGATTCATGAAAACATAAAAAGTAGTCAGATTATCTATGGAATGCATTGCGGATTCAACTTGAAGAGCGTCTCCCTATAAACCCCTACATATGCAAAGTTCACCCCCAACCGTTCTGACCAGACCACACATAGAATACAAACCTCTTATGTCTCTATAACAGGCAGACACACATTTCAAAACTGAAGTAGGAACATTAGAATCATATCAAATTCGTATTTGGGCAAATAAACTAAGGAATTATCAGTGGCATAATGTTTAGCTTCAAGGGTGGAGTGCTGGTAGTGAGACATAAAGCAAGTAGGAAGATTGTATTCCATGTAAAAGACTGTAGTCTATGTAAAAGCTGGAAATGACACTTTCTTTCTATACAATGCAATGCTCGTTGCCCACACATGTTGGAAGAGTTCACACAGAGAAATACTATTCACTCATGTCTACGGTTCCAGTATTTTGAAACAGGGTGGTCCATCCTAAAAGAATATTGAAAACAAATATGACAAGGCAAGCATAGATGTAGTGAATCAATCATTTACTTGTGAGCTTACTAGGTCAGGTATGCAGAATTGTAACTGCAGTAAGAGACCGTCCAAACTCTGAATCAAGAAGTTTGTCTAGCACTTACTGTTTGCAACTAATCGACGTGAATAATTGGATATTATATCAAATGAGTAAGAAAGACAAGTAAAATTGTCAACAAACCTGGCCTGCAGTAGTAATCTGGGTCAATGTCACTACGACCAACAATCCAAAATGACTAGTGTCTGTTCCTAGGGCCGGAATTTTGAAACCATGTGAACTTTATAGGTACTAAAGATTACTGAAATAATCTGAACCATTAAGTGTAGGTAGCACTCATCACACAACAAACCCTAATGATAGTCCTGCCTAATGAGTAATGAATCAATTAGAAAATGGGTGATGAGGAGTGGCTGCTAAGTGTTGAGGACGTATCTTAGGATAAATCGGGTTGGCTTAGTGGGTGCTGCACGCCTGAGCCCTGAACGGACTGGGAAGGTAGGCATGGCGGCGCGCCTGGGCAGCAATGATGCTGTTGGGCGAGCGGCTCCTGACCTTTGTTAGTCTGGCGTCTCCTCCTAGAGTCATGCCATCCGGGGACGGCAAGTCGTCGGCGAGGCAGGCGGCTCGGGGCGAGTAGAGATGGGAAGCGCGCAGCAGAACAGAGGGGAATCAGGGCCTGGGCCAACCCAAAATCCCAGGGTGGGCCGTGGCCCACCGTGGGCACCCTGTAGAGATACACACCCGAGCGTCGAAAATGCATTTTTGAAACTAAATTAGGAACATTTAGCTGACCAATTAAACGACTCGGTTTTAATAATATCAGATTCGTATTTGAACAACTAAGCTTTTTTATCTTGATGGGTGGAGCGGTGCTATTATGACACGAAGCACATATGTTGATTGTATAGTGATCATAAAAGGGGGAAACCCTAAGCATTTTTTGAGCAAAAGAGGGTTTCCCCTCCGATTTCTATTAAAGAAACCACCACGGAACCAACATGATCAATTAAACCCTAAGCATGATCAATTAAATCCTATTATGACTGTGCCATGGCAGATTTAAAGCTGCAAACCGGGGAAATGCTATTTAGCATCCACTGTTTGCTTCGAACTAAGAATTAAATTCTAAGAGATGAAAATAAAGTACAGTAACCAAGTTACGATCTATTTTCTGGTTGAGATCAAAAAGTTGTGGAGATATGAAGTATCGCCTCTCTTGTGGCGCCATGTAGGCATCGGGGTTGCGATGGCTGTCGGTGGCGTTGAAGCAGATCTGCGATGGTAGACGGGTGCATGGTGTGATAAGTCTCGTTGCGGTGGAAGAGAAGGTCGTGTGAGCGGCCCTGGCAAATAGGACGACGACGCCGATTAAGCGAGAGGACGCAATGCAAGGCTCTTGGTCCGTCACCGTGGATGAGAAACATCCATCTCTAGCAGTGGACGACGCGGTCTTGGTAGGCGCTCCGGCATGGTGGAGGACAGTGGCGATGGATGGGGTGGAGGACGGCGGCGATGGATGGGGTGGAGGACGGCAGCGATGGATGGGGTGGAGGACGGCGGCGATGGATGGGGTGGAGGACGGCGGCGATGGTTGGGGTGGAGGACGACGGCGATGGATGGGGTGGCGGACAAAGGAGGCTGGTGTGGGGATGGTGTTCTAGCGCGGATGGTGTATGAATGGTAAAATGGAGGGGGGTACGGGGAACCATGTTTTTGGGACGCACTTGTCTGAAATATGGGAAAGTTACGAACTTAGCGCGCGTTTAAAATTTGGACATCTTGTCGGTTGGGGATAGGACGGTAATATTGCATCTCGCAAATATTTTCCCATAGTGATTTCGGGCGAGGAGGGTGTTTTGGCGCCCATGGTAGGCACCCATGATGTATGAAGGGGGCTGACAGGTAGGGCAGTTGTGTCATGTCTGATTGAAGTTACAAACCTGCCCCTATTGAAATTATTTGCCTACATCAATTTTGGCCGAGTCGAGTTTGTTTTGCCGCCCATCGTGTATGAAATGGAAATGGAGGGAGAAACAGAGGTCTTTCGGACGAGCTTGAATCAAATGTGTTTTGCCACCCATGTTTGGTGCCCACCGTGTCGGAATGGGCTGAGAGGCGGTCATACCCCTATTGAGAGCAGTGGAAATCGGACCGATGGATTGTCTGTGTAAGGGGTAGACAGTAATTTCCATCTCCCAAACACTTGGCTTCGGGCAGCCGATGTGGGAGTGGACATTTTGCCGCTTCTTTCGAATTTTGGGACAATAAGCATCCACGTTTACCCTGGAAACTAAATTCGAATTCATTTTTTATTCCTACATGAATCTTTATAAATCATTCTATGTGTTTTTATATATCTTGAAAAGCATCACAAAGATGTATTCCACTGTCATATATGAATATGATTTAAAAATGTCGATACTCAAATTCAGAAGCTAGAATCCAGTTTAAGGTGAATTCGAATATTTGGAACACTTCATGTCCAACTCAAATGTCACACGCATCATAATGTGTACTCCCATTTAGATATGTACACAAGCGATGTATCAAGATTCATATACCGAGTCAATCAACCAATAATGTACAAAACTAACAGACATATAAACACTTATAGAGTATATGGATCAATAATATCAACTAACATACATAAGCCAGGCCGTTATACTTTTTCTTGCTAGAAGATCATCCTTTTTTTAGCGAAGCTAGTACATCATCTTGGCCCTTTTCCGATGCGTGCCACTTATGGTCCATCTATACTACTATTATTTTTGAATGCACATTCAGCCCGATTGGCATATTTGTAGGTCTGGCACATCAATCAAAATGAAATGTCTCTGAGTCTTATCAATTAATACAGACTTGTGCTCAAATAAAATTACAAACCAAAAACCAAAAAACGAACCTTACATGATCTCTAAAACAAATGGTTTAATCGATTACATGAACAAACAACACAAAGGTTATTCAACAATGGAGAGAACATTTCACCTATGATTTACCAGGTGGGAATGCCATTTCCTTTTTTCCTTCAGGACCTTAACAATGCGGTCAGTCTCAGCTTGCTTCATTTTGAAATCCACCAAATATTTTATGGTTCTCTTGAGTACTTCTTGTGATTGTGTTGTTTGCTTCCTCAACATGTCAACTTCATCTCTAAGTGCAGAAGCAGAATCTCTTTCTACCACTAGTTTAGCCTCTAGAGCATCAGCAGTTGGCAATTCATGATGCACGATTGGGCTGGTGCCACTGCTGTGGGATGATACAACGTCCATGAGGACCTCGCTCTTTGATCTTGGGCTAACCTATTTTACCATTAAAGTTCTGATTGGATTCTGGAAAGTTGAAGTTAGCAAAACATCTCAACTAGGAGTTATAACAGCAAACTAGTTAAACAAACAAGGAAATAAAGAGTTTCAATTAGATGTTGGAAAGTAGTTATTAACATCATTGTAACTGGTTGTTGCAGCAGCAAAGCAGTTAAACAAACAAGTTTTGCAAATGGTACCTGTTGTGGCATTGGAGTTTCTCTTGGATCCTGAAAAGTTGAGTAGACAGTAACGTGATTAGAGAAACCGGTTGCAGCAACGAAGCAGTTAAACAAACAAGTTTTGCAAAAGGAACCTGTTGTGTCATTGGAGTTTCTCTTGGATCCTGAAAAGTTGAGTAGTCAGTAACTTGATTAGAGCAACAAGTTACAACAGCAAACCTGTTACACAAATATATTTTTGACAATGTACCTGTTGTGCAATTGGACTTCCAATTGGATCCTGAAAACTTTAAGTTGGTAAGATGATTACAACAACAAGTTACAGCAGCAAACCAGGTAAACAAGGAAGTTTCTGAAAACATATCTATTGTGCCAACGGAGTTTCAGTTGGATCCTGCAAACTTGAATGTTAGCAATCAATAAATAGAGTTTTGCAAGAGCCATACGAAACTAACATCAAACTATTAAAACTAACTAGTTTTGGCAACGTATTTAATTACACATGAACTAGTAAAACTAACAAGTTCTTGGCAACATATTAAAGTAACAAGTCGGTGCCGTTTACCAGCAACACAAACATCTGTAAATTTCTTTGATGTAAGCAAAATTATTCCAACACATATATAAGTTAAAAGACGGTGTCCCTCATATAAACCTGACAATTGTCTATCTATGAACATGCAAACATTACTGGTTCTACAAGTGATAACAACAAACCATTTAAACAAACAGGGTATCAAAACGTAAATTACACGTGAATTCTGCTGCACCCTATAAGTACATATGACCAGCTATCTACGTGCTTAAGTAGCTATTTAAGTTCAGGCAAACAGGTAATTCTTAATAGTAAGTATCAAACACATAGACAGGCATAGTCTATAATAGGATTAACAGGCTATGGCATTATGTAATCAGTAGCAAACTAAATTAAGCCAAGCAATGTAATTGAACAATTTTGCAATAAGTGGCTAACTAAAATTCCAAGAAGCAGGTAACTGAACTTACACTAGCTCTTTGTACAAGCACACTGCAACTTCCTTTTCGCTTACAAGGTTCTATGAAGGAGTCCATGGCATCAATCGCTTGGATACGCAGTCCCAATACTTCTTTCTATCGACACTGCATTGGTAAGTCGAATGGTTAATCTGGTAAGATGGTGCGTCCTTGATATGTTATATGAGGACGTGTAGTCATACTAGTTGTAGCCACACACATCACACTGGCTCTTACTATATATTTCATGCGATTACATTTGGCATATCGAGATCTAAGTAATCTACAATAGGATGAAAAGACTAGCATCCGTCACATTATTGGCGAACTTAGTTAATAGAAACAAGCAATTCAACCATTCTGTGGGTAAATCAAAAGCGCCACTGGAATATTTTTCACTACCCCAATCATACATGCAAAAGGGGCGACGCCACCGTAGGGGCTGGTATGGGCGGCCGCCTCAGGTGGCTGGAAAGTGTGCACCAAGTTTGAGTCGTCTAGGTTGGCCCAGGCTAGTTATGTTCGTCCCAACGCACGAGCAGGCAATGTAAAAATGAAGAAAAACATTTCAATTTGGATGGGACAATAACGTAAGTGCAAGGCAGGCCCTATAGTAGGCTCGCGGCCCAAACAAGCGCCTCCCATATCGATCGACAGCAAGAAAAATCCCAATTCGTTCCCTCCAGCCTCCAGTCTGGTTCGCTCCTAACCTAGCCGCCGCTGGACAGACCAACACAGCACTTCCTCGCGCCCTCATTGGAGGGCGGTCGCCGGGCTTCAAGCAAATGGAAGGACAAGAAGATGAAGATCCAACCCTGGGTGTAGCCTGCGTGGGAGGCAGCGGAAACATCACGGGCATGGCATCGAGCTTGCGCAAACAGACAGTCACAGCTTGCAAGAGCAGCGTGCGCAACGAGGAGGTACATCACATCGATGATTATATCTAATTCAACTGTTCAATTTCTGGCCAATAGTTAAACCTGACGGTGTTGTGAAACTGCTTGTATGTAGGCAATCTATGAGAAAATGAAACCAATTTCTTCTTATTTTATAATTCCCCCAATCAATACTGAACTGACTGAATCTGATGTATCTAATCAAGTTTCCGGTGCAAACATACAAGCTCATGTTGTTCTTGAGCCTGAAGTGTGTAATGAACAGACTGCTAATGTAGGATTTGATGCAAACATTTTACATGCTCCTGGTGATGAACATATAGTGTCTAATGATGGATCTAATGCAAGCATTTTGCAAGCTCCCATTGAAGGATTTAGTGTCTAATGATGATCTGCTATGTTGAGAGAGACATAGAGATTTGCAGGAATTGATGACAAGCAAATTATAGTACATTTTCATGGCTTCAGGAAACGTCGAGGCCATCTACCAGAAAGTCCCCGTATCATGACAACATAGCATAAATACTTTTCTAATCTATTATTTGAAACTATTGGCATACTTGTGCAGGATAGACATATTGATATGCAGTTTGCGCACTTGTTATAGCTGCAATTACACTTCGATATTTTTAGCCAGAGAACGAATAATTCAAGCAAGTACAGACCATGTTAGTAGTCCTTGTACACCATGTCGCATTTTGTGTTTTTTGGTGCTTGCATCATTTAGTGTTTTATAATCTGAACTACTTTATATCATTCGCTGGTTTTCAAAGTGCATGTAGCTTCACATTTCTCAAGTCATGTTGATTTCCAGAGTGCAAGTGCCTTCGTATTTTTTAAGTTAAATGTTCGCCCTGTTAACTTGACTTCGTGGATCAGCCACTGCACACAAAGCATACACATAGGCCAGTACGAATTAAATGAAATGCAGGGAGATACGCTAGCTCGTTGTACAGGCTCACTGTAGCTCTGCTTGCGCTTGGGATGTTCCATGTACAAGTCCATGTTACCACTTGCTTGGATGTGCAGGCCTTGTGCTCCTTGCATCCCCCTCTACATTTTTCTACACGGCGAATGGTTGATCAAATAAGAGGAATCGTCCTTGCTGTTGTACTGGAGGACAGATACTTACAAGGTTATACGGGTGTGCAGGATGTGTACCAGATCCCGTAGCGCCGTCATGCTTTGCTAAAAAATGGGTTTGCTTGTTTCAGATGATATCTCCAGAAGAAACAAGAGTTAAAGTCAGAGTTGCATAGGCGTGTAAGATAAGAGAGCAATGAAAGGATATCCAAACATCGTCGGAACAGTGCACAAGGGAGTGATGTGTGGATACCTAGTTCGGGCTGGCGTTTGGGCATGCTCGTCTAGCTAGAGTGTGGGTCACTTCAGAGCCGTTGAGGGTGATGCGCTGGCTGGCCACGCACGGATGCAGATCTTGAGTGACAACGGAGCGCTACGATGTACTCGATGAAGTATCCCCAGTGAGGTGGGAGATGGCGTCGATGAAGCGCACCTGATGCGGGGGAAGTCGGTGGCTGTGAGGCACGTTGGTTGCGGCGGCCGACGTTGTCGGTGGACCACCCAGTGCGGTGGACGAGGGTGTAGATGAGGTAGCTCCGGTGCAGTGGTGAAGCGCGACTTTCGTCTTCGTCGTTGTCCGGCACAGAGGTGTGGATAGAGACGAGACGAGGGGCGATTCAAACTTTGCTTGGGTTGGTAGCAAATTAGGGATTTGAGCAATCTGGGCGCGGAAGGGTATGGTCGAGAAGGGAGATTTTGCAGGGCTGGAATTGGGGTGCCGGATATTTCAATCCGAAACATGGAAGCGCGAACTTGTTTTATTGTCGTTCTTTTTTTGGGGGGGGAGGGGGGAGGGAGGGAGGGGGTGGGTGGATGGGTGCTAAGCGTTTGTACGACACACGCGACCACCACGACACGACCCTGGTCTGCCTGGTGCACCTACATTTGTGAATGCAAACGAATCTTCTTTCATTTGCAAACGAATCTGTATGTATTACCATGCCCGTGTTTTCCTTGCAAATAATTAGTCATTTGAAACGAGATACTATAAATTAATTAATGAGGAGTTATTTGAAAAAAATTGAAACGGTATCCACGATATCCACGCTAACGTGGATTAGAGTGTGTGTCACATAATTAGTTATTTGAATTAGAGTGTGTGTCACACAGGAATCTTCAATTCTAACGTGGATTTCGCATTTCACGGTATCCATGCTACTTTTTTTAATACAAATTCATATGTATATGATGAACACCATGGTAGTGAGAAAACTTTGGATGGATTCAAACATATGACCTACAAAATAGCACAACAAACGAGTCAATGTCAACTTTTCCAAACCTAATATGGCACGAATTCAAAATAATTACCCATATGAATGGTCCTCAGTTCAAATCTTACAATGTACATGGGATTGAATCATCGATATTAAGTCTCGTACTATCTACATTCAAATGTTGTTTTTAGCCCCACGCCCCCCTCGGTACACACACTACATACTTCCTGTATCAGTCAATCTTCCTCTCCTAACCACATTAGGAGGCCATCGGTTTCCTACACACGCTCATTCTTTCTCTCCATGTTTCGGTCTCTAACTCTCTCAACTACACAACCCCCTTGTTTCCACTCTGTTACCAAATGTATTTACCTCACGCACCCGCCATTACACTCCATGCCGAGCTCTCCCTCCCTCTCTCTCCCTCCCACCCTCTCTCGCTAGATACATGCATTTCCTATCTAGCCCCCCAACCTCTCATGCGCATGCACGCACGTTGTCTATCTAGGTCACTACCTCGAGACTGTCTCACCCTTTCTTCCGCAAGGTGGGCCACACTCTCTCAATCTCACTCTCTTTATCTGAGTCTCGATTAACCTCGTTTTCTTTCACACACAAATGATATATCTCCTTGTTTGGGCCTCGATCGACACACTCTATACTCTCTCACCCAGATTGTCTATCTAGGTCAGACCATCCAAGCCGCCCCCACTCTTTTGACCTCATGGCGGGCTACGCTCTCTCTCTCTCTCTCGCTCGCTCGCTCTCTCCCTCCCTCCCTCCCTCTCTCTCTCTCTCTGTATGTCTCGATTGACCTCGCTCTTTCTCGGACACAAATGATATATCTCCATGTTTGAGCTCAAATCGACATATTCATATTGTATATACTCTCTCATGCACATTTTCTATCTAGGTCACTCTCTCCAACCCGTCTCACTCTTTCGATCGCACGACGACCCGCACTCGCTCAATCTCTCTCACGTTATATATGTAATCGATTGACCTTGCTTCCTCCAACGCACAAAATATATCCACATGCCTGTTGCTGGGTCATCTCTCAAGCTCTATCTTACAGCCCTCACCCTTCCCAAAATCTCAATCCGACAATATCTCTCTAGAGCATATATATCTTTTCAATCAATGTTGGACCACACTCACTTTGTCTCTCTATCTATATATCTCTCGATTGACCTTGCTTTCTCATGCCGTATCTTCCACACATTGAAGCTACCTCTCCATCCCTCACAAAGACGGAGCTATTTACATTGCGAGGGGGACTCCAACCTTGGATTAATTTGTGTAGGCATTTATTCTGGTGGGTTTAGATTATATTTTCGTAGCATTCGGCCCACAACTACTCCAAACACCATTGCATCCCCCGCACCTTCCCCAATTGTGATTAGCACTATTTAGATTATATTAAGTTGGATATTATTCGCGTGTTATTTTGTGATTAGCACTATTTTTCGCATGAAATTAACTGCACGCTAAACGTGTTGAGCGCTCAACATTGAAGCAGTCTAGGTCATTGGATGAGAAGGAATACATGTGGCTTGATGACGTTTTATATTTAATTTGATACGGCTCTAGCAAAACATTCAATCGATCAAACCATAGATTTCATTCAGTCTGACTCCGACTTCACATTCATATGACGATCGAACTAAAATAAATGGAAATGATAAACGTTCGGATTTTAAGCATGTCAATCTGAACGTTTTCCATGGCAAATTTAGATTACGCGGCGGCGGGGGTGTCTTGCGGTGGGAAGCGGCTCCTCTGCCGTGCTCTATGTGTCGTCGGGCCACTGACCGACAGCGATGGCGGTGTCTTGCACCGTTGTTGGCGTGCTCCTGGACGTTGGCCCTAGCTTCAAGGAAGGCCACAATGTTATGGACTTCGGTCTCCAAGACCGAGTCAACTGTCGGGAGGAGACGACTGACGTTGGTGCAAGGAAGCGGTCGATGGCGGCCATCCATGCCGCTGAGGGGGGCACTGGCACTCGTGTGGGGACAGCGCTGGCAATGGCGCGACGGAGACATTTGTGTGCACGGGAACCGGCACGGGCGCGCACATCAGTGCACGCGCAGGCGCATGCGGTGGCAGGTGCACGGGCACGTGAAAGTCGGCGGGGACCTCGTGGAACCCCGTGGCTTCAAGATCGGCGACAAATGTGCGGCTCCCAGCCCATCAATGCCACGGGGATGGGTACTGGCATAGTCGGGGCAATGGGAGCCGTAACGGGAGCAGGGAAAGGCTCGGTTTCTTCCCGCAAGGCTGGTTCAAGCTCGTCCCAAAGCACCTTATGTTCTTGAGACTCCGGCTGGGTGTCTTCCTCGAGAAACTAGAAGACTAAGGGCAGACCATCATGATGCGGCATAGCATACGGTTAGGTCAGGCTGGCTGGAGGTACACGATAGGAGAATCGGAGAGGAAGAGAGAAGATTGTAGTGATATCGGGTAGTGCAGGGTTGATTTTAAACTGCGGCGCCGACGACATTAAAAGTGGGAGCAGTTGGAACGAAGGTGTGCGGCAGAGCTTGGTCAAAGGGCTCGCCTACCGGTGAGCCTGAGCAGCAGTTTGCTTGCACGCCTCCTGTCAGCCGGCGCAGCGGTCTGCTCGCACGCCTCCTGTCGACTCACACGCTTGCTTGGACGGCACCTGCCGATGAGAAGCGGGACTCCTGGCAGCACGTAAACACCCACGGTTTCAATAGTGAAAGTTTTCGCCTTAACGTGACAGGTCTTCATTTGTGCAACTTCACATAAGCAGCCTGTCTCAAATTGAAGAAAAAAACTTATGTAGGAATATTTGTACCATATCACATGACCATGTTCAGTTTCATGAATTTCTGGTCACTTTTGGATTTTCTGAAATTTAAAATCCAGGATTCGAAACAATATCATAACCTGCATCATGCAATAAATTTTCAAGCGATACATCTTTCCTGTTGTATTTCTTAAGAAAGGATTTGGTCAAACATTTTTCTTAGTTCGACTTCAGACAAGTTATATATGCAGAGTAAAAGGATAATCCCTCCGTACCAGTGCATTGCCTGATATAGGAGTATTAAGTCAAGTACTAGGCACGAACAAACGGGCTCAATTATGTGCTCATCATGGTGTTGTACTCATATTAGTACTAGGCAATGCAGTTGACGGGTGACCTTAGGTAGCGGCGACCGAGGGAATTGATCCATGCTCCGCACGGTAGGTAACGTTGTCTAGTTACTAAAGCATCCCTCCATTTTTCATCGGTAGTCAGTATGGACCGGGCACATGAGGGGAATTTCCTAAGGGTGGAATTCTGGCCGCCAGATATTTCGAATCGAAACGCAGAGGCTCGACTGGTTGGGGTTGGCTAATGTGCGTACCACACACACCACCAGAAGGACACGAGCCTGGTTTTTTTAGGATCAACATGAGCCAAGGTCTGGCTGGTACGCTGTTGGGTCCTACCATTCGAGTATATGAAATGAATCTTTTGAATTGCCAAATGAATCTATGTGTATTACAATCCCCGTATTTTCCTTGCAAATAGTAATCTCAGCGTGGTAATTGATTTATGTCGAGTTCTTGAATTAGAGTGAGTTTGTGAGATAGTGATCTCAACATGGATTTCACATTTCATGGTATCCCTGGTAAGTTTTTCATTGCAAATTCAAATTTAAAAGATGAATGGTATGGTGGTGAGAAAACTTTGTATGTATCAAGCATATGACCACACACACACACATGAACACAACAACAATCCAATAACACACATTTTCCAAACCATGCATGTATGACACAAATTAAAAAATACTCCTTCTGTTCCTAAATATTAGTCTTTTAGAGATTTCAACAAGTGACTACATATGGAGCAAAATGAGTGAATCTACACTCTAAAATATGTCTATATACATCCGTATGTGGCAGTCCATCTGAAATCTCTAAAAAGACTAATATTTAGGAACGAAACAAGTAAAATGTAAGATATGCATGGTCCTCAATTCAATATTTAAAATGAACATGAAACTGAAACATGAATATTAAGTCTAGTGCTATAGTACATGCAAATGCTATGTTTAGGCGGAGCTATGTAGATTGCCGGGGGTTAACCCCTCGAACTTAGATAAAATTGTGAAGTTGTGTTTAGGATTGTTTAGATTATATTTGTCCCCACCTTCCCAAATACCTATTGGTTCTACACCCCCTCCCCCCCGGGAGAATATCATGTGCCCCCACACCTTAGATGCTATATACTGATACGAGTTCCTTGGAGCTTGTAGATCTGAGATATAGCAGCTCACAAGATGTCTTAATATTTTTACAAGAAACCTTGATGAGTTTGAGAATTGCACACAATTTCTACAAAAACTACTTAGATGCCCTTGGATCCCATATCCAACGACCTCGAAGCTTGTATCACCATAGCATCTAAGATGAAGGAGGACATCATATTCTCATGTATGTAAGAATATCATGTGCTACCACACCTTAGATGCTTTGGTCATACAAGCTCTTCGGAGCCGTTGGATCTATGACCCAACAACTGCTCGGTGGTTCGAATGCTTTTTTGCGGAAAAGCCCCCAAAGAGTTAGGCCACTTCTTACAAGCACAAAGACTGCTCAGATGCCATTGGATCTCAGATCAAACGACCTCGAAGCTCGTATCACAGTAGCGTCCAAGCTGCGAGAGCACTTGATGTTTTCTCGCATGGGAGAATATGAGGTGCCCCCGCACCATAGATTCTATGGTGATACAAGTTCACGGAGATCTAACGGCTCACAGTAGGAGGTTTGAATGTTTTTGCAATATACGCCTGAGAGAGTTTGGGAATTGCACAGAAAGTACAAGTATTACGCATGTGGCATCTGATCACAGATCATACGACCTAGATGCTCGTATCACCGTATCGACTAATTAAGCTACGGGGAGCACCTAATATGAGCAAGGGGGAGCCGTTGGATCCAAGATGCAGCGGCACACACGAGGCCTGGATGTTTTATTTGCAAAAAAAACTTGGAGAGTTTGGAAATTGCGCATAATTACAAAGACTACTCCCAAGCCATTGGATCTCAGTTCCAAAGATGTAAAAACACGTCTCACCATAGCATCTAAGATGCGGGGTGGATGTGATTTTCTATGCCGCTGTCATTTTTGTTCGTAAACATGCAAAGTACGTGTAACTCGTGCCGTTACTTGTCTAACCGCGCAAAATGTTTGTTCAAAAAAACCATCCTGCACTGAAATATAGGAACAACACATGGGTGTCCCATTTGTCATTGATCAAATTTGGACCTAAAACTAACAAATCTGAAAGACGAGATTCGAACTGGCAACCTGGACTACAAAGTGTAAGTCGATAGCCTGAAACAACAACGGCTGTTGGCTTTGTCCCATAACTTGATTTTATACAGCATTACGTTGAGTAGAGTAGAGGGAGTGGCTCGTCAACACATGCATGACCATTGACTAACTTACTAGTGGGTCCCAGGTCTACGATCTCTCTGTCCTCTCCATCGTCTAAACTTTAGATGCACGTGCACACACGCAGAGCGGCGCTAGCTTTCCTTGGTGTTATTATAGCTAAAAATCTTAGAAAATAGAAGAATCGCCTGGAACAAGAGATGTTGTGGCTGGTCGAGACGGAGCTAACCACACCTATCCTCCGTGCCACGTTAGCATGATGAAGCTGTGTGGCTAATGGGGTGTTTCCGACCGACTGCCTGGGTCCCGAGGTCAAACCATAGGTAGTATGTCTGATACAGTATAATTTTACACGCACATTTTTCCTCCGTGCCGAGACGTGGTATGCCCTACCGCGCGGTTTCGGGGTCCTCCCGGGTGGTGCACGCATATATTCTTCCTTGCCGAGTTGTGGGATGCCCTATCGTGCATTTTCTGGGTCCTCCTCTGTCGTAGCGCCGAAGCAACTAAATGTGTCGTCAAATCACGAAAGACAACCTTTCCCGTTAGTTGGGCTAGTGCGACCGATTAGCTAAGCCACCGCCACATTTGTTTTTTCACCCCTTTTTTATCTCCTTGCCGGCAAGTAAATTTAAATATCCGCCGCGACATTGCTCTGGTCTTTGGGTGTGGCAGGCGCGGTAGGATTTTTAATTTTTTGATTGACGGGAGCAGGCATGGCAGCATTTTTACTTTTTTTTATTGACGGGAGCAGGCGCTACAGCAATTAGTCACGATGACTCCGCCTGTAAAACCAACTGCTCGCTGATGTGAAAATTCGTCGAGTAGTGTTTTCCCATGGTGAAACCAAAAGATTCACCCCGCTCCTCGGCTGGCTCCCTCCGCCTTCCAGTAGATTGCATTGCCTTTCAGCCGTTCCACCCCCTTTGCTTCCTCTCCCCATTGCTTGTACCTGGTGCCATGGCGGCACAGCAGATCACGGAGTCTAAGGTGAGGCTCCTCACACAGGAGCTCCAGGACAAGGATGCGGAGCTCAGGGCCAAGGACGTGGAGCTCCGTGAGCTCAAGGAGGAGAGGAGTACCATGCTCCTCTGTTATGTGAGGGAGTTCACGGAGCTTCAAAAGCGGCAGGCATCCACCACAAAGATGCTCGAGGCGTCAGCATTGTTGCTGCAAGAAGCAGGAGATACAATAGGCCATCAAGGGAGCTGGCTAGAGCGCGAGCGGGCCTATCGTGACGAAGTCCAGGATCGCCTCAGCCACTTGGTGGACCAAGTTGCCATGCACGTGTTGCGGCTGCGCGATGCCTACCGTCGTGCCAGCGCAACCATGTCGGCCGTCGGGCAAACCCCTTCGACCACCCCGTCGACTTCAATGAGCTGCGGCTTCCTGACCTGGTCTCCTTCTTCACCTATATCTCCGAGGAGCTAAGCCATCTCCGCGCCATGGTGGGGGCGGAGCTGGACAAGGAAGGGTTGCGGGCTTCCGTTGCCGTTGCCGGGCGAATCCTCTCAGGGCTCTATCACCAGAATCCATTCGTGCCATTGGACGCCGTCTTTGACAAGCTGGCTCCCATCGACCGGGAGCGGGCTCTGTGGGCGGTTGCACCCTGCATCACCAAAGTCGTGTGCCTCGAGAAGCAGAGGGACTTCGGTGGTGTTTAGGCGTCCTTTGAATGGGCATGTCCATGTCTCGGCGCAACATGACCGTTGGATCAAACACAGACGGCGCAGATCGGTCACTGTAGCACAAAGCGTGTGGGTGTGTTTGGTTGCATTCTCATCTCAATATAGTTGTTCCCTCTTCGTGTATTTGTGTTAACCTACTAGTGTGGACTCATGCACCCTTCATGCACTCTGTCAAACACCCAAAAGTGGGTCGAGAAGGGAAATTTTGCTCCCATCCCATGCACCCTTCATACACCCTGCCTAACACCGATTCGTGCTTCATATGGTTGATGTTTCATGGAGTACTATAGCATCGTACTCTCCGTGCACTGTAGACCTAGTTCTCTTAACATTGATATCACCGTTCATTCTCGACCGGACAGTCAAAAAGCGGTACTATGTTACATTACTGTTCATATAGTTGACATACGCACATGATTTGTTGTCGTCATATCTTACTACGCTAGCAACAAGATTATGTAGTACTGACGTATGAACCACTGCACATGCCTAGTAGTAGGAGCACTATGTATGTTCAAGTGGCTGCTGTGTTTCGCACTCTTCCGTCGTAAGAGTGGAAATGCTTGCTGTAATCATTTTTTCTTCAAAAAACATTGGACACGCTCTACCGTCTGGATCCTCCTCGACGGTCGTCGGGAACCTTGCTACTCACTTTCGCCGATGTGTGGGACAGCCAGCATCGGGGTCCACCAGCCATGCACTAAATTACTCCATAGTAGAGTGCCCAACTGCACGATAGACTACCCCGATCGAAGCGCCACAGTAATGCCCAATGAGCTGTCAAATCACAAAACCCCCTCCTTTCCAGCAGTAAGTTGGACAGACGAAGCAACCATCATTTCACTCTTCTCTCTCAGCTTCCTCTCTTGAAGAAAACCCCCACTCGCTTCTCCCTCAACTTGTTCCTCATTTCTTCAAGAAAACCCCGACCTGCTTCTGCCATTGTTCTTCTCTCCCAAAGAAGGAAAGGTGAGCGCATCAATGGTGTTGATTCTGGCCAAGGCCCGGTCTTGCAATCCCGAGACTGATCCTATAACCCCCTCTCTGTTCTTCTTTTGGGTTTGGGATTATGGTTTATTTTCTTTTATTTCTATTTGACAATTTCTTGATGGATGCTGGAGCACCGTCCAAAGTGATGTCTACGGCTCTGGCCCAAACCGTCGAGGCTCATGGTACGAAGAAGCACAAGCACCCCGCAGAGACTACCGCAGACAAGCTCAAAGCCATCGCCCTGTCGAAGCCCCCCTCTCCAGGATCCCTCATTAAGAAAGTCCAGGTAATATATCTTCTTGATGATCTTTTTCTCGATCTTGATCGTGTTTTTTCATCTAACACGCAGTACTAGTACTAGTAGTACAACTTTCTGGGTTATCTTGCATGTGATTTTTGTGTGCGAAATGACGGTTCTAAATTCCTCTTTTGACCAAAACATGCGAGAGGCTGACACTGATTTCTTATAGATTACTCTCAACTACTTTATGAACACAAATGCTACCTTTGAAGATGGTATTTTACCTCAGTAACTTGTGTTATGGATATTGCAAGTAATCCCTCCGCTCTCATGCTTTTGAAGACATGTTCTAGTGTCTTTATTCACTCATTTATGTGCGTATATGTTGTCATATATGGAGTAAAATATCAAAAATTATCTTATATTTCTGAACAGAGGTAGTAATAAAATATCTGGTTTCTGTTTGAATTAGAACCAGGTCCGCGGTGGAGATGAAGTTCTCAAAGTAATGTCGTGTGAACTAGAGGACCTGAGGATGAGTTCTACTGCTAAACTATCCAGCTACTGTGTCCTTGTCGCCACGTGTCCTAAACTAGTGTTTTCCTGTAGCATTGTTGTCAGGCGTGTTCTCGAGGCTATACTTGACCACAATAATTTCCTGGATGTACCTTCGATTATGAAAGGTGTGGTTCTTGTAAAGCTTCACGACAAATCTGATGCGGCCTGTCTTCATCGTCATGTTTATGAGTGGAAAGACCACTCTATTAGGTTCTCCAAGGTTGACGAGATGGTGATGGTGCCAGTAGACATCTCTCATGAAGTCCATGGCCTAGTCAGTTATGCGGGGTTCATCCCATAGGTCGGTGGCAAGAAATAGTTTGCAGAGTTTAATTAGTGCAACTTTGCTTGTCTATAGTAAGTACTATTGTTCATTACTTGATTTGTGTTTGTGAACACTGTATTGTTTAGTACTGCCGCTTTTGGTGTGTGGTGAGTCCTGAGAATAGTCTATATTAATGTCTGTCCACTCAATTCAGTCTGTATATTTTGAAGTATCCAGATCATCTTTTTGTGAGGACGGTTTATCAATTATGGTTACACTCCAATATCTGTATACATTGCAGGGTTTATCGCACCCACCAGGATTTCCAGTCCCATGGATGTTCGGTCCATACGTTTTGTCACGACCTTTGGACTGTCCTGCTTGTGGGAGTAGGCAGGGGCCCTACATGCCACGCGTAGTTGGACGATCAATCTTATATTTAGTACTTCAACATAGTGATTTCCTGGTAAGGATTCACTCGTGTCACATCAAGTAAATCTTATTAATTTAGTGTCATGTTTTCTTTCCTTTGCTGCAATTTCACGATGCAGGTTTTTCCATGTGACATTCTTCACAGAATAAACCATTTGGTTTACTCTATGATGGATATATTTGCAGGTTTCACTTCTTATGTCGTGTCAGTAACGAAGGCACTGTCCATCACTTATATTACTGGAAAAAATTGGATCAGTCTGTTGTCTGAGTACAAGCTGAATCCCTATGATGAACTACTGTTCGGTTTAACAAACACGCCACAATTAGTCCTTCTCGCGTTTAAAAGAAATGAAGAAAAAGACTGGATCACGGTCACGGAGCCTACACAAGTTAGAAAGCTGATCATAGCAGACCAGACATGATTGCCGCTGTCTCGCACATCGGTACCACCTCCAGCAACAGATCAAGCACTGATAGTTGCTCTAGCACTGACAGCGGTAGTAGCTCGGTCTGATCCAGCTGAGGATTGGGCACCGACCGCATCAGCGGATCAGGACGATCTACCGGAGGATCGGGCATCGACACCGGCACCAGCTCTACAAGATCACCATCTTCGGCAGCAGCAGCGGCACTACTAGTTGCACTGGCACGGGCACCAGCAACAGCTTCGGCACCTGCACCAACACTTCCACTTGCATCTGCTCCAGCCCGTGTAGCGGCAACGGAACCAGCAGTTGCACCGGATACAGACTGGGCTACAGTTCGCACTTCATATACCAAAGTCCTTACAAAAACCGACATGTCCACCTTCTTGGCAAGCATTGGCCACCCAAGTGCTTCGTTCTTTTTTCTTTCCATGTTTTTTCACATGATTCACTGTGTTGATCTAACTTTTTGTGTATGTCTTCTTGTTTGCAAATAGATAATTCTTAGAGCAACGAGGGAGTCGTTCAACAATCCGGGCGAGCGTGGCCAAGTTTCTCTTACCATGTGCAGCCTTGGTGTGAATGAACCTGCTCAATATACCGTAAGTACAAAGGATGGTCGCATGATGATTGATGCTAAAGGATGGTCAAGGTTTAAATCTAAATCATATCTTGCGGTAGGGGATGATGTCAAAATTGAACTTTCTCGGCAAGGAGAGCTGGTCCAAATCAACTTTGAAATTCTTCAGTGGCAGCACGCAACTGCCGAACTGATCTATCCTCCGAGAGATTTTGATGTAATAATCTGGCATGGTGAAACAAGTGTCCTGTCTGTATAAGTAGTACGACAGTATTATTTATCACATGGTGTATCGTTGATAGAATTGCAACTCTGATTGCTGGTTAGGAACTATCGTTCGATTTCATTCTAACAGTTGTCGTGCTTTACTCAATTTTGTGTATTCGCCTTGAGACCGCATCTAAAACCAGCGCCGTACCGATCGCTTGCAATATGAAAAGCGCTGAGGTGGAACACATGCCCCCCAAACATGCAGGCCCACCGGCCTGTGGCCTAAAGTCCAGAACCATGAGCCTGTCTGAGTATTATATTCTCAACTGAAGTCCCATAATGCCTGTGCGTTGCACATAACATCAAGATGTATTTTCATGAGTATTTTATCTTGTGAGAGAAAAGGATAAATGAGGGAAGGCCTTATTTGCAAGTGTGGAGAGGTGTGTGTGTACCTTTTTGCAAAATTGCCATAGTTTCCTTCCTATCCATTAGATATAAATCGGGCGGCCTATATTGCAGGATTACAGGCACACCATCATCACCAACTCGTCTATACTGTGTTAAAAAAACTCTATTTTTATAATTATATATGTTATATATATTCCTCTTGATTTTTCTTATGTACAAAGTTGTGATATAAAAGATTTTTATATTTCTTTACAGAGGGAGTATCTCTCTGTCAAAAATATATTTTTGTGTAAGTAGTTGCTCCTGTCTTTCTACTTCCTTTCGCTGATATGTGGGGCATCCAGCAACGGGATCCACATGCCATATGCACCAAATTAGAGTGCACAACTGCACGGTAGACACACCCCGGTCGTAGCGCCGCAGTAATGCCCAATGAGCCGTCAAATCACAAAAAAAAACCCACCTTTCCAGCTTTAGCAGCAAGTTGGACGGACGAAGCGGCAATATTTCACAGGGCCTGAATCCCCTTATCCCCCGTCTGCTTGTTCAGAGAAAACTCCCGCTCGGCGATTTCATAGGGTTTTCTCATGGAGAACCTGGTACGAAATCTTCATCCATCCCCGATAAATCCAAGTCCCTTGGTCGCGGGTAATCCTAGGATGGCAGCCGTCGTCGTTGATGCATTTTCTTCCTACTGAATCTAGTGTGTTTCATTTGTAGTGCCCAAAGTGCGAGGACCCTACAGGTTTCTGCGCCCTTGGCGAGATGTCACACTTGTTCCTTCTCATCCTAACACAGGATTTTAAAATGCGCACAGTATGTTCTTAGAATCCTCTTTTCTATCCAGAAGGGTAGGGTTTTTTGAACATGTTGTCGACTAATTTGGAAATTTGGATTGCTATATTTGGATAAAAGGTACTGGTACCATGGTCAACATTGATGTGAAGGAGGAAATTATTTATATATTTGGATAGGGAATACATTGTGTTCTCATATTACTTTCCTTGCAGTGCATTCCTTGCTCTGCCAGAACACATGTACTTAAGATGATCAGCCTTGCCATAACTGAATACATCAGTTTAATGGTAACAGTGAAGACAAGCCATGGAAATAAGTTCTGGTTGGGTTCATGAACCAAGAAGAACACTGCTTTTTTTGGCCGAACTTGGATAAACTTTCACAAGTGTTACGGACGGAAAGTTGGCGCATGAATGTTGATGGAAATAGCAGAACCTGGTCTCATCTTCACTGCGATCTTCCACCCTAGCATCGTTCCAACTGTTCATCCATGTTAATTTTGTATCTGGTTCTTGCTTGTTGCCTCGATTACTTATTAATCCACCTATTCTGTCTAACTAATCACAATTTAACTTTAGAAGTAGCAACGTATCTCTCACGAAGATGCTACTTCTAACTAATATTTTCTTATAATTGGTGGCACATGTAGGTTTTTTCATAGTTAAGCAGGCTACTCATTTGTTATTCTATAAGAACTCGACTGTTACTAATGGCACTGAAGTTGACTGGGACGACATCCACAAGTTCCTACACTTTATTGATCGTCTTGAGGTCCTTGTGGGGCGTTTCAATGGTGGAAGGCCTCTTGGGATATGTGTGCCACTGCTGCACTCATTGAACAGGTCCAACTATGTCGAGAAACATATGGTACGAGCTGTTTTCTATTATATATGTTGTTCATAAACTCTTGCTTATACACAGTTTTATAGCTGTGATCTCCTTGAAATAGAAACTGCCCAGTTCTATCGTTCCTATACAGATGCTTGACCATGGTCGGGTCAGACTTGCGCTTGGTCACAACATGATGTTTATGTCAACCTACTCCATTCCCCTTGGAGGTGAAAAGATACTTATTCATGGGTGGTCTCAAATAATGAGGGCCCGTCCATCTTGGAGAATAGGATAGAAGATTATGTCCTTGCTTTTCCATGGCTCTAAAGCGAATATATTGCTTATTGACCACATTGCGAGATGGATCCGCTTTCAGAAGGTTGTGGATGCACGTGGTGGCGCCTGGGCCTTGTCCTGGGGCTTAGCGGCCTCACCCTTGGTTAATTGTAGACAAAGTAGCACTGTTCGAGGCGTGTTTTGTACGGTTGAACCTATATAAGTACTCATACTGCTTTCAGCTATGGTTGTTAAGTGCCCCTGGTAGTTTCAGTTAAGGTTTATAAGTACTCCTGCTGCTTTTACAGTCTGTCGCGTTTCTTCAGTCCTGTCTTCCTCCAGTCACCAATACCAAACCAGCGCCTGCGGGGCCGCCTGCTTCCGCCTCCCATGGCTGGCTGCGCCTCAGCGCACGCATCGCCATCCCACCATCTCCTAAATCGTTAACGCCGATGTTTGAGGCCTCGTTGTCATCCTCCGCGCACTTTGGTGCGCTTACCGCGGAGCCGCCCTCTTGCGTTGTCAAGATGGTCAACAAACAGCAGGAATCGGCAGACTATACGTGGAGAGGATGACAGTAGGGGCCCACCATGTCCTTGGCCGGACGCAAGGAAGTTCCTCATTTTTTGTTATATATATACTCCATTGTGAGCGTATGGAAAAAGAAAATGCTTCCTCCTAGTGGTTTCCTGACATCTGGGACCCACAACATTGTCAGTGTATATAGTCAATAGACAAGAGAACAACACCACAAGATAGACTGACACCTGGGACATAGCTGATCAAGCAACATTTTTTTTTGTTATTGTTGAGATGGAGCAGGGTTTCAACTGGGTTGTGGCCCGTCTAGCCTAGGCTTATATTTTATGTTCACCATATGACCAGCCCAGCTATTTTTTCTTTGTGAAAATGAGCCCAGTTTATTTTTTCTGAAGAATACCCAATCCAGGCGTACTTATTTTTCTATGCCCTGATGGGCTGCAACTCTTTCAAGATGCCTGCAAATCTTGAAAGTAATATGAAATGGGTTGTAAATATAAAAACAGATGACAAATTGACAATTACTTTATAATTTTTGAATTTTTTGACATTTTCAGATTCCTATTTCACTAGGCTTTAACCTAATTTAAATATATCTTCAAAGTACTTTAAATCTGGCTCGACATTTCGGTATTAAAAATAGTTTGGAACCCACAGAAATATCTGAAATTTCGTTTAAATTTTTAACCCTGCCCTTGGCCAACGAAAGAAAAAAATGGACTGCAATAAATTGCATAAGAAGTTGCAATGAGCTATATATAAATTATTAAAAAAAAATAGGGAATGGTCTGACTTGTGGGCCTATTAAGTTGACGCATATGCAAGATTTTATTACTTATTATATACGTCAACAAACAATTATAGCAGACTTAACCATTGGATGTCAATCCAATGGCCGTCGTGTTTCTTCAATCTCTAATCTTCTTGCTCTAGCCGCCAAATCCAGCGCCGGCGGGACCGCCTTCTCCCGCCTCCCGTGGTCGGTTGTGCTGCCGCAAAGGCCTCACACCCCCTATACTCACACCACTGGCTAGGCCATCCCTCTACTCACCCACATCCCTCCACTGCTGTGGCTTCGCCGCCTCCGGGTCATTCCCTTCCTGGGTCTCGTCATCGTCCATCGTGCTGGTGTTCTCGGCACGGCGTGGTCAACATTGTCAACAAACGATAACATCGGAAGAGGCATGTACATGGAGAGGCTGATACTTGGGACCCACATGGTCCATTGCCGCACGGAAGCAAGTACCTCCTTATTACACCAAAAAGAATGAATACTCCCTCTGACAGCTCGGACCCACCAGCTATATCTTCGCACGCAAGGAAGTGCCTTCTTATTACGCACAAAAAATGAATACTCCCGCTGCTAGCTGGGACCCACCATAGTAGGAGCCTAACTTGTGGGCCTACTAAGTTGAGGCGGGCGGAGGGCTTTGTCAACCTAGTCAATAAACGATTCTATCACCAGTGACTGTTGGATTGTTAACATCCAACGGTCGTCCTGCTTCTTCAACCTATGATATTCTTGCTCTTACGTCCAAACCACCACGTACTCTTGCCTCCCGTGGCTGGCTGTGCTGGCGCGGAGGCCTCACCGCCCCCTACTACTCCCGCCGCTGGCCAGGCCATCCCTCTACTAACCCACACCCCCTATTATTCTACGGCGACGGCAGGCTCACACCGCAGCCGAACCGGTGAACCCTGGTACTCATGTCCACGTGGGCTTCCACTGCCACATCTTCCCCGGCTCTGTGCATCCCCTTCCTAGGCCTCGCCGTCATCCACCGCCATGTTTCTCTCGGCGTGGCGTGGTCAACGTGGTCAAGGAACGGCTTCCATCGGAAGAGTACTGTAAGTGGAGAGGCTGACAGTTGGGTCCACGGCCGCAGCAAGGAAGTGCCTCCTTATTACGCGGAAAAACAATTATTCCTCCACCAGACAGCAGGGACCCATCGGACGGGCCACCGTATTTCGTGAAAAAAATTCCCCCCTGACTGCTGGGACCCACCAGCTATATCTTTGCACGCAAGGAAGTGCGTCCATATTATGGGAAAAAAAATGATTCAACCCCTGACTGCCGGGACCCACCAGCTACATCTTCGCACGCAAGGAAGTGCCTAACAGTCGGGACCCAGCTGGTCAAAGCATACATAGTATTGTCATTCTGGTCGCGGACGTGTACGTACATACTGATCGATCGGTTTCCCTGCAAGTATGAACCGTGGCCGAGTAAGTAGCGGCATGTGTGTTGTTGTAGAGCACCCGCCATAGCAGTTCATGCAGTCCTGTCTAAGTCCGGTACATGTACGTACAGCCACAGGGTAAAAAATATGGCCACGTATGTACATACAGGCGGGGTCTCGAGCGCGTACTTGCGGACGGCCAGGGCTTGTGTACATGGAGAGGCAACGGACGGGAGCAACGACATCCTGTTCATCGGGCAGCAAACCGACTCGGTTGGAATGGAGAAACAGCGTCGTGTTCATCGAGAGGTAATGGAATGCGTGCTGTTCATCGGGAGCCAACCAGCTTGGACGGAACAACCGATGGAAACGAGGCCTGGCGTACCGCAGAACGGAGGAAAGGGCCTTGTGTTCGACCGGCTGCGGTCGAAACGGGATCCTGTTCATCGAGAGGGGTCTGGCATACCGCAAAACGGACGAAATAGACCTCCTATGATCGAAATGGGGTCCTGTCGATCGGGAGGGGTGTGGCGTACCACAAAACAGAGGAAACGGACCTCCTATAGTCGAAACGGGGTCCTTTTTATCGGGAGGGGTGTGGCGTATCGCAAAATGGAGGAAACAGACTTGTGTTGGAGCGCTACGGTCGACCCGGGGATCCTGTTCATCGGGAGGGGTGTGGCATACCGCAAAACGGGACTCCATGGGATACTGTTCATCTCCACCATCGACTGCCTCCACGGGCTACTGTTCATCCACTGTTGACCTCCTCCAGCCTCCACATGCGACTGTTCATCCAAGGGCTCCTGTTTATCCAGCCTTCCCCGCACGCTCCTCCGCCGGCTACTATTCAACTAGCCCTCTCCATGGGGGTCCTGTTAAACCACCCCTCCACGAGCTACTGTTCATCCAGCCCTCCACCGGCTACTATTCAACCAGCCCTCCATAGGGTCCTATTAATCCAACCCTCCATGGGGTCCTATTCATCCAGCCGCCACGGGGTCCTGTTCATCCACCGGCTCGATAGATCGGGGTACTGTTCATCCAGCGGCAACAGCCTCTACTACCACGGGGTCCTATTCATCCAACCCCCCACCGGGAACTGTTCATCCAACCCCCCCAACAACGCTCACTGTTCATCCAGAGGCAGCATCAATCGGCTTCAGTTAGCAGCAGTAGTGAAGGAATCACTCGGGTTTAGTTAGCAGCAAGGGATCAATTGATTGCTCGGGTTTAGTAACATGTAGCCTGCAATGCAATCGCTCGGGTTCAGTTAGAGCCCAACGCCTCGCTCGGGTTCAGTTAGAGCCCAACGCCTCGCACACACTCGCGTACATGTACGAGATAAATGTGCATTGCTCGGCCCCCGACCAACCACCGTAACCGGGAACTCCTCTATATTTTCCTCGCCCTCGCTTCTACCATGGTTTTTTCCATCATGGACGGCCCAAAGAATTTCAAGCAGCTACATCTTCGGCCCGCCCAGGACGAAAAGCACATTTTCTGTCATGATTTTTTGTCATAGAAGTAGGACCCCACCACATCTATGATGATATCAGGTTTTGCCACAATTATCGTCATAGAAGTGTCATAAGCATGACAGAAAAAAATTCGTTCGACCCAAAATGTCACGGATGTGTCTTTTTTTGCAATTTTATTTAAAACAGTTTGGAATTTAGTTAACTTAAAAGGAAACTAATATATCAATTTGGCCCTGGCTTTAATTGTTTTAGGGCATTTGAATATATTATAAAATGTTGGTTTCTTTTTGTTAAATAGTTATTGAATATATGTAACATTTGAACAATCCTAATTCACTGTTTTACGAAACTATATTTGACTTGATTTTAAATTTGTATTTGAATCGGTTTCGAATCAATGCGAGTTTATCAACAATAACCGAGGTGATGTGGCATCATTAGCAGAGGTTCACTGAGTTTAATTATCTGGGCATTACAAATACAACCCAAAAAGAATCCTCCTTGATGGTGAAATTAATTAACCTCTCCTGATGGAGGTCAAAGTGATGCATGCATCGACGATGGCCTCGTGGGCCCATAGATGGAAGTGTCACACGTGAGTGTCCTAGGATAACCACCGCCTGCATGCATGTGGCCCAAAGAGGTGTTGTGTGATGTTTGAATAGCCAATTTCACAACTTTGATGTGGCATGTGCCTCGGAAACCGAAAAGTCCCGACACTGAGTGAGGTGTACATGTTTACGGACCTGTACATATAGTATATATGCTAGTTCCCTCCCACGTCTTCGACATGTACTATATATATACTCCCACCATAACACAAACAAAAAAGATTCTACCATGTTGGTCAAATTAATCTCACTGCCGGCTATTCGTCAAAGTGATGGTCGACGACCTTGCGGGCCCACACAAAGCGTAACACCCGAGTATCGAGTGTCGTGTAGGACAATCATCGACTGCATGTGGCCAAAACATGTATGTATGAAAGGGTTGTGTAATGTTTTAAATAAAAAATTCATGACTCTGATGTGGCACCTGCCTTACAAAACGGCCAACCCACATGGTGGCTCACGACTCGTAGTGTATTGCGAGCCACCCGCCACCTCCAGACGCACGCACGCACACACACACATACACACACACACACCGCGAATCCACCGCAACTATGATGCATGTTAAATTATCCCGCGGTGAACATATGTTACCAAAGGAGGGATGTTTCAATTTTGGAAAAAAGATATCATTAAGATGTTTTAGTACATTGATTGATTTTCTAGGGGTATAATGTGCAAAAATCAAATTTGATCTACATGCACACGTGATAGTGCACCTAAATGGATTGCAAAAACACATGTGTCTCACTGGGTGCATGTTTACTCCCCGTGCAAGAAATTTCAAACATTTAGAATCTTGATTTTTAAATTCTAGTGCATCCAAAACTTATTTGAAATTCATGAGACTTATCGTGTTGTCATATGGACACCAATACAAAGTGGCATTGTACTTTTTTTGGTCAAATTTGAGACCAGTTTTGATGTGTTCTTTATCTTCTTACAAACGGGAGATTATTATGAATTGGGAAGCAATATCCCAAACGGATTATTTATTCGAACCGTGAGCGTTAGACCAACAATGGACACGTGACATGCTTCGGTTAAGCAATAAAGTGGCAGCATTAATCATCCAAATAGAAAAACAATATATGTGTCATCACGCGACCCGTGTGCCATGCGAGCAGGCATGAGTTGACGGGACGCATACGAGCAGTCCGCAATGCAGGCAGACCAGGAGGCATGCGTGCATGCGTGTAAATTGACGGGAGGCGTCCTCGATGCGCAGTGTCATTGGGAGGCGTGCGAGTAGCTGTGTGAAACGACGGTGGGCATGATAGCAAACCGGTGCACAGGCTCACCGGGAGGCGAGCCAGCGGTTTGACCGCTGCCCGCCTCTCTCGCACTACTCTGTATTAATGGCGCGCCCGAGCGGCCGCACCACCCATCCTCGCGACACACACAATCATCTCTCTCCGCTTGCATCCTCGATGCCGCTCTCAGTCCTCAAAGCCGTCTGTGTATGAGGATGCCACCGAAGCACCCCATCAGAGGGAGTGGCGACGCCGGGGCTGCTGAAGCACCGGAGCACAGCATGGAGATGGAGACAGAGCTTGCCATCACCACCAGCAAGGTATCACTCCACCCTGGCGCTATCGATGCCCTCGAGCTTCCACAGCCGGAAGCGGAGGTCCACACCGACTCCGGTGATGACTCGGGCGACGATCTCGATGATGACTCTGACAACCACTCCGACGATGACTCCGATGACGACGGACAACTGGTTAGTCATCTATACCCATTTATGTGTCAAATAGATCCTAGGGTTTCTCTGCTTACTCCTGGCTCCCCCTTTTTGGAATAGAAATCATATGGTTATATTCTCCCAATCCATGAAATCTGAATAAGTTTTCTTAGATCCATGTAGTGTATTAATTGTTTGAATGGTACAAGTGATAAGTGATTAGTTGTTTCATATGTGCAAATGATTTCTGCAAGTAATCCGACTAGGGTTAGTTTTCGTGCTAATAATTCCTAGCCAGGACTTAACAATTGATTTTGAATGACCTACATATATGCCTGTGCCATTATTTTGTTCAAGATAATTTTGCACATAGACGATTGTGCTTAAAATTCGAACCATAATATCTGGATATGTATAAAAAATAGCCATAAATTCCTAATCCTACTTCACGTCATGTAAACATTGATTTGATGCCAAATTTTGGCAGGTGACCAATGTTCGCTAGAGATTAGTTTGTAAATAGTAATTTGGCGCCACATTTTTTTACTATTTGTATAGGTTCTGTCTGACGATGTGGACAGCGAGGATGAAGATGGCCAGAGGAGGTACATGAGGCAAATCCTGAGGGAGCTTTATGAGGGAATGCATAATAGGCGTATTAGGACCTGGAACGGTGGCTATCGATGCCCATTTTGCAACCACAAGCTTCATGAGGCGTATCAAAGTGTGCTGGTGCATGCAAGAGGACGGGCCCTTGGCTCCTTCAAGCAGAAGTATTCTCGCATGGGTGGCGCACGACGCGTACGCCGAGTACCTAGAGAAGCTTCAGGATCATGCTGGCAGATGAGATGAGATGTGGGATCGAACTATGTATGGCTATGTAGTGTCTTAATGATGATTGAACTATGTACTTATGGTTGAACTGCTTATTATCTATATCTGAGTATGTTTAATCTATGTTTACTTATGTCTAAATGTGGGATATGGATGCAATCAGTTCGGTTATGGAATCCACCTCCGTCCTAGTTTATTGGTCCCCTTTGTAATTTGTGTTAAATTTTGACCAAAGATTCAACTGACAAAATGTTAGTGCAGGTCAGAAAAAAGTATATCGTACGATGCGTATTTGAACATAGTGTTCAATGATATAATTTTTGGTGACATGCATAAACATTTGTTAGTTCAATATTTGGTCAAAACTTGGTACAAATACAAAGGGGGCCAATACACCAGGACGAAGGTAGTACGTCAATCACACACGGTTGCCAAAATTGGAACCGTGTGCAATGACTTTCATTTAGGTTGTTATGTTCTCTAGCAAACCATTGCCTCTGAAACTCTTTGTGGGACAGAAAACCCTCACCACCCAATTCAAAAAAGAAAAAAGAAAACCCTCACCATCCCCACGTCACAAAAACCCTCACCCCCCCGCCACCCCCTCCGGTCCCCATTCACACCTTCACAAGCTCCTCCGGGTCTATGCATGGCACCACCTATAGCAGCGACAACCACTTATATTGCCACCTGCCGCCGCCAGGCTGCCAGCAAACCCCACCACATTTCACCACTTTCACTTGTCGCCGCCTATTGCCATCGACTTTCTTAATGTTGTTCGTGGTTGACCCAGCTCCACCAGGTTGGGGAATCTGCCGTACTTAGGGTTTGTTCTCATGGACAACAAGGTAACTAATTTAATGAGATATTATCTCATCTCTTATCCCAGTTCATCTGTCTCCTTTAATCACCCGGCCAAAATCGTTGTGAACTCATTTTTATTCGAGCTGATTTGAGGTTTTCTTTCATTCACAGAGTGTACAGTGCGCGGATACATCAGGACTTTGCGGCCTCGGCCAGACATCCATGGTGTTCCATCTCACCGTACCACATGACTTGAGGATGCGCGCGGTATGTTCGAACTGACCCTAAATAGGTTGGCATGCCCTACTTTCCTGAACATATACTAAATATTGCTACATTTGCATAAAAGGTGCCACATGCACCATATACATCAAAGGGGATTTTTTTCCTTTTCTTTCTATATTAGGCAAATTAATGATGTATTTTTCTTTCAGTTAGTCTCATATTTCCATGACATCATGTTTACCCTTTTTGTTTAATTATAGATTTTTGTCCTTCGATTTCAACTATTTTACAGTTCTTTCAATTTGGTCCCATATTTGCATGTTACCTTATTTTCTTTAACAATCCTACCATTTTCTGCAGTGCATCCCTTGCTATGCAACTGAATCTGTAGTGCACAATATTTCCCTTCACATAAATCAAGAATGCAGGGATGTCATACTGAACACAAACCATGGATTTACAATCGTTGCTACTTTAAGACTTGGTGAGTGTGGTGACTCCTATTTTTGCACTGGCCTTTGGAAAGAAATTTCTAAGTTTTATGTACTGAATGCTGGCACTAAAATTGCACCGCACATAAAAGAGCCTGGTCATGAGATATATGCTAACTTCGCCGACGATATCATCTGTCCAGACTTTGTTCGAAGTAAGTTTTCTTTTCAAGTATCTGCATGTTGAATTACCCAGCAATACCAAATGAATTGTGTAGTATTTAAGCAACCAATTGTTATTCATTTGCTTACTATATTCCTACCTACTAACTTCTAGTTACCAATACACTTTTCTATTGCCCTGTTTAAAAAAATATTCCCTGTATTCTGTAGCGACCCGACCTCAAACGGTCAAGTCTCTGTGCTTCAGTGTCATCCCTGGATCGGTAATGCTGACACACACAGTACTCGAAGGATTCATAACAAAGTAGCAATCACACACTTATTACATCGAATGTCTCACAAGAGAACTTATTACAATAATATGGCTTAAGGCCATCTAATATGATAACAGTGGAAGGCTTGGAAGATAAAGTGAGTCCATCAACTCCAACGACATAGCTGAGCTGCACGGCAACGACCTAACGAACCTTACTCCTCGTCTGAAAAGTCTGCAACACAATACGTTGCAGCCCGAAACGGGTCAGCACATGGAATATGCTGGCAAAGTGACAAAGTAGAGCAAGAACATAATAATGCTATCACTACATGCATATTTGGCTGGTGGAAAGCTCTATGGTTATAGTTTTTGCGAAAAGCCAATTTTTCCCTACAACAAAGGAATAGATTTTATTTAACTATCATGGTAGTTGAAACATCATTGAGAAGGTTCCTCCAACTCAATCCCAATTAAAAGTAATTATCAACCCAACAACATTAATTTAGAGTGATGATATACATATGATAATCCAAGTACTAGATACTCAAGAATTGTCCATAACCGGGGACACGGCTAAACATGATTAGATTGTACACTCTACAGAGGTTAGTGCACTTTTCCCCAGAAGACCCGATCTCCTCCGTTGGATTTCTTGCACTACAGGGTGTTTGAGAAATGGATGACCGAGACACAGACTTTCAAAAAAATTTACTCTTTACTCCGGGCAGACCATACCAACCTACATCCCTGTACCTGCTGATCTACATCTTCAAGAGCTCATGTGACTTACTCAGCTATGCTAGAGCCCATAATAGCATGTGGATGCACACAAAAGTTTCTAGCATGAAATATCTCAGTTCCCTTTGAGCCTGGGTGGAGGACCTTAGGATTATCACACGGGTACTCCAGGATATCCTAGGACAACACTAGATTCTCCAGGTGCCCGACAAACAATCCACCTAGATGTGTATTCAAGTTTCCACCTTAAGTTGAACCATTAATTAACAATCTCACATCTGTCATGGATTTCAGTCACCCAAACCACGTCTAAGAGCATAGCATAGCAATGTAAGCAATACGTAGAAGTAACTCCCAAGGGTTTGATAATAACAGGGCAATAGGTTCTACCTCATTAACTACTTCCCAACCCACATATTAATCACATCCTAATCATAGAATGTTTGAGGATTGGAGCTAATGCATAAAAACTGGGTGATAAAGGGGTATGATCAAAGTGTTACTTGCCTTGCTGATGATCCGCAAAACCTAAAGATTCGAAGTAGCACGCTTCGCACTCCGGGTGTTCTATCACAAACAAGCAATAGCATACATAAGCAATCAAGTAAATAAGCATAGATAAAACTCAAATAAGAAGGTCTAACCAGAAAGTTCAACTTAAGAACTCCGATTTGCATAACTTACTCAACTATGCTAGAGCCCATATTAGCTTGTGGCTGCACACGGAAGTTTCTAGCATGAATCATCTCAGTTCCCTTTGAGCCTGGGTGGCGGTCCATAGGAAGATCACATGGGTACTCCGGGATTTCCAAAAATACAGGCAACACTGGGTACTCCAAGTGCCTCAATCCACCCAGATGTAAGTTTAAGTTACCACCTTAAGTTGAACCATTAATTAACAATCTCACATCTTTCATGGATTTCACTCACCCAAACCACGTCTACGAGCATTGCATAGCAGTATAAGAAAAGCGTAGAAGTAACTCCCAAGGGTTTGAATGTAACAGGGTAATAGGTTCTACCTCATCAACTACTTCCCAACCCACAAGTTAATGTCATCCTAATCATGCAATGTTTGAGGATTGGAACTAATGCATAAAAACTGGGTGGTAAAGGGATATGATCAAAGTGTTACTTGCCTTGCTGACGATCCGCGTAACCTAGAGACTCCAAATAACAAGGTTCGCACTCCGGGAATTCAATCGCAAACAAACAATAGCATACATAAGCAACTAACAAGAAACACGGGTAAAACCCAAATAAGAAGGTCTAACAGGAAATTTTAACTTAAGAACTCTGGTTTGCAAACAGAATCAAATCAATCGGAGCCACGAAACTCAAACGGCGAAAGAAACAAGATCCCTTTACTAATCTGGACCTAGGTCAAATTTTACAGTACCAAAATCTTGTTCAAGTTGGTTAAGCAGAAAGAGGGTCTCGAGACGAAGATCTAGGCGCTTGAATCGCCTGATTCTGACTAACAAGTGAAAAGAAAAACTAAAACGAAAACCGGATCAAAAATCGCGATTAGAAATAATCGCGGATTAATCTGATAAAAAGAAAATGGACGAACAGAGTAATGAACGAGCGTTCATTAGCTGTGGCTAACAGGCATAAACCGTTCATTAAAACGAACGTATGGACGAACGCCAGCAAAAGTAGAAGAACCGGAAAAAAACCGGCAAACCGATCTAAAAAACGAAGTAGGTTTCTAAAAAAACCGAACGGTTTTAAAAAAACCGGCGGCTCGGATCGGCGCGGTACGTCAGCGAGGCGGCTCCGGCGAGGTGGGATTGGGCGGCGGGGCGGCAAGGCGGCGGCTCGCGGGGCGGCGGCTCGCGGGGCGGCAAGGCGGCGGCGCGAAGCTGCAGCGGCGCGGGCGGCGGCAGGCGTCGCGGGCGGCGAGGCGGCGGCAGGCGGCGTTGCGGCTGCGGCGGCAGGGCTCGGCGGCTGGCGGGGTGGTGGCAAGGGGGCGGGGTGGCGGCTATAAAAAGGGGGGGCGGTGGCTGGCTTGGGCGAGGGGGCGCCCGGGGAGGAGTCCGAGCCGGACTCTCCTCGGCGTCCGTGTCAAGCACGGCGACGCGCGTGTGGGGAGGCGGTGCGCGGGGTGGGCTGGCCTGGCTCGGCTGGGCTTCGGCCCAGTCGGGGGCGGGGAGTTTTTTTTTAAACAATTCCGCCGAACTCAAAAAAATCCTAAGAAATAAAATAAAATTCTAAAAATGCCAAAACAAATTTTCACCGTCTAAATAAAATATTTAGAACATGATGAACATTTTCTGGGCCCTAAAATGTAATTTTGAAAAACGTGCAATTTTCCTAATTGCAAATAAAATCAAATAAATGATTTTAATATTTTTCCTCCAATATTTCAGTTATTTTGGAGAAGTCATTTTATCTCCTCTTATATATTTTATTATGAAATATTTTTCGGAGAGAAAAATAATAAAAATCAAAAATCCTCGTTTCATTATTTGATAAAAAAATCAAATATGAAAACTAGGAAATCCCCAACTCTCTCCGAGGGTTCTTGAGTTGCTTAGGATTTTGAGGATTGCGAAATGAAAATGCAATAAAATATGATATGCATAAATGATCTATGTATAACATTCCAAATTGAAAATTTGGGATGTTACAAACCTACCCCCCTTAAGATGAATCTCGCCCTCGAGATTCGGGTTGGCTAGAAAATAGGTGTGGCTGGTCCTTGCGGAGATCATCATCTCGTTCCTAGGTGGCCTCATTCTCGGTATGGTGGCTCCACTGAACTTTGCAAAACTTGATAACCTTGCTGCGGGTGACTCGGCTGGCAAACTCCAAAATCTTAACTAGCTTTTCCTCATAAGTCAAATCACTGTCCAACTGAATCGCCTCCAAGGGTACTGTATCTCTTAACGGTATATCAGCCATCTCTGCATGACACTTCTTTAACTGCGAAACGTGGAACACATCATGAACTCCTGACAGTCCTTCAGGTAACTCCAACTTGTATGCAACTTCTCCCATCCGTTCCAAAACATGATACGGTCCTACAAATCTCGGCGCTAACTTTCCCTTAACTCCAAAATGTTTTACTCCTCGCAAGGGTGATACTCGCAGATATGCCCTGTCTCCAATTTCATAGGTTACCTCCTTGCGTTTTGAGTCTGCATAACTCTTCTGCCTGGACTGAGCAACCTTCAGTCTATCACGAATCAGTTTAACTTTCTCTTCAGACTCCTTGATCAAGTCTGGTCCAAATAACTGTCGGTCCCCTACTTCATCCCATATCAACGGCCTTCTGCACCTTCGTCCATACAGGGATTCGAACGGTGCCATCTTCAAACTGGCTTGGTAGCTATTGTTGTATGAGAACTCTGCATAAGGCAAATTTTCATCCCAACTAGATCCATAATCTAGCGCACAGGCTCTCAACATATCTTCCAGAATCTGGTTGACTCTTTCAGTCTGTCCATCCGTCTGCGGGTGAAATGCGGTAATGAACTCCAATCTCGTACCCAAAGTCTGGTGTAACTGATGCCAAAACTTTGAAGTAAACTGTGTTCCTCTATCTGATATGATGGTCCTCGGAACTCCATGCAGACATACGATCCTGGTCATATATATCTTGGCCAACTTTGCACTAGTATAAGTTTTTTTCACTGGGATAAAGTGAGCCACTTTGGTCAAGCGATCAACTACTACCCATATGGAATCATATCCTGATTTTGTCCTGGGCAATCCGGTGATGAAATCCATGCCAAGTTTATCCCACTTCCATTCGGGTATCGGCATAGGCTGTAACAATCCTGCCGGCTTTTGATGCTCCGCCTGCACTCTCTGACATACATCACATACAGCTACATACTCGGCAATATCCTTCTTCATACCTCCACCAAAAACGTTCTTTCAAATCCAAATACATCTTGGTGTTTTCGGGGTGTATCGAGTATGGTGAGTCCTGAGCCTCCTGTAGTATTAACTTCCTGATCTTTGTGTTATTGGGCACGTATATCCGGTCCTCAAACCATAAGGTATCGTGCTCATCCTCACGAAAACCTTTGGCCTTTCCTTTGCTCATCTTCTCCTTTATCTCGGCAACCTCTTTGTCATCCTTCTGAGCCTCTCGAATCTTCAACTGAAGGTATCCCGATCGTAGATTGATCTTTGAAAATAACTTAGCTCCTTGCAGCTCATCAAACAGATCATCTATCATCTGCAGTGGGTACTTGTTCTTGATCGTCACTTCATTCAAGGCCCAATAATCAACAACCATTTTTAGGGATTTATCCTTCTTCTCAACCAAAAGTACTAGGGCTCCCCAAGGTGATGAACTCCTTCGAATGTATCCTTTCTCCAATAACTCCTTGACCTGTTTCTTAATTTCCTCCAGATCATTTGCGGGCATCTGATAGGGGCTCTTGGATATTGGCCCTGTACCTAGCAATAGATCTATCAAAAACTCGATGTCTTGATCCGGTGGCATGCCTGGTAACTCCCCTAGAAAACATCCGGGTAATCCTTTATTACAGTCACTTCCTCCTGAACAACTCCCGTGAGGGTATTCACTTGGCTCCTCCTAGGCACATGGCTAGATACATACTTAATCCTTTTTCCCTCTGGGGTGGTGAGATAAATCGACTTACTAGCACAGTCAATACTTCCTCCATACTTTGACATCCAGTCCATGCCTAATATCACATCCAATCCTTGTGACTCCAAGATAATTAGGTCGGACGAAAAAACATGGGTGCCAATGGTTAGGGGTATCTGATCGCACCATCGACTAGCCATATATTCTGCTCCAGGTGAACTCACTAGGAGAGGGGTCCTAAGGGTTTGGGTTGTTAGTTTAAACTTATCCACGAATCCCCTTGATATGTATGAATGTGATGCACCAGTATCAAAAAGAACAAGAGCGGTAAATGACTTAACCAAAAACTTACCTATTACCGCGTCCGGCTGCTCTTCAACCTCCTCCATGTTAACGTGGTTCACTTGTCCTTTGTTGAATGGATTGGGCTTCTTCCCAGCGCTCCCATTTCCGTTTCCATTCTTTCCATTAGGGCACTCCTTGGCATAGTGTCCAGTCTTCCCGCACTTGAAACAAGTAACGTGGCTTAGGTCCCTCTTGGTGGGTGTGGCTGGATTTGGGCGGTTCTGATTGTTGCTTGCTCCATTCACATTCCTAGGGCCAGTATGATTAAGGTTACTCCCTCCATTATGGGTGTGGCCTCCATGGTTATGAACAAGTCCTCCCGAGTTCGGGATTAGGCGAGGCTTCTACTGAGCTCCTGACTTATACCTCCCTTGTCCATACTTCCTCTTACGGTTCTCAATCTGCTGCTACTTCCCTTCAATCATAAGAGCCTTATCTACCAACTCCTGGTAGTTGGTGAATGTTGCCACCATCAACTGCATACTAATCTCATCATTCAGCCCTTCCATAAATTTCTCCTGCTTTGCGGCATCTGTGGCCACATAGTCAGGGGCATAGAGAGATAACTTGCTAAACTCATCCGTGTACTGAGCCATAGTACAGTTCCCCTTGCGTAAGTTGTGAAACTCACGCTTCTTCAAATTCATGGCTCCAATTGAGACATGAGTTGTACGGAAAGCTTGCTGAAACTGGTGCCATGTCACCGTGGCTATAGGTTAGGTGATAGTGTAATTCTCCCACCATGATGATGCTGGTCCATCCAACTGATGTGCGGCAAAATGCACTTTCTCAGCATCAGTACATCCTGTAGTGGTTAACTCCCTTCCGACCTTGCGGAGCCAATCATCTGCTACTATAGGCTCGGTGCTACTGGAGAACACCGGCGGCTGCAACCTCAGAAAACGGGCTAGGTTGTCAACTGGTGGGGGTGGTGGTGGATTGTTGTTGTTGTTGCCCTGGTTCTGAACTACCAACTGCATCAGGGTATTCTACTATTGGATCAACTAAGTGAGCTCCGACGGGAAGGCAAATCCGGTGTCACGTCTCGGAGGCATCTGATGGGTTTAGAGGGGAGAGATTAGAATAGAATGGGGTCTAATGAGAAGGCACTACCCATATGCACATGAGACAAACACAATCATTTCACTCAATCAAGCAAGGCATACAATCGATCTAACTATCGTAAAAGTGCTCGGACTACTTTATTTACTTACTACTGATATGGTGGTCTACTAAAAATATTCCTCGGTTGCAGATTCCATGATATCTGCTCCAGCTTCGTCTTCAAAGTCATCATCGCTAAGGTCGGAGTCGGTGTTGTCGATGATGATGTAGTCTTTTGGGCGAATCTCCTTGGGTTCTTCATCTTTTTCTACTAGAGGGGGGTCTCCCATAAATATTCTGATCCTCTTAATTAGGTCGTCATTCTTCACCAATAGTGTTGCAATTTCCTCCTCATATCCATCGCGTGTAGACTTAAGTTATCCTTCCAGCTCGATGATCCTTGTCTTCACAGTCTTCAAGTCCATCATGTCTGCGCACATCTGATTCTCCTGGCATCGAATGTGCTGGTTTAACTCCTGGATGAAAGCTGCAATTGATCTATCCTTCCTGGTGCTGATCATCTACCATTGCTCGTCTCGACGCCCACATATCTGGTAGATAGTGTCCTTAAGATCCTTGTGATATACTTCTCCAATGCGTCCCATGATGATATGAGCTGCCATACTCTTTCCTAAACTCCAGGTTGGTGCGTTGAAGGAAAATTCGATGGGCTTAGTGACCGGTGTGAATGTCCTTCCTAGAACTTGAACTTGAATCATCCATCGTTCCTCTTCTGGTAAAGTGGCGTTGTATGTCCCGATGAAGCTTGGTATTCCTATGTTCAGGTACCTAGTGACTTCCTTCAAATGTCGTCCGAAAGGTGCGTCTTCCTCCGGTTGTGCAAACTTGTTCTTCGTCTCCTCCATCCTAAAGAGTAGAAAATGGAGAGGAGTCACAAATGAGAAGAGAAGAGTGACCTAGGGTTTATCTTAATGGTCGTGTCCTACACTCAACGTGTACTCTGATACCATCTTTGTAGCGACCCGACCTCAAACGGTCAAGTCTCTATGCTTCAGTGTCATCCCTGGATCGGTAATGCTGACACACACAGTACTCGAAGGATTCATAACAAAGTAGCAATCACACACTTATTACATCGAATGTCTCACAAGAGAACTTATTACAATAATATGGCTTAAGGCCATCTAATATGATAACAGTGGAAGGCTTGGAAGATAAAGTGAGTCCATCAACTCCAACGACATAGCTGAGCTGCACGGCAACGACCTAACGAACCTTACTCCTCGTCTGAAAAGTCTACAACACAATACGTTGCAGCCCGAAACGGGTCAGCACATGGAATATGCTTGCAAAGTAACACAGTAGAGCAAGAACATAATAATGCTATCACTACATGCATATTTGGCTGGTGGAAAGCTCTATGGTTACAGTTTTGCGAAAAGCCAATTTTTCCCTACAACAAAGGAATAGATTTTAAATTTTACTATCATGGTAGTTGAAACATCATTGAGAAGGTTCCTCCAACTCAATCCCAATTAAAGTGATTATCAACCCAACAACATTAATTTAGAGTGATGATATACATATGATAATCCAAGTACTAGATACTCAAGATTGTCCATAACCGGGGACACGGCTAACCATGATAGTTTATACACTCTGCAGAGGTTTGCGCACTTTTCCCCACAAGTCTAGATCGCCTCCGTTGTATTTCTCGCACTACATGGTGTTTGAGAAACGGATGACCAAGACACAGTCTTTCAGAAACATTAACTCTCTACTCCGGGCAGACCATACCAAACCTACAAACCCACTACCTGCTGGTCCACCTCTTCAAGGGCTTCATGTAACTTACTCGACTATGCTAGAGCCCATATTAGCTTGTGGCTGCACACAGAAGTTTCTAGCATGAACCATCTCAGTTCCCTTTGAGCCTGGGTGGCGGTCCATAGGAAGATCACACGGGTACTCCGGGATTTCCAAAAATACAGGCAACACTGGGTACTCCAAGTGCCTCAATCCACCCAGATGTAAGTTTAAGTTGCCACCTTAAGTTGAACCATTAATTAACAATCTCACATCTGTCATGGATTTCAGTCACCCAAACCACGTCTACGAGCATAGCATAGCAGTATAAGCAAAGCGTAGAAGTAACTCCCAAGGGTTTGAATGTAACAGGGTAATAGGTTCTACCTCATCAACTACTTCCCAACCCACAAGTTAATGTCATCCTAATCATGAAATGTTTGAGGATTTTAACTAATGCATAAAAACTGGGTGGTAAAGGGATATGATCAAAGTGTTACTTGCCTTGCTGACGATCCGCGTAACCTAGAGACTCCAAATAACACGCTTCACACTCCGGGAATTCCATCGCAAACAAACAATAACATACATAAGCAACTACCAAGAAACACAGGTAAAACCCAAATGAAAAGGTCTAACCGGAAAGTTCAACTTAAGAACTCCGGTTTGCAAAAAGAATCAAATCAAACGGAGCAACGAAACTCAAACGGCGAAAGAAACAAGATCCGTTTACTAATCTGGACCTAGGTCAAATTTTATAGTACCAAAATCTTGTTCAAGTTGGTTAAGTGGAAAGAGGGTCTCGAGACGAAGATCTAGGCGCTTGAATCGCCTAATTCCGACTAACGAGCGCAAAGAAAAACTAAAACGAAAATCGGATCAAAAATAGCGATCAGAAATAATCGCGGATTAATCCGATAAAGATAAAATAGACGAATAGACTAACGAACGAGCGTTCATTAGCTATGCCTAACGGGCGAAAACCGTTCATTAAAACAAACGTACGGACGAACGTCCGCAAAAATAGAAGAACCGGAAAAAAACCGGCGAACCGATCTAAAAACGAACTAGGTTTCTAAAAAACCGAACGGTTTTTAAGAAAAAACCGGTGGCTCGGATCGGCGTGGTACCTCAGCGAGGCGGCTTTGGCGAGGCGGGATTGGGCGGCGGGGCGGCGATTTGCGGGGCGGCGGGGCTCGGCGGCAAGGCGGCGGCGCGGGGCTGCAGCGGCTTGGGTGGCGGCAGGCGGCGCGGGCGGTGGCAAGCGGCGAGGCAGCGGCAGGCGGCGGTGCGGCTGTGGCGACGAGGCTCGGCAGCTGGCGGGGTGGTGGCAAGGGGGCGGTGGCTGGCTTGGGCGAGGGGGCGCCCGGGGAGGAGTCCGAGCCAGACTCTCCTCGGCATCCGTGTCAAGCACGGCGACGCGCGCGAGGGGAGGCGGTGCGCGGGGTGGGCCGGCCTGGCTCGGCTGGGCTTCGGCCCAGTAGGGCGCGGGGAGTTTTTTTTTAAACAATTCCGCCGAACTCAGAAAAATTCTAAGAAATAAAATAAAATTCTAAAAATGCCAAAACAAATTTTCAGCGTCTAAATAAAATATTTAGAACAGGATGAACATTTTCTGTGCCCTAAAATGCAATTTTGAAAAACGTGCAATTTTCCTAGTTGCAAATAAAATCCAAATAAAATCAAATAAATTATTTTAATAATTTTCCTCCAATATTTCAGTTATTTTGGAGAAGTCATTTTATCTCCTCTCATATATTTTATTATCAAATATTTTTCGGAGAGAAAAATAATAAAAATCAAAAATCCTTGTTTCATTATTTGATAAAAAAAATCAAATATGAAAACCAGGAAATCCCCAACTCTCTCTGAGGGTCCTTGAGTTACTTAGGATTTTGAGGATTGCGAAACAAAAATGCAATAAAATATGATATGCATAAATGATCTATGTATAACATTCCGAATTGAAAATTTGGGATGTTACATATTCCCACTTCTATCAGAAAGCGCCGCTGACAAGGAGACTCCGGCGGTGGAGAATGGGGCTGCCAACAAGCGGAGGCGGAGCGAGCAAGAACCGCAAGCGACTCCAGCAGGCCTAGACTTCATCAGCAGCCTCCCCGATGATATGTTGACAGTCATCATCTCCCTCCTCCCAATCAAATACTGGGCGCGGACAACCGTCCTTTCCCGGCGGTGGCGCCCCCTATGGAACTCCACCCCTCTTGACCTCATCGACACCCACGAGCTCTGCCATGGCTATCGCAAAAGCTTGGATGCATTCTCCAATATCGTCGACAGTCACCCTGGCCCAACCAGAGGCCTTAGAATGGGCAAGTTCCGCTCCAACGGCATGGATCGAGCCAATCTTGACGACTGGTTCCGATCCCCCACCCTAGATCAGCTCGAGGAGCTCACTTTTGATGATGGGAATATGCGCTTGCTGCCAATGTCTGCGCTCCGCCTCACGCCCACGCTGCACATCGCCAAGTTCAAGAACTGCCATTCGCCCCCCTTAATGACGCGCCCACTCTTATTCTACCATGACTGAAGCACCTCGAGCTCGTCACCGTCTGCCTCCCAAATGGTGACATGGAGCGCCTGCTCCATGGCTGTACTGCACTTGGGTACCTTTGTCTTCAGGCAATCAATGGGTTGAGTAGCTTCCACATCACCTCCATGACTCTTCGGACTATTTATGTGTGTTGCTGGTGCGGCAAGAAGACATCACAAGATGTGTACCACGGTATGGTCAATGAGGACACACCTTCACTTGAGAGATTACTTATAGTTGATGAAGAAGGTCCAACCATAATCAATGTCATTTCTGTGCCGAAATTGACAGTGGTGGGCTACTCGTCTCACAAATACTCCGAACTTGTTATTGGATCCACACCCGTTCAGGTACAACATCCACCTTCTACCTCTCCTTCTAGAAATTAAATTTATTTCTATTTTGAAGAAGTATGTTCGTCTGTCATCCAGAACATGATTCCGACAAGCTTGACCCCGAAACTATGCACAGTGAAGGTCTTGGCACTAGAATCTATCGGCTGCAACCTTGAGAAAGTTGTCAGTTTCCTGAGATGCTTTCCGTGCCTGGAGAAGCTATATATCGAGGTTATGTTCCTTTCCTGTTAAATGTTAACCCTAAGGGAGTTCAATTTGTGACACCTTTTTCCAAGTTTGCAATGACAATGTAATACGATTTCTGAAGGATTTTTTGGAGGATTCCAGTACATACATGCCCACCATATTCGTTGCTTGATCCATATGGTTACAATCCATAAGAATTTCTCCTTTGGATTCATCTGTACTAGTTTTCTTAGGGAACTTGTCATCCACTCCAACCTCCTGTGAAGAAGGCTACATTTTTCTAGATTGCAATCAAATGCCCATGTTAATCATGTAGGATCAAAGATGACATGTTAGTGCATTTTACAAATCGTGCAAACCAAATAGGCCTGTAGTAGTGTTAAAAATTGCATGTAGGCACTAACACATTTTCTTCTTTTGCAGAAAATATTAGGCCCGGTAGTGGATAATGTGATACAATATAACAATCATGTCGAATGCCTAGATCTGCATCTCTCAGAAATTACTTTGAACTCCTACGGAGGGACCTTACCGGAGATTATATTCGCCAGGTTCTTTGTTGTCAGAGCAAGGGTTTTGAAGGTAATGAGGTTTGCCCTACATTTATTTAGCAAAAATGAATGGTTTGTTGATCAGTGCCGGCGGCTGCGGCAGAATGGAATAGACTCCGAAAATGCTGAATTTCATTTTGGAACTTCTGATGAGAGAGTAATCGGAAGTCATCATGTCAACCCCATACATGACTTCTTAGTGGCTGGCCCCTTTGCAAAAATTATGAGGTTTCGAAACCAAACTTAGAGCAACTCTAGCAGACCCCGTAAAAGTCGCATACCCACAAAATTCTGGCGAGTATACGGGCTCGGCCCCCGTATACTCGCGTGGCCTGTAAAATTTTATACCGTCCCACAAAAAGCCCCCTCAGCAGTCACTGGTACGCGTTGGTGCTATACAAACGGTTTTAAATCCCTTTTCGTGACGGTATTTGGAACCGTCGCCGAGTGAGTGACGGCGATAGGGGGGTCCTTCCCAGACGACCCAGAAATCGTCGGGGATATGGCCCTCCTGGCACACATGCTCGGAAAAATGAGTTTGTGTGCGATTAGTGAGCGCTCAAATATGGAAATACATATAGTTGAGCTAAAAAATACAATTATACAAGAGAAATTGTTTCCGGTCGCAAGTACATCCCACACAGTCAGTCCCCGCTAAACGTATCCGTTCGTATGTACATCCCACACGGTCCCTCCAAGGAAAACCGTTCCATTCATAGGTACATCACACACAATTTTCCCATTAAATCATTTGTGATAGCGTTGCCATTGCACACGATATTAACAATATTATCATTTGCGTTATTGAATGCATCAAACACGGTTTGTAGAAGAAATTGTGTGGCAAAGGTTGTCCGTCACACACATTTTTTATGTTGTAAAACGTTTGTGCAAGGTGGCCTAACGCAAACAGTTTTCAAGAGGATGTCGTGTGTGTAGTGGAGATTGATCGCACACCTAGTAGATCCTAGAAACGTTTCTGATCTCCACGTCTATCGCAGACATTTCGCTTCCGCAAACCATGTGCAGTGTAACCCCTAATTAATCCCTAATTTAAAATCACATGTTTTGAATCTGAAAGTAGGAAATCACTTATTTCATATCCAACCATATTTATTACAAATATAGGTTCAACCACGAATGCATAATTCGATGCACAGGTACATAACTGAAGAACTACAGAAGCACCAAGTAAAGAATGATGAACCACAGTTGTACTAAAGACTGTAAAGAGATAGGCGAAAGACATTCTGGTTAAGGGAGAAGGTGAAGTAGAATGCCCATATTGTGCCCTCCTCCATGCGTAATGCGCGCGCGACTCTAGGCCAACCCCTTGTGATGGCTGCCCGTCCATCCTTCACTGTCTTCATTACGACTTCTCGATGCTCATTGCAGTCTGGATGAAATACTTTAACCTTCATTGCGTGTCCACCAATAATGTACTTTGCGAGGTAATGTTGAGTGAACTGCTTCGGGAACCACTGGGAATGAAAAAGATTCAGACATTGTTGTCTAACAACTCATTATGGGCATTAAAAATAGAAGGATGTTGAGTTTGTAGTTACCATCCTACAGCTCACTATTGTGTTGGATAGAGCATAAACAAATAATTTGCTCGCCACCATTCATATCTTTTTGCTAATAATCCTTATCAGTTTTCCTCACTTGATGCTAGTTCATGAATATCTCATTGCCCCATGCGCAAAAAGGGTTGATGCGTGGATCCTTGCCAAGGGCATATGTACCTACAAGCAACAAGTCAATATTAGAAGCTAACAAGTGTCCAGGCCTGGATCTATATGCACTACATTATGGAACTACAGAGGGATTACAAGCCGAGGGATGAAGCTAACCTCGGCGGAAAATGATGGCCACTCCCGTTGTTGTCCTGCATTAGTGGAAAGGCATGATAAGTACAACAACCTTAACATCAAAGAAATATAGCAAAGGTAAACAACATCATCTCCAAATGACAGCTTGAAAGTGTTGGTTTCAGCATGTTGTTAAAGAAGATATAAAATGGAAGGCAATGTTACCGACAGCAGCTTAACAGCCATCAAATATTGTAATTCAAACCGGTATTGTTGAAAATGAATAGAACGTAGGTAATGCTTAAACATCACACTTGATAAATGTGTAAAACTAAAATAAAGGGCATGTGTTAACTACACCAGGAATAACTGGAACCAAATATAGCCGTTCAAACTGGTATGATGTAGTCGAGCGGCACAATTCCGACTTGCACATAATGAACAACACATTGAGAATGACTGAAATAAACAAGGCATAAATGACCAGTATAACAACCAAATATAGCCATTGAAACCTAGACAGAGTCTCACTCCAACCAACGTAACAAGCAAATACAGATAAACAGGGCATATGCTTGAAAACTAGACAAATGCTCACTTCAACCAACCTAACAAGCAAATAAAGATAAACAAGGCATCTGCTTGATAACTGGACAAATGGTAAAAAAAGCAACCTAACAACCAAATAAAGATAAACAAGGCATCTTCTTGATAACTGGAAAAATGCTAAAAAAAGTAACCTAACAAGCAAATACAGATAAACAAGGCATCTGCTTGATAACTGGACAAATGTTCACTGCAACCAAACTAAGAACCAAATACATATAAACAAGGCATCTGCTCGATAACTGGAAAAATGCTCACTCCAACCAACCTAACAACCAAATACAGATAAACAAGGCATCTACTCACTATAAACAACCAAATATAGCCATTCATGAAACTGAAGTGGACAATTCATACTTAAACATCACATAGCCCTATTGAACAATACATTTTTGCATAACTGAAATAATTAAACACGGCATAGTTAAACCACTGCATGACAAATGCATCTACAACAAAGGGTATGGGTTGGCAAGCTAGAAAAGGTAAGATTTGCTGATAGAATGTTGCCTCACATTTCATGGACGGGATCCTTCCAGTTGGAAGAGCACAAACCCATGGTGTGCTCTCTGATGTCACAGATGGGTTGTTTCACCTTGGAAGAACCTTCGTGGGTGCCCTCCTCATGGTCGTGGTCATGGTCGTGGTCGATGAGATCTGACTTGGCAATTGAGGATCCCAAGCCACCGCCGTAGAATGTGTCCTTTAGAAATGACAAAATGGGCGCGATGGCGTATAAAGCTCGCAAATCCTTGACCGCTTGGCAGAGGAGATCAGCGGTAGGGTCGTCGAAGAGATCGACAACGGTTGAACCAGAGGGGTTGGTGATGGACCACTTAACCTGTGACATGGCCCACGTGAAGCTATCGCTGTGGACGAGTGACACGTCTCCAATGTATCTATAATTTTTTATCGTTCCATGCTATTATACTATTTGTTTTGGATGTTTAATGGGTTTTAATATGCACATTTATATTATTTTTTGGACTAACCTATTAACCAAATTCCCAGTGCAAATTGTTGTTTTTTGCCTATTTCAGTGATCCGCAGAAAATGAATATCAAATGGAATCCAAATAGAATGAAACCTTCGCGAGGATCTTTTTTGGAACAAACGCAATCCAGGAGACTTGGAGTGGAGGTCAAGAAAGCCACAAGGCGGCTACGAGGTAGGGCGCCGTGCCCAGGGGGGCAGGCACGCCCCGCACCCTCGTGGGGCCCTCGTAGCTGCACCGACCTACTTATTTCGCCTATATATACTCTTATACCCTGAAAACATCCATGGGAGCCATGAAACCACTTTTCCACCCCCGCAACCTTCTATACCCGTGAGATACCATCTGGGGACCTTTTCCGGCGATCTGCCGGAGGGGGACTCGATAACGGAGAGCTTCTACATCAATACCATAGCCTCTCCGATGATGTGTGAGTAGTTTACCACAGACCTTCGGTTCCATAGTTATTAGCTAGATGGCTTCTTCTCTCTCTTTGGTTCTCAATACAAAGTTCTCCTCAATGTTCTTGGAGATCTATTCGATGTAATACTTTTTGCGGTGTGTTTGCCGAGATCCGATGAATTGCGGGTTTATGATCGAGTTTATCTATGAACAATATTTGATTCTTATCTGAATTCTTATATGCATGTTTTGATATTTTTGCAAGTCTCTTCGAATTATCAGTTTGGTTTGGCCTACTAGTTTGATGTTTCTTGCAATGGGAGAAGTGCTTAGCTTTTGGTTCAATCTAGCGGTGCTCGATCCCAGTGACAGAAAGGGAACTGACACATATTGTATTGTTGCCATCGAGGATAAAAAGATTGGGTTTATATCATATTGCTTGAGTTTATCCCTCTACATCATGTCATCTTGCCTAATCCGTTACTCTGTTCTTATGAACTTAATACTCTAGATGCATGCTGGATAGCGGTCGATGTGTGGAGTAATACTAGTAGATGCAGAATCATTTCGGTCTACTTGGCACGGACGTGATGCCTATGTTCATGATCATTCCTAGATATTCTCACAACTAAGCGATTTTCTATCAATTGCTCGGCAGTAATTTGTTCACCCACCGTAATATATGCTATCTTGAGAGAAGCCACTAGTGAAACCTATGGCCCCCAGGTCTACTTTACATCACATTATTTCCCCGTCAACTAGCCATTTCTGTCACCATTTATTTTGCAATCTTTATTTTCCAATCTATACAACAAAAATACCAAAAATATTTATCTTATTATCTTTATCAGATCTCACTTTTGCAAGTGATCATGAAGGGATTGACAACCCCTTTATCGCGTTGGTTGCAAGGTCCTTATTTGTTTGTGAAGGTACTAGGCGATTTGCGTGTAGTCTCCTACTCGATTGATACCTTGGTTCTCAAAAACTGGGGGAAATACTTACGCTACTTTGCTGCATCACCCTTTCCTCTTCAAGGGAAAACCAACGCATGCTCAAGAGGTAGCAAGAAGGATTTCTGGCGCCATTGTCGGGGAGATCTACGCTCAAGTCAATACATACCAAGTACCCATCACAAACTCTTATCCCTCGCATTACATTATTTGCCATTTGCCTCTCGTTTTCCTCTGCCCCACTTCACCTTTGCTGTTTTATTCGCCCTTTTTCCTTTCGCCTCTTTTCGCTTGCCTCTTGTGTGCCTATTTTCCCTGATGGCCTTGCCTAAAAGTGTTGATCCTTACCTCAGAAGGTTGGAAGAAATTGAAAACAACGTTAGAAGCTTGATGTATTTGCAATTTGAGCGTAATAATTTCTTTAGAAACGAGCTTAAAGCGTTGGGGAAACATAGTAATTTCAAAAAAATTCCTACGCACACACAAGATCATGGTGATGCATGGCAACGAGAGGGGAGAGTGTCGTCCACGTACCCTTGTAGACCATAAGCGGAAGCATTATGACAATGCGGTCGATGTAGTCGTACGTCTTCACGATCGACCGATCCTAGTACCGAACGTACGGCACCTCCGTGATCTGCACACATTCAGCTCGGTGACGTCCCACGAACTCACGAACCAGTAGAGCTTCGAGGGAGAGTTCCGTCAGCACAATGGTGTGATGACGGTGTTGATGAAGCTACCGACGTAGGGCTTCGCCTACGCACTGCTACGATATAACCAGGTGGATTATGGTGGAGGGGGGCACCGCACACGGCTAAAAGATCAAAGATCAACTTGTGTGTCCACGGGGTGCCCCTGCCCCCGTATATAAAGGAGCAAGGGGGGAGGCTGCCCGGCCCTAGGAAGGCGCGCCAAGAGGGGGAGTCCTCCTCCTAGTGGTAGTAGGACTCCCCTTTCCTAGTCCCACTAGGAGGGAAAGGAAGGAGTGGGGAGGGGAAAGGCAAGGGGGGCGCCGTCCCCCCTTCCTTGTCCTATTCGGACTCAAGGGGAGGGGGCGCACGGCCTGCCCTAGCCTGCCCCTCTCTATCTCCACTAGGGCCCATCAAGGCCCATTAGCCCCTAGGGGGTTCTGGTAACCCCTCCGGCACTCAGGTTTTCTCCGAGATCACCCGAAACCCTTCCGGTGTCTGAATATAGCCGTCCAATATATCAGTCTTTATGTCTCGACCATTTTGAGACTCCTCATCATGTCCGTGATCACATCCGGGACTCCGAACTACCTTCAGTACATCAAAACACATAAACTCATAATACCGGTCGTCACCGAACATTAAGTGTGCGGACCCTACGGGTTCGAGAACTATGTAGACATGACCGAGACTCATCTCCGGTCAATAACCAATAGCGGAACCTGGATGCTCATATTGGTTCCTACATATTCTACGAACATCTTTATCGGTCAAACCGCATAACAACATATGTTGTTCCCTTTGTCATCGGTATGTTACTTGCCCGAGATTCGATCGTCGGTATCTCAATACCTAGTTCAATCTCGTTACCGGAAAGTCTCTTTACTAGTTCCATAATACATCATCCCGCAACTAACTCATTAGTTGCATTGCTTGCAAGGCTTATAGTGATGCGCATTACGGATAGGGCCCAGAGATACCTCTCCGACAATCGGAGTGACAAATCCTAATCTCGATCTATGCCAACTCGACAAGTACCATCGGAGACACCTCTAGAGCACCTTTATAATCATCCAGTTACATTGTGACATTTGGTAGCACACAATGTGTTCCTCCGATATCCGGGAGTTGCATTATCTCATAGTCATAGGAACATGTATAAGTCATGAAGAAAGCAATAGCAATATACTAAACGGTCAAATGCTAAGCTAACGGAATTGGTCAAGTCAATCACATCATTCTCTAATGATGTGATCCCGTTAATCAAATGACAACTCATGTCTATGGTTAGGAAACTGAACCATCTTTGATTCAATGAGCTAGTCAAGTAGAGGCATACTAGTGACACTTTGTTTGTCTATGTATTCACACATGTAGTAAGTTTCCGGTTAATACAATTCTAGCATGAATAATAAACATTTATGATGATATAAGTAAATATAAATAAAAACTTTATTATTGCCTCTAGGGCATATTTCCTTTAGTCTCCCACTTGCACTAGAGTCAATAATCTAGATTACACAGTAATGATTATAACACCCATGGAGTATTGGTGTTGATCATGTTTTGCTCGTGAGAGAGGCTTAGTCAATGGGTCTGCAACATTCAGATCCGTATGTATCTTGCAAATCTCTGTCTCCCTCCTTGACTTGATCGCAGATGGAATTGAAGTGTCTCTTGATGTGATTGGTTCTCTTGTGAAATCTAGATTCCTTTGCCAAGGCAATTGCACTAGTATTGTCACAAAATATTTTCATTGGACCCGATGCACTAGGTATGACACCTAGATCGGATATGAACTCCTTCATCCAGACTCCTTCATTTGCTGCTTCCGAAGCAGCTATGTACTCCGCTTCGCATGTAGATCCCGCCACGACGCTTTGCTTAGAACTACACCAACTGAAAGCTCCACCGTTCAATATAAAAACGTATCTGGTTTGTGACTTAGAGTCATCCGGATCAGTCTCAAAGCTTGCATCGACATAACCATTTACTACGAGCTCTTTGTCACCTCCATAAATGAGAAACATATCCTTAGTCCTTTTCAGGTATTTCAGGATGTTCTTGACCGTTGTCCAGTGACCCACTCCTGGATTACTTTGGTACCTCCCAGCTAAACTAATAGCAAGGCACACATCAGGTCTGGTACACAGCATTGCATACATGATAGAGCCTATGGCTGAAGCATAGGGAATACCTATCATTTTCTCTCTATCTTCTGAAGTGGTCGGGTGTAACGCCCCGGATGCAACTTTCCATATTTGTACTCCAACTCTTGCCTTTTCCAGAGTTGCGATAGGAGATTCCCTTCGTGGTTAGGTTTTTTCTTTGCTTTGTATTTTGTTCATGTCATGCATATCATATCATGTCATCATGTGCATCGCATTTGCATACGTGTTCGTCTCATGCATCCGAACATTTTCTCCATTGTCCGTTTTGCAATCCTACACTCCTATGTCCTCCGGCGCCCCCTTTTGTCCCTTTTCGTCAGTGGGTGTTAAACTTTCTCATAATGGACCTAGATTTGCCAAGCGGCCTTGGTACACCACCGGTAGACCGCCTGTCAAGTTTCGTGCCATTTGGAGTCCGTTTGATACTCCAACGATTAACCGGGGAACCGTAAATGCCTCATGTGTGTTGCAGCCCAACACCCCTCCAAGTCAGCCCACAAACCCATCCAAACCCCCTCCATCCTCTCGGCCGTTCGATCATGATCGCGTGGTCGAAAAGCGCACCTCATTTGGACACTCCCACCTCCTCCTATATATATATATATGTGTGTGTGTGCCTCCCCGAAAATTCGTGTAGATGAAACCCTAGCAAACTTCCTCTTCGCGCCGCCGGACATGTCCGCCGCTCCCCTCCACGTTGCCCGGACCAATGGGGTCGCCCCACGTCACCCCGCTGCCGCTCTCCTCCAACCCGCGACCGCCACCTGTCATCGCCGGCCTCCCCATCCCGCCGCGGCCCGCCGGGGCCCAGGGCAGGCCCCCGCGGCCCGTTCCGCGCGCCGCCCATCCCTCGCTGAGCCGCCCGCCGCCGAGCTCCGGCGACCACCCCGCGCCCGATCCGGTTCGACCGCCGCATCGCCTCCGCCGCTGCCGACGTCCCGCTTCGTCGCGTCGCCGTCCCGGATCTCCTCCGTCGCGCCGCGCAGCCCTCGTCGCCGGCGAGAGCTCTGGCGACCGGATCGGGTGCCCCGAGCCTCCCCGGCCGCCTCCTTCTTCCTCACCGGTGCAACTCCCGCCGTCTGCCGGTGATCCTCGTTTCTCGCGCCGCGGGTCAACCCTAGATCTGGGCGAGGTGTTTTCCACTAATTGCTTTCCCCTCTCATTTCATGGCCTTGTTCATCATGCCATAACTTGTTGCATACTGCTCCATTTTGTGCGTGCTATATATCAAAATGTTCATCAGGATGTGCTCTTCATTTTGTTCCATTGTGGCATGCTTGTTTGAGTCCATCTTGATGGCCAAATAGTTGATGTAAGAGTGCTATAAATTGTTAGGTGTTGTTACTTAGCAGAGCATGAGCTTTTGTGATTTTTGCCACATTTATTGTGTGCTGCATATGGGCATGAGCTCTACTTGTGTTTTGGGCTATGCCATGCCATCTTTACAGGGGTGTATGCCATGTATTTTTGTGATCAATATGGTGACTAGCACAAGCATGCAAAGTAGCTCTCGTGACATTGCTGATTTCAGGGACTTAGAATTTGGCTAAGTCATTTCCCTGCTGTTATTTTTATGCCATGTGTTCATGTTGCTACAGTGAGATCCATGCTTATTTTGAGTATGATCAGTAAGGATATTTTGGACATATGGTTATGCTCTATCCATCCATGCCCCTATTTGCAATTATCGAGTGCCCTAGCATGACTTAATCTTGCTCTACTTTTGCTATAAAATGTTCTTGGCAGATTGTTTACATGTTAATCAATTTTGCCAAGGTTGTTATAGTTGATCCATGCATGCTATGAACTTTTTCTTGCCATGGTTAGATTCATGATTATGTCTTCTTGCTGATGCTATGCTTATCTTGTCATGCAATGCCTTGTGATGAGTGAATTGTGCTCGCAAAGATGCCTTCATAACTCTGTTTTGCCATGATCAGTTTTCTGCTAAGTCTGAATCTGTTAATGAAACTTGCTATGTTTACATGGGTGCCATCATATCTTCTGATCCTTTTTGACTCATGGTCAGTAAGGGACTTTTGTTCTATGCTTTGATTAGATTCATGCCATTCCTTTATTTGGTATGATTTGGTCATGTAGCATGTTGTTTTCTTGCTCTAGACATTGCTTCTTGATGTTAATTCCTGGCATGTTAGTATTTTCACTAAGTCTATGATGATGATATCTTTTGCTCTTTTGCCATGTTGGTTTGAACCTAATATTTTGCTATTTAGCCGTAGCTCAGTGTTCATATTTTGTCAAGCATCTTGAGTAGAGCACTGCCATATGCCTTGTTGCTATGTTGGAGTGCAGTAGCTTAGTTTCTTGTTGCATTCTAGATGGCATCGTGTTGTTAATCGTAGAATTGTGTGGCATCGTGCTGTTAATCGCAGAATTGTGCCATTATTGTTTTGCTTTCCATTTGCAAACCGTGCCTCCGATTCCGGCGATCTTCATATCGATTTTGACCGAAATCATCTCATCTTTCCAGTGGCACACTTAGTTTTCCAAGTTGATGCCTTGTTCATCTTTTTCCTTCTGAAGCACGCATATGCATTGCATATCACATCTCGCATATCATGCCATGTTTTGCATCATGTTGCTTGCGCATTGCACCGTGGTTGATTGTTGTTTCCTTTGCTTGTGTTATTTCTTTGGGTAGAGCCGGGAGACGAGTACGTGATCGAGGAACCCGTTGAGTATGCTTACGAGGATCAAGCTTTCGTCAACTCGGAGAACTTTGCAGGCAAGATGACCATACCATCGAAATCACTTCTATCTTTGCTTGCTAGTTGTTCTCTCTATTGCTATGCCACAATACCTACCACTTGCTATATCATGCCTCACATATTGCCATGTCAAGTCTCTAACCCACCTTTCCTAGCAAACCGTTGTTTGGCTATGTTACCACTTTGCTCAGCCCCTCTTATAGTGTTGCTAGTTGCAGGTGAAGTTGAAGTTTGTTCCATGTTGGAACATGGATATCGTTTGGGATATCAATACTATTATATCTTGTTTACTTTAATGCACCTATATGCTTGGTAAAGGGTGGAAGGCTCGGCCTTTTGCCTGGTGTTTTGTTCCACTCTTGCCGCCCTAGTTTCCGTCATACCGGTGTTATGTTCCTTGATTTTGCGTTCCTTACGCGGTTGGGTGTTATGGGAACCCCCTTGACAGTTCGCTTTGAATAAAACTCCTTGTCGGTGTCAAAACCGGCGGATCTCGGGTAGGGGGTCCCGAACTATGCGTCTAAGGCGGATGGTAACAGGAGGCAGGGGACACGATGTTTTACCCAGGTTCGGGCCCTCTTGATGGAGGTAAAACCCTACGTCCTGCTTGATTAATATTGATGATATGGGTAGTACAAGAGTAGATATACCACGAGATCAGAGAGGGTAAACCCTAGAAGCTAGCCTATGGTATGATTGTATGTTATTGTGTCCTACGGACTAAAAACCCTCCGGTTTATATAGACACCGGAAAGGGCTAGGGTTACACAAGGTCGGTTACAAAGGAGGAGATATCCATATCCGTACTGCCTAGCTTGCCTTCCACGCCAAGTAGAGTCCCATCCGGACATGAGACGAAGTCTTCAATCTTGTATCTTCATAGTCTAACAGTCCGGCCAAAGGATATAGTCCGGCTGTCCGGAGACCCCCTAATCCAGGACTCCCTCAGTAGCCCCTGAACCAGGCTTTCAATGACGATGAGTCCGGCGTGCGGTATTGTCTTCGGCATTGCAAGGCGGGTTCCTCCTCCGAACAAATCACAGAAGAATTTGAATACAAGGATAGTGTCCGACCCTGCAAAATAAGTTCCACATACCACCGTAGAGAGAATAATATTTCCACAAATCTTAATCTGCTGACATGTTTTGGCAACATGACATCATGCCATGGCTCGGTGATTATTCGAACCGTTTTTCTTCAATCAGCTCCACACATAACGCGAGGCGGTTTCTTGACACGTCTTGTCAAAGCAGAGATTGGTTCCCCTGATTACGGGATTCTCATCAATACGGTCGTGGGTAACCCAACCGTGTATAGGACTCCTAGATTATAGGCAAGTCCCAAACGGCTACGGAGAGGACGCTTGATATTCACCCTCTTTATAAAGGGACAAGGCTTTTACTTCTTTCCCTCCCATGTTCAATCGAATCCTTCCCTCGCCTCGAGTTCTAACACCCAAAGCCCAGGTCAGGTGCTTCAGACCTTCAATCATGTCCGGATCTAGCCTTCAAGGCCGGTGGATGCCCTTCTCCGTTACGGAAGAGGATATCAAGAAGTTGAGGGAAGCCAGATACCTGATCGCCGAAATTTCGCATAGGCTGCCCACCCGAGAGCAGGTCATCCCTACTCCCGAACCCGACGAGAGCGTCGTGTTCGTCTCCCACTTCCTCCGAGGTCTAGGCCTCACTCTAGATCCCTTCGTTAGGGGTTTGATGTTCTATTACGGGCTAGATTTCCACGATCTAGCCCCGGACTCCTTTCTCCACATCTCAGCATTTATTGTCGTATGTGAGGCCTTCCTCCGCATTACCCCTCACTTCGGCCTGTGGCTCAAGACCTTTGACATGAAGCCGGAGATGGTCGAGGGGCAGCATGTAGCGTGCGGGGGCGCATTAATAACCAAGATCGCTGGAGCTCCATGGCCAAAGGGTTCCATTCCACAGGTGTCCGGATTATGGCAACGGGAGTGGTTTTACATCACAGCTCCCAGAAGTGCCAAGTGGGCGGCTGCCCCTGCTTTCCGCTCGGGCCCTCCACCACAACTGATGTCATGGATTAGCAGAGGGCTGAGCTGGGGTCCATCCAAGGATGTGCCTGTACTGCAGAGCTGCATTCAAGATCTCTTCGAAGGAGATTTCAGTCTGGTTATGGTGGTGCAAGTCATGCTGGTTCGACGAATCCAGCCATGCAAACGCCGGCCCCTCCGCATGTGGGAGTTCAACCCAAAAGGACCATGCACTATTCAGAATTTCCTTGGCCTGACACACGAGGAGATGTATAAATCATTCTTCGGACCCCAAATAGAGTGTCCGGACACTACCGAGGATATGGGCCTGAGCAGCAACCATACCGCCGACCAAGTAAGTAATCCTCTAGCCGAACACACCGTCTTTCTTTTATCATGACGTCATTCTGAGAAATTTCTCTTTGACCAGGACTGGCTAACAAAGGCGAAGATGATTCGGTGTTCGGCCCCCCTTCCTGAGGGTTTGGAAAATCCGGTACTGGAAAAGATGCTCGAGCTAGCACCTTGCCCGAAGCCCTCAAAGGAAGATAAAGGGGGGAATAAAGAGGGCGAAAGCGGGCCTCCACCGCTACCTATTCTGACCGAGGGAACGAGCGCCTCCGTGAGGGAGGATAACCAAGGGGAGGAATCCGACATTTTCTCACCCCGGGGAAGGAAGAGGACTACCTCTGAAGATCCGGAAACCAAGGTTTCCAAACGGGAGAAGAAATCTCCACCAGAGGGTCCTGCCTTGGAAGGTGCTCTTGCCGCACAAAGTCCATGCGGGGATCTGCCCTCTAACGAGCTGTAAGTAATCAAAAAGCACTTTAATAGTGAAGATATACTTCCTTACCTCTGAGGAAAATAACCAAAGCATTTATCTTGCAGTTCAGATCTTAGCCCTTCTCAGTAGAGCTCGTCTTCAGGGGAACTTCTTTCGGAGATGATGGAGAGCGAAATGCCTCCCCCGGACTCCCCCGTTCAAGAAGCGGGCGACCTTGAAGTGTCGTCACGGAGAGCCTGGCCGGATCCGGTGAGGCCAGAAGATAATCCTATAGTCACCCGAAGTCCCCAGCGTCCGGCTCTCGAAGAGAGCAAACAAAAGAGTCCGGCCGTCTGGTATGCGGTCGGACGTACTAAGGGAGCTGTCAGAGCGAGCAGCCATCTCAGAAGAACATCGTACATTGATGGGTACGGTGATGGAAAGAATTCCGTCTGCCGAAAGCGGATTGCATGAAGCCTTTATGAGTCTACTGACGGGCTTTGAGGTACGTGAAATGATATACTTTGTGGTAGTATCGCACATTTTTAGGTGTGCCCTGTGTAGATAGTAGCCTCTAAGACTCTGGTTGCCGTCGAGAATGGCAGCGAACAGAGGATCGTAGTCCCATGTAATAACCAAACCGCCTTTATGTGCAGGTGGTGGAAGCTCCGGTGGCTAGCAGGACTAATGAGTTTGCCGAACTAAAGCGGCAACTGGATGTGGCAGATGCCGACATCGAGCTTGTTAACAAGCGGCTTGACGAGGCACAGGGTAAGTAATATTTTCTGGTGAATGTCACATAGTAAGAGCAGCATGATGTCAGTATCTTTAATATGTTGTGACTATAGATGGAGCTGCCACCATGGAGACCCTTCAGGCGGAACTTGCCCGAGCCAAAGAACAAGCGAGGAGTAGTAATGCGGCTGCATTGAAGGCGACCGAAGAGTTGAGAGCCGAGAAGGCCGCGCATTGTGAGGGCAAAGAGAAGATGGCCAAGATGGTTGTGAAGTTAAAAGACATGGCCGACCGTTGCCAGTTCCTTGAAGAAGAAAACCGAGCGAAGGCGACGGACCTTGAAAAGGCCACGATGGCGACCAAAGACACCCGCTCTGCTATGAGGGCGAAAAAGGAGGAGCTGCGTGAAGCCGGGGATATTGCGGCTGGGAAGCCCTTTTTGCTGCGGAGGAAGTTCGGAGATCCGTGGTATGCCCCTCTAGATCGGCTGTGGAGTTCGGCAGATGCATATCTGGACTTGGCGGCGAGCGCTGTTGATGCGGCCGAATACTTTCGAGATCAAACAGATCGTGAAGTGGGCAAGCTATTCGGGGTGCAGTTTAACATTCCAGAGCGTCCTCTTCCACTAACTGATCAACTTGCCGAATGGGCCGAACTCAAGAGATTGTCCGGACTTGCCATGAGGTCCGTCGTAGATCATCTGTGGCCGGATAAGCCGAAGCCGAACAGCTATTTCAGCTTAGTGCAACAGTTCCTTGGTGCGGAGCCACGCATCAATGCGATGAAGAGGTCGACGTGCATAGAAGGCTCGCGGATGGCCCTTGCCCGTGTCAAAGCATACTGGGAGGAGATGGATGCTACCACTGTTGCGGCGCAGGGTTCGGCCATAGGCCGAGTGGCTGCCGAGCACTATTTTGGAGAAGTTCTTGAGGGTGCTAGTTTGATAGAGGCCCAATGCTCGAAGAATATTATGTTTGAGTGACATATATTCCCATTGTAAAAACAATGTTTATCAAATTTATTAAGGTTGTATTTATACTTTTTCCTGAAAGTAATATGATGCCTCCTGTGCGGCCGTTTATGTATATATGTATATGACCTGAAAGATTGCAGTCGTCGGCTTCAGCCCCCACGCATATAATGCGGGGGTGTTCGCAGAAGACGCGTGTTCACACTTAATCCAATGTCTTGGTCCTAATAAGGAGGTGATAGCGCAGCGAACGAGGCAACCGGACTATAATGCTTTAACACTTTCACTTAGCCATAGGAGTTTGACAGTGGGGCTACTATATAGCCCCTGGTGGCTCCGCACTCTCCCGAATTCGGGGTGTGTACATGCCTGGCCAGGAAACGGCCCTTCGTTAAGGCGGGGGAATTCTAACATTCCGATGGGTCATCGAGTGGTTGACCAGTCTCACGCTATATCATGACAGTCAGTTTTCGGCTTTCTCTACTGAGGTGCTCATCCGGATGAACCGCGGCACAATCTGTAGCGACCAGACCTCAAACAGTTTGATCTCTGTGCTCCGGTGTCATCCCTCGATCAGTAATGCTGAAACCACACAGTACTCGGAGGATTTATAACAGAGTAGCAATCACACACTTATTACATCGAGTGTCTCAAGAGAGAACTTATTACAATAAATATGGCTTAAGGCCATCTAATAACGATAACAGCGGAAGGCTTGGAAGATAAGTGAGTCCATCAACTCCAACGGCATCACTGAGTATAGAACCACGACCTAGAAACTCCATAATCATCGTCTGAAAAGTCTGCAACATTAACGTTGCAGCCCGAAACGGGTCAGCACATGGAATATGCTGGCAATGTAACACATAGAGAGTAATGGAATGAAACAGCTATACTATATGCATATTTGGCTGGTGGAAAGATCTATGCTTACAGTTTTGTGTAAAGCCAATTTTTCCCTACTACAAAGGAATAAATTTATTTAACTATCATGGTAGTTGTTAAACATTGAGAATGGTTGACAGCATCCTCAATCCCAATTAAAATAATATCATTAACAAAACCCAACAAAATTAATTTAGAGTAACATGTTGAGATTCACATGATGATCCAAGTACTAGATACTCAAGTTGTCCATAATCGGGGACACGGCTAATCATGATTAGTTTATTACACTCTGCAGAGGTTTGCGCACTTTTCCCCACAAGAATCGATCGCCTCCGTTTGGTTTCTCGCACTACATGGTGTTTGAGAAGACGGATGACCGAGACACAGTCTTTCAGAAGCACTAACACCTTACGATGGATAGACCGTTACACCTACTTTCCCCTACATCTCCTAGTCTACCCTGTAAGAGTTCGCACGACTTAATAAACTATGCCAGAGCCCATAATGGCTTGTGGCTGCACACGGAAGTTTCTAGTATGAATAATCTCATGATCCCTTTGAGCCTGGGTGGCGGTCCATAAAGAAAAACAGGCAATCCTGGAATACCCAGGTACCTCAATCCACCCAGATGTGTGTTTAAGTTGCCACCTTAGATAAACCATTAATTAACAAACTCACATCTGTCATGGATATCACTCACCCAACCCATGTCTACTAGCATAGCATGGCATAATGGCAAACGTAGAAGTAACTCCCAAAGGTTTGATAATAAACAGGTAATAGGTTCTACCTCAACTACTCCCCAAACCCACAATTTAGTTAGATCCTAATCATGCAATGTGTGAGGATTGATCTAATGCAATAAAACTGGGTAGTAGAAAAGGTATGATCAAAGTGTTACTTGCCTTGCTGATGATCCGCGAAACCTAGAGATTCAAAGTAGTAGGCGGCGCACTCCGGGTATTCTATCACAGACAAACAAACAAGCATACAATAAGTACTCATCTAATGCACAGGTAAAACTCAAATAAGAGAAACTAACCAGAAGGTTCAACTTAAGAACTCCGGTTGGCAAAAGAATCAAATCAAACGAAGCAACGAAAGTCAAATGGCGAAAGAAAACAACTTCGTTCTACTAATCTGGATCTAAGGTAATTTTTACAGTAGCAAAAACTTGTTTAACTTGGTTAAACGGATAGAGGGTTTCAAGACGAAACTCCAGGCGCTTGAATCGCCTGATTCCGATAAACGAGCGAAAAGTTATACGAAAACGAAAATTGGATCAGAAATCGCGATCAAAAAAATCGCGGATTTAATCTGAGAAAAAGAAAAACGACGAACGTTCGCTAGAACGAACGAACGGACGAACGCTCGCTAAAAAAATAAATCGGAAAAACTGATCTATTAAAAAAACCTAAACTAAAAAAATGACGAAAAACCGACGGTAAAACCGAACGATTTTTTTCGAAAAGGAAAAAAACGGCGGCGCGGACTTCGAGGCGACCTCAGCGGCGAGTCGGCGAGGCGGCGGCTCCGGCGACGACAGGCGGCGGCTAGGGTTTCGGGGTGTGGGCGGGCTGGCTTCGGCTGGGCTCCCCCCTCCCCGGCTTATAAAGCCTAGCGGGCCGGAGTCCCGGTCGGACACGGCCCGCAGGTCCGTGTGACTTTTTTTTAAAATTACGCGCAGAAGAAAAATAAAGAGAATTACTAAACGGACTCCAAAAATCCCGAAATAAATTTTTCCAGGCTTCTAAAATCAAGCCGCACAAGGTGAACATTTATTTGGGGCCTAAATGCAATTTTGAAAAACGCACATTTTTCCTAAATTCAAATAAAATATCAAAAAACTCCGAAACAAAATCTTATTTGATTTTATTATTAAATCCTCAATATTTCTTTATTTTGGGAAAGTCATTTTATTCCCTCTCTCATATTTTTGTAATAGAAATAATTGATGATAAAATAATTAAAATCAAATGATCCTATCCTCAAAATTTGAGAAAACTCAAATATGAAAATAGCGAAATCCCCAACTCTCTCCGTGGGTCCTTGAGTTGCTTAGGATTTCTAGTATCAAAACCAAAAGCAAATAAAATATGATTTGCAATGATGATCTAATGTATAACATTCCAAATTGAAAATTTGGGATGTTACAAACCTACCCCCTTAAGATGAATCTCGCCCTCGAGATTCGGGTTGGCTAGAAAATAGGTGAGGGTGGTCCTTGAGCAAATCTTCCTCTCATTCCCAGGTGGCTTCATCCTCCGTGTGGTGGCTCCACTGAACTTTGCAAAACTTGATAACCTTGCCGCGAGTGACTCGACTGGCAAGCTCGAGAATCTTAACTGGTTTCTCCTCATAGGTCAAATCATTGTCCAACTGGATTGTTTCCAATGGCACTATGTCTCTCAATGGTATGTCAGCCATCTCTGCGTGGCACTTCTTCAACTGAGAAACGTGGAACACATCATGAACTCCTGACAATTCTTCGGGCAATTCCAACTTGTAGGCCACTTCTCCCATACGTTCCAATACTCGATATGGTCCTACAAATCGTGGCGCTAACTTTCCCTTAACACCAAAACGCTTTGTTCCTCGAAGTGGGGATACTCGAAGATAAACTCGGTCTCCGACTTCGTGAACTGTCTCCTAGCGTTTAGAATCTGAATAGCTCTTCTGTCTGGACTGAGCTACCTTGAGCCTATCGCGAATCAACTTCACCTTCTGTTCAGACTCTTTAATCAAATCAGGCCCAAACAACTGGCGGTCTCCAACTTCGTCCCATGACAACGGTGTCCTGCACCTTCTTCCGTACAAAGCTTCGAAAGGGGCCATCTTTAAACTGGTTTGGTAACTATTGTTGTAAGAGAACTCTGCATATGGCAAATTGTCGTCCCAACTAGATCCATAATCTAGCGCACAAGCTCTCAGCATATCCTCCAAAATCTGATTGACTCTCTCGGTCTGTCCATCTGTCTATGGTTGAAAAGCTGTACTGAATTCTAGCCTGGTACCCAAAGTTTCATGCAACTGCTTCTAGAACTTTGAGGTAAACTGGGTTCCTCTATCTGATACGGTACTCCTCGAAACTCCATGAAGACATACGATCCTGGTCATGTATATCTTTGCCAACTTAGCACTGGTGTACCTGGTCTTTACCGGGATGAAATGAGCTACCTTCGTCAACTGATCGACTACAACCCAAATCGAGTCATAGCCTGAATGAGTCCTGGGTAATCCCATGATAAAATCCATGCCTAACTTATCCCACTTCCATTCGGGTATCGGCAATGGTTGTAACAACCCTGCTGGCTTCTGATGCTCTGCCTTTACTCTTTGACACACATCACAAACTGCTACATACTCCGCAATATCCTTCTTCATTCCGGTCCACCAGAAAATATCCTTCAAATCCCAATACATCTTGGTATTTCCTGGGTGGATCGAATATGGTGAATCGTGTGCCTCTTGCAGAATCAACTTCCTGATCTCCGGGTCGTTGGGCACATAAACACGGTCTTCAAACCATAGAGTGTCATGCTCATCCTCACGAAATCCTTTATCCTTTCCTTCGCTTATTTTCTCCTTTATAGTGGCAATCTCCTTGTCAGTCTTCTGAGCTTCTCTGATTCTATCCATCAAAGTTGACTGAATCTCCAATGCTGCTACATAGCCTCTCGGGACTATTTCTAAACATAACTCTCGAAGATTTTCGGATAACTCCCTTGGTATTTCTCCCGTCATTAATGTATTGACATGGCTCTTACAGCTCAATGCGTCAGCTACTACATTAGCCTTTCCGGGATGGTAATGCAATCTCATATCATAATCCTTGATGAGCTCCAACCATCTCCTTTGTCTGAGGTTTAACTCCTTCTATGTGAAGATGTATTTCAAACTCTTATGATCCGTGTACACCTCACAATGGTTTCCAATGAGGAAATGTCTCCATGTTTTCAATGCATGCACTACGGCTGCTAACTCCAAATCATGCGTAGCATAATTCAACTCATGAGGCTTAAGCTGTCTTGAGGCATATGAAACAACTCTCCCTTCCTGCATAAGCACTGCTCCAAGTCCTTGATGTGAAGCGTCGCAATACACCTCATAATCCTTGGTCTGGTCTGGCAAAATCAACACTCGTGAAGTAACCAAGCGTTTCTTCAACTCCTGGAAACTAGCCTCACACTCCTCAGTCCATTTGAACTTAGTATCCTTCTTTAATAACTCCGTCATAGGCTTTGCAATCTTGGAGAAATTCTCAATGAATCTCCGGTAGTATCCTGCGAGTCCAAGAAAACTCCGTATCTCTCCAACTGTGGTTGGTGCTTCCCACTTGGTCACGGTATCAACTTTAGTGGGATCTACTGATATACCTTCTCCGGATATAACGTGTCCGAGAAATCCAACTTCCTTCAACCAAAATTCACATTTGCTGAACTTGGCATACAACTGATGTTCTCTGAGCTTCTCAAGTACCAAACGCAAATGCTCCTTATGCTCCTCTTCATTTTTCGAGTAAACCAGGATATCATCAATGAACACTACGATGAACTTATCATAAAATTCCATAAACACTTTGTTCATCATGTTCATAAAATATGCAGGTGCGTTTGTCAGACCAAATGACATAACGGTATACTCGTACAGCCCATACCTGGTGGTAAAAGCCGTTTTGGGTATATCCTATTCCCGAATCTTCAACTGGTGGTATCCGGATCGCAGATCGATCTTGGAAAATACCTTAGCTCCTTGCAATCGATCAAACAGATCATTGATCATTCGTAGTGGGTACTTATTCTTAATCATTACTTCATTCAATCCTCGATAATCGACAACCATCCTTAACGATCCATCCTTCTTCTCCACTAGAAGTACTGGCGATCCCCAAGGCGAAGAACTTGGGCGAATATATCCCTTATCCAGTAACTCCTTAATCTGCTTCTTAATCTCCACCAAATCCTTTGCAGGCATCCTGTATGGTCTCTTTGATATTGGCCCTGTTCCTGGCAATAGCTCAATCAAAAACTCAATATCTCTATCCGGTGGCATGCCTGGCAACTCTTCTGGAAATACATCAGGGAAATCCCTTACCACTGGTACTTCCTCCTGTACAACTCCTGTTAAACAATTTACTTGAGTCCTTTTTGGCATAAGCCGGGATACATACTTGATCCTTCTCCCTTCTGGGGTAGTAAGCAAAATTGTCTTACTGGCGCAATCGATGTTTCCTCCGTACATCGACAGCCAATCCATACCCAGAATTACATCCAATCCTTGTGATTCCAAAATGATTAAATCCGAGGGAAACACATGCCTACCTATACTCAATGGCACTTGAAAACATCCTTGACTAGCCGTATACTCCGCCCCTGGTGAGCTTACTAGCATAGGCGTTCTAAGAACCTTGGCATAAGCCGGGATACATACTTGATCCTTCTCCCTTCTGGGGTAGTAAGCAAAATTGTCTTACTGGCGCAATCGATGTTTCCTCCGTACATCGACAGCCAATCCATACCCAGAATTACATCCAATCCTTGTGATTCCAAAATGATTAAATCCGAGGGAAACACATGCCTACCTATACTCAATGGCACTTGAAAACATCCTTGACTAGCCGTATACTCCGCCCCTGGTGAGCTTACTAGCATAGGCGTTCTAAGAACCTTAGTGGGCAGGTTATACTTATCCACAAATCCCCTTGATATGTATGAATGCGATGCACCAGTATCAAAAAGAACGAGTGCAGTAAATGACTTAACCAAAAACTTACCGATTATGGCATCCGGCTACTCTTCAACCTCCTCCATGTTAACGTGGTTCACCTATCCCTTGTTGAAAGGGTTCGGCTTCTTCCCAGAACTTCCATTGCCATTCTGGCGTTCAGGACATTCATTGGCATAATGTCCGGTCTTCTGACACTTAAAGCAAGTGACTTGGCTCAGGTCCTTCTTGGCTGGGGTTGATGGGTTGGTGCGATTCTGGCCATTGCTTCCTCCATTCCCATTACCATTTTTGGTGCCATTGTGATTGTGCGAGCTACCTCCTCCATGGGTATGCTGAAAATGTCCTCCCGGTCTAGGGGTAAAACGTGCCTTCTGCTGAGCTCCTGAATTGTACTTCCCTTGTCCATACTTCCTCTTGCCATTCTCAATTTGTTGCTACTTGCCCTCAATCATAAGAGCACAGTCTACCAACTCCTGGTAGTAGTTGAAGGTTGCTACCATCAACTGCATGCTCAACTCATCATTCAGTCCTTCTAGAAACTTCTCCTGCTTAGCTGCATCTGTAGCAACGTCATCTGGGGCATAACGTGCTAACTTACTAAAGTCCTCCACATACTGGCCAACTGTCCGTCCTCCTTGGCGCAAGTTGCGAAACTCACGCTTCTTCATGGCCATAGCTCTTGCTGAAACATGGGCAATACGAAAGGCCTGCTGAAACTGGTCCCATGTGACAGTGTCGACAGGGAAAGTGGCTGTGAAATTATCCCACCATGATGCTGCGGGTCCTTCAAGCTGATGTGCGGCAAACTTCACCTTCTCCGCATTTGTGCATCCTGCTGTGGTCAACTCTCTAGCTGTCTTGCGGAGCCAATCATCTGCTACTATCGGCTCGGTGCTACTGGAAAACACCGGCGGATTCAGCCTAAGAAAACGGGCTAAGTGATCAACAGGTGGTGGTGGTGGTGGGTTGTTGTTGTTGTTCCCCTGATTTTGATTCTGGACTAGCAACTGCATCAATGTGTTCTACTGCTGGATCAACTGGGTGAGCTCCGATGGAAAGGTAAATCCGGGGTCACGTCTCGGAGGCATCTGAGGGTTTAGAAAAGATGAGAGTTAAGAATAGAGGGGGTCTAAAGAGAAAACACTACCCATATGCACATGAGGCAAAAGCAAACAATTCACTTCATTCAATCAAACAAGGGCATACAATCGATCAAACTATCACAAAAGTGCTCGGACTACTATATTTACATGGTGGACTACTACTACTGATGAGGTGGTCTACTAGAAATATTCTTCGGTTGCAGACTCAATGATATCTGCTCCGGCTTCATCAACATAGTCATCATCTCTATCATCTGAATCCGAGTCGGTGTCGTCGATGATGATGTAGTCTTCTGGGCGAATCTCCTTGTGTTCTTCGTCTTCATCAACTGGTGTAGGGCCTCCCATAAATATCCCGATCTTCTTGATCAGATCATCATTCTTCTCCACCAATACTTCAATTTCCTCTTCATAATCTTCACATGTAGCTTTGAGTTCTTCCTCCAGTTCCTTGATTCTTGTCCTTGCCTTCTTCAGGTCTATCATGTCGGCGCACATCTGGTTCTCCTGTCGTCGAATGTGCTGGTTTAACTCCTGGATAAAAACTGCAATGGATCTATCCCTTCTGGTGCTAATCATCTCCAAGTGTTCATCTCGGCGCCCACAAATCTGGTAGATAGTATCCTTGAGATCATTGCGGTAGACTTCTCCAATGCGTCCCATGGCGATGTGAGCTGCCATGCTCTTTCCTAGACTCAAGTTGGTGCATCAAAAGAAAACTCTATGGGCTCAGTGACTGGCATGAACGTCCTTCCTAGAACTTGAACTTGAATCATCCAGCGCTCTTCTTCAGGTAAAGTGGCGTTGTAGGTTCCGGTGAAGCTTGGTACTCCTATGTTCAGGTATCTCGTGACTTCCTTCAAGTGACGTCCAAAGGGTGTATCTTCATCCGGTTGCGTGAACTTGTTCCTTGCATCCGCCATCCTAAAGAGTAGAGAAGATGAGAGGTCAGAAGAGAAGAGAGTGAATAGTAATCTAGGCCTTTAGCTTAGTGGTCGTGTCCTACAGTCAGCGTGTGCTCTGATACCATCTCTATACCGACCAGACCTCAAACAGTCTAATCTCTGTGCTCTGGTCTCATCCCTGGATCAGTAATGCTGGCACCACACAGTACTCGGAGGATTTATAACAGAGTAGCAATCACACACTTATTAAATCGAGTGTCTCAAGAGAGAAATTATTACAATAAATATGGCTTAAGGCCATCTAATAACGATAACAGCGGAAGGCTTGGAAGATAAGTGAGTCCATCAACTCCAACGGCATCACTGAGTATAGAACCACGACCTAAAAACTCCTTAATCATCCTCTGAGAAGTCTGCAACATTAACGTTGCAGCCCGAAACGGGTCAGCACATGGAATATGCTGGCAATGTAACACATAGAGAGTAATGGAATCAAACAGCTATACTATATGCATATTTGGCTGGTGGAAAGCTCTATGGTTACAGTTTTGCGTAAAGCCAATTTTTCCCTGCTACAAAGGAATAAATTTATTTAACTATCATGGTAGTTGTTAAACATTGAGAATGGTTGACAGCATCCTCAATCCCAATTAAAATAATATCATTAACAAAACCCAACAAAATTAATTTAGAGTAACATGTTGAGATTCACATGATGATCCAAGTACTAGATACTCAAGTTGTACATAACCGGGGACACGGCTAATCATGATTAGTTTATTACACTCTGCAGAGGTTTGCGCACTTTTCCCCACAAGACTCGATCGCCTCCATTTGGTTTCTCGCACTACATGGTGTTTGAGAAGACGGATGACCGAGACACAGTCTTTCAGAAGCACTAGCACCTTACGATGGATAGACCGTTACACCTAATTTCCCCTACATCTGCTAGTCTACTCTTTAAGAGTTCGCACGACTTAATCAACTATGCCAGAGCCCATAATGGCTTGTGGCTGCACACGGAAGTTTCTAGTATGAATTATCTCATGATCCCTTTGAGCCTGGGTGGCGGTCCATAAAGAAAAACAGGCAATCCTGGAATACCCAGGTACCTCAATCCACACAGATGTGTGTTTAAGTTGCCACCTTAGATAAACCATTAATTAACAAACTCACATCTATCATGGATATCACTCACCCAATCCACGTCTACTAGCATAGCATGGCATAATGGCAAACGTAGAAGTAACTCCCAAAGGTTTGATAATAAACAGGTAATAGGTTCTACCTCAACTACTCCCCAAACCCACAATTTAGTTAGATCCTAATCATGCAATGTGTGAGGATTGATCTAATGCAATAAAACTGGGTAGTAGAAAAGGTATGATCAAAGTGTTACTTGCCTTGCTGATGATCCGCGAAACCTAGAGATTCGAAGTAGCAGGCGGCGCACTCCGGGTATTCTATCGCAGACAAACAAACAAGCATACAATAAGTACTCATCTAATGCACTTGTAAAACTCAAATAATATAAACTAACCAGAAGGTTCAACTTAAGAACTCCGGTTGGCAAAAGAATCAAATCAAACGAAGCAACGAAAGTCAAACGGCGAAAGAAAACAACTTAGTTCTACTAATCTGGATCTAAGGTAATTTTTATAGTAGCAAAAACTTGTTTAATTTGGTTAAACGGATAGTGGGTTTCGAGACGAAACTCCAGGCGCTTGAATCGCCTGATTCCGATAAACGAGCGAAAAGTTATACTAAAACGAAAATCGGATTAGAAATCGCGATCACAAAAATCGCGGATTTAATCCGAGAAAAAGAAAAACGACGAATGTTTGCTAGAACGAACGAACGGACGAACGCTCGCTAAAAAAATAAATCGGAAAAACCGATCTATTAAAAAACCGAATCTAAAAAAACCGACGAAAAACCGACGGAAAAACCGAACGATTTTTTTTTTCAAAAAGGAAAAAAAACGGCGGCGCGGACTTCGAGGCGACCTCGGCGGCAAGTCGGCGAGGCGGTGGCTCCGGCGATGGCGGCGGCTAGGGTTTCGGGGTGCGGGCGGGCTGGCTTCGGCTAGGCTCCCCCCCCGGCTTATAAAGCCTAGCGGGCCGGAGTCCCGGTCGGACACGGCCCGTAGGTGTGTGTGACTTTTTTTTTAATTACATGCAGAAGAAAAATAAAAAGAAATACTAAACGGACTCCAAAAATCCCGAAATAAATTTTCCCGGGCTTCTAAAATCAAGCCGCACAAGGTGAACATTTATTGCGGGCCTAAATGCAATTTTGAAAAACACACATTTTTCCTAAATTCAAATAAAATAACGAAAAACTCCGAAACAAAATCTTATTTGATTTTATTATTAAATCCTCAATATTTCTTTATTTTGGGAAATTCATTTTATTCCCTCTCTCATATTTTTGTAATAGAAATAATTGATGATAAAATAATTAAAATCAAATGATCCTATTCTCAAAATTTGAGAAAACTCAAATATGAAAATAGCGAAATCCCCAACTCTCTCCGCGGGTCCTTGAGTTGCTTAGGATTTCTAGGATCAAAACCAAAAGCAAATAAAATATGGTATGAAATGATGATCTAATGTATAACATTCCAAATTGAAAATTTGGGATGTTACACAATCGCAGTAGTTCTCCTGGTGCCGCCTTAGCCGATAGAGCGGAACGTAAGGCAGCAAAACACAGGAGCCGGGCAAACCCAACATTTGACCAAAGACATGATTTAGAGCTGATGCATATAAGGCCAAACTCGCGACGCCGAACACTCCCTAAGGTATTTGGTCTTTATGGTATAAACCGGGCCTAAATAGTGCCCTTTGTAAGAAGCCCCTCGTGTCCAGGTACGTGAATTATTCTGACGTGGCCACATGCCAAGATGCCAGCATCCGTCTCAATAATATTGAGAATCCGAGGGATGTGTATCAACAAGAGACAGTAAGAAAGGTTTACGCAGGGTCTTAATCTAAAAAGAATCCTTGGAACGGGTCCCTGCTGCACGTCTGCGCCTGTGTCTCTGTTGTGCCGTATCCTGGACGGGTGTAGCACGATGGTCATCTGTAAAAGAGAGGAACTTAGGTGAAAAGTTGTCGTGCAAAAAGGTAGGTTTAAAGAAACCATGTACTATTCAAGATGAGTAAAAATTGCCACTTGTCTGCGCGCGTTGAGCCCCTTGTATTTGTAATAGGGGTGTGGCCATCAAATTTGTATGAATTACATATAGCTACGCCGGACTCGTCTAACCGTGTCCGTGGTCTTGACGACCTATCAAATGCTTTAGTTGGTGAGGCCGTTTTTAGTGTGCGGCTGCCAAGGCAGTCGCACTCTCTTCGGCGCACAAGGATCGCTCAATATTTCCATTCACTGTAATGATGCCACGTGGACCGGGCATCTTAAGCGTGAGGAAAGCGTAATGCGATATTGCATTAAAGCGAGCGAAAGCTTCGCATCCAAGTAGTGCTTGATAGCCACTTTGGAACGGAGCAATGTGGAATGTTAAATTTTCGCTATGGAAGTTATCGGGGAAGCCGAATATAACCTCTAGTAGCAGGGAGCCCGTGCAATGAGCCCCTGGGCCTGGCGTTACTCCTTTAAAGGTAGTGTTGTTGTGGCAAATTTTCATTGGGTCTATCCCCATTTTGCGGATTGTGTCCTGATATATCAGGTTTAGACTACTGCCACTGTCCATTAGGACTCGTGTGAAATGGTATCCGTAAATTATTGGGTCTAATACCAAGGCAGCCCATCCTGCACGCCGGATACTTGCTGAGTAATCCCGATGGTCCAAAGTGATCGGTTGAGATGACCAGTGGTAGGACTCTGCGGTGGTAGGCCCTTGGGCATATTTCTCTAGGAGTGCCGGTTTGTTTCTCCCCTTGATCACATGTAACACGTTCACTGTTTTGACTCCTGGTGGAAATTTCTTTTGTTCCCCAGTGTCTTGCTTGAGAGGCTCATCCTCATCTTTGCTTGGTGTATCCTCCCCCTTGTGTACGGCGTTGAGCCTGCCGGACTGCTTGAAGACCCTACATTCTCTGTGGGTATGATTTGCAGGTTTATCGGGGGTGCTATGGATCTGACATATTTGGTCCAGAATTTTGTTTAGGCTGGACAGTTCATCTCTGGCGCCTTTAGAGGGCGGATTTTGCTGACCTGGCCGAGAACTTCTGAATCCAGCGTTTACCGCCGTGCTCTTCGGGTTGTCTTCTTTGTTCCGGCGCTTATTATTTTTGCTGCACCGTGATTTCTCGTTTCCATCTCCAACTTCAGATGTACTGGGGTCGCTGGTGCTGCATTTGGCTAGCTAGCTATCCCCACCTGTGCAAAAGCGGGTCATGAGGCTTGTTAATGCTTCCATTGTTCTCGGGTTTTCTTGGCCGAGGTGTCTGGCAAGCCATTCGTCGCGGATGCTATGCTTAAAAGCTGCCAAGGCTTCGGCGTCCGGACAGTCGACTATTTGGTTCTTTTTTGTAAGAAACTTGTTCCAAAGCTTTCGGGCTGACTCTCCTGGCTGTTGAGTTATATGACTCAAATCGTCCGCGTCTGGAGGTCGGACATAAGTCCCTTGAAAATTTCCCGAAAAGCGTCTTCGAGCTCTTCCCAGCTTCCAATGGAGCTTTCGGGGAGGCTTTTAAGCCAGTGCTGAGCTGGCCCTTTGAGTTTGAGGGGTAAATACTTAATGGCGTGGAGATCATCTCCTCGAGCCATATGGATATGGAGGATATAGTCCTCAATCCAGACCCCAGGGTCTGTTGTTCCGTCGTATGCCTCTATGTTTACGGGTTTGAATCCCTCTGGAAATTCACGGTCCAGCACCTCCTCGTTGAAACACAGGGGGTGTGCGGCACCCCTGTATCTAGGTGTACCGCGTTGTTCGAATGTTTGTTGTGTTGCATCGTATGCTGGAGCGCGCTTGCGTGGTCCGTAGATGGGTCTGGTTGCGCCGTCCTTTCGATGCGAGCCCTCGCGTGGATCGCGTATTGGCTTATGTGCGGCGTTGTTTGCCGCTCTATGTTGGCCGTGAGGTTGTCTATCCAGCCAGATGGCCGTTTTAATTTTTCGTTGCAGGGGATCTAAGGCCTCCTCATCGAATTCAGGTAGCAACTTCCGCTTCGGGTAGCTCTTGGTGTGGCGATTACTATCGTACTTCGCTGCTGAGTTGAGTACTTTACTCCATCTGATTCAGAGTGTGTCTTGCGCAGCCTTGAGCCTTTGCTTCTGCTTTTTTAGACTCCTCATGGTGGCAACAAGCCTTTGACGGGCATTATGTTGCTCCGGGTGTCTGTCTGGTGTGATGTCGTCTGGACTATTATCTTTAACAGAGTCTGGTTGTTCGGTTTGATTCTCCGTGTTGCCGTGGTCCGGCGATGGTTCACCCTGCGCTAACGCTGGGTCTATATGATCGTTGTTTCCGCCGAGGCATGATTTGGAGCGGCGCTTACGCCGCCGCTTTGACTGCTTCTCGAGGGGACAACCCTTCGTTGCATCCTTCCGTTCCTCGTCGTCATTCTTCTTTTGGTGTGTCCACCATGTATACATCATGTGATGAAGTGGTCGTCCAGTGCCTTGTGGGTAGTGGTTCCTGTTCGTCTCCTGCATCGTCGTCCATACCGTCGATGTCTTCGGAGTCAAAGTCGAGCATGTCGGTTAAGTCATTGACAGTGGCTATTAAGTGGGTGGTGGGTGGGCGGCGAATTTCTTCGTCATCCGCATCCCAATCCTGCCGGACATAGTTCGGCCAGGACTCTCCTGACAAGGAGAGAGACTTTAATGAGATCAGTATGTCGCCGAAGGGCGAGTGCTGAAAGATATCCGCAGAGGTAAACTCCATGATCGGCGCCCAACCGGATTCGATAGGAACGGGCGCGTGCGGTTCGGAGTCCGTGGCCGGAGAAGTATTCGACAGTTTAACAACATGACTCTCGTGAAGGGTAAGATCGATATTCGGCTCGATCGCCGTTGGGGATGCAGCCTCTGTGGCGGGGTCTATCCACCCATCCATGGGAGGCACAACTGGCTCCGAATTAAGGGTCGAAGCGGCTGCCGGTGTGATTTCTTGAACACTGTCCGATGCTAGAGCTAAATCATACTCATCGTGACTGCGTGACGCACAAGGCAGAGGCTCGAATGCGTCGAAGATCAAGTCTCCACGGATATCGGCCGTGTAGTTTAAGCTTCCAAACCTGACCTGGTGGCCAGGGGCGTAACTTTCGATCTGCTCCAGATGGCCAAGCGAGTTTGCCCGCAGTGCGAAGCCGCCGAACACAAAGATCTGTCCGGGGAGAAAAGTCTCACCCTGGACTGCATCGCTATCGATGATCGTAGGAGCCATCAAGCCTAACGGCGACGACACAGAGGAACTCTCAATGTAAGCACCAATGTCGGTGTCAAAACCGGCGGATCTTGGGTAGGGGGTCCCGAACTGTGCGTCTAAGGCGGATGGTAACAGGAGGCAGGGGACATGATGTTTTACCCAGGTTCGTGCCCTCTTGATGGAGGTAAAACCCTACGTCCTGCTTGATTAATATTGATGATATGGGTAGTACAAGAGTAGATCTACCACGAGATCATAGAGGCTAAACCCTAGAAGCTAGCCTATGGTATGATTGTATGTTATTGTGTCCTACGGACTAAAAACCCTCCGGTTTATATAGACACCGGAAAGGGCTAGGGTTACACAAGGTCGGTTACAAAGGAGGAGATATCCATATCTGTACTGCCTAGCTTGACTTCCACGCCAAGTAGAGTCCCATCCGGACACGAGACGAAGTCTTCAATCTTGTATCTTCATAGTCTAACAGTCCGGCCAAAGGATATAGTCCAGCTATGTGGAGACCCCCTAATCCAGGACTCCTTCACTCCTCCAGCAAGGCCCAACCTTGGTTTTACCATTTGCCTACCTACCACCATATACCTTCCCTTGGGTTCTGCAGACTCAAGGGTCATCTTTATTTTAAGCCCCCCCCCTCGGGCCAGTGCTCCTCTGAGTGTTGGTCCGAACTAGAGTCCTTTGCAGCGCCAACTTGGGGAAACTCGAGGTTTGGTTTTAGTTGTATGGAGCACTCATCCGGTGTGCCCTCAGAACGAGATACGTGCGACTCCTATCGGGATTTGTCAGCACATCGGGCGGCTTTGCTGGTCTTGTTTTACCATTGTCGAAATGTCTTGTAACCGGGATTCCGAGTCTGATCGGGTCGTCCTGGGAGAAGGAATATCCTTCATTGACCGTGAGAGCTTGTGATGGGCTTAGTTGGGACACCCCTGCAGGGTTTTGAACTTTCGAAAGCCGTGCCCGCGGTTATGGGCAGATGGGAATTTGTTAATGTCCGGTTGTAGAAAACTTGACACTTAACTTAATTAAAATGCATCAACCGCGTGCGTAGCCGTGATGGTCTCTTTTCGGCGGAGTCCGGGAAGAGAACACGATCTCGTGTTATGCTTGAACATAAGTAGTTTCAGGATCACTTCTTGATCATTTTAGCTTCTCGACCGTGCTTTGCTTCTCTTCTCGCTCTCATTTGCATAAGTTAGCCACCATATATGCTAGTGCTTGCTGCAGCTCCACCTCACTACCCCTTCCCTACCTTAAGCTTAAATAGTCTTGATCTCGCGGGTGTGAGATTGTTGAGTCCTCGTGACCCACAGATACTTCCAAACAGTTGCAGGTGCCGACGAGACCAGTGCAGGTGACGCAACCCAGCTCAGAGGGGAGCTCGATGAGGTCCTTGATCATTGTCTTGTTTCGTTTCCTTTTGATCAGTAGTGGAGCCCAGTTGGGGCGATCGGGGATCTAGCATTTGGGGTTGTCTTTCTTTATTTTGGTTCCATAGTCGGACCTTGATTATATTCTGGATGATGTATGATATATTTATTTATTGTTTGAAGTGGCGATTGTAAGCCAACTCTTTATCCCTTTCTTATTCAGTACATGGGATGTGTAAAGATTACCCCTCTTGCAACATGCCTACCATGCGGTTATGCCTCTAAGTCGTGCTCCGACACGTGGGAGATATAGCCGCATCGTGGGTGTTACATCGGGCATTGAGTCTGACTCAACTTCACACCTTGTAACACAGACAAGAACCCTTTCTTTGCTTGATCCATTTTAAACTTCTTCAAAACTTTATCAAGGTATGTGCTTTGTGAAAGTCCAATTAAGCGTCTTGATCTATCTCTATAGATCTTGATGCCCAATATATAAGCAGCTTCACCGAGGTCTTTCATTGAAAAACTCATATTCAAATATCCTTTTATGCTATCCAGAAATTCTATATCATTTCCAATCAACAATATGTCATCCACATATAATATTAGAAATGCTACAGAGCTCCCACTCACTTTCTTGTAAATACAGGCTTCTCCAAAAGTCTGTATAAAACCATATGCCTTGATCACACTATCAAAATGTTTAGTCCAACTCCGAGATGCTTGCACCAGTCCATAGATGGATCGCTGGATCTTACACACTTTGTTAGCATCCTTTGGATCGATAAAACCTTCAGGTTGCATCATATACAACTCCTCTTCCAGAAATTTATTCAGGAATGCAGTCTTTACATCCATTTGCCAAATTTCATAATCATAAAATGCGGCAATTGCTAACATGATTCGGACGGACTTAAGCATCGCTACAGGTGAGAAAGTCTCATCATAGTCATCTCCTTGTACTTATCGAAAACCTTTCGCAACAAGTCGAGCTTTGTAGACAGTAACATTACCGTCAGTGTCAGTCTTCTTCTTGAAGATCCATTTATTCTCGATGGCTTGCCGATCAATGGGCAAGTCAACCAAAGTCTACACTTTGTTCTCATACATGGATCCCATCTCAGATTTCATGGCCTCAAGCCATTTGCGGAATCTGGGCTCATCATCGCTTCCTCATAGTTCATAGGTTCGTCATGGTCAAGTAACATGACCTCCAGAACAGGATTACCGTACCACTCGGGTGCGGATCTTATTTTGGTTGACCTATGAGGTTCGGTAGTAACTTGATCTGAAGTTACATGATCATCATCATTAGCTTCCTCACTAATTGGTGTAGGAGTCACAGGAACAAATTTCTGTGATGAACTATTTTCCAATAAGGGAGCAGGTACAGTTACCTCATCAAGTTCTACTTTCCTCCCACTCACTTCTTTCGAGAGAAACTCCTTCTCTAGAAAGGATCCATTCTTACCAACGAATGTCTTGCCTTCGGATCTGTGATAGAAGGTGTACCCAACAGTCTCCTTTGGGTATCCTATGAAGACACATTTCTTCGATTTGGGTTCGATCTTATCAGGTTGAAGCTTTCTCAGATAAGCATCACAGCCCCAAACTTTAAGAAACTACAACTTTGCTTTCTTGCCAAACCACAGTTCATAAGGCGTCGTCTGAACGGATTTAGATGGTGCCCTATTTAACGTGAATGCAGCCGTGTCTAAAGCATAACCCCAAAATGATAGCGGTAAATCGGTAAGAGACATCATAGATCGCACCATATCTAGTAATGTACGATTACGACGTTCGGACACACCATTACGTTGTGGTGTTCCGGGTGACGTGAGTTGTGAAACTATTCCGCATTGTTTCAAATGAAGACCAAACTCGTAACTCAAATAATTCTCCTCCACGATCAGATCGTAGAAACTTTATTTTCCTGTTACGATGATTTTCCACTTCACTCTAAAATTCTTTGAACTTTTCAAATGTTTCGGACGTGTGTTTCATCAAGTAGATATACCCATATCTGCTCAAATCATCTGTGAAGGTGAGAAAATAACGATACCCGCTGCGAGCCTCTATATTCATCGGACCACATACATCAGTATGTATGATTTCTAACAAATCCATTGTTGGCTCCATTGTTCCGGAGAACGGCGTTTTAGTCATCTTGCCCATGAGGCATGGTTCGCAAGTACCAAGTGATTCATAATCAAGTGATTCCAAAAGTCCATCAGAATGGAGTTTCTTCATGCGCTTTACACCAATATGACCTAAATGGCAGTGCCACAAATAAGTTGCACTATCATTATCAACTCTGCATCTTTTGGCTTCAATATTATGAATACTAGATGAAACCCCGCGCGTTGCTGCCGGATGTTTGGTTAATAATTTTTAAGAGATTGCATGAAGTGCGAATGAGGTTATTTTGAGAATATTGATGTTGCTATCTTGCGTAGTCAAAACTGAAGTAAAACTGAAGTTTAACTCCTGGACGATCAACAAATTCAGTTGTTTCTTATGCTTAAAATAATAGTTCCGTCTATAATGATCAAACAGAAGGAGTCTCTTGTTGTGCAATTTCCCCCCTGAAATATATGTGAACCAAATTTATACATAAAATCAAATTTATTCCTGCTTATCTAGTTTTGGCTCAATATAGTACAACATCTTAATCAAGAATGAACTTGGCAAATCAGTTTCTTTCTGATTGGACTCAAGTAAGCCAAATATGTAGATAACATGAATACCAAAAGAGAAACTACAACCCTTTAGTGGAATTAGCATGGAAACATAACTTGAGAGGGACAAACATAATCTGCAGGTTGCAACTACTACCTACAAATCTTTGCATGTGGTGACTTAAGACACCAGAGTAAAAACAATGTCATCTTAGTAGCTCAATGATACCTACTTACAAATCCTACTACCCGCACTGGAGATTACAAATAATTTGCAAGCATCATTATCAGAAGACAGTGAATGGAGATACCAATACTCTATGGCCATGCAGGTGCAGCTAACTTTGTCGAAAACATAGCATATAAACCACCCTCCCTCCTGAAAGAACATATATACCAAGTAAAATTAAGAAGTGTCTTATGAAATGCAAGAGAATGGAAAACATGCTTAACAGAAGTATATATCGTAATTCCTCCAATAAAAGAAATCCATTAAGAGGTCTTCGGAGTTGAGAATAGCCTACCTCTCAAAACTATTTAAACGTGCTTAGAATCTCGAAAACCTACCATGTAAAGAAAAATCCTTACACTACTATTATCTCACAATATAAACTTCACAATGTTTAACTGTCCATGGGAGGTGAATATGGATGCATCTCCAGGATATACATGATAATCCGATTTAAGTACATGGATGTTCATACATGACATGAATCACCCTTCATGGATTTCTACAAAAAAATGTCAAAGAAATGATGGTAAATTAGCTACGGCCATAGGTGCATATGCTAATTTTGTCTAATGAGAAGAGAAAACCGAACCCATGCCCTCGAACATCACCTTGGTCCCCTTCTTCGACCTGGGCTTCACCTGAATGGTCTGCGTCACCTCCTTCCTGGCGATCAGCCTGTCAGTCAGGAACCAAATCATGTAGATGATGGTCACTGCTCAATCATAAAAAAATGTGAGCTTGATAATGCAATCAGGTGGTACGAATAGTGTCACCGTCCCCTGTACCAACTAGGCCAGCACCCTCACATGCAGGCAGTATTCCTGAATTACACGCCCCCTAATGCCCTGAAGGATCACACACCATGCATTTCGACAGGTTAGTCTCCAAAACAGAGGTATTCAACCAAATGCACGAATTATTACATTGAAAATTATGCTACTCACGTCAAAAAAAGAAAAGTATGCAACGTACCTCATATTACATGCCAAGGAATCTTCTTCTGATTAAATGTTGTCGTCGTCCATAACCCCATGGCGATTTTTTTAACAAAACGCCTTCAGCAAAATAAATGATGGGATCTCTCTCCCCTTACCAAACTCTAGATGATCACGATGACACCTGATAAATTTTGGATCAAAGCTTCCAATGATGCAGCAGAAACAAAATATCATTTTCCCCTCACCTTTTTGGCAGAGCTTGGGTGAAAAAATGGGTCATCCACCATTGCGGCTGTGGCAAGGGTCAGATGTCGTCGCGCCAGGCCATGCACCGCCACTGCCTTCGGCAGCCATGCCGCAGGATATGCCTTGTCGGGAGAAGTGAAGAGCCAAGGGTCGCCGGGCCATGCGTCGCACGCCGTGAGTGGCCCTGGACGTTGGCCATCTGAACCGCGGACATGGACGGAGGCGTCGGGACCGATTACCATAGACGACGCCGCCACACCGAGATCTGGGTATTCGTCGCCGTTATTGTCGGCATCTGCGTGGCATGTGGATTCGTCGACAGGCACCGCTTTGACGCTCGCCGGGGAGCGCATCGCTGTTGCTGTCGGGCTAGGCTTCGTGTGGAGGTCGGATGGCTCAGGCCGTGGACCTCTGTCGAACTGGGGCACCGGTTGTTTGCTGGTCTTGTGTGATGGAGAATCGCTGTGGGAGGGGAGGAGATGCTGATGCATTGGAGCTTTGGGTGGGGAGCAGTGGGGAACAGACGATGCGATATTAATGGATGCGTACCGGAGGTGGAAATGGAAAGATGGTTAAGATGTCATAATTGCTTCGTAAGAGATTCAAAGAGATGAAATGATGGGCTCGTGTTGGGCTTATCGGTTGACGAAAGAGGCCTTTTCACTTCTCTGAGAGTCAAATCACATGGGAAAACATGTTTTTTAAAAATAAAAATGCTGACGTGGTGAGTTGCATGATCAAAATAATTAAGAGTAACTGATGATGTGGCAAGCCGCTGAGGTGGATAGGCTGCATGTCAAGAGAAATAGATTAGTCAGGATGAACTATTGAGGTATTATATATGTGTATCACTACTATCAAAATGCATCAAAAATAGGCCACTCTTCAAGTGTGCATGACCATAAAAGATATTACTCATATAAATAGAACAACCATTATTTTCAGATTTAAATGAATAACCGTCTCACATCAAACAGGATCCAGATATAATGTTCTGCTCAACGCTGGCACCAAATAACAATTATTTAGGTCTAAAACTAATCCCGAAGGTAGATGTAGAGGTAGCGTGCCGACTGCGATCACATCGACTTTGGAACCATTTCCCACGCGCATTGTCACCTCGTCCTTAGCCAATCTTCGCTTAATCCGTAGTCCCTGTTTCGAGTTGCAAATATTAGCAACAGAACCAGTATCAAATACACAGACACTACTCCGAGCATTAGTAAGGTACACATCAATAACATGTATATCACATATACCTTTGTTCACCGTGCCATCCTTCTTATCCGCCAAATACTTGGGGCAGTTTCGCTTCCAGTGACCAGTTCCTTTGCAGTAGAAGCACTCAGTCTCAGGCTTAGGTCCAGACTTGGGCTTCTTCACTTGAGCAGCAACTTGCTTGCCGTTCTTCTTGAAGTTCCCGTTCTTCCCTTTACCCTTTTTCTTGAAACTGGTGGTCTTGTTGACCATCAACACTTGATGCTCCTTCTTGATTTCTACCTCCGCGGCCTTTAGCATCGTGAAGAGCTTAGGAATAGTCTTATCCATCCCTTACATATTATAGTTCATCATGAAGCTCTTATAGCTTGGTGGTAGTGATTGAAGAATTTTGTCAATGACACTATCATCCGGAAGATTAACTCCCAGTTGAATCAAGTGATTGTAGTACCCAGACATTCTGAGTATATGTTCACTGACAAAACTATTCTCCTCCATTTTACAGCTGTAGAACTTATTGGAGACCTCATATCTCTCAATCCAGGCATTTGCTTGAAATATTAACTTCAACTCCTAGAACATCTCATATGCTCCATGATGTTCAAAACGTCGTTGAAGTCCCGGTTCTAAGCCATAAAGCATGGCACACTGAACTATCGAGTGGTCATCAACATGCGACTGCTAGGCATTCACAATGTCTACAGTTGCCAACACGGGTAATACACCTAGCGGTGCTTCCAGGACGTAATTCTTCTGTGGAGCAATGAGGATAATCCTCAAGTTACGGACCCAATCCGTATAATTGCTACCATCATCTTTCAACTTAGCTTTCTCAAGGAACGCATTAAAATTCAATGGAACAACAACACGGGCCATCTATCTACAACAACATAGACACGCAAAATACTATCAGGTATTAAGTTCATGATAAATTAAAGTTCAATTAAACAAATTACTTAAGAACTCCCACTTAGACAGACATCCCTCTAATCATCTAAGTGATCACGTGATCCATATCAACTAAACCATGTCCGATCATCACATGAGATGGAGTAGTTTTCAATGGTGAACATCACTATGTTGATCATATCTACTATATGATTTACGCTCGACCTTTCGGTCTCAGTGTTCGAGGGCATATCTGCATATGCTAGGCTCATCAAGTTTAACCCGAGTATTCTGCGTGTGCAAAACTGGCTTGCACTCGTTGTATGTGAACGTAGAGCTTAGCACAGCCGATCATCACGTGGTGTCTCCTCACAACGAACTTTCACAATGATGCATACTCAGGGAGAACACTTATACCTTGAAATTTAGTGAGAGATCATCTTATAATGCTACTGTCGATGTAAGCAAAATAAGATGCATAAAAGATAAACATCACATGCAATCAATATAAGTGATATGATATGGCCATCATCATCTTGTGCCTTTGATCTCAATCTCCAAAGCACCATCATGATCACCATCATCACCGGCCCGACACCTTGATCTCCATCATAGCATCATTGTCGTCTCGCTAACTATTGCTTCTATGACTATCGCTACCGCTTAGTGATAAAGTAAAGCAATTACTTCGCGATTGCATTTCATACAATAAAGCGACAACCATATGGCTCCTGCCAGTTGCCGATAACTGTGTTACAAAACATGATCATCTCATACAATAAAATTTAGCATCATGTCTTGACCATATCACATCACAACATGCCCTGCAAAAATAAGTTAGACGTCCTCTACTTTGTTGTTGCATGTTTTACGAGGTTGCTACGGGCTGAGCAAGAACCGCTCTTACCTACGCATCAAAAACCACAACGCGGTATAGTGATTGCTTTTTGATCTTTAGAAAGAACCTTGTTCATTGAATCCGATTCAACTAAAGCTAGAGAAACAGACACCCACTAGCCACCTGTGTGCGAAGCACGTTGGTAGAACCAGTCCCGCGTAAGCGTACGCGTAATGTCGGTCTGGGCCACTTCATCCAACAATGCCGATGAATCAAGAATCAACTAGTGATGGCAAGCAATATGTATATACCCACGCCCGCAACTCCTTTGTGTTCTACTCGTGCATATAACATCTACGCATAAACCTGGCTCGGATGCCACTATTGGGGAAACATAGTAATTTCAAAAAAAAAATCCTATGCACACGCAAGATCATGGTGATGCATAGCAACGAGAGGGGAGAGTGTCGTCCATGTATCCTCGTAGACCGTAAGCGGAAGCGTTATGACAACGCGGTTGCTGTAGTCATACGTCTTCATGATCGACCGATCCTAGTACCGAACGTACGGCACCTCCGCAATCTGCACACGTTCAGCTCGGTGATGTCCCACGAACTCACGATCCAATAGAGCTTTGAGGGAGAGTTCCGTCAGCACGACGGCGTGATGACGGTGTTGATGAAGCTACGGACGCAGGGATTCGCCTATGCACTGCTACGATATAACCGAGGTGGATTATGGTGGAGGGGGCACCGCATACGGCTAAAAGATCAAAGATCAAAGATCAACTCGTATATAAAGGAGCAAGGCGGAGGCCGGCCGGCCCTAGCAGGGTGCGCCAAGAGGAGTCCTCCTCCTAGTGGGAGTAGGACTCCCCTTTCCTAGTCCCACTAGGAGGAGGAAGGAAGGAGTGGGAGAGGGGAAAGGCAAGGGGGGCGCCGCCCCCCTTCCTTGTCCTATTCGGACTCAAGGGGAGGGGGCGCACGGCCTTCCCTGGCCGGCCCCTCTCTCTCTCTCCACTAGGGCCCATCAAGGCCCATTAGCCCCCAGGGGGTTCCGGTAACCCCTCCCGCACTCCGGTTTTCTCCGAGATCACCTGAAACCCTTCCGGTGTCCGAATATAGCCGTCCAATATATCAATCATTATGTGTCGGCCATTTCGAGACTCCTCATCATGTTCGTGATCACATCCGGGACTCCGAACTACCTTTGGTACATCAAAACACATAAACTCATAATACCGATCGTCACCGAACGTTAAGCGTGCGGACCCTACGGGTTCGAGAACTATGTAGACATGAACGAAACTCATCTACGGTCAAAAACCAATAGCTCAAGTGTAGACATGACCTGGATGCTCATATTGGTTCCTACATATTCTACGAAGATCTTTATCGGTCAAACCGCATAACAATATACGTTGTTCCCTTTGTCATCGGTATGTTACTTGCCCGAGATTCGATCGTCGGTATCTCAATATCTAGTTCAATCTCGTTACCAGCAAGTCTCTTTACTCGTTCCATAATACATCATCCCGCAACTAACTCATTAGTTGCATTGCTTGCAAGGCTTATAGTGATGTGCATTACCGAGAGGGCCTAGAGATACCTCTCCGACAATCGGAGTGACAAATCCTAATCTCTATCTATGCCAACTCAACAAGTACCATCGGAGACACCTGTAGAGCACCTTTATAATCACCCAGTTACGTTGTGAGGTTTGGTAGCACACAAAGTGTTCCTACGGTATCTGGGAGTTGCATAATCTCATAGTCATAGGAACATGTATAAGTCATGAAGAAAGCAATAGCAATATACTAAATGATCAAATGCTAAGCTAATGGAATGGGTCAAGTCAATCACATCATTCTCTAATGATGTGATCCCGTTAATCAAATGACAACTCATGTCTATGGTTAGGAAACTTAACCATCTTTGATTCAACGAGCTAGTCAAGTAGAGGCATACTAGTGACACTTTGTTTGTCTATGTATTCACACATGTACTAAGTTTCCGGTTAATACAATTCTAGCATGAATAATAAACATTTATCATGATATAAGGAAATATAAATAACAACTTTATTATTGCCTCTAGGGCATATTTCCTTCATAAAGAACAGAAAGGCTTTATGGTGTACATGAATAAAGAGCTTGATGATATGTCTAAGGAATTTTATAGTTTGAAATCTCAGTTTGCCCATCTTGAAAATTTAGTAGGCCAGATTTTGGATAAGCAAGTCACCTTAGTTAATAAGATGGCTGTTAACCGGAAGTTCTAGAGGGTAATAATGATGAAGATCTAAAAGTGATTGGTGTGTCTCCTAGAAAGTCTTTGTTTTCCAATATGAATCTTTATAAAGATGGGACTGGAGATGAGTCAACTATAGTTAGAAGGCGTCCCAATGATTCAGAGTTTTTTGATCTTGATGCAAAAATTGGTAAAAGTGGGATTTAAGAGGTCAAAACTTTACATAGCAATAAACCCACTATTTTGGATTTCAAGGAATTTACTTATGATAATTTATCTTTGATAGATTGTATTTCCTTGTTGCAATCTGTGTTAAATTCTCCTCATGCTTATGATTAAAACAAAGCTTTTACCAAACATATCGTTGATGCTTTAATGCAATCTCATGAAGAAAAACTTGAATTAGAAGTTTCTATCCCTAGAAAACTTCATGATGCGTGGGAACCTACTATTAAAATTAAGATTAAAGATCATGAATGCTATGCTTTATGTGATTTGGGTGCTAGTGTTTCCATGATTCTAAAATCTTTGTGTGATGTGTTAGGTTTCTGTGAATTTGATGATTGTTCTTTAAATTTGCATCTTGCGGATTCCACCATTAAGAAACCTATGGGAAGGATTAATGATGTTATTATTGTTGCAAATAGGAATTATGTGTCAGTAGATTTCATTGTTCTTGACATAGATTGCAATCCTTCATGTCCTATTATTCTTGGTAGACCTTTCCTTAGAACGATTGGTGCAATTAATGATATGAAGGAAGGAAATATTAGATTCCAATTTCCATTAAGGAAAGGCATGGAACACTTTCCTAGAAAGAAAATTAAATTACCTTATGAATCTATTATGAGAGCCACTTATGGATTTCCTACCAAAGATGGCAACACCTAGATCTATCCTTGCTTGTTATGCCTAGCTAGGGGCGTTAAACGATAGCGCGTGTTGGGAGGCAACCCAATTTTTATTTTTGTTCCTGTTTAGTAATAAATAATTCATCTATCCTCTGTTATGATTGTGTTTTTATTTTTTAATTAGTTTTTGTGCCAAGTAAAGCCTTTAGGATCTTCTTGGATGATTGTTATTTGATCCTGCTGAAAAAAACAGAAAGTATGCGCTCACGAGAATAATTTTCATTTTTTACTAGAGAGCGATAAAATACCAATTCCAACTGCAGTAGATCAATATACAAATTATTTAGTATTTCCTAATTTCTCAGAATTTTTGAAGTTACATAGCGGTTCAAATAAGGAAGGCAATCAAAAAATAAATCATGCTCCCACTTCATCACATAACGGTTCACCATACGTGCATGCTACGGGAATCACAAACTTTAACACAAGTGTCTCTCAAATTAACAATTACTCAACTAGAATGACTCTAATATCACCATCTTCATATCTCAAAAAAATCATCAAGTATCAAACTTCTCATAGTATTCAATGCACTTTATATGAAAGTTTTTATTATACCCATCTTGGATGCCTATCATATTAGGACTAATTTCTTAACCAAAGAAAATTACCATGCTATTCTAAAAAGACTCTCAAAATAATATAAGTGAAGCATGAGAGATCAATAATTTCAATAAAATAAAACCACCACCGTTCTCTAAAAGCATATAAGTGAAGCACTATAACAAAATTATCTAGCTCAAAAGATATAAGTGAAGCACATAGAGTATTTTAATAAATTCCTATTCATGTGTATCTCTCACAAAAGGTGTGCACATCAAGGATTATTGTGGTAAACTAAAAAGAAAAGACTCAAATCATACAAGACGCTCCAAGAAAAAGACATATCCTGTGGTGAATAAAAATATAGCCTCAAGTAAAGTTACCGATAGACGAAGACGAAAGAGGGGATGCCTTCTGGGGCATCCCCAATCTTAGGCTTTTGGTTGTCCTTGAATTTTACCTTGGGGTTCCTTGGGAATCCCCAATATTAGGCTCTTTCCACTCCTTGTTCCAAAATCCATTAAGTCTTTACCCAAAAACTTGAAAGCTTCACAACACAAAACTTAACAAAAAATCTCATGAGCTCCGTTAGTATAAGAAAACAAACCACCACTTTAATATACCGTAATTAACTCATTCTTTATTTATATTGGTGTTAAACCTACTGTATTCGAACTTCTCTATGGTTCATACCCCCCGATACTAGCCATAGATTCATCAAAATAAGCAAACAACACACGAAAAACATAATCTGTCAAAACAGAACAGTGTGTAGCAATCTGGAGGTTTCGAATACTTTTGTAACTTCAAAAATTCTGAAAAAAATAGGACGACCTAAATAATTTGTATATTGATCTACTGCAGTTGGAATTGGTATTTATCGCTCTCTGGTAAAAAATGAAAAATATTTTCGTGAGCGCATACTTTATGTTTTTTTCAGCAAGATCAAACAACAATCACCGAAGGAGATCCTAAAGGCTTTACTTGGCACAAACACTAATTAAAACATAAAAAACACAACCATAAAAGTGGCTAGATAAATTATTTATTACTAAACAGGAACAAAAGGTAAAGAAAAAAATAAAATTGGGTTGCCTCCCAACAAGCATTATCGTTTAACGCCCCTAGCTAGGCATAAAACAAGAATAGATCTAGGTATTGTCATCTTTGGTAGGCAATTCTTCGACTGAACACTCATACTCCTTAGGAGGTTCTTTGTTTTTGTTGAAGATCAAACTCCTAGGCAAGAAATCAAGAAATTCATTTATAGCAAAAGGTTCCTTAATGATAGCGAAATGGTTGGGGTGAACACTTATTGATTTGAGATCTTCATTCTCCTTACTAGAGGATTCACCCTTATTTTTAGGAACATACATAAACTTGGCAACTTTGGTAGGAGGAGGGTTTGAGGTGTTTCTAACGGCCGAAAGAGCAGACACCAAGTTGGTAACAATATCCTCATGTTTGTCAATTCTAGTGGAATCTTGATCTATCTTTTCATTAACTATGGGTTCCTTTTCCCTAAAAAATTTTAGAGTAACTCCTATCTTAGATCCATATTGGGTAATTAGGTTGTGAATCTTTTTATCCAAATTCTCGATCAACTCTACGGTGGCAATTTTATTTTCAATAATATCAAGCCTTTGCATCACATGTTCCAAGGTTAAAATAGTTCCATTGACCAAAAGAGGTGGTGGGCCTAACAAAACTATCATAGAATTATAAGAATCAAAAGTATGGCTACCCAAGAAATTGCCTCCGGTAATGGTATCAAGAATATAGCTATTCCAAGGGGTGATGCCAACATAAAAATCATGAAGAAGAACGGAAGTAGATTGCTTTCTCGTGGATCTATTTTGAGCATTGCAACTTCTGTACCAAGCATCTTTTAGATTTTCTCCCTCCCTTTGTTTAAAATTAAGAACTTCATTATCGGGAGTACTAACAATGATAGAAGGACTAGCCATGAAGGTGAAACAAATGATCTAACACACGGACACACAAGAGGCAAGTGGAAAGAGACGAACGGAAAAGGGGGCGAATAAAACGAGAGGCAAATGGAAAATCATGTAATGCGAGGGAAAAGAGCTTATATGGGTACTTGGTATGTCTTGAGTTGAGCATAGATCTCCCCGGCAACGGTGCCAGAAATCGTTCTTGCTACCTCTTGAGCATGCGTTGGTTTTCCCTTGAAGAGGAAAGGGTGATGCAGCAAAGTAGCGTAAGTATTTCCCTCAGTTTTTGAGAACCAAGGTATCAATCCAATAGGAGAGAACATGCAAGTCACCTAGTACCTGTACAAACAATCAAGAACCTCGCAACCAACACGATAAAAAGGGGTTGTCAATCCATTGACGGTCACTTACGAAAGTGAGATCCGATAAAGATAGTAAGATAAATATTTTTGGTATTTTGTTGTATAGATTGGAAAGTAAAGATTGCAAAATAGCAAACGAGATGTGATAATAAACGAGATGCAATATAATAAGAAAGAGACCCGGGGGCCATAGGTTTCACTAGTGGCTTCTCTCATGATAGCATGTATTACGGTGGGTGAACAAATTACTGCCGAGCAATTGATAGAAGAGCGCATAGTTATGAGAATATCTAGGCAATGATTATGAATATAGGCATTACGTCCGTGTTAAGTAGACCGAAATGATTCCCCATCTACTACTATTACTCCACACATCGACCGCTATCCAACATGCATCTAGAGTATTAAGTTCATAAGAACAGAGCAATGCTTTAAGCAAGATGACATGATGTAGAGGGATAAACTCAAACAATATGATATAAAATCCCATCTTTTTATCCTCGATGGCAACAATACAATGCATGCCTTGTTGCACCTACTATCACTGGGAAAGGACACCGCAAGATTGAATCCAAAGCTAAGCACTTCTCCCATTGCAATAAAGATCAATCTAGTAGGCCAAACTAAACCGATAATTCGAAGAGACTTGCAAAGATATCAAATCATGCATATAAGAATTCAAAGAAGAACCAAATATTTTTCATAGATAAACTTGATCATAAACCCACAGTTCATTGGATCTCGGCAAACACACCGCAAAAAGTATTACATCGAATAGATCTCCAAGAACATCGAGGAGAACTTTGTATTGAGAGAGAGAAGAAGCCATCTAGCTAATAACTATGGACCCGAATGTCTGTGGTAAACTACTCACACATCATCGGAGAGGCTATGGTGTTGATGTAGAAGCCCTCCGTGATCAAATCCCCCTCCGTCAGATCGCCGAAAAAGGCACCAGATGGGATCTCATGGGTACAGAAGGTTGCGACGCTGGAAAAGTGGTTTCGTGGCTCCCCTTGATGTTTTTAGGGTATAAGAGTATGTATAGGCAAAAGAAGTACGTCGGTGGAGCTCTGTGGGGCCCACGAGGGTGAGGGGCGCGCCTACCCCCTGGGAGCGCCCTCCTATGTTGTGGAAGCCTCGCGACATTCCAGACTTCCACTCCAAGTATCCTGGTTTGCGTTTGTTCCAAGAAAGATCCCCGCGAAGGTTTCGTTCTCTTTGGATTCCGTTTGATATTCCTTTTCTATGAAACACTGAAATAGGCAAAAAAACATAAACTGGCACTGGGCCTTCCGTTATTAGGTTAGTCCCAAAAATAATATAAAAGAGCATATTAAAGCCCATTAAATATCCAAAATAGATAACATAATAGCATGGAACAATAAAAAATTATAGATACATTGGAGACGTATCACATGCCACCTTTGATGACTTTCTGGTGAGTTTAGGATTTACGGGGATTTAAAAACCGTGATTCCAAATGTTTGAGGATGAGCCAGAACATGGGTATGGTTGTAATTCGTTCCCATTCCTAGCATGGGACCTAAACATGCACCCAAGGACACATGTATAAATTTTCTAGCCATTTTGGTGAACTGGAGCATGTATTTGAAGTTCAGATTTGAATTATGGACATTAAATGCCTAGGAAACTCAATTAGTGTATAAAAAGGCCAAACGAACCCTGAATAAGTTTAAATTTCAGCCTAGATAGCCTGTCGTTCCATGTTGCCCATAGAAGAAAATACAAGGCGAAAAGAGGTAGTGATTATGTTTCGCCCACAAGGGTGACACGTTCCTATCGGAACCACGACGCTTCTTTGAGAGAAGCTCCAGTTTGTAAGAGGCTTGTAATAAAACTTGACCCACAATGGATGAAAAAAATTCCTCGACATATAAGTGCCATGTCATGACACCATGCCAGGTTTCACGATTTTCGGCTTAGTTTTGGATTTACGGGGATTTAAAAACTGAGATTCTTCCTACGAAATGTTTGCAAATAGCACACGGTTCACTCACGAAAGCCGATATTCAATGAAAACTTCATGGAAACCATATTTTAAAGTTTCATAAAAATCTGAAGAAAAAGAATGTGGGAAGTTAAGAAGGTGATGTTTTATTGCGACACACAATTTCAAGTTGAAAAACATTACAAGATGTGAGCTATGAAAAAGACAAATTCAGCCCAGAATAGTGACATTACTATTCGGCATTATTCAACGCTGATTTTGTCATTTTCATAGCTCAAATCTTGTAATGTGTTTCAACTTGAAATTTTGTGTGGCAATAAAACATCATCCTCTTAACATCCTGCTTTTTTTGAATTTTTTTTGAAACTTCAAAACATCTTTTTCTCGTGGTTTTCACCGGTTTCCATCGAATGTTGGTTTCCGTATGATATTCTTCTCACCCCCTGCTGCGCGCGCGATATGAGTCGTGTGTTCTGATTGGCCAGAACTCAAACCCCACAGATCGTACGTGTGCACCGTTGGATGCTCCCAGATCGAACGGCAACCCAAAGCCCTTTCGACAGCACATGCAGTACATGGGTAAGCACTGTGCGCATGCGTCGTGCTAGCTCACGCTTCCTTCTCTACTAGGTTTTCAAAATAGGCTACCGTTTCTGGCCACTCCTCTCATCGGCTTCCCGCCTCTTCCCCCATCGTTTTCCCGCTACCAGTGGCAGTGCTCATTGAAGGTTTGAGTCAAATATGCATGATATAGATGTTTGTTTAATTCTTATAGTTCATCTCATACAAAATCAATTAGTTTTATAAAAAATATATTTTAAGATTCACTGAATTGTGCATTGTAAAGGTAAAAACAAAAAGTGACAATTCATTTAAAAAAGTTTGGGCAATTAAGATATGGAAGATTCTAGAGAAGAAAGGAGAAGTGCTTGTGTATTAAGGTTTGTGCATTATTCTTAAGTTAAACAATTGAGTCTTCTAGATTGTACATGTGGCACAATCTGGTGGAATGTAGATGATATCCAACGGCCAGTAGTGCTCAGATTTGCCATCTCTGTACCATCGGATTGGCTTCATCCAACGACCAACTTTCAAAGTTATTCGCACACTATATAGGTGTATATATGTATAGATATATATAGTTGTGTCCCATGCTAAACCAAATAAAGTTTGAGCGCATGCATGGGACGATCCCCCCCCCCGGCCGCCTCGAAGTTGGGAAACTGACATCGTACGTATTGAACCAGGCTTGGAGTCGGGTACGGTGTTCGGTTTGTAATGTAGTTGGTGGCCCATTGAAGTTGTGCATTTGGGATTTAAACACATCACACACCACCGTACCCATACATATTTTCGGGCCGCATGTAGTGTATATGGGGTCTTCTGATCGACCATGTCTCCCTTGTGCGGTTTTTTGTGACGACACACATATCTATGGGCTCCGCGAGTGTATATATATCATTCCTTTGACCGATAATGAGGGGTATGTGTTGGCCATGAATGGATTCCTCCTAGTTCGTGTTAGGGCCGGTCACCGTCACATGTTGCTCAACCAAAGCTAGAGCTCATGCGTTGTCAGGATTCCCTCCCACATGCTCGGATTGCTGGGTTCGACCTACATCAAAACCTGCATATCTCATCCTTAACTACCTTGCTTTCATGGTTGTTGTCTGTATCGAGAGGTAGGCACCACATCTAAATTGTACATTATTCTATATTGAAAACACACATCACTGCTTCCGAACATACATCATTTTGGGCCGCATTTCGTGCTATTTTTATGATGGTTCAATCTGTTGGCCCAAGCGGTTTATCGACAACAACAAGTGTCATTTGACCAAACGATAGATTCATTGGTCCGTCTTACGGTAGGTCATGGCGACATGCATGTATGACCAAAGTATCGATCATTACGTGCATCTGCCCTGCTGACACGAAGTGGGAGGTGGTGGACTAAGCATCCTAGCTAGGTACGATATATATTGACGACACACATATCTATGACGACACACATATATATTGACGACACACATATATACATGAACACTATTCTAATCACGGGATCAGAATAATATTCTGATCACAACATGAACTTCCCGAGTAACGCGCCTGACCTTCCCCGAGTACTAGGTTGAACTTCAGCTAAAAGGTGTCCAAATGGGGCTTGCGATATACCGTTGGATAGCTATTGACATCAGTATCATGACCCAAGTTAAATTTTTGGCAAAATATAAGCGGTTTAAGAGCAGTTTTGAAAACCGTTTTTTCTTCATACAAAGAACGTGAATCGTATTTTCGATCGCATTTTTAAACCGTTTATCGGAATGAGGAAAATAATATGGCGTTGGAAAGCTACTCCAAAACCTCTCCTTCCACATGCTGAAAGATTTCTCTAATTCCCTACGGTTAAAGAGTAATTTGGAAAATCATAGAATTTCGCAAACGGAACACCTGAGTTTGTATTTTCGATGCCATTTCTAAACAGCTAATCCAATTGAGGCAAATAATATGGCGTTGGAAAGCTTATGAAAATGCGCTTCTTTTTCATATTAAAAGTTTTTTCTAATTTTGAACAGTTTAAAAGTAATTTAGAAAACGGTACAAGTTTCACCGAGTTCATATTTTCAAGATAATTTTTTAACCGTACGTCCAAATGCAGCAAATGATATGGCGTTGGAAATCTTGAAGAAATGTGAAACATTTTTGTATATATTGTTTCTCCTAATTCATTACGATTTTATGTCAGTTTTGAAAATGGTTAAAAACGTATTTTTACCGTAATTTCTACAAACTTTATCGGAATGGGGCAAATAATATACCACTGAAAAGCTACGGAAAATTCGAAACTTTTTCATGTTGATGCTTTTCCCTGAATCCTGGCCGTTTTCAAGTAATTTCAAAAACAGCGAGATCATTCATTCTGCCTTTATCGCGAAACAGATTGTTCAAAAATGCACCGCGTGAAGAACTTGAACTTCTCGACATGTCTACTTGAACTTCACTCTGTTTTTCACGTGCTTTTTTTGCTCGTAGATCTCCATCCCCTGCTCCTAGCTCTCCATCCACCCACCGGAATTGAGCAAGTGATATACCGATGGAAAGCTGCTATAAACACGCAAGTTTCCCATGTTGATCATTTTTTCATACTCATGACGATTTTAAAAGTTCTTCATCTAAAATTCATTCAGCGTAGTAGTTGAACTTCCTATTGTTTTCACGTTGAACTTCTATGACGTATTTTTGTTTGTAATTTTCTCATCCATTCGTCAGTGTTACATAAATGATATTCCTTTTGTACAAACCTCTCTCACAATTTTTTTTAACCTTTTCCGATCGAGGACTTGAACTTACACAAATGATATTCCTGCCGTTTTGAAGTAAATTAGAAAATGACGAGATTATAATTTCTTCCTTCATCGCGAACGGAAACGCACTGCGTGAAGTAGTTGAACTTCTCGGGCATGTCTGTTTGAACCTCACTCTGTTTTTGACGTGCTGTTTTTTGCACTGCGTGAAGTAGTTGAACTTCTAGGGCATGTCTGTTTGAACTTCACTCTGTTAGACTTTATTGTATTTTTCTTATATGAAATACACACCATGTAGTACGTGAACTTCTGGTTGTTATCGCTTTAAACTTCTCTCCGGTTTGAGAAAATTATTTTAAAACACAAAAAACAACATTTTTTATGTATTTTGGACATCTAACTACACGGTGAACCTCTCTCACAAGATTTTTTTGAACTTTTCCTCGTCGAGCACTTGAACTTCTAGCAACCTTTTTTTATGAGTTGTTTTTAAAAGTGCAAAAAAAGGCGTTGTGTTTTTTATTTTTTGAACAGGTAAATCCTAGGTTTTAATAAACTCCGAACTTCTCTGTTATTTCAATATGAACTTCACCTTTTTATATTTTGAGTAAAGAATTGTATTCGATTTTTATACGAAAAAAATCGAACAAGGAGAATACAAGGTGAACCTCTTTCGCAAGAATTTTCGAACTTCTCCAGACAGAGTACTTGAACTTCTTGCAACAAATCTGAGTTTTTATATACTTCGAACTTCTCTGTGTATGTGAACCTCCTTTTACAAGAATATTTGAACTTCCTGGGCCAACCACATGAACTTCTAGCTAAATGTCTTTCTATACCTTGTCTTTTTATTCTTTTTTCGTATATGAAAAACACTCCATGTAGTAGTTGAACTTCTGTGTTATTTTTATTTGAACTTCACATTTTTGTTTGGCTTTACTAATGGAAAAAATTCAAGTTTTTATGGACATCGAACTGCTCTAACTTTTTTTAGTTTTTCCTTTTTATTTAATTTTAAACTTCTTCATTTTACTCTTTAGTAATGAGAAAACATCTGAGTTTTTTTAATCTTCGTACTTCTCTCTTATTTTACTTTGAACTTCTTAGAGAAAAATATGGTTTTAAATAAGCAAACAATTTTCTAGGTTTTTAAATTTGAACTTCTAGGTACTTTGACCTTCTCGGTTATTTCAAATTGAACTTCTAGTGTTTTCAAATTTGAACTTCTAGGTTTTTTTAACTGAACTCCTCTGTTATTTTGAGTTGACCTTCTTGGTTTTGTAAGAAAAATTGAACTTCTCTATTATTTAAATTTGAACCTCTATGGGTATTTTAGAAACGGGGAAAATGCAAGTTTTTTAAATTTTGAATTACTCTATTTTTTCGGTTTTGAACTTCTTGGTTTATTCTTTAGAAATGGGGAAAATCTAATTTTTGTAATAAACATCGGAACAATCTTTGTTATTTTAATTTGAACTTCCTGTATTCTTTTTAATATCTTTTCTACATTTATACATTATAATTCTGTAGTTTTCCTAGTGGAAGTTTTTTGTATGAAGTACTAGTGGAATCAGAGTTGGAAAATATAGGCTTTTATAGTTGATCGTGACCACTAGGTAAAAAACATCACTTTTTCTTTGAACCACGCACGTTCTTTTATCAGTGAATAGTAAGACACATTGTACCTTATCCTCTCACACATGACACGTTCCTTATCCACACCGTCTGAACACACTCATCTTTATCTCTTTCACCCCATGCTTTTGTCTTCTTCTCTATACACCCAAATTAACAGCAACCAAAGCCAGCAGCAACTCGGTGACATGCGCGGGGAAGATGACAGGGAACACAACACACACAACTACGGGAAAATCCTAATATAGTAATAAACAATGAACCTCTCATTATTTAAATTTGAACTTCTACGGGTTTTTATTAAAATATTGAACTACTCTATTATTTCAATTTGACCTTCTTGGTTTTTGTTTTAGAAACGGGAAAAAATCATTTTGGTAAACATTGAACCATTTTGTTATTTTAACTTGAATTTCTTGGTTTATTTTCTTTTTTATAAACATCAAATTGAGTTGTCATGTTAATTTCAACTTATTATGTTTTTTAGCACTAGCATTTTTTTAATTGGTGCACTCTTTTCTCATAATGATTTTTTAACATGTAAATCCTAGGTTTTAATAACCTCTGAACTTCTGTGTTATTTTAATTTGAACTTCACTTATTTTAGTAAATAATTGTTTTTAGCTTTTAAATAAATATTGAATTTGAATGTTTTTTCAATTTGAACTTCATGGTTGATTTTTTAATATCATTGGGTTTTTATGTATTTTAATAATAGTAAAATCCTAGCATTCTTAATAAACATTGAACCACTTATTGATTTTTTTGTATACATCTACTACTCCATTTTTTATTTGAACTTCTTGATTATAAACTTTAGGAACGAGGAAAATCTGTGTTTTTTATAAACATCAAACTGTTTCATTTTTTAAATTTGAATTTTTTTCATTTTATTTCTTTTAGTAAGAGGGGAAATTGCCATGGAGCCACGAATCTGTGTTCACATCTACATGTGTGTGAAACAAACACCACCGAAGAAAAAGGAACTGTGGGCCCCCTGGAGTTATTCACGTGGAAGAGAGAGGGTAATTAATTCTAGCGGGCCTTATTCCTGCTTTTTGGAACAAATAGAAATTGCTAGTGAGACCTATACACCGGACCGGAGGGAGTTTGTTGTATCTTGTGAGGTTATGATATTTTATGTCGCAACATTTTATGCATTTTTGTGTCGTGACATTTTATGCCCCGATCCCTTTTTTGATGATTTTTCTTTTGTATGTGGTACATGTGAACTTAGAAATTTCTGAAACATGAACTTTGCGTGCTATTGAAAATTAAAAAAATTACACACGGAAATATAGATACACGGTATACCACAACAATTACTTTGTTATTTTTTCAAGAATTATCTAGTGAACTTATTTGGATTTTCCACTTGAACTTCTAGTGTTTTTTTACTTACTCAACCTCGCATGTCAACTTATTTTCCTTATTTTGATTTTTTTCCCCAAAATTTTGAACTTCTGGACCTTTTACTCGTGAACTTATTTTTCAGATTTTTTAGTGAATTCAACGTTTTTGTTATGTTTTGAAGCTTTCTCATTTTTTTTGTTATGTTATAACTTTTTTCCTTTTCTGCACTTATCCAGCTGTCGTTTTTGAACTTCTAATAAGGTTTTTGCACCGTGGGTAGGTCCTTTTTTTCTAAACGAGTGTACAATTTTCACTTTCTCATACTATCACTTTTAACTTAATTACATGATGTTCTAGAATGGAACATTTTGTACTCACTTGCGTTTGTCATATTTTTTTGTGTGCTCGCCTCTTTATATTTGGGCAATCAAGGTGTGTGTTTTTCCTAATGCGAACATTTTGAACTTCTCATCCACAATTTTTTTTTTGTGTGCACATCTTTGTGCGCATTGGTGGGCAAACTTGTGTGTAAAAAACAGTTAAAAAACAAAACCTTGTTCTCCTTTGGGGCATAAACACCAACAGTTGCGATGCACACGAGCAAGCACAAGATCTGAAACTTCTTCATTCTGTTCGTGTACACACAGAATACACACTCACCATCCGCGCGCACACACACACATCCAGGACCCAACACAACGCTAGCTCACGAACGCAGTGAGCCGCAGCAGGCCATAGCGCTATGGAGCAACCAGTGGCAGCAGGCCATAGCACCGTGGGCTGCTCCGACTACTCCGGCAGTCTGCAACGCTCCGCATCCTCCCAGCGATGCACACATCAGCTCCCCCATCGGTGGCTCGCATGAGCAATAAAGAACCCAGTGGTAAATTCAGCAAAGCGGTGTGGTGTTTCCTATCATGCCAATGGCAGAGAAGCTGGACTGCAGCCTGGGGCGTAAGCGAATTGTCGGTGGCCTCGACCTTAGAGCCGCCATGAGGATATAGAGGTCCACGATGGCCGACGAGGGGAAGTTTGAGCAGCTAGTCGCACGCGTGGACGAGGGTTGTCCCGAGGCTGTTGCGGATACGGGCTGGAGGCGGCGCCGGGGGGCAGTCCGTGGTGGCGTCCGGACGCCGTTCACGGCGGCAGCCGGAGCCGCACCACATCCCCCACGAGAGCTAGCGGTGGTCTGCAGCGACAACTAGAGAAGGACGACAGAGGCAGCTGTAGCTAGCGGCGGACGGTGGCGGCGCGATCCGGGGAGGGAGGCGGCGGCGACATGATCCGTGGAGGGTGACGGGGGCAGCGGCGCGATCCGGGGAGGGAAGCGGCGGCAACGACACAATCCGTGGCGGGGGGCGACGCGGCGACCGGTTCTCGGGGCGGGGCTGCGCGGTGGCCGTATCTCGGGACGGGCTGGCGCCGGCGATGGTGGGTGGCTGGATCGGAGAGGAAGTGGGGGCACGGGGATGGTGGCTAGATCGGGGAGGGAGTGGGTTGCGTGGGGAGGTACGGTGGTTGTTTTTTTTTTTGTTCGGTGGCATTTTCGGATCTCAGGAACCTCCAGCGGGCTTTATATAGGGTGCTGTGATCCAAATAGTTATTCTAATTCCAGGATTAGAATAGGGATGTCCTATATATCCAAGGGTGGTTTCAGGTTTACGAGGCAGATGCCATCAAAGTTATGCATTTGTGTATTTAAAGTTTTAAACATCCCCAATATTCCTACATATATTTGGCCACTTCCAGGTGGTTTTTGACTTCTGGCCCCTCTCATCGATCTTCGACGATGCACCCAACCGTGGGCCCGCGCGGTAGAAGTTGTGCATTGGAATTTTGAACATCACAAATCACCCTTTTCACTCATATATATTTGCGCCACATGCTGGTGTGGCTGTCTTCTGACCCTCTCTGATGTTATTTTTTGCTGCAAAGACTCTGATGACGCTCAATGGACACAGGTATAATATCTTAACGGTGTGCGATACAAGTGCGCTGTGAATCACCACACATGTGCAAACGCGAGCACAGGTGGAGGTACTGGCTCAACCGTGTGCGATGCAAGTGCGCTGTAAAATCACTACGACCACGCAAGCGCGAGCAAAGGGTGGAGGTACTGGCTTAACTGTATGCGATGCAAGTGCGCTGTAAAACCACCACCTGTGCAAGCTAAAGGTGGGTAAGTTCATTTGGAAATTAGGAGAACCATGTGCGATAGACCAGCTAGCTAGAAATATAAAAACAAACTACCCACCTTGAGCGTTGCAAAACTCGACGGTTCCACGCCACTTTTCCTTATTATCATAAACACATATTGTTATTGGACCATGCGCGATCTTGGGCACTCCCGCCCCGCATCAATTCCTTTACCCAAATTTTAGTAGCCTCCGTACTTCAACCGTTGCCCACACTCCTCTAGCACCGACCTTATAGTAAAATTGTAGTAGCCAAGGCATTTAACCATCGCCCTCCCTCGTCCACCACCATCTCCACCCACCATTACTAAAAATTTCAGTTGCCGCGGCGTATCCTCAAACACCAACCCCCCTCCACAGTCCCCCACCCGCCCCTCCTCCCCTCGAACCCTAGCTCGCGGCCACCACCGGCGCTGCCGCCAACCCCTGCCGGTCTGCTCGTTCCTCCTAACTTAGATAATAAAGTTCAGGTAACCCAGTGATTCCATACCGTCGCACCACTCCCCTGAGTTTTTAGATAAGGCCTGCGGTTTCCCTCCGCACCATATCCACATCCCCTTCTACAGAATGTCGCAGCCTAAGCTCGACCACGTATCCCAGGGAGCCCGACGAGCGTTCAACCAAGAAGAGGTTTATCATGGCCTCTCCGACGGACGTTGGCGAGCTGACCGTCGTTCGCCCCGACCTGTCGATCCCTGAGCAACACGTCGCCGCGGAAGCCGACGAAGACGTTGACTATGTTGCCATGCCGAGGGCTTCATGTCAGCGGGCTAGCGTATTACTGTATCTCGGAAAATCTGGCTACGACATCAAGCTCGTTGCTACCTCTTGAGCATGCGTTGGTTTTCCCTTAAAGAGAAAAGGGTGATGCAGCAAAGTAGCGTAAGTATTTCCCTCAGTTTTTGAGAACCAAGGTATCAATCCAGTAGGAGACTACATGCAAATCACCTAGTACCTGCACAAACAAATTAGAACCTTGCAACCAACGCGATAAAGGGGTTGTCAATCCCTTCACGACCACTGGCAAAAGTGAGATCTGATAAAGATAATAAGATAAATATTTTTGGTATTTTTGTTGTATAGATTGGAAAATAAAGATTAAAAATTAATTGGTGACGGAAATGGCTAGTTGACGGGAAGTAGACTCGGGGGCCATAGGTTTCACTAGTGGCTTCTCTCAAGATAGCAGATATTATGGTGGGTGAACAAATTACTGCCGAGCAATTGATAGAAAAACGCATAGTTATAAGAATATCTAGGCATGATCATGAACATAGGCATCACGTCCGTGTCAAGTAGACCGAAATGATTCCCTATCTACTACTATTACTCCAGACATCGACCGCTATCCAGCATGCATCTAGACTATTAAGTTCATAAGAACAGAGTAACCCATTAGGCAAGATGATATGATGTAGAGGGATAAACTCAAGCAATATGATATAAACCCCATCTTTTTATCCTCGTTGGCAACAATACAATACGTGTCGGTTCCCTTTCTGTCACTGGGATGGAGCACCGCATGATTGAACGCAAAGCTAAGCACTTCTCCCATTGCAAGAAAGATCAATCTAGTAGTCCAAACCAAACTGATAAATAGAAGAGACTTGCAAAGATATCAAAACATGCATATAAGAATTCAGAGAAGAATCAAATATTGTTCATAGATAAACTTGATCATAAACCCACAATTCATCAGATCTCGGCAAACACACTGCAAAAAGTATTACATCGAATAGATCTCCAAGAACATCAAGGAGAACTTTGTATTGAGGACCAAAGAGAGAGAAGAATCCATCTAGCTAATAACTATGGACCCGAAGGTCGGTGGTAAACTACTCACACATCATCGGAGAGGTTATGGTGTTGATGTAGAAGCCCTCCGTGATCGAATCCCCCTCCGGCAGATTGCCGGAAAAGGTTCCTAGATGGGATCTCACGGGTACAGAAGGTTGCGGTGGTGGAAAAGTGGTTTCGTGGCTCCCCTGGATGTTTTCAGGGTATTAGAGTATATATAGGCGAAAGAAGTAGGTCGGTGGAGCTATGAGGGGCCCACGAGGGTGGGGGGCGTGCCGCCCTACCTCGTGGCTTTCTTGACCTCCACTCCTAGTCTCCTGGGTTGCGTTTGTTCCAAAAAAATATCCTCGCGAAGGTTTCATGCCATTTGGATTCCGTTTGATATTCCTTTTCTGCGAAACACCGAAATAGGCAAAAAAACAGCAATTTGCACTGGCCTTCGGTAAATAGGTTAGTCCCAAAAATAATATAAAAGTGCATATTAAAGCCCATTAAAGATTCAAAACAGACAGTATAATAGCATGGAACAACCAAAAAATTATAGATACGTTGGATACGTATCAAGCATCCCCAAGATTAATTCCTACTCGTCCTCGAGTAGGTAAATGATAAAAATAGAATTTTTGATGTGGAATGCTACCTAACATAATTTTCAATGTAATTTTATTTATTGTGACATGAATATTCAGATCCGAAAGATTCAAGACAAAAGTTTAATATTGACATATAAATAATAATACTTCAAACATACTAACCAAGCAATTGTGTCTTCTCAAAAAACATGGCCAAAGAAAGCTATCCCTACAAAATCATATAGACTGGCTATGCTATATCTTCATCACACAAAATATTTAAATCATGCACAACCCCAATGACAAGCCAAGCAATTTTTTCATACTTTTGATGTCGTTAAACTTTTTCGATCTTCACGCAATACATGAGCGTGAGCCATGGATATAGCACTATAGGTGGAATAGAATGGTGGTTGTGGAGAAGACAAAAAGGAGAAGATAGTCTCACATCAACTAGGCGTATCAAGGGGTATGGAGATGCCCATCAATAGATATTAATTTGAGTGAGTAGGGATTGCCATGCAACAGATGCACTAGAGCTATACGTATATGAAAGCTCAACAAAAGAAACTAAATGGGTGCGCATTCAACTTGCTTGCTCACGAAGACACTACTAGGAAAAGGGCTATAGATGGAATTGACACTAATGACGCACCAGACATGTGGTGCGCCATTACTATATACTAATGGCGCACCATGTGTTGGTGCGCCATTAGTGTGCAAATACTAATGGCGCACCACGTCCATGGTGTGCCATTAGTAATTTTTTTTAATTTTTTCAAAACTACTAATGGCGCACCGTGGAAGTGGTGCGCCATTACTAGTTGAACTAGTAATGGCGCACCACATCCACGGTGCGCTATTAGTAAATTTTTTTAATTTTTTTCAAAACTACTAATGGCGCACCATGCCACGGTGCGCCATTAGTAACTTGGCCCAAACATTCGCCCGAATGCACCCCCCCCCCTGTGGACCGCCTTTTCAGTTTCAAAAAAATTAAAAGAAAATGATAGAAATGTCAAAAAAATAAAAGAAAATAAGATTCCCATGTGATATGTGGTCTAGTTGTTAGCAAAATTTACAAACATGAATTTTCGACTTTTTTGCAAAATCTCTCAAGAATTTGTAAAAATGGGCATAACTTTTGCGTACGAACTCGGATGAAAAAGATTTTTATATGAAAAATCATCTACTCGAAAAGTTACATCCAGTGAAGCCCATGAGGCCCGGCTGCAGCAGCCGTCTGCCTGAAGCCAGAGGCCGCCCGGGAGCTCGCCGAGGAGGAAGCGAGGAAGTTGAAGCCGGGTGCTAGTCGGCTCAGCCGACCACACAACGAACTCCGGCAGCACCTCTGCAGCGCGAAAGCGCGGCCTAGGGGAATGCACGACCGAAGCGCGCCCCCCGGCCGCAGTAGTCCGCCCGTCACCGTGCTGGAAATCATCTCCACGACCGCGGGGAGCTGCCATGGAGGCCACAGGTTGTTTGCGAGGGCGCCCTCGGCCGCGCTTGGGCGGGGGAGAGGCAGGCTCAACCTGGCGAGCCTTCCCCTTCTCTGCAGCCGAGAACCTCCTCGACGGAGCCATGAAGAAGAAGGAGAAGCAAGGGGGATGAACTAGAAGGGCGCGCGCCGCTCCGTACTTATAGCCGGCGAGGGCCAACCATCGGCCCCCACGATCGCAGGTAATCATGACCTGCTTTGCATGCAGGGACTTGTCCAATCCGTGCAGTTGCCGAGGCGCCGTGGGGAAGTGGAGACGCCCACGTCCAATCAACCGCCACGCGGCGCCCAAGGCCGCAGGCTGTTAGGGCCCGCGGTGCTTCGCTCTTGCCCTTTCGCCTCCCTGCATGGCCAAGTCCGGGCACGCCTTGGGCCCGGGGGCTACTGTCGGCGTTCTGGGAATGGGGGTCCCCAGACTTGCCTGCCTGCGGCCTGCGGCGTGGCTCGAGGAGGGGCCCAGCACGGCCCATCTTCATCAACACAGACCCAAGACCCTCGCGAGGGGCCAAGCCTCGCGGGGCGGACGACACGGAGCTTCCTCAGGCACGGCCTCATCAGGCTGGCTCGCGAGGAGGCGGAGAGATCAAGGCGGGGTACCTCACGAGGTGCGCGTGACGCCAGCCATGACGACCAAGGGCGCCAGGTGGGCGCCAGCTCGCGTAGTGTCCTCCTTTCCTCTTTGGTGCAAAGGGAGCAAGCGCAGGCGAGAGCATCAAGTAAAGGCACCCGTTTCGGTGCAACGACACCAAGACCAGTCCAACGGCAGGGAGGAAGTCATTGTGGAGCCCAAGCCAGCGTCACCACCAGAGCCTTTGGCAGGCGAGGACCAACTTTAGTCAGGATAAGTGTACCAGATGTTCCCCTTCAAAATGGCCAATTGTTGGCGCCCTTCCCGCTCAATATTTGGGAAGAGGCCCAGGGCCTTTGCCTATAAATAGGACTAGCCACCCTCAGGGTAGGGGGGCAATCAAGAAGGGAGAATCTGGAAGCCAAGAGAGAAACTAGCTAGGATTGGATCGAGTAGCATCACACACACACACACAGAGAAGGGCGACTGAACTCCTCCTAGCAGTTCATCCCCCCAGCCAAGAACAGACCCTCGCGAGGATGTTCTTCCTTGTATTGCTCAGAATCATCAGCCCAAGAGGCAATCCACCACACCACACACTGGAGTAGGGTATTACACCACAACGGTGGCCCGAACCAGTATAAACCCTGTGTCTCTTCTGTTGTTCTTTCCATAGCTTAGATCTTAGCGAGGTGGAGGGGTGCAGGTAGGTAGAAGGCGAAATCTCTGCACGCACCCTAGTGTTCGAACCTCAAGGGTCTGCCGAAACCCGAAATCCGACAGTTCAGGTGGAAATAGCTGCCGTTGTCGTCGACTAGACTCGGGGATCTGTCGCCGAGCATGGTCGTCGAGTGCATGCTGAAGGTTCTCTAGCCGAGTGCACTCAGCCAAAGTGGCCAATCGCGCCGCCTCCAAGGCCCGAGCGTCAAAGGTCTCTCCGACAACGGGCGTGTGGAGGGCCTCCATATTGCGGTGGTGAAGTTCCTCCCTCTGCTGAGAAGAGAGAGCTCCGGGGTGATACTCTTCATGAACGCGCGATAGATCGTAGCCACCGTCGTCGCCGCCGTTGCTACGCATGCTAGGCGGACTGCGGGGCGTGTCAACCATCAGGACCTCAGCCGCGGGGTCACTGCTGTCGCACTCGGACAGGGCCTTGACGGAGCCAGTCGAACAGGCTATAGAGAGATTCGTCGGGCTCGATTGCCGCAACTTGAGGGGTGGCCGACTGACGTGCCACCGCATGCTTCACCCACCGCTGGAGGCGCGACCGAGCAGATCGCTTGTGATGACGAACAACGGGGAGCAAAGATACTATGGGGGCCGACCGATACTGAGTCGACGGCTGCCGCAGAAGGACGCCGCAAACGCACGCGTGAAAGTGCATCACCCCGCAGACGGGGAGCGCCTCAACGTCGAGAGGAGCTTCCTGAAGCCAAGCGGCGTCGTCGGCGATGAAGACGAGCGCGCTAAGACGGATCTCACGGCCCTCAAACAAACCTCCACCGGAAACCATGATGAAAGGAATCGGAGAAATCACAACCTCACTGGGAAGTCGCTAAGACACCAGCCCCAAGGTGGGCGCCAACTGTCGTGGTTCTAAGTCTGACAGTAGAATAGGGGGGGGGTAGGAATGTATAGGCAAGATCCTATCAATGGTGAGATTGTGCACGCAAGATGTACGAGTTCAGGCCCTTCACGGAGGAAGTAACATCCCTACGTCTCGGTGCCCGGAGGCTCCGTCGTTTGGATTATGCGTGAAGTTACAGGGGGTGCGAACCCTTGTCTTAGTGGAGGGGGTGGCTTATATAGAGTGCGCCAAGACCCCAGCCTGTCCATGTTACAAGGAGTTTAATGTACATAAAGATGAGGCGTTATTGGTAACGCCAGCAATAAAGTCTTATAACTGATCATTAATACTATGGAGTGAATGCGTGACCGTTGCCATCCTGAGTGACGTTAGATCTTCTATACTCCGAGTGGTTTCTTGTATGGTCGAGTGATGACGTACTGGTCGAATGGAATTGGGATATCCGAGTGGAGTTGTTAGTCGAGTGGGCATGCACTCAGGTTATCTCAGTCGGTAGAACTCGTTGTTCTTTGATTGCCTTTAACTGTAGGGCAGTGTCCTTGGGAGGGTTGTTTAGATCTGGTCTATTGCTCTCCCCTAGGTACATATCATCGTCAGCGCACACATTAGTAGCCAATGCAGTCCTTTTTGAAACAAAAAGCTGACACATTAATATCACAAACGGTTTTATTATATTAACCGTGTTGAAATTTAACCATACTCGGTGGCATGCGTGCAACTTTTTGATTAGACGGGACGAGTGCGAGAAGTCCGCCGTGCAGGCTCGACGGGACGCGTGTGAGTAGTCCGCCACACAGGCTCGACGGGACGCGTGCATCCTGTCCACCTCGCAAGCTCGACAGGACACATGCGAGCAGCAAGGCTGCCCATGCTCACCGGGAAGCGAGCTCTTTGACCTCCATGCACCAGCCGCCGCCCGCCTCGCTCACAACTTCTCCATTAATGGGTTAATTAAAGCACCTGGACGGAGGGTGTTTGCTTGTGATCCCATGGCAGCATTTTCTTTGTTCGTGTTTTCAACTCGTATTCCACCCTAATTTAAATTGCCACATAGGGCAACGGATAATATGACCACAAACAAAATGGCAACGGATAATACAACGACAAATTTACAATGGCACAGATAATAATTGTCTTACATATTCCAGATAATTTAAAATGCCACATGCAGCAAGGCCCGGAAAAAATGGGGGCAAGAGAAGAACGAAATTGCAGACAACGATCTGGGTCGCTATTGTCTCTACTCGTCGATGGATCACCGGGCGACGAAATCCTCTAGCTCCTTCTTCAATTCCTCACGAATTTGCTTGAAAGCAGCCACGGATTCCTCCACCTCTTGCTCGCGCTCAATCTGGAGCTTCCTCAAGCCACCCATCAGTTCCTCAACGACTGCTTTCAGCGTCATCTCTGAGGCACTGCTTTGCTCATGCAACATCTTCCAGCCGGCGGCCTCCTCCTCCTTCTCGGCGAGAAACTTGAGGAGCTTCACATTGTCACCCATGAGTTACTCGACGAGGCCGGTCACTTTCTCAACTGAGGCATCGCTGATCTTGAGCGGCTTCATCAAGATGTCGACCGGCCTGCTACGTAGTGACGCCAGCGAGAATGTTGCCGTCGCCAGTGAAGGACTTCAAGAACGCCGGCTTGTCGCGATGGCTAACGCTGCAAAGGCGCTTGTGAGAGCCCTCGCGTGCCCGTGAGAGCTTGTTCGAGGGCTCCGCGGCGCGCCGGGACATCTCTGCTGCGGCTGCTGCTTCGCGGCGGGACCTCTCTAGTGCTTCCGCGGCCTTGGTCTTTGCTGCACAGTTATATGTCCACCCTAAACTCCTCCTACCGGTCATGGCGGAATGACTTGACAGGAAAGACCAGTTTTGTGGGCGATGAGGAGAGGAACCGTGAAGTAATTTTCAAGTGGGTTGTTTTTATACCCCGGTGCTAAGTGTGAACACATATTAGTTTGATAGATGTGAACAGATTTGAAATTACTTATTGCGTTTTAATCTGCAATATGACGAGAAACAAGGTCAAAATTTATTGATGGCAGAAGGTTGACCACGTGGTTGCTCGCCGCTGAGCCGGCCGCGGCGCGCTTTGCTCTGGCGTCCTTGCGCGCGCTCTGCTCGCCGTTTGCAATGGTTAATAATTCTTAATAATTGTCTTACATATTCAGGATAATTTAAAATGCCACATGCTGCAAGGCCCATAACACACACGACCTACATATACATACAATTATAATAAAATATAAGCTAAAAGGCTGAGTTGGCGTCCTTCTGACGATGGTCTTCTCAGACTCCATGATCAGCATGGCACCCTTGCGGCCGTTCACTCCAAGTGTCCTGACCCGCCTCCATCTACGGAGCTGCTGGCGCTGGGAGGCTCTTGGGGCTGCTAGGCCTCTTCCGAAAGATCCTGACAGCATGCAATCGCGTGCATGACAACTCCGTGGAACCGCTCCATTTCCATATCTCGAGCCTGGTAGAAAATTTCGTCCATCACCAGCATCCTCAAGATATCATGTTGGCGATGTTCTACTTCGTCGGGGACGTCAACTCCGCCAAGGATGCGCTCGAGCCTGGCCACCACATCATCGGGATCGAGGTTGACAAGGCCGCCGCGAGCAATGATGAAGCCGCAGGCTGCCATTGTCTTGACTGAATCACAGAGGTCCTCTGCCCATTCCTTGCGGGGCATCAGGCGCTCGATGAGCACTGGTGATGGCGGCTCTTCGGGTGGGTCGTCGATCATGTCGCCGAGCAGATCTGGATCTTTCGCATGGTTGACACGTCTCCAACATATCTATAAAATTTTTGATTGTTCCATGCTATTATATTATCTGTTTTGGATGTTTAATGGGCTTTAATATGCACTTTTATATTATTTTTGGGACTAACCTATTAACCGAAGGCCCAGTGCAAATTGCTGTTTTTTTGCCTATTTCAGTGTTTCGCAGAAAAGGAATATCAAACGGAAACCAAACGGAATGAAACCTTCGCGAGGAATTTTCTTTTGGAACAAACACAATCCAGGAGACTTGGAGTGGACGTCAAGGAAGGAACGAGGCGGCCATGAGGTAGGGCGGCGTGCCCAGGGGGCAAGCGCGCCCCCACCCTCGTGGGCCCCTCGTAGCTCCACCGACCTACTTCTTTCGCCTATATATACTCTTATACCCTGAAAACATCCAAGGGAGCCACGAAACCACTTTTCCACTGCCGCAACCTTCTGTACCCGTGAGATCCCATCTGGGGACCTTTTGCGGCGATCTGCCGGAGGGGAATTCAATCATGGAGGGCTTCTACATCAACACCATAGCCTCTCCGATGATGTGTGAGTAGTTTACTACAGACCTTTGGGTCCATAGTTATTAGCTAGATGGCTTGTTCTCTCTCTTTGCTCTTCAATACAATGTTCTCCTCGATGCTCTTCGAGATCTATTCAATGTAATACTTTTTGCGGTGTGTTTGCCGAGATCCGATGAATTGCGGGTTTATGATCAAGTTTATCTATGAAAAATATTTGATTCTTCTCGGAATTCTTATATGTATGATTTGATATCTTTGCAAGTCTCTTCGAATTATCAGTTTGGTTTGGCCTACTAGATTGATCTTTATTGCAATGGGAGAAGTGCTTAGCTTTGGGTTCGATCTTGCGGTGTCGTTTCCCAGTGACAGTAGGGGTAGCAAGGCACGTCTTGTATTGTTGCCATGGAGGATAAAAAGATGGGGTTTATATCATATTTCTTGAGTTTATCCATCTACATCATGTCATCTTGCCTAATGCGTTACTCTGTTCTTATGAACTTAATACTCTAGATGCATGCTGGATAGCGGTCGATGTGTGGAGTAATAGTAGTAGATGCAGAATCGTTTCGGTCTACTTGACACGGACGTGATGCCTATGTTTATGATCATGCCTAGATATTCTCATAACTATGCGCTTTCTATCAATTGCTCAACAGTAATTTGTTCACCCACCGTAAGATATGCTATCTTGAGAGATGCCACTAGTGAAACCTATGGCCCCGGGTCTACTTTACATCATATTAATTTCCTGTCAACTTGCCAATTTCTGTCGCCATTTATTTTGCAATCTTTCCAATCTATACAATAAAAATACCAACAATATTTATCTTATTATCTTTATCAGATCTCACTTTGGCAATTGGCCGTGAAGGGATTGACAACCCCTTTATCGCATTGGTTGCAAGGTTCTTATTAGTTTGTGCAGGTACTAGGCGACTTGCGTGTAGCCTCCTACTGGATTGATACCTTGGTTCTCAAAAACTGATGAAAATACTTATGCTACTTTGCTGCATCACCCTTTCCTATTCAAGTAAAAACCAGCATATGCTCAAGAGGTAGCAAGAAGGATTTCTGGCGCCATTGCCGCGGAGATCTACGCTCAAGTCAAGACATACCAAGTACCCATCACAAACTCTTATCCCTCACATTACATTATTTCCATTTGCCTCTCGTTTTCCTCTCCCCACTTCACCTTTGCCTTTTCCTTGCCTCTTTCCCATTAGCCTTTCTTTAACCATGGCCGAATCAAAACGGGGTAAGGGTTCTCTCCCACGTTTTAGTACTTTGGATAGTCCCTCTGTCCTCTCTAAGCTCATAAATAATGATGCTATGGAAAGACCTACCGAGGTTATCAATGAGAGTTTGAATAATTGTGATGAAGATGATCCCGGGATTTTTCGTTATTTACTTGATGAGTCTTTGAAAGATGCTTGGGATAGGCTATTGAGGATCCGAGCCAGTTATGTTGGCTTACCCTCTTCATTCAAGCAAGTTTTAGATTCTATTTTTGAAGAAGGTTTTCTTGAGGGGGATGCCATAGATACCTAGGAAAAGATGAAAACTATATCTGGGCACCCCATGAATGAGAAGGTCGAATCCACCTCTCTTTTGTGCTTTTATCAAAACGAAATTATCAAAGAGATGAAGGCTATCTTAGATGCAAATTTTCATAGCGTGCTTAATCTTTCACTATTAATGGCCACGTGCTTTCTGAAAATAGAAAGATAAATTCTATAGATAAGAATTTTTCTCTTTTCTTTTACAAAACCAAAGATGACAATACCTAGATCTATTCTTGTTTTTATGCCTAGCTAGGGGCGTTAAACGATAGCGCTTGTTGGGAGGCAACCCAAGTTTATTTTTTCCTTGCTTTTTGTTCTTGTTTAGTAATAAAAAATCATCTATCCTCTGTTATGATTGTGCTTTTTATGTTTTAATTAGTGTTTGTGCCAAGTAAAGCCTTTAGGATCTTCTTAGATGATTGTTGTTTGATCTTGCTGAAAAAATAGAAAGTATGCGCTCACGAGAATAATTTTCATTTTTTACCAGAGAGCGCTAAAATACCAATTCCAACTGCAGTAGATCATTATACAAATTATTTAGGATGTCCTAATTTCTCAGGATTTTTCGAGTCACAGAAGCAATCTAAACCTACAAATTACTACAGACTGTTCTGTTTTTGACAGTCTCTGTTTTGTGTGTGGTGTTTGCTTATTTTGATGAATCTATGGCTAGTATCGGGGGGTATGAACCATAGAGAAGTTGGAATACAGTAGGTTTAAAACCAATATAAATAAATAATGAGTTTATTATAGTACCTTAGAGTGGTGGTTTGTTTTCTTATACTAACGGAGCTCATGTTATTTTCTGTTGAGTTTTGTGTTGTGAAGTTTTCAAGTTTCCGGGTAAATATTTGATCGATTTTGGAACAATGAGTGGCAACAGCCTAAGCTTGGGGATGCCCAAGGCACCCCAAGGTAAAATTCAAGGACAACCAAAAGCCTAAGCTTGGGGATGCCCCGGAAGGCATCCCCTCTTTCGTCCTCGTCTATCGGTAACTTTACTTGAGGCTATATTTTTATTCACCACATGATATGTGTTTTGCTTGGAGCGTCTTGTATGATTTTAGTCTTTTATTTTTAGTTTACCACAATCATCCTTGCTGTACACACCTTTTGGAGAGACACACATGAATCGGAATAAATTAGAATACTCTATGTGCTTCACTTATATCTTTTGAGCTAGATAAAATTTTGCTCTAGTACTTCACTTATACCTTTTTAGAGCATGGTGGTGGTTTTATTTAATAGAAATTATTGATCTCTCATGCTTCACTTATATTATTTTGAGAGTCTTTTAGAACATCATGGTAATTTTCTTTGGTTAAGAAAATAGTCCTAATATGATAGGCATCTAAGATTGGTATAATAAAAACTTTCATATAGAGTGCATTGAATACTATGAGAAATTTGATACTTGACGATTGTTTTGAGATATGAAGATGGTGATATTAAAGTCATGCTAGTTGAGTAGTTGTGAATTTGAGAGATACTTGTGTAAAAGTTTGTGATTCCTGTAGCATGCACGTATGGTGAACCGTTATGTGATGAAGTCAGAGCATGATTTATTTTTTGATTGTCTTCCTTGTGAGTGGTGGTCGGGGACGAGTGATGGTCTTTTACTACCAATCTATCCCCCTAGGAGCATGTGCGTAATACTTTGTTTCGATAACTAATAGATTTTTGCAATACGTATGTGAGTTCTTTATGACTAATGTTGAGTCCATGGATTATACGCACTCTCACCCTTCCACCATTGCTAGCCTCTCTAGTACCACGCAACTTTCGCCGGTACCATAAACCCACCATACCTTCCTCAGAACAACCACCATACCTACCTATTATGGCATTTCCATAGCCATTCCAAGATATATTGCCATGCAACTTTCCACTATTTCGTTTATTATGACACGCTCCATCATTGTCATATTGCTTTGCATGATCATGTAGTTGACATCGTATTTGTGGCAAAGCCACCGTTCATAATTTTTCATACATGTCACTCTTGATTCATTGCACATCCCGGTACACCGCCGGAGGCATTCACATAGAGTCATATTTTGTTCTAAGTATCGAGTTGTAATTCTTGAGTTGTAAGTAAATAAAAGTGTGATGATCACATTATTAGAGCATTGTCCCAGTGAGGAAAGGATGATGGAGACTATGATTCCCCCACAAGTCGGGATGAGACTCCGGACGAAAAAAATTAAAAAAAGAGGCCATAAAAAAGAGAAAAGGCCCAAATAAAAAAATGAGAAAAAAGAGAGAAGGGGCAATGCTACTATCCTTTTTCCACACTTGTGCTTCAGAGTAGCACCATGATCTTCATGATAGAGAGTCTCCTATTTTGTCACTTTCATATACTAGTGGGAATTTTTCATTATAGAACTTGGCTTGTAATTCCAATGATGGGCTTCCCCAAAATGCCCTAGGTCTTCATGAGCAAGCAAGTTGGATGCACACCCACTTAGTTTCTTTTGTTTAGCTTTCATATACTTATAGCTCTAGTGCATCTATTGCATGGCAATCCCTACTCACTCACATTAATATCGGTTGATGGGCATCTCCATAGCCCGTTGGTATGCCTAGTCGATGTGAGACTATCTTCTCCTTTTTGTCTTCTCCACAACCACCATTCTATTCCACCTATAGTGCTATATCCATGGCTCACGCTCATGTATTGTGTGAAGATTGAAAAAGTTTGAGAACATTAAAAGTATGAAACAATTGCTTGGCTTGTCATCGGGGTTGTGGATGATTTAAATATTTTGTGTGATGAAGATAGAGCATAGCCAGACTATATCATTTTGTAGGGATAACTTTCTTTGGCCATGTTATTTTGAGAAGACATGATTACTTTATTATTATGCTTGAAGTATTATTATTTTTACGTCAATATTAAACTTTTGTCTTGAATCTTTCGGATCTGAATATTCATGCCACAATAAAGAAAATTACATTGAAAATTATGTTAGGAAGCATTCCACATCAAAAATTCTGTTTTTATCATTTACCTACTCGAGGACGAGGAGGAATTAAGCTTGGGGATGCTTGATACGTCTCCAATGTATCTATAATTTTTGATTGTTCCATGCTATTATACTATTTGTTTTGGATGTTTAATGGGCTTTAATATGCACTTTTATATTATTTTTGGGACTAACCTATTAACTGAAGGCCTAGTGCAAATTGTTGTTTTTTTGCCTATTTCAGTGTTTCGCAAAAAAGGAATATCAAATGGAATCCAAACGGAATGAAACCTTCACGAGGATCTTTTTTGAAACGAACGCAATCCATGAGACTTGGAGTGGACGTCAAGGAAGCAATGAGGCGGCCACGAGGTAGGGCGGCGTGCCCCCATCCTCGTGGGCCCCTCGTAGCTCCACCAACCTACTTCTTTTGCCTATATATACTCTTATACCCTGAAAACATCCAGGGGAGCCACGAAACCACTTCTCCACCGCCGCAACCTAATGTACCCGTGAGATCCCATCTGGGGACCTTTTCCGGTGATCTGCCGTAGGGGGATTCGATCACGGAGGGCTTCTACATCAACACCATAGCCTCTCCGATCATGTGTGAGTAGTTTACCACAGACCTGCGGGTCCATAGTTACTAGCTACATGGCTTTTGCTCTGTCTCTCTCTCTATTTGATCTTCAATACAAAGGTCTCCTCGATGTTCTTGGAGATCTATTTGATGTAATACCTTTTGCGGTGTGTTTGCCGAGATCTGATGAATTGTGGGTTTATGATCAAGTTTATCTATGAACAATATTTGATTCTTCTCTGAATTCTTATATGCATGATTTGTTATCTTTGCAAGTCTCTTTGAATTATCAGTTTGGTTTCGCCTACTACATTGATCTTTCTTGCAATGGGAGAAGTGCTTAGCTTTGGGTTCAATCTTGCAGTGTCCTTTCCCAGTGACAGCAGGGGCAGCAAGGCACGCATTGTATTGTTGCCATCGAGGATAAAAAGATGGGGTTTATATCATATTCCTTGAGTTTATCCCTCTACATCATGTCATCTTGCCTAACGCGTTACTCTGTTCTTATGAACTTAATACTCTAGATGCATGCTGGATAGCGGTCGATGTGTGGAGTAATGGTAGTAGATGCAGAATCGTTTCGGTCTACTTGACACGGATGTGATGCCTATGTTTATGATCATGCCTAGATATTCTCATAACTATGCGCTTTTCTATCAATTGCTCAGCAGTAATTTTTTCACCCACCGTAAGATATTCTATCTTGAGAGAAGCCACTTGTGAAACCTATGGCCCCCGGGTCTACTTTACATCATATTAATTTCCCGTCAACTTGCCAATTTATGTCGCCATTTATTTTGCAATCTTTATTTTCCAATCTATACAATAAAAATACCAAAAATATTTATCTTACTATCTTTATCATATCTCACTTTTAGAAGTGGCCGTGAAGGGATTGACAACCCCTTTATCGCGTTGGTTGCAAGGTTCTTATTTGTTTGTGCAGGTACTAGGCGACTTGCGTGTAGTCTCCTACTGGATTGATATCTTGGTTCTCAAAAACTGAGGGAAATATTTATGCTACTCTACTGCATCACCCTTTCCTCTTCAAGGGAAAACCAACGCATGCTCAAGAGGTAGCAACGGTGGATGGCAAACTGCTCACCACACCTCCTCTGCAATATGTCGATTGTGCTCCCAAGGACTGTCACGCTGATATCGCTGCCGATGGGCCATGGTGCCTGCCCCGGCCGATGAAGCTCTTTCTCCCCCACCTGCTCTGGCTTGTTCTCCTCGCTGAAGATGTAACATAGGTAGGCATCGACATCGAAGCTTTGGTCGTTGCCTGGCATGCTTGGAATAACTATTGGTAGATGGGTGAGGACTAGATCTGTGCAGAGTGTCGTGGCGGTGCGTTGCCGCCTGGGTTATATGCAGCAAGCCGTTAGCTGGTGGCGGGAAACAAGTGAGGGAAGAGGCGTGGATTTTACAATTCACCCATTTGGAGCATGGGAAGCATTCGCTGGAGCGCGCGAAGACTAAGTGGAGCACACACACAACCCGAATACCGGATCTGGTGACAAGTGTTATTTATCACACGAGTACTCGCAGACGCATCGTGTGCGATACTCCCAGCCACCGCAAGCAACTAGTTTGCATTTTCAAAGTTTTTCGTACACACAGAATTGCAGACGAACTAACTGTATTAACCGTCTGTGTTGTAATTTTTCATCGCAAACAGTTCATCCGAGTCGGCTGTTTGCCACGTATCACACACATCTTGTTAAGTTGAACCGTTCCTGTTGTGTTCGCTAATAAAAAATAGTTCGTCCGAGTGTGTATGCCCTATATCACACACACCTTGATCTAGCTAATCGTTTCTGTTGAACTCCCTGATGTCTACTACACAACCTTCTTCTTGTAGACATTGTTGGGCCTCCAAGTGCAGAGGTGTGTAGGACAGTAGCAAATTCCCCTCAAGTGGATGACCTAAGGTTTATCAATCTGTGGGATGCGTAGTATGAAGATGGTCTCTCTCAAACAACCCTGCAACCAAATAGCAAAGAGTCTCTTGTGTCCCCAACACACCGAATACAATGGTAAATTGTATAGGTGCAATAATTCGGCGAAGAGATGGTGATACAAGTGCAATATGGATGGTAGATATAGGTTTTTGTAATCTTAAAATATAAAAACAGCAAGGTAACAAATGATAAAAGTGAGCGAAAACGCTATTGCAATGCGTTGAAACAAGGCCTAGGGTTCATACTTTCACTAGTGCAAGTTCTCTCAACAATAATAACATAATTGGATCATATAAGTATCCCTCAACATTCAGCAAAGAGTCACTCCAAAGTCACTAATAGCGGAGAACAAATGAAGAGATTATTGTAGGGTACGAAACCGCCTCAAAGTTATTCTTTCTGATCGATCTATTCAAGAGTCTGCAGTAAAACTACATGAAGCTATTCTTTCCGTTCTATCTATCCTAGAGTTCGTACTAGAATAACACCTTAAGGCACAAATCAACCAAAACCCTAATGTCACCTAGATACTCCAATGTCACCTCAAGTATCCGTGGGTATGATTATACGATATGCATCACACAATCTCAGATTCATCTATTCAACCAACACAAAAAACTTCAAAGAGTGCCCCAAAGTTTCTACTGGAGAGTCAAGACGAAAACGTGTGCCAACCCCTATCATAAGTTCACGAGGTCATGAAACTCGCAAGTTGATCGCCAAAACATACACCAAGTGGATCACATGAATATCCCATTCTCACCACAGATAAGCACATGCAAGACATACATCAAGTGTTCTCAAATCCTTAAAGACTCAATCCGATAAGATAACTTCAAAGGGAAAACTCAACCCATTGCAAGAGTCTAGAGGGGAAGAAACATCATAAGATCCAACTATAATAGCAAAGCTCACGATACATCAAGATTGTTCCAAATCAAGAACACGAGAGAGAGAGAGAGAGATCAAACACATAGCTACTGGTACATACCCTTAGCCCCGAGGGTGAACTACTCCCTCCACGTCATGGAGAGCGCTGGGATGATGAAGATGGCCACCGGAGAGGGATTTCCCCCTCCGGCAGGGTGCCAGAACGAGTCTAGATTGGTTTCCGCTGGCTACAGAGGCCTTCGGCAGCGGAACTCCCAATCTAGGTTATTTTCTGGAGGTTTCTATATTTATAGAAATTTTTGGCATCGGGAACAAGTCAGGGGGGTCCACGAGTCGTCCACGAGATAGGGCGGCGTGCCCGGGGGGTAGGGCGCGCCCCCACCCTCGTGGACGGCCCGGGACTCTTCTGGCCCAACTCTTTTACTCCGAGGGCTTCTTTTGGTCCATAAAAGATCATGAGAAATTGGCACACCAATTGGACTCTGTATGGTATTCTTTTCTGCAAATCTCAAAAACAGGGAAAAAAACAGAAACTGGCACTGGGCTCTAGGTTAATAGTGTTGGAGAACGTTGCAGAAAACAAAAATTTTCCTACGGTTTCACCAAGATCCATCTAGGAGTTCATCTAGCAACGAGTGATTAGATGCATCTACGTACCTTGTAGATCACGAGCGGAAGCGTTCAAAGAATGGGGATGATGTAGTCGAACACGACGTGATTCAAATCACCGATGATCAAGCACCGAACGGACAGTGCCTCCGCGTTCAACACACGTACGGAACGGATGACGTCTCCTCCTTTCTTGATCCAGCAAGGGGGGAAGAGAGGTTGATGAAGATCCAGCAGCACGACGGCGTGGTGGTGGATGCAGGGCGTTACAGTAGCAGGGCTTCGCCTATACTACGAGAGAGAGACGTAACGGGAGAGAGGAAGCACCAAAGGCTGAGATATGAAATCCCTCCTCTCCCCCACTATATATAGGAGGGCCAAGGGGGGGTGGTGCGCAGCCTAGGAGATCCAATCTCCTAGGTGCGGCTGCCAAGGGGAGGTTCCCCCCCCCAAGGCACCTCGGGGTGCCTTCCACCACTTGGACTCCTCCGTGGTGAAACCCTAGGCGCATGGGCCTATAGGGGGTGGCGCCCCAGCCCACTATGGGCTGGGTTCCCTCCTATTTCAGCCCATGGGGCCCTCCGGGATAGGTGGCCCCACCCGGTGGGCCCCCGGGACCCCTCCGGTGGTCCCGGTACAATACCGATAACCCCGAAACTTGTCCCGATGGCCGAAACAGCACTTCCTATATATAATTCTTTACCTCCGGACCATTCCGGAACTCCTCGTGACGTCCGGGATCTCATCCGGGACTCCGAACAACATTCGGGTTACTGCATATTCATATCTTCATAACCCTAGCGTCACCGAACCTTAAGTGTGTAGACCCTACGGGTTCGGGAGACAAGCAGACATGACCGAGACGACTCTCCGGTCAATAACCAACAGCGGGATCTAGATACCCATGATGGCTCCCACATGCTCCATGATGATCTCATCGGATGAACCACGATGTCGAGGATTAATCAACCCCGTATACAATTCCCTTTGTCAATCGGTATGTTACTTGCCCGAGACTCGATCGTCGGTATCCCAATACCTTGTTCAGTCTCGTTACCGGCAAGTCACTTTACTCGTACCGTAATGCATGATCCCGTGATCAACCACTTGGTCACCTTGAGCTCATAATGATGATGCATTACCGAGTGGGCCCAGTGATACCTCTCCGTTATCCAGAGTGACAAATCCCAGTCTCGATCCGTGTCAACCCAACAGACACTTTCGGAGATACCTGTAATGCACCTTTATAGTCACCCAGTTACGTTGTGACGTTTGATACACCCAAAGCACTCCTACGGTATCCGGGAGTTACACGATCTCATGGTCAAAGGAAAAGATACTTGACATTGGAAAAGCTCTAGCAAACGAACTACACGATCTTTGTACTATGCTTAGGATTGGGTCTTGTCCATCACATCATTCTCCTAATGATGTGATCCCGTTATCAATGACATCCAATGTCCATAGCCAGGAAACCATGACTATCTGTTGATCAACGAGCTAGTCAACTAGAGGCTTACCAGGGACATATTATGGTCTATGTATTCACACGTGTATTACGATTTCCGGATAATACAGTTATAGCATGAATGAAGACAATTATCATGAACAAAGAAATATAATAATAATACTTTTATTATTGCCTCTAGGGCATATTTCCAACAGTCTCCCACTTGCACTAGAGTCAATAATCTAGTTACATTATGATGAATCGAACACCCATGGAATTCTGGTGTTGATCATGTTTTGCCCTAGGGAGAGGTTTAGTCAACGGATCCGCTACATTCAGGTCCGTATGTACTTTACAAATCTCTATGTCTCCATTTTGAACATTTTCACGAATGGAGTTGAAGCGATGCTTGATGTGCCTTGTCTTCTTGTGAAACCTGGGCTCCTTGGCAAGTGCAATAGCTCCAGTGTTGTCACAAAAGAGTTTGATTGGCCCCGACGCATTGGGTATGACTCCTAGGTCGGTGATGAACTCCTTCACCCATATTGCTTCATGTGCTGCCTCCGAGGCTGCCATGTACTCTGCTTCACATGTAGATCCCGCCACGACGCTCTGTTTGCAGCTGCACCAGCTCACTGCTCCACCATTCAACATATACACGTATCCGGTTTGTGACTTAGAGTCATCCAGATCTGTGTTGAAGCTAGCGTCGACGTAACCCTTTACGACGAGCTCTTCGTCACCTCCATAAACGAGAAACATTTCCTTAGTCCTTTTCAGGTACTTCAGGATATTCTTGACCGCTGTCCAGTGTTCCTTGCCGGGATTACTTTGGTACCTTCCTACCAAACTTACGGCAAGGTTTACATCAGGTCTGGTACACAGCATGGCATACATAATAGAACCTATGGCTGAGGCATAGGGGATGATACTCATCTCTTCTATCTCTTCTGCCGTGGTCGGGCATTGAGCTGAACTCAATCTCACACCTTGCAAAACAGGCAAGAACCCTTTCTTGGACTGATCCATTTTGAACTTCTTCAAAATCTTATCAAGGTATGTGCTTTGTGAAAGACCTAAGAGGCGTCTTGATCTATGTCTATAGATCTTGATGCCTAATATATAAGCAGCTTCTCCAAGGTCCTTCATTGAAAAACTTTTATTCAAGTAGGCCTTGATGCTGTCCAAGAGTTCTATATCATTTCCCATCAAAAGTATGTCATCTACATATAGTATGAGAAATGCTATAGAGCTCCCACTCACTTTCTTGTAAACGCAGGCTTCTCCATAAGTCTGCGTAAACCCAAACGCTTTGATCATCTCATCAAAGCGAATGTTCCAACTCCGAGATGCTTGCACCAGCCCATAAATCGAGCGTTGGAGCTTGCACACCTTGTTAGCATTCTTAGGATCGACAAAACCTTCCGGCTGCATCATATACAACTCTTCCTTAAGGAAACCATTAAGGAATGCCGTTTTGACGTCCATTTGCCATATTTCATAATCATAGAATGCGGCAATCGCTAACATGATTCGGACGGACTTCAGCTTCGCTACCGGTGAGAAAGTCTCATCGTAGTCAACCCCTTGAACTTGTCGATAACCCTTAGCGACAAGCCTAGCTTTATAGATGGTCACATTACCATCCGCGTCTGTCTTCTTCTTAAAGATCCATTTATTTTCTATGGCTCGCCGTTCAACGGGAAAGTCAGTCAAAGTCCATACTTCGTTTTCATACATGGATCCTATCTCGGATTTCATGGCTTCTAGCCATTTGTCGGAATCCGGGCCCGCCATCGCTTCTTCATAGTTCGAAGGTTCACTGTTGTCTAACAACATGATTTCCAAGACAGGGTTGCCGTACCACTCTGGTGCGGAACATGTCCTTGTGGACCTTCGAATTTCAGTAGGAGCTTGATCAGAAGTATCTTGATCATCATCAATAACTTCCTCTCTAGTCGGTGTAGGCACCTCAGGAACATTTTCTTGAGTTGCGCCATTTACCGGTTCAAGAGGCAATACTTCATCAAGTTCTACTTTCCTCCCACTTACTTCTTTCGAGAGAAACTCTTTCTCTAGAAAGAATCCATTCCTGGCAACAAAGATCTTGCCTTCGGATCTGAGGTAGAAGGTATACCCATAAGTTTCTTTAGGGTATCCTATGAAGACGCATTTTTCCGACTTGGGTTCGAGCTTTTCAGGTTGAAGTTTCTTGACATAAGCATCGCATCCCCAAACTTTTAGAAACGACAGCTTAGGTTTCTTCCCAAACCATAATTCATACGGTGTCGTCTCAACGGATTTCGACGGTGCCCTATTTAAAGTGAATGCGGCAGTCTCTAAAGCATAGCCCCAAAAAGATAGCGGTAAATCGGTAAGAGACATCATAGATCGCACCATATCTAATAGAGTGCGATTACGACGTTCGGACACACCATTACGCTGAGGTGTTCCAGGCGGCGTGAGTTGTGAAACTATTCCACATTTTCTTAAGTGTGTGCCAAATTCGTGACTCAAGTATTCTCCTCCACGATCTGATCGTAGAAACTTGATTTTCCTGTCACGTTGATTTTCAACCTCACTCTGAAATTCCTTGAACTTTTCAAAGGTTTCAGACTTGTGTTTCATTAAGTAGACATACCCATATCTACTCAAGTCATCAGTGAGGGTGAGAACATAACGATAGCCACCACGAGCCTCAACACTCATTGGACCGCACACATCAGTATGTATGATTTCCAATAAGTTGGTTGCTCGCTCCATCGTTCCTGAGAACGGAGTCTTGGTCATTTTTCCCATGAGGCATGGTTCGCACGTGTCAAATGATTCATAATCAAGAGACTCTAAAAGTCCATCTGCATGGAGCTTCTTCATGCGTTTGACACCTATGTGACCAAGGCGGCAGTGCCACAAGTATGTGGGACTATCATTATCAACCTTACATCTTTTGGTACTCACACTATGAACATGTGTAGTAATACGCTCGAGATTCATTAAGAATAAACCATTGACTATCGGAGCATGACCATAAAACATATCTCTCAAATAAATAGAACAACCATTATTCTCGGATTTAAATGAGTAGCCATCTCGTATTAAACAAGATCCTGATACAATGTTCATGCTCAGACATGGCACTAAATAACAATTATTGAGGTTTATAACTAATCCCGTAGGTAAATGTAGAGGTAGCGTGCCGACGGCGATCACATCGACCTTGGAACCATTCCCGACGCGCATCGTCACCTCGTCCCTTTCCAGTTTCCGTTTATCCCGGAGCTCCTTTGGTGAGTTACAAATATGAGCAACGGCACCGGTATCAAATACCCAGGAGTTACTACGAGTACTGGTAAGGTACACATCAATCACATGTATATCAAATATACCTTTGGTGTTGCCGGCCTTCTTATCCGCTAAGTATTTGGGGCAGTTCCGCTTCTAGTGACCCTTCCCTTTGCAATAAAAGCACTCTGTCTCAGGCTTGGGTCCATTCTTTGACTTCTTCCCGACAGCTTGCTTGCCGGGCGCAGCAACTTCCTTGCCGTCCTTCTTGAAGTTCTTTTTACCCTTGCCCTTTTTGAACTTAGTGGTTTTATTCATCATCAACACTTGAGGTTCCTTCTTGACTTCTACCTCTGCTGATTTCAGCATTGCAAATACTTCAGGAATGGTCTTTACCATCCCCTGCATATTAAAGTTCATCACAAAGCTCTTGTAGCTTGGTGGAAGCGACTGGAGGATTCTGTCAATGACCGCGTCATCCGGGAGATTAACTCCCAGCTGAGTCAAGCGGTTATGTAACCCAGACATAGTGAGTATGTGCTCACTGACAGAACTATTTTCCTCCATCTTACAGCTAAAGAACTTATCGGAGACTTCATATCTCTCGATCCGGGCATGAGCTTGAAAAACCATTTTTAGCTCTTCGAACATCTCATATGCTCCATGTCTCTCAAAACGCTTTTGGAGCCCCGGTTCTAAACTATAAAGCATGCCGCACTGAACGAGGGAGCAGTCATCAGTACGTGTCTGCCAAGCGTTCATAGCGTCTTGGTTTTGTGGGACGGGTGGATCACCTAGCGGTGCTTGTAGGACATAATCTTTCTTGGCAGCTATGAGGATGATCCTCAGGTTCCGGACCCAGTCCGTATAGTTGCTGCCATCGCCTTTCAGCTTGGTTTTCTCTAGGAACGCGTTGAAATTGAATACAACGTTGGCCATTTGATCTACAGGACATATTGTAAAGATTTTAGACTAAGTTCATGATAATTAAGTTCATCTAATCAAATTATTAATGAACTCCCACTCAAATTAGACATCCCTCTAGTCATCTAAGTGTTACACGATCCGAGTCAACTAAGCCGTGTCCGATTAACACGTGAGACGGACTAGTCATCGTCGGTGAACATCTCCATGTTGATCGTATCTTCCATACGACTCGTGTTCGACCTTTCGGTCTCTGTGTTCCGAGGCCATGTCTTCACATGCTTAGGCTCGTCAAGTTAACCCTAAGTGTTTTTGCATGTGTAAAACTTCTTACACCCGTTGTATGTGAACGAAAGGATCTATCACACCCGATTAACACGTGGTGCTTCGAAGCGACGAACTGTAGCAACGGTGCACAGTTAGGGGAGAACACTTCTTGAAATTGTTGTAAGGGATCATCTTATTTACTACCGTCGTTTTAAGTAAACAAGATGCAAAACATGATAAACATCACATGTAATCAAATAATAATAGTGACATGATATGGCCAATATCACATAGCTCCTTTGATCTCCATCTTGGGGCTCCATGATCATCCTTGTAGATCGTCATACTCATCGACATGTAAGTCGTGATTCCTTGTACAAGAACATGATCAATCTCATACATCACATATATCATTCATCACATCCTTTTGGCCATATCACATCACATAGCATACCCTTGCAAAAACAAGTTAGACGTCCTCTAATTGTTGTTTGCATGTTTTACGTGGCTGCTATGGGTTTCTAGCAAGAACGTTTCTTACCTACGCAATGACCACAACGTGATATGCCAATTGCTATTTACCCTTCATAAGGACCCTTTTCATCGAATCCGATCCGACTAAAGTAGGAGAGACAGACACCCGCTAGCCACCTTATGCAACTAGTGCATGTCAGTCGGTGGAACCTGTCTCACGTAAGAGTACGTGTAAGGTCGGTCCGGGCCGCTTCATCCCACGATGCCGCCGAATCAAGATAAGACTAGTAACGGCAAGCATATTGAACAAAATCAACGCCCACAACTACTTTGTGTTCTACTCGTGCAAGAGAACTACGCATAGACCTAGCTCATGATGCCACTGTTGGAGAACGTTGCAGAAAACAAAAATTTTCCTACGGTTTCACCAAGATCCATCTAGGAGTTCATCTAGCAACGAGTGATTAGATGCATCTACGTACCTTGTAGATCGCGAGCGGAAGCGTTCAAAGAATGGGGATGATGTAGTCGAACACGACGTGATTCAAATCACCGATGATCAAGCACCGAACGGACGGTGCCTCCGCGTTCAACACACGTACGGAACGGATGACGTCTCCTCCTTTCTTGATCCAGCAAGGGGGGAAGAGAGGTTGATGAAGATCCAGCAGCACGACGGCGTGGTGGTGGATGCAGGGCGTTACAGTAGCAGGGCTTCGCCTATACTACGAGAGAGAGACGTAACGGGGAGAGAGGAAGCACCAAAGGCTGAGATATGAAATCCCTCCTCTCCCCCACTATATATAGGAGGGCCAAGGGGGGGTGGTGCGCAGCCTAGGAGATCCAATCTCCTAGGTGCGGCTGCCAAGGGGAGGTTTCCCTCCCCCCCAAGGCACCTCGGGGTGCCTTCCACCACTTGGACTCCTCCGTGGTGAAACCCTAGGCGCATGGGCCTATAGGGGGTGGCACCCCAGCCCACTATGGGCTGTGTTCCCTCCTATTTCAGCCCATGGGGCCCTCCGGGATAGGTGGCCCCACCCGGTGGGCCCCCGGGACCCCTCCGGTGGTCCCGGTACAATACCGATAACCCCGAAACTTGTCCCGATGGCCGAAACAGCACTTCCTATATATAATTCTTTACCTCCGGACCATTCTGGAACTCCTCGTGACGTCCGGGATCTCATCCGGGACTCCGAACAACATTTGGGTTGCTGCATATTCATATCTTCATAACCCTAGCGTCACCGAACCTTAAGTGTGTAGACCCTACGGGTTCGGGAGACAAGCAGACATGACCGAGACGACTCTCCGGTCAATAACCAACAGCGGGATCTGGATACCCATGATGGCTCCCACATGCTCCACGATGATCTCATCGGATGAACCACGATGTCGAGGATTAATCAACCCCGTATACAATTCCCTTTGTCAATCGGTATGTTACTTGCCCGAGACTCGATCGTCGGTATCCCAATACCTTGTTCAGTCTCGTTACCGGCAAGTCACTTTACTCGTACCGTAATGCATGATCCCGTGATCAACCACTTGGTCACCTTGAGCTCATAATGATGATGCATTACCGAGTGGGCCCAGTGATACCTCTCCGTTATCCAGAGTGACAAATCCCAGTCTCGATCCGTGTCAACCCAACAGACACTTTCGGAGATACCTGTAATGCACCTTTATAGTCACCCAGTTACGTTGTGACGTTTGATACACCCAAAGCACTCCTACGGTATCCGGGAGTTACACGATCTCATGGTCAAAGGAAAAGATACTTGACATTGGAAAAGCTCTAGCAAACGAACTACACGATCTTTGTACTATGCTTAGGATTGGGTCTTGTCCATCACATCATTCTCCTAATGATGTGATCCCGTTATCAATGACATCCAATGTCCATAGCCAGGAAACCATGACTATCTGTTGATCAACGAGCTAGTCAACTAGAGGCTTACCAGGGACATATTATGGTCTATGTATTCACACGTGTATTACGATTTCCGGATAATACAGTTATAGCATGAATGAAGACAATTATCATGAACAAAGAAATATAATAATAATACTTTTATTATTGCCTCTAGGGCATATTTCCAACAAATAGGTTAGTCCGAAAAATCATATAAAATAGCATATAAATGCGTATAAAACATCCTAGATGGATAATATAATAGCATGGAACAACCAAAAATTACAGATACGCTGGAGACGTATCAAGCATCCCCAAGCTTAATTCCTGCTCGTCCTCGAGTAGGTAAATGATAAAAACAGAATTTTTGATGTGGAATGCTACCTAACATAATTATCAATGTAATTTTCTTTATTGTGGCATGAATATTCAGATCCATAAGATTCAAGACAAAAGTTTAATATTGACATAAAAATAATAATACTTCAAGCATACTAACAAAGCAATCATGTCTTCTCAAAATAACATGGCCAAAGGAAGCTATCCTACAAAATCCTATAGTCTGGCTATGCTCTATCTTCATCACACAAAATATTTAAATCATGCACAAACCCGATGACAAGCCAAGCAATTGTTTCATACTTTTGATGTTCTCAAACTTTTTAATCTTCACGCAATACATGAGCGTGAGCCATGGACATAGCACTATAGGTGGAATAGAATGGTGGTTGTGGAGAAGACAAAAAGGAGAAGATAGTCTCACATCAACGGGCTATGGAGATGCCCATCAATAGATATCAATGTGAGTGAGTAGGAATTGCCATGCAACGGATGCACTAGAGCTATAAGTGTATGAAAGCTCAAAAGGAAACTAAGTGGGTGTGTATCCAACTTGCTTGCTCACGAAGACGTAGGACACTTTGAGGAAGCCCGTCATTGGAATATACAAGCCAAGTTCTATAATGAAAAATTCCCACTAGTATATGAAAGTGACAACATAGGAGACTCTCTATCATGAAGATCGTGGTGCTACTTTGAAGCACAAGTGTGGTAAAAGGATAGTAGCAGTGCCCCCTCTCTCTTTTCTCTCATTTTTTTGGGGCCTTCTCTTTTTTATGGCCTCTTTTTTCGTCGGGAGTCTCATCCCGACTTGTGGGGGAATCATGGTGTCCATCATCCTTTCCTCACATGGGACAATGCTCTAATAATGATGATCATCACACTTTTATTTACTTACAACTCAAGAATTACAACTCAAAACTTAGAACAAAATATGACTCTATGTAAATGCCTCCGGCGGTGTACCAGGATATGCAATGAATCAAGAGTGACATGTTTGAAATAATTATGAAGGGTGGCTTTGCCACAAATACAATGTCAATTACATGATCATGCAAAGCATTTTGACAATGATGGAGCATGTCATAATAAACGGAACGGTGGAAAGTTGCATGGCAGTATATCTCGGAATGGCTATGGAAATGCCATAATAGGTAGGTATGGTGGCTGTTTTGAGGAAGGTAATGGTGCGTGTTATGGTACCGGCGACAGTTGCGCGACATAAGAGAGGCTAGCAATGGTGGAAGGGCGAGAGTGTGTATAATCCATGGACTCAACATTAGTCATAAAGAACTCACATACTTATTGCAAAAATCTATTAGTTATCGAAAAGAAGTACTACGCACATGCTCCTAGGGGGGTAGATTGGTAGCAAAAGACCATCGGTCGTCCCCGACCGCCACTCATAAGGAAGAAAATCAATAAATAAATCATGCTCCGACTTCATCACATAACGGTTCACCATACATGCATGCTACGGGAATCACAAACTTTAACACAAGTATCTCTCAAATTCACAACTACTCTACTAGCATGACTCTAATATCACCATCTTCATATCTCAAAACAATCATAAGGAATCAAACTTCACATAGTATTCAATGCACTTTATATGAAAGTTTTTATTATACCCATCTTGGATGCCCATCATATTAGGACTAATTTCATAACCAAAGCAAATTACCATGCTGTTTAGATACTCTCAAAATAATATAAGTGAAGCATGAGATATCAATAATTTCTATAAAAAAACCACCACCGTGCTGTAATAAGATATAAGTGAAGCACTAGAGCAAACGACTAACTACTCCGAAAGATATAAGTGAAGATCAATGAGTAGTTGAATAATTATGTAGCTATGTAAAGACTCTCTAACATTTAAGAATTTCGGATCTTGGGATATTATTCAAACAGCAAGCAAAATAAAATAAAATAAAATGACGCTCCAAGCAAAACACATGTCATGTGGTGAATAAAAATATAGCTCCAAGTAAAGTTACCGATGAACGAAGACGAAAGAGGGGGATACCATCCAGGGCATCCCCAATCTTAGGCTCTTGGTTGTCGTTAAATATTACCTTGGGGTGCCTTGGGCATCCCCAAGCTTAGGCTCTTGCCACTCCTTTGTTCCATAGTCCATCGAATCTTTACCCAAATCTTGAAAACTTCACAACACAAAACTTAACAGAAAACTCGTAAGCTCCGTTAGTATAAGAAAATAAAACACCACTTAGGTACTGTTATGAACTCATTATAAATTCATATTTGTGTAATATCTATTGTATTCCGACTTCTCTATGGTTCATACCTCCGATACTACTCATAGATTCATCAAAATAAGCAAACAACACAACGAAAACAGAATCTGTCAAAAACAGAATAGTCTATAGCAATCCGGAGGTTTCAAATACTTCTGTAACTCCAAAAATTCTGATAAATTAGGAAGACCTAAATAATTTGGATATTGATCTACTTCAGTTGGAATTGGTATTTTATCCCTCTCTGGTAAAAAATTAAAATTATTCTCGTGAGCGCGTACTTTCTGTTTTTATCAGCAAGATCAAAAAACAATCACCCAAGAATATCCTAAAAGCTTTACTTGGCACAAACACTAATCAAAACATAAAAAACACAATCATAATAGAGCATAGATGATTTATTTATTACTAAACAGGAACAAAAAGCAAGGAACAAAAATGAAGTTGGGTTGCCTCCCAACAAGCGCTATCGTTTAACGCCCCTAGCTAGACATGATAATTCAATGATGCTCACATAAAAGATAAGAATTGAAACATAACGGGAGCATCATGAAGCATATGACAAGAACATTTATGTCTAACCCACTTCCTATGCATAGGGATTTTGTGAGAAAACAACTTGTGGGAACAAGAATCAACTAGCATTGGAAAGCAAAACAAGCATAACTTCAAGATTTTAAGCACATAGAGAGGAAACTTGATATTATTGCAAACCCTACGAGCATATATTCCTCCCTCATAATAATTTTCAGTATCATCATGAAAGAATTCAACAATATAACCATCACATAGAGCATTCTTTTCATGATCTACAAGCATAGAATCTTTATTACTCTCCACATAAGCAAATTTCTTCTCATGAATAGTAGTGGGAGCAAACTCAACAAAATAACTATCATGTGAGGCATAATCCAATTGAAAATTAAAATCAAGATGACAAGTTTCATGGTTATGATTGTTCTTTATAGTATACATGTCATCACAATAATCATCATAGATAGCAACTTCGTTCTCATAATCAATTGGAACCTCTTCCGAAATAGTGGAATCATTACTAAATAAAGTTATGACATCTCCAAATCCACTTTTATAATTATCAAAATAAGATTCAACATCCTCCAAAATAGTGGGATCATCACTTCCTAAATCTGACACTCTTCCAAACCCACTTTCATCAATATAATCATCATAAATAGGAGGCATGCTATCATCATAATAAATTTGCTCATCAAAACTTGGGAGACAAAATATATCATCTTCATCAAACATAGCTTCCCCAAGCTTGTGGCTTTGCATATCATTAGAATCATGGATATTCAAGGAATGCACACTAACAACATTGCAATCATGCTCATCATTCAAATATTTAGTGCCAAACATTTTAATACATTCTTCTTCTAACACTTTGGCACAATTATCGGAATCCTTATTTTCACAAAAGACATTAAAAAGATGAAGCATATGCGGCAACCTTAATTCCATTTTTTGTAGTTTTATTTTATAGACTAAACTAGTGATAAAACAAGAAACTAAAAGATTCGATTGCAAGATCTAAAGATATATCTTCAAGCGCTAACCTCCCTGGCAACGATGCCAGAAAAGAGCTTGATGTCTACTACACAACCTTCTTCTTATAGACGTTGTTGGGCCTCCAAGTGCAGAGGTTTGTAGGACAGTAGCAAATTTCTCTCAGGTGAATGACCTAAGGTTTATCAATCCGTGGGAGGCGTAGGATGAAGATGTACTCTCTCAAACAACCCTGCAACCAAATGGCAAAGAGTCTCTTGCATTCCCAACACACCCAATAGAATGCTAAATTGTATAGATGCACTAGTTCAACGGAGAGATGGTGATACAAGTGCAATATGGATGGTAGATATAGGTTTTTGTAATCTTAAAATATAAAAACAGCAAGGTAACAAATGATAAAAGTGAGCGAAAACGGTATTGCAATGCGTTGAAATAAGGCCTAGGGTTCATACTTTCACTAGTGCAAGTTCTCTCAACGATAATAACATAATTGGATCATATAACTATCCCTCAACATGCAACAAAGAGTCACTCTAAAGTCACTAATAGCGGAGAACAAACGAAGAGATTATTGTAGGATATGAAAGCACCTCAAAGTTCTTCTTTCTGATCGATCTATTCAAGAGTCCGTAGTAAAATAACACGAATCTATTCCTTCCGTTCGATCTATCCTAGAGTTTGTACTAGAATAACACCTTAAGACACAAATCAACCAAAACCCTAATGTCACCTAGATACTCCAAAGCCACCTCAAGTATCCGTGGGTATGATTATACGATATGCATCACATAATATCAGATTCATCTATTCAACCAACACAAAGAACTTCAAAGAGTGCACCAAAGTTTCTACCGGAGAGCCAAGACGAAAACATGTGCCAACCCCTATGCATAAGTTCACGAGGTCATGGAACTCGCAAGTTGATCGCCGAAACATACACCAAATGGATCACGTGAATATCCCATTGTCACCATAGATAAGCACATGCAAGACATACATCAAGTGTTCTCAAATCCTTAAAGACTCAATCCAATAAGATAACTTCAAAGGGAAAACTCAATCCATTGCAAGAGAGTAGAGGGGAAGAAACATCATAAGATCCAACTATAATAGCAAAGCTCGCGATACATCAAGATTGTTCCGAATCAAGAACATGAGAGAGAGAGAGAGATCAAACACATAGCTACAGGTACATACCCTCAGCCCCGAGGGTGAAATACTACCTCCTCATCATGGAGAGCGCCAGGATGATGAAGATGGCCATCGGAGAGGGATTCCCCCCTTCGGCAGGGTGCCAGAACGGGTCTAGATTGGTTTTTGCTGGCTAGAGAGGATTTCGGCGGTGGAACTCCCGATCTAGGTTATTTTCTGGAGGTTTTCGTATTTATAGGAATTTTTGGCATCGGGAACAAGTGAGGGGGGTCCCCGAGTCGTCCACGAGCTAGGGCGGTGCGCCCCGGGGGGTAGGGTGCGCCCCCCACCCTTGTGGACGGCCCGGGACTCTTCTGGCCCAACTCTTTTACTCTGGGGGCTTCTTTTTGTCCATAAAAGATCATCAAAAATTGGCACATCAATTGGACTCCGTTTGGTATTTCTTTTCTATAAAACTCAAAAAGAAGGAAAAAACAGAAACTGGCACTGGGCTCTAGGTTAATAGGTTAGTCCAAAAATCATATAAAATATCATATAAATGCATATAAAACATCCTAGATGGATAATATAATAGCATGGAACAATCAAAATTATAGATACGTTGGAGACGTATCACTCCCTAATAGCAAACAGTTCATCGGAGCGAACTGTATGCCGTATATCGCACACACATTGATATGGCTGCCCGTTTCTGTTGTTTTGCATCATCACGAACAGTTCGAACAGGTTAATCGTGTACCCTGAATCGCACACGCAACTAAAATCTGAATCAAGTTTGATGGCTCCGCCATCGCAAACGTTTCGCACCTTTTTTGACGAGCTTTTTACATTCCCGTTTGTGATTAATGCATCGCAGACAGTTTCCTCAAAGGGTCTCCGATCATAGTGTCGCGTTAGCAGCATCCTGCAGTAGTGAGTATATCTACGGGTTCGCGGTGCATTTGCGGGTCGAAACCCTATCCCCCCACCGCCGTGTCCCGTCATAGTTCCCCACTCACCTCCTCACATTTCTCGCCGTAGGTGAGCCCATTCCGCCTCCAGCCACCATGTGGGGCCGCATGTGGAGCTCCAGTCGCGGCTCCGAGAGCAGCTCCGGCGGGGGCGGCGACCCCGAGCGCGAGCGGCGTGTCCACTCGGATGGCCCAAGGAAGCGCAGGGCAAGGAAGTGGATGAACAAGGGCCTCGAACCGCCACTAGCTTCCTCATTTGCGAGACGGAGGAATATGACCGTCGGCATGGGTGTACGCCCTCCTCGACCACGGGCTCGTCCTCCGCTGCGAGATCTTCCCACGCCACGAGGTCTTCCTCTTCCGGCATGAGGCTTCTCCCCGTGAAGAGGGAGTGGTCAGAGGAGCCAGAGGAGATCGAGGTCGTCGTCGTCAAGCGGGAGCTAGAGGAGATCGAGCACCGAGGGGTCGTCAGGCCCACAGATTTCATGGCCGATTTTGACGCGGTCGCGGCTGCCATTGCCGAGCGGAGCTTGCGCGAGGAGGCGGAGCGCCGGCGCCATGACGACGAGGTCGACGACCTCATCCTCCAGCAGGCGGTCGCGGCCAACCTTGCCGTGAAGGAGAAGGACGACGAGTGGTGGCGCATTCGCGAGGAGCAGAGGTCGAAGTTCATCGATCTCGTCAGCTCCAACGAGGTCTGAGCTCCGCACCATGTTGTCCTCGGTCGTGAGCTCGCCCATTTTGGTATATCGACCTCGGCCATGCCGCCGCCAGACCCCCCTCCCTGTAGTAGTAATAGTAGTAGTAGTAGTAGTAGTAGTAGTAGTAGAAGGTAGTATGTGATGATGAACTATGAATGATCATGTATCTTGTGATGAACTACTATGGTTGCAATTTCTCCCGTGAAACTTTTTTTTTCAAATTATGCAGTTTCATATACGGTTTCTGTTCTGCCGTGCATGTTTTTGACCCGCAAACGAGATCCTCGTCGAACTGTGAACGGCTTATGCGGGTCAGGATTTTGTGGGGTCTGCTAGAGATGCTCTTAGAAGTGGTAATATTAGTTTGAACCTCTATGATATCCATGTTCACCGGATTAGCACGAGCATTTGCAGCTGATGAGCTGAATTTCATCTCTAATATCAGTTTGAACCTTGTAATCTTCGAATTTGAACCATATAACTCTGGAATTTGAACCTTGTAACATTTCAAGCTTTTGTGGTACAATCGTTGAAATGGCATCATATGAGACTCGTATATTGGTAGCACCCTTAATATGCAATGGACTTAGATTTTATTAACCATTCTTGAATCTATTTACCTTGTCGATCTCATAGCACACGATTTGTATAGCTAACTCGACTGCGATCTTCGACATTATTGCACACAGTTGGTTTCTTAAACCGTATGCCATATAGAGCGCATAATTAATTATTGCACTCAAGTGTCCATCATCACCCTTCTGTGTAACTTTGACCTCATCACCCATGGGTAAACTTATGACCGAAGTCAGTCCACACACTTCATTTTTACAAAGCTTTTTGCTAATAAACGCCCATGATTTGTCCCTCTTCTAGCCACGTGTGGCCAAACTAGCCGGGCGGGAAGCTTGCGCGGTAAACTGCGCGGTAGCACGGGAACAGGCTCACGATGATACATTTGGTGCCTCTTGAAGCCCGCGTGTGGTCAAACGAATCGTGTGCGGTGCGGTGTTGTCAAGCGTGCACTGGAATCCTCCGCTATGAACGTCGTGACAAGACGTGACGATTACATGCCGGACGGCCCCCATTTATTACAGTGGCCATTTAACCCTTGTGTCTCTTCAATCTTTCGATCAACGCCCCACCATTACAAGAAGCACACCCACCCCGACAAATTCTTAGAGGATATCATGTGCGGCTCCAATGGTGCTCCAAGCGACTACCGACGATGAGCAGCAGTTCACCATGCATGCCGTGGTGGACACCCACAGAAGGTTCACAGAGCTCTCGGTGGTGTACACCAACAACCTGGTTTGGGTGGAGCACTCCATCCACATCATGGAGTTGTTGCTTGCCGTGGAGAAGTACAAGGTGGTCGGGTTCGACCTCGAGTACACCCGCGCTCGTGCCGGGTCTCGTCCCAAGGTCGTCATCGCCCAGATGTGCATGCGGAACCACATCCTCGTCTACCACTACTGCCTGGCCACAAGGCCTTGCGAGCGTTTTGCCAGGTTGTCAACAGTCCCCCTCTACATGTTCGCTATAGTGGACATCACAAAGATGTAAAGGTGCTCAAGAATTCGGGCATCGCCTAGCAGAATCTTTTCGACATCTAGGGCCAATACAAGATTTGGGGCAGCAAGGAGCATGAGAAGAACTTACTGGTTCACCTAGCCGAGGCCATCATCGACCCCTACTATAGAGACATGAAGAATTCCTGCAACAAGGACAAGCATGCCTGGCACTCGGTCTGGATGGAGAAAATCGATAAAGCTCATGTCGTGTACGCGGCCAAGAAGGCGTACACGAGCTATGACATGTACAGGCGGATCGTTGACATGAGGAATTTCCTCCTTCCCCAAAACAGCCAGGGATCCAGCCGGAAGCACAGCAATGGCAAGCGTCATCGCAACAATAAGTAGATGATTAGATCCTCATTTCTCCTAGTTTAGTATGCATGTAATTGCATACTTTGGTGTGTGGAAATGTTATGTGTGTAGTCACTTGTGTAATTGTATGCTTAATTTGGTTTTGCAATGCTATCTTTTTAAGTGTATATGTTGATGTTCTGTAAACAGAGCAAATCACATCGCACACGGACTAAACAATGGAACCCATCGGTGATGATTTCATCAATCACTAAAATTATATACCAGCAATCGTTTGCTCACAACACACACAACTTGTTAACAGGAATCGTCTATGTTGTTATCGGTCTTCCCACACGTTTCCGATTACAGAATTGTTTGCCGCGTATCAGATAGATCTTGTTAAGTTGAACCATTTCTGTTCTCTTGGCACAACGCAAACAGTTCATCCGAGTGAACTGCATGCTGTATATCGCACCCACCTTCATCTGGCTGCCCATTTATGCTGTTCCGCCTCATCACAAACAGTTCATCTGAGTGAACTATATGCCGTATATCGCACTCGCCTTCATTAGGCTGCTCGTTTCTTTTGTTCTGCCTCCTCGCAAACAGTTAATTGAACTGAACCGTATGCCTCGCATCGCACACGCAAATAAAAATCTAAACCGTGTTTGATGTATCCTTCATCGCAAACTTTTTACATATTTTTAACGGTTATTTTACATCATCATTTGCGGTTAATGCATCGCGCACAGTTTCATCAAAGGGTCTCTGGTCGTAGTGTCGCATTAGCAGCATCCTGAAGTAGTGTTAGATTTATCTTAATTCTTCTTTTGTAGTTGCAGATGCTTGCAAGAGGGGTTAATCATAAGTGGAAGGCTTGTTAAGGTAAGAATGTGAATGGAACAAATAGGATGGATGTGAATGAAACAAACATGATGGACATGAATGAAGTAAACAAGATGGACGTGACTAGATGAAGTTCTCGTGTGTCCTCAAGAACACTTAGCTTATTATAAGAGACCGTTCAGGCTGGTCCTTTGCTACAAAAAGGATTGGGCTAACTTGCCGCACTTTTGTTACCATTACTATTACTTGCTCGTTGATACGTCTCCGTCATATCTACTTTTCCAAACACTTTTGCCCTTGTTTTGGACTCTAACCTGTATGATTTGAATGGAACTAACCCAGACTGACGCTGTTTTCAGCAGAATTGCCATGATGTTGTTTTATGTGCAGAAAACAAAAGTTCTCAGAATGACCTGAAACTCCACGGAATATCTTACAATAAATAATAAAAAATCCTCGCCAAAGATGAAGACCAGGGGGCCCACACCCTTGCCACGAGGGTGGGGGCGCCCCACCCCCTAGGGCGCGCCCCCTACCTCGTGGCCCCCCGGAGACCTCCTGACTCCAACTCCAACTCTATATAACTGCTTTCGGGGAGAAAAAAATCAAGGAGAAGAAATCATCGCGTTTTACGATACGGAGCCGCCGCCAAGCCCTAAAACCTCTCGAGAGGGCTGATCTGGAGTCCGTTCGGGGCTCCGGAGAGGGGGATTCATCGCCGTCGTCATCATCAACCATCCTCCATGACCAATTTCATGATGCTCACCGCTGTGCGTGAGTAATTCCATCGTAGGCTTGCTGGACGGTGATGGGTTGGATGAGATTTATCATGTAATCAAGTTAGTTTTGTTAGGGTTTGATCCCTAGTATCCACTATGTTCTGAGATTGATGTTGCTATGACTTTGCTATGCTTAATGCTTGTCACTAGGGCCCGAGTGCCATGATTTCAGATCTGAACCTATTATGTTTTCATCAATATATGAGAGTTCTAGATCCTATATTGCAAGTCTATAGTCACCTATTATGTGTTATGATCCGTTAACCCCGAAGCGACAATAATCAGGATACTTACCGGTGATGACCGTAGTTTGAGGAGTTCATGTATTCACTATGTGCTAATGCTTTGTTCCGGTTCTCTATTAAAAGGAGGCCTTAATATCCCTTAGTTTCCATTAGGACCCCGCTGCCATGGGAGGGTAGGACAAAAGATGTCATGCAAGTTCTTTTGCCTACATTACATTGACGAATTGGAGCTAGTTCTGTGTCACCCTATGTTATGATTGTTACATGATGAACCGCATCCGGCATAATTATCCATCATTGATCCAATGCCTACGAGCTTTCCATATACTGGTTTATGCTTATTTACTTTCCCTTTGCTATTGTTACAATCGCTACAAAATACCAAAAACATTACTTTGCTTAATTACTCTTTTGTTACCGTTACCATCACTATCATATTACTTTTCTACTAAACACTTAGCTACAGATACTAAGTTTCCAGGTGTGGTTGAATTGACAACTCAGCTGCTAATACTTGAGAATATTCTCTGGCTCCGGTTGTGTCGAATCAATAAATTTGGGTTGAATACTCTACCCTCGAAAGCTGTTGCGATCCCCTATACTTGTGGGTTATCAAGACTAATTTCTGGCGCCGTTGCCTGGGAGCATAGCTCTATTCTTTGAGTCACTTGGGATTTATATCTGCTGGACACTATGAAGAATTTGAAAGACGCTAAGACAACAATTTATCCCTCAACTACGAGGGGAGGTAAGGAACTGCCATCTAGCTCTGCACTTGATTCACCTTCTGTTATGAGTAATCTTGCGACACCTAAACCTGCTTCTGCTATTCGTTCTGATATGTCGCATGTTATTGATGATGCTACTTCTGCTATACATGATACTTATGATGAAACTACCTCTATGCCTGATACTACTATGCCACTTTGGTGATTTTCTCGAGGAATGACTTGCTAGGGCTAGAGAGATTAAAAATATTGAATCTGATTATGAAGATGAAAGTGATGATGAAGAATCACTTGTTATTCCTGAGGGTTATTTATTTGATCACGAAGCTTCTTTAGCTATTTTAGCTTGCAAAGATAGATATGAACTCAAAAGGTTATTAGCAAAATGGAATAAGCAATCTCTAAATGCTAGGATGAGACCTGACCCTGCTTTTGCTACTTCACCTATCTGTGTTGCTGATAACGATTATGAATTCTCTGTTGATCCTGATATAATTACTTTGGTTGAATCTGATCCTTTTCATGGTTATGAATCTGAAACTGTTGTGGCACATCTTACTAAATTAAATGATATAGCCACCTTGTTCACTAATGATGAGAGATCTCGCTACTTTTATATCCTTAAAATATTTCCATTCTCATTAAAGGGTGATGCTAAGATATGCTTTAATTCTCTTGATCCTGGTTGTGTGCATAGTCCCCAGGATATGATTTACTACTTCTCTGCTAAATATTTCCCTGCTCATAAGAAACAAGCTGCTTTAAAGGAAATATACAACTTTGTGCAAATTAAAGAAGAGAGTCTCCCACAAGCTTGGGGGAGGCTTCTCAAGTTACTTAATGCTTTGCCTGATCATCCTCTTAAGAAAAATGAAATACTTGATATCTTTTATAATGGACTAACCGATGCTTCCAGAGATTACCTGGATAGTTGTGCTGGTTCTCTTTTCAGGGAAAGAACACCAGATGAAGCTGAAATCTTATTGAATAATATGTTGACAAATGAAATAATTGGGCACCTCCTGAGCCAGCTCCTGAGCCAGCTCTTGCTCCAATTAATGATCCTATTCCTGAACCAACTTCGAAGAAGAGAGGTATTCTATTTCTCAGTCCCGAAGATATGCAAGAGGCCAAGAAATCTATGAAAGAAAAAGGTATTAAAGCTGAAGATGTTAAGAATTTACCTCCTATTGAAGAAATACATGGTCTTAATTTACCGCCTATTGAAGAAACATATGATCTTGATCCTTTATTTATTGAAGAACCTCCACACCCCGATAACCCGACACAGGTAGTAAAGGTACAGTCTCTCTATAGATATGATAAAGCTGAAATCCCTCCTACTAAAATTGCTAGTCAATGCTTGGATGAGTTTGATAATTTTATGTTTAAGCAAGAAGACTTCAATGCTTATTTTGGTAGACAATTAAAACAAGATGCTGATATGATTAAATACTTGGGTGATTATATGGCTAATGTCAAAGGTCAACTTAAACTTATTAGCAAACATTTTCTATGGTTACCACTCAAGTAGAACAAGTACTTAAAGCTCAAACGGAATTGCTCAATGAGATGAATAGTAAGAAAAATGATTATGCTGTTAAAGTGGCTACTAGAACTGGTAGAATGACTCAGGAACCTTTGTATCCTGAAGGCCCCCCTAAGAGAATTGAGCAAGATTCTCAGAGAAATAATATTGATGCACCTAGTTCTTCTAAAAAGAAGAAAAAGAAAAATGATAGAACTGTGCAAACTTCTAGTGAACCTATTGCTGAACCACCTGATAATCCAAATGATATTTCTATTTCTAATGCTGAAACTCAATCTGGTAATGAACATGAACCTATTGAAAATGTTAATGATGATGTTCATAATAATGCTCAACCTAGTAATGATAATGATCTAGAAATTGAACCTGTTGTTGATCTTGATAACCCACAATCAAAGAATCAACGTTATGATAAGAAAGACTTTGTTGCTAGGAAACATGGTAAAGAAAGAGAACCTTAGGTTCAGAAACCCATGCCTTTTCCTCCCAAACCATCCAAGAAAAAGGATGATGAGGATTTTGAGCGCTTTGCTGAAATGATTAGACCTATCTTTTTGCGTATGCGATTAACTGATATGCTTAAAACCAATCCTTATGCTAAGTACATGAAAGATATTATTACAAATAAAAGAAAATTACCAGAAGCTTAAATTCCCACCATGCTTGCTAATTATACTTTTAAGGGTGGAATACCTAAGAAACTTGGAGATCCAGGAGTACCTACTATACCATGCTCCATTAAAAGAAACTATGTTAAAGCTGCTTTATGTGATCTTGGAGCCGGTGTTAGTGTTATGCCTCTCTCTTTATATTGTAGACTTGATTTGAATAAGTTGACACCTACCGAAATATCTTTGCAAATGGCTGATAAATCAACTGCTATACCTGTCGTTATTTGTGAGGATGTGCCTGTTGTAGTTGCAGACGTTACTATTTTAATGGACTTTGTTATTCTTGATATTCCCGAGGACGATAGTATGTCTATTATTATTGGAAGACCTTTTCTTAATACTGCAGGGGCTGTTATTGATTGCACTAAAGGCAATGTCACTTTTCATGTTAATGGTAATGAGCATACGGTACACTTTCCGACCTCAAGTTCACTGTATCAATTCTATCGGAAAAAATTCCATCGATTATATTTGGAGGTTTTGAATTTCCTCTTCCTACTGTCAAGAAGAAATATGATATACTTATTATTGGGGATGTGCATATCCCCGTTGAGGTAACCTAGTGTTATTCGAAATTCTCCGGTTTCATGATAATCGGAATGAGTTTGTTAACAAGACTTGATAAACCTTGTTAGTGGATTCCTTTTGATGAACATGAGATGGATGAAACTAGAAGCACAACCTTCTGTACCCTCTGTATACTTTATGTTATTTAGTTGAAATAAAGTAAAAATAAATAATTTTCTGTCTGTTATCTGATTATCCGTGCAATATAAAAATACCTCGAAAATAAAAGTTCTCCAAATGCCCTAAAAATTAAATATGATTTTTCTAGAATATTTGAGGATTCATGGAACAAAGAACACACTAGGGGGGCCAACCACCTTGCCACGAGGGTGGAGGGCGTGCCCACCCCCCTAGGGCGCGACCCCCTGCCTCGTGGGCCCATGGTGGCCCTCCTCCACTTATTATTTTAGCCACACACTTCATCTTCCTCCCCCAAACACGAAAAACCAGCTCAAACCCGAGTCCAAGATCGCTTTGCTGCCATTTTCGATCTCCTTGCTCAAAGCACCTCTCACAAAACTGCTTGGGGAGATTGTTCCTTGGTATGTGACTCCTCTATCGGTCCAATTAGTTTTTGTTTTAGTGCTTTATTCATTGCAAATTTTTGCTGCTTAGGTGACCCTCTTCTTGAGCTTGCATGTCAAATTTATATGGTCAAAAGTAGTTTTGATGCATGATATAGGCCCTAGGCCCTTGTAGGAGTAGTTGCTATCAATATTATTGAGTTTGGTTTACTTTTATTTTGAAGTTACTAAAAATTTCAGAATTTTTCAGAAAATGATGAGGAGATTATTGAGGGGCTCATCGAGCCGAAGCTCGAAGGAAAAGGCACTGAAGCCTAAGTATAATTTGCCGCGCACAACGGAGGTTCGGGCGTGTGAATGGCCTTCCGAGGATTTCTTGAGAGCAGCTGGGATTTATGAAGATTTTCATGAATTGGCTCATAATGCAGGCCTCACCGCTTTCCTCCACGACCAATGCAATCAGTATCTCTTACTCACAAATACATTTGTGCAAAACTTTCATTTTCATTCTAGGAACTCACCACCTACGGTGGAGTTTCATTTATATGATGAGCATAAGGAGATGTCACTTTATGATTTCTATCGGATTTGTTTAGTCCCTTTTGGGGGCAAGACAGAAGAACCACATCATGATGATGTGGAGGTATTTATTAATACTATCACTGTAGGGGAAACTAGGAAGGTTTTCGATGCACGAATCACTAGCATACATTTTCCTGTTTTACGTTACTTTGCATTATTTGCTAGTCGTTTCTTAATTGGACGCGGAAACTGTGGAAATCTTAGTATCCCTGATATAATTATTTTGATCCAAGGTTTATACAGTGATAACACTTTTAGTATGGGCGGCATTATTGCTAGACGGTTAAGTATGAACCGTACTAAGGGTCCCATCTTTGGAGGCATCAATGCTACACGCCTAGCTACACATTTTAACATACCTATTAGGTATGCTGAGAAGGAAGAAAAAGTGTTGCCTCGTGTTTATTTAGATTATAAAAGTATGGTGGCACATGATTTTATTGTTAAGAATAGGGCATGAGAGCTTAAATATCAATTGTTCTTTAATAAACATCATCCTGAGACTATTACCTTTCCTGCTCCTTCTTTGTTTGATTTGACTGTAGGCAAGTACCTTGTTCCGTTGACGGCTATCCACGCCTTCCGGAACCCCGCACCAGCCGAGGAGCCAGAAGCGGAACCACAATTTGATCCTTCATGACAGTCTAACTATCAGTGGGATCCGGAGATGATTGCCAGCCAGTGGAAATCGGAGCCTTCTTCTTCCTCATCGTAGTACGACCCCAACTATTATTATGGATATCAGCCAGGCCAGCCGTGGCCATAGACCAACTTAGGCCAAAAGCCTAAGCTTGGGGGAGTACGTATTTCTCACCGACATTACATTTATGTTCACACACTCATTGCTAGATGTCGGTGTTCATACTTTTTCATTGTATCATCCATGCTAGTTTATTTTCCTTTTTTATGCTTTCTTCTTGTGTGTTTAATAAACCTTAAGAAAAAACAAAAAATTAGTTGTAACTTTTAATTGGTTTACTTTCCATGCTTTTAGTAGTAATTAGAAAGAAAACCCAAAAATATTTCATGTTCTTCTTTTGCTTGTTGGGAGCTTTCCCGTGTAAATAGTTTTATTTCTTTTCTTTTCTTTGGGGTTCGATAGGAGAAGACCATGATTAAATTGTTGAAGTGGCATTATATGCTTTATTGTTGATTTAACCAAGAGCCCATATTGCCTTGTCTTCTCCTGTTTATTGAATGCTCGCAGATTCCAGCTTAGTCCAATGCACGTGCACTCTTATTATTATTCACATCGTTCGGTCGTGCAAGTGAAAGGCAATTATGATGATATATGATGGACTGACTAAGATGAGAAAAGCTGGTACGAACTCGACCTCTTTTGTTTTTGTAAATATGATGAGTTCATCGTTCTTGATTCAACTTGTTATGAATAAGCATGTTTGCAGTGACAATTAGAGATCATAGTTGCTTGTGCCATGCTTGATTAGCTATGAGTTATAATGGTTTACCTTGCGTGCCAACATGCTATTAAAATGGTTATGATGTATTATGATAGGGTGGTATCCTCCTCTGAATGATCTAAGTGACTTGACTTGGCACATGTTCACACATGTAGTTGAAACAAATCAACATAGCCTTCACGATATTTATGTTCATGGTGGATTATATCCTACTCATGCTTGCATCCAATGTTTATTAATTTTAATGCATGTACATGACTGTTGTCCCTCTCTAGCTGGTCGCTTCCCAGTCTTTTGCTAGCCTTCACCTGTACTAAGCGGGAATACTGCTTGTGCATCCAATCCCTTAAAACCCCAAAGTTATTCCAGATGAGTCCACTATACCTTCCTATATGCGGTATCTACCTGCCGTTCCAAGTAAATTTGTATGTGCCAAACTCTAAACCTTCAAATAATTATCCTGTTTTGTATGCTCGAATAGCTCATGTATAAACTAGGTCTGTCTGTCTCTTCCATGTTAGGCGGATTATTCTCAAGAGAAGTAGACTCCGCTCCTCACTCACGAGATAAATGGCTGGTCACCGGGATGCCCAGTCCCATGCTTTATGCAAACTAAATCAAAATAATTGCAAACAAAACTCCCCCTGGGACCTGATGTATGTTGGAGGCACTCATTGTTTCGAGCAAGCCATGGATTGATGTTTGTTGGTAGAGGGGGAGTATAAACTTTACCATTCTGTTTGGAAACTGCCTATAATGTGTGTAGCATGGAAGATATCGCCATCTCTTGGTTGTTATGTTGATGATGAAAGTATACCGCTCAAAATATTATTCACCTCTATTTCAAAACCAAGCTCTGGCACCTCTACAAATCCCTGCTTCCCTCTGCGAAGGGCCTATCTATTCACCTCTATTTAATTTATATTGGGTGTGACTATGATTGGATCTCTTTTACCATGAATTACAATGTCTAGTCAGTCCTTGATCTTTAAAGGTGCTCTGCATTTATGTGTTGCGGTCTCAGAAAGGGCTAGCGAGATACCATCTTGTTATATCATATTATGATTGTTTTGAGAAAGTGTTGTCATCCGAGTTTTATTATTATGGCACGCTAGTTTATTATGCTATTGATATGAGTAAACATGAGACCTGAGAATTATTGAAAATGTGGTTAGTTATAATCTTTGTTGAAAACTTGAATGCTAGCTTGACATATTTACAACAACAAGAGCAAACAGAGTTTGTAAAAGTTTTTCTTTATTTCTTTCTGTTTGTCAACTGAATTGCTTGAGGACAACCAAGGGTTTAAGCTTGGCGGAGTTGATACGTCTCTGTCGTATCTACTTTTCCAAACACTTTTCCCCTTTATTTTGGACTCTAACTTGTATGATTTGAATGGAACTAACCCGGATTGACGCTGTTTTCAACAGAATTGCCATGATGTTGTTTTATGTGCAGAAAACAAAAGTTCTCGGAATGATCTGAAACTCCACGGAATATCGTACAATAAATAATAAAAAATCCTCGCCAAAGATGAAGACCAGGGGGCCCACACCCTTGCCACGAGGGTGGGGGCGCGTCCCCTACCTCGTGGGCCCCCTGGAGACCTCCCGACTCCAACTCCAACTCTATATAAGTGCTTTCGGGGAGAAAAAAACCGAGGAGAAGAAATCATCGCATTTTACGATACGGAGCCGCCGCCAAGCCCTAAAACCTCTCGGGAGGGCTGATCTGGAGTCCATTCGGGGCTCCGGAGAGGGGGATTCGTCGCCGTCGTCATCATCAACCATCCTCCATCACCAATTTCATGATGCTCACCGCCGTGCGTGAGTAATTCCATCGTAGGCTTGCTGGATGGTGATGGGTTGGATGAGATTTATCATGTAATCGAGTTAGTTTTGTTAGGGTTTGATCCCTAGTATCCACTATGTTCTGAGATTGATGTTGCTATGACTTTGCTATGCTTAATGCTTGTCACTAGGGCCCGATTGCCATGATTTCAGATCTGAACCTATTATGTTTTCATCAATATATGAGAGTTCTAGATCCTATCTTGCAAGTCTATAGTCACCTATTATTTGTTATGATCCGTTAACCCCGAAGTGACAATAATCGGGATACTTACCAGTGATGACCGTAGTTTGAGGAGTTCATGTATTCACTATGTGCTAATGCTTTGTTCTAGTTCTCTATTAAAAGGAGGCCTTAATATCCCTTAGTTTCCATTAGGACCCCGCTGCCACGGGAGGGTAGGACAAAAGATGTCATGCAAGTTCTTTTCCATAAGCACATATGACTATATTCGGAATACATGCCTACATTACATTCACAAATTGGAGCTAGTTCTGTGTCACCCTATGTTATGATTGTTACATGATGAACCGCATCCGGCATAATTATCCATCATTGATCCAATGCCTACGAGTTTTCCATATACTGGTTTACGCTTATTTACTTTCTCGTTGCTATTGTTACAATCGCTACAAAATACCAAAAACATTACTTTGCTTTAATTACTCTTTTGTTACCGTTACCATCACTATCATATTACTTTGCTACGAAACACTTTGCTGTAGATACTAAGTTTCCAGGTGTGGTTGAATTGACAACTCAGCTGCTAATACTTGAGAATATTCTTTGTCTCCCCTTGTGTCGAATTAATAAATTTGGGTTGAATACTCTACCCTCAAAGCTGTTGCGATCCCCTACACTTGTGGGTTATCACTCGTTACAAATTACATTGCTATTAAACTATCTGTTACCAACAATTTCAGTGCCTGCAGAAAATACCTTGCTGAAAACCGCTTGTCATTTCCTTCTGCTCCTCATTGGGTTTGACACTCTTACTTATTTAAAGGACTATGATTGATCCCCTGTACTTGTGGGTCATCAAGGCTCTTTTCTGGAACCGTTGCCAGGGAGTGAAGCACTTCTGGTAAGTGGAATTTGGCAAGGAAACATTTATATTACATGCTGAAATTTACTGTCACTTGTTAGTACGGAAAACAATCCTTTGAGGGGTTTGTTAGGGTATCTTCACCTCGACCGGAAGCACAAAGATATTCTCCTCTTTATTATGAGATTCTTTCCTGTATGATAGAGAAAATGCTAGCTAATCCTTATGGAGGAGATGGAACATTACATCCTGATATGCACCTAATCTATGTGGATGAAGTTTGTCGATTATTTAAGCTTGTCGGTTTACCCGGAAATGAAGTTAAGAAGAAGGTCTTCCCTTTATCTTTGAAGGTAAAGGCATTGACATGGTATAGTCTATGTGATGATATCGGAACAGGGGATTGGAATCGGTTGAAATTGGAATTACATCAAAAGTTTTATCTTATGCATCTACATCATCATGATCGGAATTATATATTATATATATAATTTTTGGCGTCGTGAAGGAGAAAGCATCAGTCAAGCTTGGGGGAGGCTTAAGTACATGATGTAAGCAAGCCCCCATCATGGCTCCCAAAGGAAATTATCTTACAAAATTTTTATGCTCAACTTTCTCATGATGATCAAACCATACTCGATTCTTCTTCTACTAGATACTTTATGAAGAAGACTATTGAATTCATATGGGACCTTCCTGAAAGAACTAAATGAAACTCTAAATATTGGGAACTCGACAAAGGTAATGAGTCAGATATAATACTTGAGTTCGATTATGTTAAACTTTTATGGATACTGAAGCTTTTCATAAGTTTAGCACTAAATATGGACTTGACTCTGAGATAGTAGCTTCATTTTGAGAATCATTTGCTACTCATGTTGATCTCCCTAAGGAGAAGTGGTTTAAATACCACCCCTTGCTAAAGAAAAGATTGAGGAACTTGTTATACTTAAAGAAAAACTATCATTTACAATGTTGATTCAATTGTTCCTACTACTTATATTGAGAAACCACCTTTCCCTGTTAGGATAAAGGAACATGCTAAGGTTTCAACCGTGGTGAACATAAGTAATATTAGAGCACCTAGACCCTCTGAACAAATTAAAGTATAACCTAATATTTCTATGGTTAATGATCTCTTGGTTGATAATATAAATGGGCATGTTATTTATTTCTGTGACGAAGCTACTAGAATTGCCAAACCTGATACTAAAGATAAGAATATGCCTGTTGTTGGCATGCCTGTTGACTCAGTTAAGATAGGAGATCATTCTTATCATGGCTTATGTGACTTGGGTGCTAATGCGAGTGCTATCTCATTTACCTTATATCAATAAATTATGAATGATATTGCTCCTGCTTAAATAGAAGACATTCATGTTACTATTATGCTTGCAAACAGAGACAATAGTACACCACTTGGGATTGTTAGAGATGTTGGTGTCTTGTGTGGAAAAAGAAAATACCCTACTGATTTTCTAGTTCTTGGTTCTCCACAAGATGATTTTTGTCCCACAATTTTTTGTTGACCTTTCTTGAATACTGATAATGCTAAGATTGGTTGTGCTAAAGAAACTATTAGTCCTAGCTTTGGTGATATATCTCATGAGTTTAATTTCTCTAAGTTTCATAGACAACCTCATGACAAAGAATTTTCTAGTAAAGATGAAATTATTGGTCTTGCTTCTATTGGTGTACCTCCTACTGATCCGTTAGAACAATATTTGCTAGACCATGAAAATGATCTGCACTTGAATGAAAGAAATGAAATAGATAAGATGTTCTTTGATAAACCACCTATTCTTAGACATAATTTGCCCGTTGAAACTCTTGGAGGTCCTCCTCCACCTAAAGGTGATACTATGTTTGAATTGAAAGAATTGCCTGATACATTCAAATAGGCTTATCTTGATGAAAAGAATATATATCCTATTATTATTAGTGCTAACCTTTCAGTGCTTGATGAAAAGAGATTATTAAAAATTCCGAGGAAGCACCGTGCTACTATTGGATATACTCTTGATGATCTTAAGGGTGTTAGTCCCACTCTATATCAGCGTAAAATTAATATGGAGGCTGATGCTAAACCACTTGTTGATCATCAACGAAGATTAAATCCTAAGATGAAGGAAGTGGTAAGAACTGAAATATTAAAGCTCCTTGAAGTAGGTATAATCAATCCCATAGCTGATAGTAGATGGGTAAGTCATGTTCATTGTGTCCCTAAGAAAGGAGGTATTACCATTGTTCCTAATGATAAAAATGAACTTATTCCATAAAGAATTGTGAGTGGGTATAGGATGGTAATTGATTTTAGAAAACTAAATAAACCTACTAGAAAATATCATTAACCCTTACGTTTTATTGAACAAATGTTAGAAACATTATCTAAGCATACAGACTTTTGCTTTCTTGATGGATATTCTGGTTTCTCTCAAATACCTATATCACAATCTAACCAAGAGAAAACCACTTTTACTTGTCCTTTTGGAACTTATGCTTATAAACGTGTGCCTTTTGGTTTATGTAATGCACCTGCTACCTTTTAGAGATGTATGGCTGCTATATTCTCTGACTTTTGTGAAAAGATTGTTGAGGTTTTCATGGATAATTTTTTCATTTACGAAACTTCTTTTGACGACTGCTTAAGCAATCTTGTTCGAGTTTTGCAGAGATGTGAGCAAACTAATCTTGTCTTGAATTGGGAGAAGTGCCACTTTATGGTGAATGAAGGTATTTTCTTGGGACATAAAATTTCTAAGCGAGGCATTGAGGTGGATAAAGCTAAAGTTGATGCAATTGATAAAATGCCATGTCCTAAAGATATTAAAGGTATAAGAAGTTTCCTTGGTCATGTTGGTTTCTATAGGAGGTTTATTAAAGACTTCTCTAAAATTTCTAGGTCTCTTAGTAATCTCTTGCAAAAAGATGTTGCATTTGTTTTTGATGATGATTGTGTAGAAGCATTTGAAACACTCAACAAAGCCTTAAATTCGGCACCTATTGTTCAACCACCTGATTGGAACCTACCTTTTGAAATTATGTGTGATGCTAGTGATTATGTTGTTGGTGCTGTTCTAGGACAAAGAGTTGATAAGAAATTAAATGTTATACACTATGCTGGCAAAACTCTAGATAGTGACTGGCTTCTTGATCTTGACATCCCAAATAACCAAGACTGGCTTCTCATGGGGGACTTTAATTATATATGTTCCCTAGATAACCGCAACAAGCCTAGAGGTGACGCAATAGATATGCTCACTTTCAATGACCTTATCTGTGAGCAATAGCTTATCGAGATACCCATTAAACGAAGACATTTTATGTGGAGTAACATGCAACAAGATCCACCGTGGAACAATTAGATTTGTTTTTTTACCTCACTCAATTGGACTGCACAATTCCCCAATACTTTGGTGAAACCCCTTGGAAGACCTACCTCGGATCATACACCATGCAATGTTATCATTCAAACAAACATCCCCAAATGCAAGTTATTTAGATTTGAATCCTACTGGCTGGCTCATCCTGGTTTCATGGATGTCATTAGAGAAACTTGGAACCGACCCATCAGATACCAGAAAGATCGCAATGCTGCTTAACTTCTATGCCAAAAACATAAAATGGTCAGGAAAGCCCTAACCGACTAGAGCAAAAACATCTCTCGACTCTCAATTGCCATTCAGAACACCAACAATGCCATCTCCAGAATGGACACTCTTGAAGAAGTGTGGCTGCTCACTACCCCTGAGAAAAACTACCGGAAAATTCCCAAAGCTCACCTCATATGCCTTCTTCAGTATCAGAAACAATACTGAAAAAGGAGGTGTACCACTCATTGGATCAAATTTGGAGACGAAAATAGTAAGTTTGTCAAATCGATAGCCACAGAGCGTTACCACAAAAACTGCATTGCCACACTTAAAGCTCATGATGGTTCCATGATTGATGACCATGCGGGCAAAGAATCTATCATTTTTAACTCTTTCAAACAGAGAATGGGCAGCTCCGCAACTCCCAACACGAGGTTTGATTTGTCTTCTCTAATACAACCTAGCACTCAACTTGATGAGCTCACACTACCTTTTACTGAGAAAGAGATTGATGTAGTAATTAAGGACATGCATGCCGATTGTGCACCTGGACCTGACGACTTCAATGGCTCCTTTCTCAAAGCTTGTTGGCCAATAATCAAACAAGACTTTTACAATTTATGTCAGGAATTCTGTGAGGGAAGAATCAGTTTGGAAAGTCTCAACTATGGATAAATCACGCTCATCCCAAAAACCAACTTGCCTGAATCTGTGAATGATTACAGAACGATCACCCTACTCAACTATTGCCTGAAATTAATCACCAAACTATTGGCTAACAGGTTACAGTGAGTCATTCTTAATTTGGTGCACAAAAATCAATACAGGTTCTTGAAGAGGAGGTCCATTCAAGAGTGCATTGCATGGGCCTTTGAGTTCATACATCAGTGTCATAACTCCAAACGGGAAATTGTTCTAATTAAACTGGATTTCGCCACGCTTTTGATATGGTTCAACATGAAGCTATGCTCCAAATCATGAAACATATGGGCTTCAATGATAAATGGTTAGCGTGGATTCGCACCATTTTTTGGTTTGGAAAATCCTCGGTCCTTCTAAACGGTGTTCTAGGCCGACAATTCCACTGTCGTAGTGGTGTCAGACAAGGTGATCCTTTCTCTCCACTGATTTTCGTCTTAGCAGCACAGCTCCTTCAGGCTGCCATCAACGATTCTTGTAACCATAACCTGATAATACACCCCATCCCACCAAAAGGAAACCCAGACTACCCGGTGATACAATACGCGAATGACACGATCATGATCCTGCCCGCCTGTCCTATGCAAGCCCGTGTCATGAAGAATATCCTTGAAGACTATGCGGTGTCGATCGGCCTAAAAATCAATTTCCAAAAATCCACGGTTATCCCAATCCATACCTCAGCTAACATATGCCAGGAAATGGCAAACCTATTTGGAAGCACCGTGGCTGGGATGCCCTTCACTTACTTAGGTGTACCACTTGGAATCACCAGGCCAACAGTGCAAGATTTGATGCCATTGTTTTGCAAGACTAAAAGAAAGATTACTTCCACAATGTCCACTATGTCTTATGCCTGGAAATTATCACTTCTGAATTCCATAGTCACATCCTTAATCATCTGTGCAATGTGCACTATCAAGATCAATCCAAAAATCTTGGAGCACCTTGATAAAATCAAAAGACACTATGTGTGGAACAAAAAACTGAGACGGGAGACAAATGCAACTCGCTTGCTTCTTGGGACATGGTTTGCCGCCCCAAAAATCTTGGTGGTTTGGGTATTATTAATCTGTGATTGCAAAACGAGGCCCTTCTGATGAAATTTCTCCATAAGTTGTAAAATCACATGGATATCCCGTGGGTCACCCTTATATGGAACACACATTATAACTCCTCGGTTCCTCACACCACTGACCCTTGTGGCTCTGCTTGGTGGAAGGATTTAATGCAGCTCAACTCTAGTTTTATAGGGGTGTCCAATATTGAGATCAGATGTGGCACGACATCCCTTTACTGGAAAGATCTCTGGCTAAACGACATACTCTCAGATAAGTATCCACGTGCATATTCCTATGCCAATGATAAGGATGCCTCAGTCAGAAAATTTCTTAGCTCCTCTGATCTTAGAGAGGCCTTCCACCTACCTATCTCTATTCAAGCACACGAGGAGGCCATAAAAATGCAATCTACAGTTGCTAGCACCAACTTCTCGAACAATGATCATGACAAGTGGACATACATCTGGGGGGAAATGAGTACACAGCTAAAGATTATCACACTTTTTACCACAGAGAGATCCAGGTGCATGTCTCATTTAATTGGCTCTGGAAATCTACCTGCATCCCGAGGATCAAAACATTTGGCTGGCTGCTACTGTCGGATAGACTGAACACCGGAAATATGCTCAAAAGAAGACATTTCAACATAGAAGACACCCTAGATTGTCTCCTCTGCAACCTACCTATTTAAGAAACGATGGAACACCTATTTTTTAATTGAACGTTCGGCCAAACTTGCTAGAAATATCTAGGAATTAACTGGGTAGACCACAACCACAGATTGCATCTCATCCAAGAGGCTAAAAACAACTGGGGGCGACCAATGTCTATGGACATATTTCTTGTGGCAGCCTAGAGTCTTTGGAAGGAACGCAACAACCACTATTTCTGAGGAATAGTTTCCACTTTCGAGGCTTGGAGAGCACGCTTGGTCAAAGATATAAGTGACTTACTTCATAGAGCATCTGATAGAAAAATGCAATTCATCACCGTCTTCCTAAATATCCCGACCCCTCAAAACCCCACCTGATACTCTCTTTCTTTTTGTAGCTTTGCCTTGCACCCAAAGTGGTAAGGGCAGCCCCTTGTAACATGGTCTTGTACATGTAACCTTTACAAAAATATTAATACTTATGCAGTAAGGAAACTCCCTTACTGTTTTCTATCAAAAAAACTCTAGACAGTGCCCAAAGAAATTATGCTACTACTAAAAAAGAATTTCTAGTAGTTGTGTTTGCTTGTGATAAATTCAGATCTTCAATTATTGATTATAAAGTAATTGTTCACACTGATCATGTTGTTATTAAATACCTTATGGAAAAGAAAGATGCTAAAACTAGACTCATTAGGTGGGTTCTACTTCTATAAGAATTTGACTTGCATATTACTGGTAGGAAGGGGCTAAGAACCCTGTAGCTGATAATTTATCTAGGTTGGAAAATATTCTTGAATGCTGTAACATCCCAAATTTCGAATTTGGAATGTTATACGTTAGATCATCATTGCATACCATATTTTATTTTGCTTTTGGCTGATCCTAGAAATTCTACGCAACTCAAGGACCCACTGAGAGAGTTGGGGATTTCGTTATTTTCATATTTGAGTTTTCTCAAATTTTGAGAATAGGATCATTTGATTTTATTTATTTTATCATCAATTATTTCTATTACAAAAATATGAGAGAGGGAATAAAATGACTTTCCCAAAATAAAGAAATATTGAGGATCAAATAATAAAATCAAATAAGATTTTATTTCGGAGTTTTTCGGTGTTTTATTTAAATTTAGGAAAAACGTGCGTTTTTCAAAATTGCATTTAGGTCCCAAATAAATGTTCACCTTGTGCTTTTAGAAGCCCGTGAAAATTTATTTCGAAATTTTTGGAGTCCGTTTAGTATTTTTTTATTTTTCTTCTGCGCGTTACGGGCCGTGTTCGGCTAGGACTCTGGCCCGAGGTGGCTTTATAAGCCGGCCCAGCCCCGGGGGAACCCTAGCCCCGAGCCGCCCCAACCGCCAGACCCCGCCGCCGCCGCCTACCCCGCCGTCGCCACCTGCGCGCCGCCGCGCCGCTCGCCGCCCGCCGCCGCCGCCGCCCCGCCCGCACGCTTGCCGAGGTTCGCCGCCGCCTCGAAATCCGCGCCGTCGTTTTTTTTAAAAATAATCGTTCGGTTTTTTCGTCGGTTTTCCGCCGGATTTTTTTTCTAGTTTCGTTTTTTTAAATAGATAGGTTTTTCCGGTTTATTTAATTTAGCTAGCATTCATCGTTTTTCTTTTTCTCGGATTAAATCCGCGATTTTTCTGATCGCGATTCCTGATCCGATTTTCGTTTTAGTATAACTTTTCGCTCATTTATCGGAATCAGGCGATTCAAGCGCCCGGAGTTTCATCTCGAAACCCTCTATTCGTTTAACCAACTTAAAAAAGATTTTGCTACTGTAAAATTTGCCCTAGATCCAGATTAGTAGAATGATGTTGTTTTCTTTCGCCGTTTGACTTTCGTTGCTTCGTTCGATTTGATTCTTTTTGCCAACCGGAGTTCTTAAGTTGAACCTTCTGGTTAGATCTCTTATTTGAGTTTTACCCGTGCATTAGATCAGTACTTATTGTATGCTTGTTTGTTTGTCTGCGATAGAATACCCGGAGTGCGCCGCCTGTTACTTCGAATCTCTAGGTTTCGCGGATCATTAGCAAGGCAAGTAACACTTTGATCATACTTCTCCTACTACCCAGTTTTATTGCATTAGATCAATCCTCACACATTGCATGATTAGGATCTAATTAAATTGTGGGATGGGAAGTAGTTGAGGTAGTACCTATTACCTGTTTATTATCAAACCTTTGGGAGTTACTTCTACGTTTGCTTATTATGCCATGCTATGCTAGTAGACGTGGATTGGGTGAGTGATATCCATGAAAGATGTGAGTTTGTTAATTAATGGTTTATCTAAGGTGGCAACTTAAACACACATCTGGGTGGATTGAGGCACCTGGGTATTCCAGGAATTGCCTGTTTTCTTTTGGACCGCCACCCAGGCTCAAAGGGATCATGAGACTATTCATACTAGAAACTTCCGTGTGCAGCCACAAGCTATTATGGGCTCTAGCATAGTTGACTAAGTCGTGCGAACTCTTACAGTGGTAGACTAGCAGATGTAGGGGATGTAAGTGGTACGGTCTACCCGATCGTAAGGTGCTAGCGCTTCTGAAAGACTATGTCTCGGTCATCCGTCTTCTCAAACACCCTGTAGTGCGAGGAACCCAACGGAGGCAATCGAGTCTTGTGGGGAAAAGTGCGCAAACCTCTGCAGAGTGTAATAAACTAATCATGATTAGCCGTGTCCCTGGTTATGGACATCTTGAGTATCTAGTACCTGGATTATCATGTGAATCTCAACATGTTACTCTAAATTAATTTTGTTGGGTTATGTTTAACGATGATGTTTAATTGGGATTGAGAATGCTGTCAACCATTCTCAATGTTTAACAACTACCATGATAGTTAAATAAATTTATTCCTTTGAAGTTGGGAAAAATTGGCTTTACACAAAACTGTAACCATAGAGCTTTCCACCAGCCAAATATGCATATAGTATAGTTGTTTCATTCCATTACTCTCTATGTGTTACCTTGCCAGCATATTCCATGTGCTGACCCGTTTTTGGGCTGCAACGTTAATGTTGCAGACTTTTTAGACGATGATTAAGGAGTTTTAGGTCGTGGTTCTATACTCAGTGATGCCGTTGGAGTTGATGGACTCACTTATCTTCCAAGCCTTCTGTTGTTATCGTTATTAGATGGCCTTAAGCCATATTTATTGTAATAAGTTCTCTTATGAGACACTCGATGTAATAAGTGTGTGATTGCTACTCTGCTATAAATCCTCCGAGTACTGTGTGGTGTCAGCATTACTGATCCAGGGATGACACCGGAGCACAGAGATCAGACTGTTTGAGGTCTGGTCGCTACAAATGCTTCTCGTAATAGTCCTTGGTATGCAGAATATGCTAATTATATTGATGCTAAATTTATACCGCCTAGTTTTACGTACCAAGAAAAGAAAAGAAATCTTCTTTGACTTAAGACATTACTTCTGGGATGACTCACACCTTTATAAAGAAGTTATAGGTGGTATTATTAGATGTTGTATACCTGAGCATGAACATGAACAAATCCTACGGAAGTGTCACCTCGAGGCTTACGGAGGACACCAGGCGAGATACAGAACTGCGCATAATTAAGGTATTACAATCTGGTTTTTTGGCCTACTCTTTTCAAGGATGCTTGTAAGTTTGTCTTATCTTGTGATGAATTTTAAAGAATTGGAAATATTGGTAGACGTCAATAAATGCCTACGAATTATTCACTTGTTATTGAACCATTTGATGTTTGGGGATTTGATTATATGGGATATTTTCCTTCCTATAATGGGTATACACATATTTTGGTTGTTGTTGATTATGTTACTAAGTGGGTAGAAGCTATTCCAACTAGTTGTGCTGATCATAACACTTCCATTAAAATGCTTAAAGAAGTTATTTGCCCGAGGATTGGGGTCCCTAGATATTTAATGACTGATATTGGTTCACATTTTATTCATGGTTCTTTTCGTAAATTGCTTGCTAAATATGATGTCAACCATATAATTCCATCCCCCTATCACCCTCAATCTAGTGGTGAAGTTGAGTTGAGTAATAGAGAAATAAAGTTAATTTTTCAAAAGACCATCAATAGGTCTAGGAAGAATTGGTCTAAGAAACTTGATGATGCATTATGGGCTTATAGAACTGGTTATAAAAATCCTATGGGTATGTCTCCATATAAAATGGTTTACAGAAAAACATGTCATTTACCTCTTGAGATAGAACATAAATCATTTTGGGCAATTAAAGAAATCAATTATGATTTCAAACTTGCCGGTGAAAAGAGGTTATTTGATATTAGTTCACTAGATGAAGGGAGAACCCATGCTTATGAAAATGCCAAATTGTTTAAAGAAAAATTTAGAAGATGACATGACAAAAGAATCCAAAAATGGGAATTCAAAGTAGGTGAGCATGTTCTATTGTACAACTCTCGTTTTATATTTTTGCAGGAAAACTTCTCTCCAATGGGAAGGACCATATATCATCGAAGAAGTTTATCGCTCTAGAGCTATTAAGATCAATAATGCCGAAGGCACTAATCCGAAGGTGGTCAAAGGACAAAGAATTAAGCATTATATTTCAGGTACGCCTATTAATGTCGAAACTAACATTATTCAAACTATGACACTGGAGGAATACATAAAAGAGGCCTTACAGAACACACCAGAACCCTGAAAAAGAAGAGGTATGTGATACAGTAAGTAAACCGACTCCAAAAATTCCATAAAAATACTTTCTGTGAGTTTTGGAATATTACAAAGATACAAAAATAAGAAACGCCCGAGAAGGCCACCCAAGTGCCCAAAAGGCACCAGGGCGCGTCTGCCCCCTAGGCGCACCCTAGTGGGTGGTGGGCCCCACGTGATCCTTCCCGACTCTATTTTGTTTTGGTATCCTTGTTTTGCAAGATAAAAAATCTTTATATATACTCCCGGATGTTTTGACCACCGCATCGCGGAAATATCCCCTGTTCTTGTTTCGTGCCATTTTTTGACAGATCTAGATCGCCATGCCTCCACCAAGCTCTTCCAAGGACAAGTTCTACGAGAAGGTCATTGATATGTCTTCGTCGCATCTATAATTTTTGATTGTTTCATGCCAATATTCTACAACTATCAGACACTTTTGGCAACTTCCTATATTATTTTTGGGACTAACATATTGATCCAGTGCCCAGTGCTAGTTCCTGCTTGTTGCATGTTTTTTGTTTCGTAGAATATCCATACCAAACGAAGTCCAAACGTGATAAACACTTACGGAGATTTTTGTTTCGCATAATTGGAATCAATGCGAGACGATGCCTGAGGGGCCCACAAGCCTTGGAGGCATGCCCCCTTGTTGGTGTCAAAACCGGCGGATCTCGGGTAGGGGGTCCCAAACTGTGCGTCTAGGATCGATGGTAACAGGAGACCGGGGACACAATGTTTACCCAAGTTCGGGCCCTCTCTATGGAGGTAATACCCTACTTCCTGCTTGATTGATCTTGATGAATATGAGTATTACAAGAGTTGATATACCACGAGATCGTAATGGCTAAACCCTAGAAGCCTAGCCTATGGGAATATGGTAATGAGTATATGTGGTGTCCTTTCCAGACTATCCCCTTCGGTTTATATAGACACCGAGGGGATCTAGGGTTTACATGGAGTCGGTTACATAAGAAGGAATCTTCAGTCGCCAAGCTTGCCTTCCACGCCAAGTAGAGTCCAATCCGGACACGAGTATGGTCTTCGATCTTCACAGCCCATCAGTACGGCCCATGGATAACAGGTCGGACGCCCGAGGACCCCTTAGTCCAGGACTCCCTCAGTAGCCCCTAAACCTGGCTTCAATGACGAGGAGTCCGGCGCGCAGATTTGTCTTTCGTATTGCAAGGCGGGTTCCCTCCTTCAGAATAGTCTTCGGACGAAGTAAGTATATCCGGACCTGTGTATATAACTGCAGAGAATATAATATCCCACGAGCCCAACTTGTTGATAAATGTTCATGACATCGTATCATGCCTGCCCGATTACTATTTCCAACCATTGGCTAGCGAGCCGCCCCACGTCTCGGGGTGCAGTTTTACTGGCACGTCTCGTCAAGGCAGAGATCATGTCCCTTTATTTACGGGATTTTCATTAATGTAGGCGTGGGTAACCCAACCGTCCCCTGGGTACAACTCCTTGGTGATAGGTATGTTTAGAGACCCCAGGGAGACGCTCTGTATTCGGGGCCTTTATATAGAGACCCAGTCTCGTCTTCTCCCCTTGCGCTTGCTCCTTCCTCAACCCCAACCACCCCAAGTTCCAACCCTCGGGTTCCAATGGCCACCATCCCTAGTCATGTCCGGATCCAATCGTCAGGGCCGGTGGGTGGCTTCTTCTATCACAGATGAGGATATCACGAAGCTCTGCGTAGCGAGGTATCTGACCCTGGAAATCTTTCATCGGCTTTCGGCACAAGGGAAAGTCATACTGACCCCCAGATCTTGCGAGAAGGTAGTATTTGTATCCCACTTCCTTCACGGGCTAGGGTTCGCGCTTAACCCCTTCGTCCAGGGGCTCATGTTCTATTATGGGCTAGATTTTCACGATCTGGCCCCGGACTCTGTTCTCCTCATCTCGACATTTATCGTCACGTATGAGGCCTTACTCCGGACTCCCCCGCACTTTGGTTTGTGGATCAAGACCTTTAATGTGAGGCCGCAGGTGGCAGAGGAGGGGCAGGAAGAGTGCGGCAGCGTCATAGTAGGCAAGCTGGCCGGCGCGGTTTGGCCCGAAGGATCTTTTGCCAAATCTTCTGACCTATGGCAGCAGGGGTGGTTTTATATCAACGAGCCGCGGGGCCCCAAGTGGGCGGCTACACCTGCGTTCTGATCCGGTCCTCCAATTCAGCTCGCTTCATGGGTCAATAAGGGATTGGACTGGGGATCCGTCGATGAAGTGCAGACTCTATAAAGTCGCATCCGAAGCCTTACCGAGAAGGGCATCGATCTTGTGAATGTCGTTCAAGTAATGCTAGTCCGCCGGATCCTTCCATGTCAGCGGTGGCCTCTCCGTATTTGGGCGTTCAACCCAGAATGGAGGCGGACTCTACAGCACTTCTTCGGCACTACGCATGAAGGAATGTGGAAATTATATTTTGGGGAATGAGAGAAATGGCTGGACACCACCGAAGACGTTGGCCTTGACTGCAATCATCCGGACACTTTGGTAAGTACTTGATATCCGAGCACCTTCCATTCAGGCATCTCTTAACAAGGTGCTGAACAATTCGTCCCTGTATAGGACTGGATAAAGAAAGCGGTGCTAATCTGGTGCCCAGCGCCTCTTCCCGAAGGCCCTGCGACCACCCTGCTGACGAGAATGCTGATTCCGACACTGTACCAGGTGGCTGCGTTTGGGGAAACCGAAATCCTTTTGCCCAAGGGTAAGAGTGCAGAGGGAGCCCTCCAGGGCAAGAAGAGGGCCGCCTCCAAAGATCAGGAGGGGAAGCCTTCCAAGAGAGGAAAAACACCATCGTCGAGCGCCTTGGGCCGGGTGAGTGTGGTTGCCGTAGAGCTTGATGACGAGGACGAACCTCGAGGCAGACCGTAAGCGAGGCTAGGGTACTTTAAATGCACCTCATTCTTTTCCTATTAGTGAAGTAATCATCCGATATATGTTCGTCCACGCAGGTTAACGCCTGGTGTTTCTCAATCGTCCTCCTCCTCAGGAGATCTTCTTCCGGAGATGATGGAGAGTGACATGGCTTCTCCGGCCTCATCACCCAATAGGGGGGATGATACCGAGGTATCATCCCGAAGGGCTCCTCCCGAACACCAAGTAGTACAGGAAACGAAGAAGGCGTTACCCAGAGGCGGTGTCTCCGTCGCTCGGGGTTCCGGGATCAAGACTGGCATCCCCGAACTGTCCGGTTTAAAGTCGGAGACGATTCTGCAGGCAAGTAAGCGGGCTCCTTCACAGGAATGCCATACTCCGGTGGCGGTTTCCGAAGACCCAGGAGCGCCGGAAATGCTGACGGGCTTGCTACAACGAGCATCCATTTCAGAAGAGCACCGTACCTTGATGGCTACGGTGGTCAAAAGGGTTCTATCCGCGAAGACTGGATTGAATGAGGCCTTCACGAGCCTTCTAAGAGGTTTTGAGGTTTGTGATGTAGCTTTGTCAATTAAATTTTATTGACAGACTGCACATGTTGTATATGTAGTAGCCCTTGAGACTCGGATTGTCTTCTGAAGGAAGCGATTGGAGGATCGAAGAGATATGCTCAGGTGTTAACCTTGGTTTAATTTGAAATACAGGCGGTTTCCCCTCCTGTGGCTGCCCGGAATACGGAAGTGGCCGAACTACAGCGAAAGCTGGATATTGCGGAGGATGACATTGCATTGATCAACAAGCGTCTTGACGACTCGCAAGGTATGTATTTCGAGCATTCTTTGCACCAGTGTGCTTGATGCGGGAAAGAGCTTTATGTGAAATGCGCATGAAATGCAGATGGTGCTCCCACCATGGAGGCTCTTCAGGCGGACCTAGTCCAGGCCAAGGAGCGGGCCCGGTTTAGTGATGCTGCTGCTGAAGGGGCATCAGTTGAACTAAAGGCCGAACAAGTTGCACGATGCCAGGGTGAGGAGAAGGTATCCACGATGACACTCGCTTTGGAGAATGCTACTGGCCGCTGCAAATTTCTTGAGAAGGAGAATAAAGCCTTAACGGCTGAACTGGACAAGGCCCGATAGGAGGCAGGAGAAGTGCGATCAGAGTCCAGAGCACTCCGTGAGGAGGTTCGGCAGGCGAAAGAGATACTGGCTGGAAAGCCTTTTCTGCTGCAGACTAAGTTCGGTGACCCGGACTATGCTCAGTTGAACCAAGTGTGGAGTTCTCCGGACAAGTATTTGGACTTGCCGAAGAGTTCTTCCGATGCAGCACAGTATTACCAAGCGCGAGCTGGATATGCAACGGAGAAGCTTTTTTGGTCATAGTTCGGTGGGTCGAAGTGCCCGCTGCTGCTTAATGAACAGATGTCCCAATGGGCCGAACTTCATAGGGTATCTGGCGCTGCCATGAAGGATGTTATAATCCGGCTGTGGTCAACCGAGCCTGCGCCGAGTAGCTATTTCGGTTTGGTGCAGAAGCTTGTCGATGTGGTGCCGCGAATCGAAGCTGCGAAGCGATCGTCATGCGTTGAAGGTGCACGAATGGCCCTTGCCCGAGTCAAGACATTCTGGGGAAATATGAAGGTCATCGACGTCGCAACGAAGGGTCCGCCCGAAGGCAAGGACCATCCGGGACCGGAGCGTTATTTTGAAGACGTCCTGGAGGCCGCCCGCTTGATAGAGGGTCAATGCTCGCAAAACATAATGTTCGAGTGAGGTGTATGCTGATTGTAAAATACAATTTTATAGTTAATCTATTTATATTTTGCTCGAAAATCTTGAATTCCTCCTATACGGTCATTTTAATATAATCTAAAAGTTTTCCAGTTGTCGGCTTCAGCCCCCTCGTAGGAAGTACGGGGGTGTTCGAAAAGCATTTAATCACTCTTTACTCAACGTCTTGGTCCATGAAGGAGGTGATAATGCGGCGAACCAGGCAATCGGACTATAAGGCGTTAACACTTTAACTTAACCATAGGAGTTTTATGGTGGGGCTACGACATAGCCCCTAGTGTGTATGCGGCGTGTGGTGCCTTACATATCTGATCTGAAAAAGATCCCTCATGTTACACAGAGAATCGCTAAAGATTCCGAAAAGTCGTCAAGTGCCGGGGCCCTGATCCACGGGCACCTATGAGATCGGCGGACCGGGTCCCTTTCGGTTCGGCGGGGGCGGAGGTCGCGCAAAGAGCAGATCGAGGCGAAGCACGCGAGCGATTTACCCAGGTTCGGGCCGCACGGATGCGTAAAACCCTACTCCTGCTTTGTGGTTTGGTATTGATTTCTAGCTCGGGAGCGCGGAGTGCTACAGTACACACCGGCGGCTAGCAAGACCGAGCGTGAGTGTTCGAACTGGCTCTCCCCCCTACGTTGCACACGGGCCTCCTTTTATATGCTCAAGGGGTTACCCACAGGTGGCAACGGAGGTAAAGGGCAAAAATGGAAAGGTGCTGTGGTAGGCACAGCTACCTGCTACAGTGTATCATACCTAACCCTGACGGCAGGGGACAAGGGCATTAATTGCCCGTCTGTGTCGCCTAAACAGTACCGAAAGGGACCGCTATGGACGCCACCGTTTGCCACGATGGTTATCTTGTCAGCGCCTGCTTGCCACCTCGCACCCCTAGCTGCATGGCCTCCTGCCACGTGTGCTTGGGAGGGTCCTAGAGCGACACGTTGGCGGGTGTTCTGGAGCGCGGGCACGGAGTGGGGGTTTCCCGCGGCAAGCTCCTTGCCGCGGTCGTCGTCTTGTCGTGTTCGGGAGCTTGTCGCTCACCGGGCCTTGCCGGGACGCGTGGCGCGTCGCGGCAAGTTTCTTGAAATGCCTTGAGTGGCCTTCCCGACAAGATCCTCTTGCCGGGGTTTTGTCTTCTTGACTTGGACACTTTGTTCTTGAATGGCTCCAAAGGAACCACTGAGGATCTTGGCGGTCACCCGGCAAGCCTTGCCGCGGGATGCTGCGACTGCCCGTGCACAAGTTCGGGATACTAGGGTACCCCTGCTCTAGTACACCGACAGGAGCCCCCGGGCCTGGGCCATACACGGTGCCGAGCGCTGTTGGGCCAGGCCCAAAACAGTGCACGGGCACGCACGGCCTAGATCACGCCGCATGCCTCGCCGCTTCCACCGCGCACGCCCAGAACGGCACGCGTTGAATGCGGCGTCGTGGGCGACACCGTGGGTGGTTATTTTATTCGGAAATGCGGAACGTCTGCCCCCTCCCCCTTTATAAGCAGAGGAAATGGTGGCAGTTCGCACCTTCGCCCGTTGCTGTTTCCAATCTCAGAAACCTCCGCCGCTCCCTCGCCTTCTCAGAGCAGAGAGAGAGAGAGAGCAGCGCCCCGCCCCCCATTGCCGCCAGCATCACCAACGCCGTCGGCCTCCTCCACTGCTTCCGCCATGGCTCCGAAAGCCGACAAGGGGAAGGCCGTGAAGTCAACCGAGGCGCAGCGGCTCGCGGCGCTGCGGAAGGAGCGGGCAGTTTCCCCCCCAAGCTTGCCGCGAAGGAGCTGAGGGAGAAGTACTACCTCTTCTGGTCGGCAGAGACGCGCGCGCATCCGCGCACAAAGGTACTCCCCGCCATTGCTTGGAAGGAAGCTCCGAATGGATACCCCTTTTTTGCTCTATTCTTCTACTGCGGGCTCTGTCCGCCCTTCTCAGATTTCTTCTGTGACATCATGAACACCTATGGATTCCATCTCCTTGACTTCACCCCCAACGCCATCCTGACAATGGCAGTTTTCGCACACCTTTGTGAAAACTTTGTCGGAGTCCTTCCCAACGTAGCCCTCTTCCGCCACTTCTTCATACCCCGAGTAGAGAGAGGAGAGCCTCTATCCGGTGGGATTGCCTGGATCTCAAGGGCCGGCAAGAAGGAGACCTACCTGGAGGGAGAGTTCCGCGGCAAGTGGGAGGAGTGGAGAGCGGATTGGTGCTGGATTGACGAAGAGGATCCGCGGCCATTCACCACCCGGCGCAAAACCCCAGTAGCACGCGGCAGCGATTGGAGCGACATGGCCCCGGAAGACGACAGGCTGAGAATTGCCGTCACCAGGATCCTGCGCCTCAGGCTTGCCGGGCTTACTGTTGGCGCTGTTGGCACAGACTTCCTTCGCCGCCGCATCGCCCCCCTGCAGGAACGGGGGAGGCCCACTTGGGAGTTCAAGAACGCGGCAGACATCATGAGGCTGCGGCCAGGCCTCAATTACAACTTCACGGTCCTGGAGCTCAACGCGATGCTGCAGGAGCTGTTCAAATATGACCCCCAGCATCCCGAGGTGTTCAGGTTGCCGGGGGGCGTCGTGCCTTTGTGCAACAATTCCGCGCTCGACCGCATCCGTGCAATGATGCCGGAGTGCGACTCGCACGGGATCGTGCCAACTTGGCAGGAGCCTGCAGACGAGGTCGTGCAGCAATTCTTCGATGACTTGGTGGAAGTGCCAATCCGCCTCGACGAGAAGGACGGCCTCACCCGCGACACCACGGATGCGGAGATGGCGCTCATTGCCACTAGGCTGGAGGAGGCTGCGGCAGCCGCAGCCACGGGCGAGTTCGGGTTCACTGTGGAGGAGGCCGATGCAGCGGAAGCGGCAAGCCGTGCCGAGCGAGGGGAGCCTGCCGGCAAGAAGGGGCTTGCCGGGCAAGACACCGAGCCGAGCGAGCCCGCCAAGGACACGAGCGGCTCGTTGCAAATCGACTCTTCTTCCACCTCGTCTTCAGACAGCCCACCAGAAGCAGAGCCTCCATCCCCACCAAGAAGGCGCCTCCGCAAGGTTGGTGATGTGGCGGAGCGGCAAGCGGGCCAACAGTCGCCACGCCGCGTGACACGCTCGACCACGGCAAACACCGTTGTCGCGGGAGCGCCTCATGCTACGACGGCAACTGGGGCGGAGTCTAGCCGGACCACCGCTTCAGTCCCTGCCGCTACTCGCGCCGCGCCAACAGCCGGAGCAGGGTCGTCTCAGACCGCCGCCACTGCTCCCGCCAAGCGGCCAAGGGAAGCTTCTCCTCCGCCTCCTCGCGCCGGGTGCGCACCGGGCTTCGACTTCTCCGCGTTAAGCTCCGACGAGGAAGAAGAAGAAGAGTAAGCTTCTCTTGTTGTACTTGCATTTCTTGAACTCTTGCTGTTGGTCTTGTTTCTCACTTGCTTTTCCCTGAATCTGTTCCTCTTTAGGACTCTGGCCCAGAGAGCGGTAAAGAGAGCTAAGGCCCCGGCGGTCATCATCGAGGACGAGCCCACTGCGACAACAGGTGGCGCGCCCGAGACAACCTTGCCGGAGCTGGCGACTTTCCTCCATGGCAGCCCCTAGCGTAAGTGTGCGAATTATTTTCCGCGACGAGGCGCGCATGGGTACTTGTCTTTGCTGATATCTGCTTGTTGACTTGTGTAGGAGCCGAGCAGCCCCACCAAGAGCCAAGGGAGAATCCCCCGACAAGGGAGAATTCTCCGGCAAGGGAAGGCTTCCCGGTGAGGGAGAAGTCTCCGGCAAGGGAGGGTTCTCCGGCGAGGGACAGCGCCAGCGGCCCCCCGACGACGGAGACCACGACCGCAGAGCCTGGTGCAGGTACTCCCCTTGCTTCAAAAACTTCTCTTGGATCCTTCTTTTCTTGATCTTTATGAGTTTCTGTTGGATTCTGTTTGACTCTTCTCCCCTTTTCCGGCCGTCAGATCCATCCGCTGCGGAGGAGATGGAGACAGAGGTCGCCGCCGACGAAGCTGCCGGTGCTGGAGACGCCACCGGCGCAGAGGCCGCCAAGGCTGACGCCGCAGCAACTGGCGAGGAATCTGGCGATCGTACTGACGGCCCAGAGGCCGCAGGAGCGCCAGGCGCTACGCCGACCGCCGACCCGTCCGCCGAAGCCGCAACGCCAAGTTCCAAGGATCCCCAGCCGGGCGTTTATTTGAAGGCCGGTGACGACGTCTTCATCAATCTTCCCTGGGCATCAAGCTCTAGAGCGCCGGTCGAGGGGGAGATCTTCGACGGAGAAGTGCTCGCCTCCGCGGGGCTGAAGCTGGTCGACGCGCCAAGCAGCAGCAACGAGCCCGAAGAAGAGCGACTGCTGCGCAGGTTGATGTCGCTCTACCGCGCGCGACAAGCCAAGCTGGAGTCCCGCGAGGCGCTTGTCGCGAAGGCGGGAGCAGACATTGAAAAGCGCGCGGAAGAGCTCGGGGGTTTCCACCGGGAAGCCCTCCGGTCCCTGGTGGAGGAGCGGGAGCAGCTCGCTGAAGCGCGGAAGGTCTTCCTCCTCGAGAAGGCTGAAGCCGAAGAGCGCCAGCGACTTGCCGCTGTGAAGCTAGCTGCGGAAGAGGGCGAGCTGGCGCAGCGGAAGGTCGATCTCGACGCCCACGAGGAGGAGCTTGCCTCGCGCGAGGAGAAGCTTGGCGGAGCCCTCAAGTGAGCGGAGGACGCTGCCGCCGCCGCCGAGACCGCCAAGGAGGAGTTGAAGACGAAGGTGGCGCGGCTGGAGGCCGATCTCTCCGAGAAGGGCAAGGAGCTCAGCGTCGCCAAGGCCTCCAACGTGGATCTTGAGTTGAAGCTAACCACTTTGACCAAGACTCTGGACAGCGCCAAGAAGCGGGAGGCGGCCTTGAAAGAGGAAATCAAGGCCGACAAGGCGCTGCTGGAGAGCGCTGCCACCACCCAGAACACCTTCAGGGAGACTGTGACGCTCTGGACGGAGAGTCTGGTGAACGCCGCCACAGATATCGACAAGGAGCTGGCGCAGCTGGGGATGGGAGATCTTGGGTATCCCTCCGACGACAACCTCCAGCCCAGCGCCAAGCTCATCCTGTTCTTCAAGGGCGTGGCGACAGCCCTTCAGCGACTCCGAGAGAGGATCCCCAAGCAACTAGCTGACGAGTCGCGCGAGATCTGCGCAGGAGCCCTCGAGAAAGTGTTGATGAAGGTGGCCTTCCGCAATCCGGGCCTCCGCCTCACCAACATCCTCAGGTCCTTGCCGCCAGAAGCTGATCTGGAGGAGCTCAAGGCCCTTGTCGCACCCATTGTGGACAAGGTGAGCAGGATCAAGCGGGTCGAAGGCGATCGCGTAGATTAGGCCGCCCATTTCTTCTTTTCTTGTCGCTGCCCATCATGTCATGAAAACAATCTGTTAGAGCTGCGACAAGCTATCTTTGTGATGTAGCTTGATTCTGGGCAATGATTGCAACGTTACTCCCTTTACTTGATTCCTCCCTTTGTATGTTTTTGCCCTACGCTTTTAGGGAACTTGCCGGTGCAGGCACCTGAGCCGCGAGCGCTGAGTGCGGAACGTCAGCAGCCTGCTGGCGGTGCCGCTACCGGCAAGAAACCTTGTCGCAACTAGTTGCAGCTCACTTAAGTTGCTGAGCGAACTCGAAACAAAGTAAGGGCGCTAGCGGCTCACTTAAGTTGCTGAGCAGACTCGAAGCAAAGTAAGGGCGCTAGCGGCTCACTTAAGTTGTTGAGCGGACTCGAAGCAAAGTAAGGGTGTTAGCAGCTCACTTAAGTTGTTGAGCGGACTCGAAACAAAGTAAGGGCGCATCTAGCTACGAGTTGGTTCCTCCGCGCACAGGTTTCCCATACAAAGTGTGGTCGTTCAAGGGAGATAACTTAAAATTTTTAAAAAATTTGATTGCTCAAACTTTGGCAACTTAGCTTTTCTGTTGTTTGCTTCCTGGCAAGGCGAAACTTTCTTGAACGACGCCTGGCCCATACCATCCATCGTCTTCTCCTTTCCCCCCCGGCAAACTTGTGGGCGGGGGGAACCTTGCTTTCAAAAGGAAGAAGAGACAATACAGATATGGAGCTTTATGGCTCGTTACCGTGGAGTAGGTGCTGCACAAAGTGTCAGATCATATATGCCAGAAAATAGAAGGCATAAAATTGACAAAATGTGCGGAGCACATGAGTTTTACTTATGCACGGGATCTGCGCCCGGCTTTGTACAAAGGGTCACATGCAACAGCGGCAAGACTTGTACAAAAGGTGGTTGCCAGAACAGGTTCTGACAACCGCGCCTTACGGGTAAAACTTACGAAGGTGCTCAATGTTCCAGGAGTTTCTCACCGGAATGCCATCTTCGGTCTCAAGGCGGACAGCGCCAGGCCTAGTGACTCGTTTCACCCGGTAAGGGCCTTCCCACCTTGTCGCAACTAGTTGCAGCTCACTTAAATTGCTGAGCGGACTCGAAACAAAGTAAGGGCGCTAGCAGCTCACTTAAGTTGTTGAGCGGACTCGAAACAAAGTAAGGGCGCTGGCAGCTCACTTAAGTTGTTGAACCGACTCGAAGCAAAGTAAGGGTGCAACTAGCTACGAGTTGGTTCCTCCGCACACGGGTTCCCCCTACCTGGCGTGCCAGAGATGCCGGGGCGCTGATCCACGGGCACCTATGGGACCAGCGGACCGGGTCCCTTTCGGTTCGGCGGGGGCGGAGGTCGCGCAAAGAGCAGATCGAGGCGAAGCACGCGAGCGATTTACCCAGGTTTGGGCCGCACGGATGCGTAAAACCCTACTCCTGCTTTGTGGTTTGGTATTGATTTCTAGCTCGGGAGCGCGGAGTGCTACAGTACACACCGGCGGCTAGCAAGACCGAGCGTGAGTGTTCGAACTGGCTCTCCCCCCTACGTTGCACACGGGCCTCCTTTTATATGCTCAAGGGGTTACCCACAGGTGGCAACGGAGGTAAAGGGCAAAAATGGAAAGGTGCTGTGGTAGGCACAGCTACCTGCTACAGTGTATCATACCTAACCCCGACGGCAGGGGACAAGGGCATTAATTGCCCGTCTGTGTCGCCTAAACAGTACCGAAAGGGACCGCTATGGACGCCACCGTTTGCCACGATGGTTATCTTGTCAGCGCCTGCTTGCCACCTTGCACCCCTAGCTGCATGGCCTCCTGCCACGTGTGCTTGGGAGGGTCCTAGAGCGACACGTTGGTGGGTGTGCTAGAGCGCGGGCACGGAGTGGCGCGTCACGGCAAGTTTCTTGAAATGCCTTGAGTGGCCTTCCCGGCAAGCTCCTCTTGCCGGGGTTTTGTCTTCTTGACTTGGACACTTTGTTCTTGAATGGCTCCAAAGGAACCACTGAGGATCTTGGCGGTCACCCGGCAAGCCTTGCCGCGGGATGCTGCGACTGCCCGTGCACAAGTTCGGGATACTAGGGTACCCCTGCTCTAGTACACCGACATCAAGTGGTTGACCAGCTCTCGCCGCATCATGACAGTTAGTTTTTGGCTTTCTCTACTGAGGTACTCATCCGGTTTAGGCCAGGGCACAATTGCAGTAGTTCTCCCTTTACTACCCTAGCTGATAGAGCGGAATGTAGGGTAGCAAACACAGGAGTCAGGCAACCCAACTATTGACCCAAGACAATGATTCGGAGCTGATGCATATAAGGCCAAACTTGCGACGCCGAAGTACGCTATAGAGTTGTTCGGACTTTTACTGGCAGCTCATTTGTTCCCATGCCGAGCCCCTGGCAGGGTATGCCGAGGTGCATTGAGAATGGAGCGATGTGCCAATGATAACTTTATATATATATATATATATATATAGAGAGAGAGAGAGAGAGAGAAACCACAGACCCGGCTATTTGACATGCTCAGGGTTGGGATCAGAGGAAAGAGGGCATAGTAGAGGCTCAGAATAAAGAGTGTGGTCCACAAAAAGTTATTTTGGACCTCCTGTCGCACGTCTGCGTCGCCCGTCCTCGGGGAGGGGAATCCTTAACGGACGTAGCTGCTACGTCTTGAGCTTGCGTTGGTTTTCCCTGAAGAGGAAGGGATGATGCAGCAGAGTGGCGTAAGTATTTCCCTCAGTTTTTGAGAACCAAGGTATCAATCCAGTAGGAGCCCACGCTCAAGTCCCTCGTACCTGCACAAAGCGATAGCTACTCGTAACTAACGCGATTAGGGGTTGTCAAGCCCTTCACGGTCACTTACGAGAGTGAGATCTGATAGATAGAATATTTTTGGTATTTTTGATATAAATATGCAAAGTAAAAAGTAAAGGTAAAGTAAATAGCAAAGCAATATAAAAGTGATGGAGATTGATATGATGAGAATAGACCCGGGGGGCCATAGGTTTCACTAGTGGCTTCTCTCAAGAGCATAAGTATTCTACGGTGGGTGAACAAATTACTATTTAGCAATTGATAGAATAGAGCACAATTATGAGAATATCTAGGCATGATCATGTATATAGGCATCACATCCGTGACAAGTAGATCGAAACAATTCTGCATCTACTACTATTACTCCACTCATCGACCACTATCCAGCATGCATCTAGAGTATTAAGTTAAAAACAGAGTAACGCCTTAAGCAAGATGACATGCTGTAGAGAGATAAATTCATGCAATATGAAATAAACCCCATCTTGTTATCCTCAATGGCAATGATACAATACGTGCCTTGCTGCCCCTTCTATCACTGGGTAAGGACACCGCAAGATCGAACCCAAAGCTAAGCACTTCTCCCATGGCAAGAACTACCAATCTAGTTGGCCAAACCAAACGGATAATTCGAAGAGACTTGCAAAGATAACCAATCATGCATAAAAGAATTCAGAGAAGATTCAAATATTATTCATAGGTAGACTTGATCATAAACCCACAATTCATCGGTCTCAACAAACACACCGCAAAAAGAAGATTACATCAAATAGATCTCCACAAGAGAGGGGGAGAACTTTGTATTGAGATTCAAAGAGAGAGAAGAAGCCATCTAGCTACTAACTATGGACCTGAAGGTTTGAGGTAAACTACTCACAGTTCATCGAAGGGGCTAGGATGATGTAGAAGCCCTCCATGATGACGACCCTCTTCCGGCGGAGCTCCGGAACAGGCCCCAAGATGGGATCTCGTGGATACAGAAAGTTGCTACGGTGGAATTAGGTTTTTGGCTCCTGTTCTGAACGTTTGGGGGTACGTGTGTATATATAGGAGGAAGGAGTACGTCGGTGGTGCACCGAGGGGCCCACGAGGCAAGGGGGCGCGCCCTAGGGGGGGGGCGCCCCCACCCTCATGACCACCTCTTTGATCCCTTGCAGTAGGGTCCAAGTCTCCTGGATCACGTTCGGTGAGAAAATGACGTTTCCGAAGATTTTATTCCGTTTGGACTTCGTTTGATATTCTGTTTATCCGAAACACTGAAATAGGCAAAAAACAGCAATTCTGGGCTGGGCCTCCGGTTAATAGGTTAGTCCCAAAAATAATATAAAAGTGGAAAATAAAGCCGAATATAGTCCAAAACAGTAGATAATATAGCATGTAGCAATAAAAAATTGTAGATACGTTGGAGACGTATCAGGCATCCCCAAGCTTAATTCCTGCTCGTCCTCGAGTAGGTAAATGATAAAAAGAGAATTTTTGATGTGGAGTGCTACTTGGCATAATTTCAATGCAAGTCTTCTTAATTGTGGTATGAATATTCAGATTATAAAGATTCAAGACAAAAGTTTATATTGACATAGAAAATAATAATACTTCAAGCATACTAACAATGCAATTATGTCTTCTCAAAATAACATGGCCAAAGAAAGTTATCCCTACAAAATAATATAGTCTGGCTATGCTCCATCTTCCCCACACAAAGTATTTAAATCATGCACAACCCCGATGACAAGCTAAGCAATTGTTTCATACTCTAACTTTTTCAAAACTTTTTCAATCTTCACGCAATACATGAGCGTGAGCCATGGATATAGCACTATAGGTGGAATAGAATGGTGGTTGTGGATAAGACAAAACGGAGAAGATAGTCTCACATCAACTAGGCGTATCAATGGGCTATGGAGATGCCCATCAATAGATATCAATGTGAGTGAGTAGGGATTGCCATGCAATAGATGCACTAGAGCTATAAATGTATGAAAGCTCAACAAAAGAAACTAGTGGGTGTGCATCCAACTTTCTTGCTCACGAAGACTTAGGGCAATTTGAGGAAGCCCATCATGGGAATATACAAGCCAAGTTCTATAACGTAAAATTCCCACTAGTATATGAAAGTGACAACATATGAGACTCTCTATATGAAGAACATGGTGCTACTTTGAAGCACAATATATGAGACTTGCTATATCATGGTGCTACTTTGAAGCAGAAGTGTGGAAAAAAGGATAGTAGCATTGCCCCCTTTTTTTGGGACCTTCTTTTTTTTCTTTGGCCTTTCTCTTTTTTTTGGGACAATGCTCTATTGAATGATGATTATCACACTTCTATTTATTTACAACTCAATGATTACAACTCGATACTAAAACAAAGTATGACTCTATATGAATGCCTTCGGCGGTGTACCGGGATATGCAATGAATCATGAGTGACAAGTATGAAAGAATTATGAACAGTGGCTTTGCCACAAATACTGTGTCAACTACATGATCATGCTAAGCAATATGACAATGATGGATATGTCATGATGAACTAGATGGTGGAAATTTGCATGGAAATATATCTCGGAATGGCTATGGAAATGCAATAATAGGTAGGTATGGTGGCTGTTTTGAGGAAGGTATATGGTAGGTGTATGATACCGGCGAAAGTTGCGCGGTATTAGAGAGGCTAGCAAGGGTGGAAGGGTGGGAGTGCGTATAATCCATGGACTCAACATTAGTGATAAAGAACTCATATACTTATTGCAAAAATTTAGAAGTTATCAAAGAAAAGTATTACGCGCATGCTCCTAGGGGGATAGATTGGTAGGAAAAGACCATCGCTCATCCCCGACCACCACTCATAAGGAAGACAATCAATAAATAAATCATGCTCCGACTTCATCACATAACGGTTCACCATACGTGCATGCTACGGGAATCACAAACTTCAACACATGTATTCTTTAATTTCACAACTACTCAACTAGCATGACTTTAATATTATCACCTGCATATCTCAAAACAATTATCATGCTTCAATCTTTTCTTAGTATTCAACACACTCAAAGGAAAGTTTCACAAATCTTGAATACCAAGCATATTATTATTAGGCAAATTACCATGCTATTAAGAGACTCTAAAATTAATATAAGTGAAGCATGAGAGGTCAATAGTTTCTTTAAAATGAATCCACCACCATGCTCTAAAAGATCTAAGTGAAGCACATAGAGAAAAATTATAACGCTTAAAAGATATAAGTGAAGCACATAGAGGAAAATTATCTAGCTCAAAAGATATAAGTGAAGCACATAGAGCAAAATTATCTAGCTCAAAAGATATAAGTGAAGCACACAGAGCATTCTATTAAATTTTAATTCATGTATGGCTCTCTCAAAAGGTGTGTACAGCAACGATGATTGTAGGATACTAACAAACAAAGACAAAAATAATACAAGATGCTCCATGAAAAACACATATCATGTTGGTGAATAAAAATATAGCTCCAAGTAAATTACCGATGGAAGTGGACGAAAGAGGGGATGACTTCCGGGGCATCCCCAAGCTTTGACTTTTTGGTGTCCTTGGATTATATTGGGGGTGCCATGGGCATCCCCAAGATTAGGCTCTTGCCACTCCTTGTTCCATGATCCATCAAAAGAATTCACCCAAAACTTGAAAACTTCACAACACAAAACTCAAAATAGAAAACTCGTGAGCTCCGTTAGCGAAAGAAAACAAAAGACCACTTCAAGGTACTGTAATGAACTCATTATTTATTTATATTGGTGTTAAAACTACTGTATTCCAACTTCTCTATGGATTCTAAACTATTTTACTAGCCATAGATTCATCAAAATAAGCAAACAACACCCGAAAAACAGAATCTGTCAAAAACAGAACAGTCTGTAGTAATCTGTAGCTAGCGCAAGATCTGGAACCCCAAAAATTATAAAATAAATTTCTGGACGTGAGTAATTCATCTATTAATCGTCTGCAAAAATAATTAACTAAATAGCACTCTTCAAATAAAAACGACAGCAGTTCTCGTGAGTGCTAAAGTTTCTGTTTTTTACAGCAAGTTCAACAAGACTTTCCCCAAGTGTTCCCAACGGTTCTACTTGGCACAAACACTAATTAAACACAAAATACACAACCAATACATAGGCTAAATAATTTATTTATTACTAAACAGGAGCAAAAAGCAAGGAATAAAAATAAATTGGGTTGCCTCCCAACAAGCGCTATTGTTTAACGCCCCTAGCTAGGCATAACAAGCAATGATAGATCTAGGTATTGCCATCTTTGGTAGGCAATCCATAAGTGGATCTCATGATAGTTTCATATGGTAATTTTATTTTATTTCTTGGAAAGTGTTCCATGCCCTTTTTAATGGAAATTGAAATCTAATATTCCCTTCCTTCATATCAATAATCACACCAACCGTTCTAAGGAAAGGTCTACCAAGAATAATAGGGCAAGAAGGATTGCAATCTATATCAAGAACAATGAAATCTACGGGCACATAATTCCTATTTGCAGCAATAAGAATATCATTAATTCTTCCCATAGGTTTCTTAATAGTGGAATCCGCAAGATGCAAGTTTAGAGAGCAATCATCAAAATTACGGAAATCTAGTAAAATCACACAAAGTCTTGGGAATAGTAGAGACACTAGCACCCAAATTACACAAAGCATAAAACTCATGATCTTTAATTTTAATTTTAATAGTTGGTTCCCACTCATCATAGAGTTTTCTAGGGATAGAAACTTTCAACTCAAGTTTTTTCATAAGATTGCATCAAGGCATCAACAATATGTTCGGTGAAGCCTTTATTTTGACTATAAGCATGTGGAGAATTTAGCACAGATTGCAACAAGGAAATACAATCAATCAAAGAGCAATTTTCTTAATTAAATTCTTTGAAATCCAATATAGTGGGTTTAGCAACATCTAGATTTTTATTTCTTTCAATCCCACTTTCATCAATTTCATAATTAAGATCTAAACACTCTGAATTTTTAGAACGCCTTCTAGGTAAAGGAAGATCATATTCAGTTTCATCAAGATTCATATTGCAAAATAAAGATTTAATTGGAGACACATCAATAACTTTTAGATCTTCATCTTGATTTTCATAGGAATTGGAAGAACATGCTTTAATAAAGGCATCTTTGGAAGCACGCATCCTAGCGGTTCTTTCCTTACACTCATCAACTGAAATTCTCATGGCTTTTAGAGACTCATTAATATCATGCTTAGGTGGAATAGATCTAAATTTCAAAGCATCAACATCAAGAGCAATTTTATCAATGTTCCTAGCCAAATCATCAATCTTAAGCAATTTTTCTTCAATCATAGCATTAAAATTCTTTTGTGAAGAAATAAATTCTTTAATATTAGATTCAAAATCAGAGGGAATCTTATTATAATTTCCATAAGAGTTGTTGTAGGAATTCCCATAATTATTAGAAGGATTACTAGCATATGGCCTAGGATTAAAATTCCCTCTATAAGCGTTGTTACCAAAATTATTCCTACCAACAAAATTCACATCCATAGATTCATTATTATTCTCAATCAAAGTAGACAAAGGCATATCATTAGGATCAGAAGAAACACTCTTAGTAGGAAATAATTTCATATGTTCATCCATCTTTCCACTCAACACATTAATTTCTTCTATCGCATGCACCTTTTTATTAGAAGTTCTTTTAGTATGCCATTGAGAATAATTAACCATAATATTATCTAGGAGTTTAGTAGCATCTCCTAAAGTGATTTCCATAAAAGTGCCTCCCGCGGCCGAATCTAAAAGATTTCTAGAAGCAAAATTCAATCCGGCATAAATTTTTTGTATAATCATCCACAAATTCAAACCATGAGTAGGGCAATTACGTATCATTAATTTCATTCTCTCCAAAGCTTGTGCAACATGTTCATGATCAAGTTGTTTAAAGTTCATTATATTGTTTCTAAGAGAGATGATCTTAGCGGGAGGAAAATACTTAGAGATAAAATCATCTTTTCATTTGTTCCATGAATCAATACTATTCTTAGGCAAAGACGAAAACCAAGCTTTAGCACGATCTCTAAGCGAAAAAGGAAATAGCTTCAATTTAACGACATCATTATTGACATCTTTTTTCTTTTGCATATCACATAAATCAACGAAGCTATTCAGATGAGTAGCGGCATGTTCACTAGGAAGGCCGGCGAATTGATCTTTCATAACAAGATTCAACAAAGCAGTATTAATTTCACAAGATTCAGCATCGCTAAGAGGAGCAATCGGAGTGCTAAGGAAATCATTATTTTTGGTATTGGTCAAGTCACACAATTTGGTAGTATCTTGAGCCATCGCGACAAACAAGCAATCTAACACACAGGAAAACAAAAAGCAAGCGGACAAAAAGAGGCAAATAGAGAGGGAGGATGGAGAGAGAGGGCAACGGCAAGGGTGAATTGGGGGGGAGAGGAAAACGAGAGGCAAATGGAAAATAATGTAATGCGAGAGATAGGGATTGTGATGGGTACTTGGTATGTTGACTTTTGGTGTAGACTCCCCGGCAACGGCGCCAGAAATCCTTCTTGCTACATCTTGAGCTTGTGTTGGTTTTCCCCGAAGAGGAAGGGATGATGCGGCAGAGTAGCGTAAGTATTTCCCTCAGTTTTTGAGAACCAATCTTCAATCCAGCAGGAGCCCACGCTCAAGTCCCTCGTACCTGCACAAAGCGATAGCTACTCGCAACCAACGCGATTAGGGGTTGTCAAGCACTTCACGGTCACTTACGAGAGTGAGATCTGATAGATAGAATATTTTTGATATTTTTGACATAAAGGTGCAAAGTAAAAAGTAAAGGTAAAGTAAATAGCAAAGCGATATAAAAGTGATGGAGATTGATATGATGAGAATAGACCCGGGGGGCATAGGTTTCACTAGTGGCTTCTCTCAAGAGCATAAGTATTGTACGGTGGGTGAACAAATTACTGTTGAGCAATTGATAGAATTGAGCATAATTATGAGAATATCTAGGCATGATCATGTATATAGCCAGCACATCTGTGACAAGTAGATCGAAACGATTCTGCATCTACTACTATTACTCCACTCATCGACCGCTATCCAGCATGCATCTAGAGTATTAAGTTAAAAACAGAGTAAAGCCTTAAGCAAGATGACATGATGTAGAGAGATAAATTCATGCAATATGAAATAAACCCCATCTTGTTATCCTCGATGGCAACGATACAATACGTGCCTTGCTGCCCCTTCTGTCACTGGGTAAGGACACCGCAAGATCGAACCCAAAGCTAAGCACTTCTCCCATGGCAAGAACTACCAATCTAGTTGGACAAACCAAACGGATAATTCGAAGAGACTTGCAAAGATAACCAATCATGCATAAAAGAATTGAGAGAAGATTCAAATATTATTCATACATAGACTTGATCATAAACCCACAATTCATCGGTCTCAACAAACACACCACAAAAAGAAGATTACATCGAATAGATCTCCACAAGAGAGGGGGAGAACTTTGTATTGAGATTCAAAGAGAGAGAAGAAGCCATCTAGCTACTAATTATGGACCCGAAGGTCTGAGGTAAACTACTCACAGTTCATCGAAGGGGCTAGGATGATGTAGAAGCCCTCCGTGATGACGGCCCTCTTCCGGCGGAGCTCCAGAACAGGTCCCAAGATGGGATCTCATGGATACAGAAAGTTGCAGCGGTGGAATTAGGTTTTTGGCTCCTGTTTTGATCGTTTGGGGGTACGTGTGTATATATAGGAGGAAGGAGTAAGTCGGTGGAGCACCGAGGGGCCCACGAGGCAGGGGGCCGCGCCCTAGGGGGGCGCACCCCCCACCCTCGTGACCACCTCTTTGATCCTTTGCAGTAGGGTCCAAGTCTCCTGGATCACGTTTGGTGAGAAAATCACGTTTCCGAAGATTTTATTCCGTTTGGACTCCGTTTGATATTCTGTTTATTCGAAACACTGAAATAGGCAAAAACAACAATTCTTGGCTGGGCCTCCGGTTAATAGGTTAGTCCCAAAAATAATATAAAAGTGGAAAATAAAGCCCAATATAGTCCAAAACAGTAGATAATATAGCATGGAGCAATAAAAAATTATTGATACGTTGGAGACGTATCAGTAGCCCCTTGGGTGAGCATACGGATCCGAACTCCGATAGAGTCCGTTGTAGATGCTGTCCAGCTGGTCACCTGTTCTTTAGGGATGATACAGAAAAATAAGGTAAACATATAAAAAACATTATGGGAATGCTTGTAGGGTTTTCCGTATTGTGCTTCCGCCGATGCCCATGGTATGTTGAGTGCGTAGTGATGTGCTCGTGGTGCAAATTTTGCCAGCACAGTACGTGGGTGGCGGAAACTATTTCTAGCCCCTAGCGTTCTGCTGGCGAGCCGATCCGTCATCTTTATCGCCTGGTGGCCTCCTCCCCTTGTGATTAGTGTTAAGGTTGCCTGCCTGCTTGAAACCCAACAGTTTTGGTTGGTATGATTAGTTGGCCTATCAGGGTGACCGTGAATCTGACAAGGTCGGTCCAATATCCTTTCAAGGGTGGATGGTCCGTCCTAGTTTGCCTTTAGTGGCTTCTTTCGTTGACTGGGCTTTGGATTGTGAAATCCGGCATTCACCGCTGTGTCGCGTATATTACTGGGACTGTTGAGTTCGGTTCGTCGTGGCTTGCCGTTGCCATCTCGGATTTCGGAAGTGCCCGGGCAGCTGGCATCATTGCTTTTACGAGCAAGCCAGTTGTCTTCTCCCGCGCAGAAGCGGGTCATTAGAGCGGTAAGGGCTACTGCCATGGTTTGGGTCCTTCTTGGCCAAGGTGACGTGCTAGCCATTCATCCTGGACGCTATGTCTGAACACCGCAAGGGCTTCTACGTCCGGATAGTCGACAATTTAGTTCTTTTTGACTAAGAACCTGGTCCAGAGCTCCCTGGCTGACTTGCCGGGCTCCTGGACAATGTGACTTAAGTCATCGCCGTATAATGGCCGCACATATGTTCCCTGGAAGTTGTCTCGAAAGGCGTCTTCCAAATCTTCCCAGTTGCCAATAGAATTTTCTGGCAAACTGTTCAGCTAGTACCAACCTGGCCCGTTAAGCTTGAGAGGTAGGTATTTAATGGCGTGGAGGTCGTCTCCGCAGGCCATGTGAATATGGAGGAGGTAATCCTCGATCCATACCGCGGGATCTGTTGTTCCTTCGTATGATTCGATGTTAATGGGTTTGAACCCGTCTGGAAATTTGTGCTCCATTACTTCATTAGTGAAGCAGAGAGGGTGTGCGGCTCCTATATGTTGGGCCACACTATGAAGCACCTCCGGCGGGCTCCGTTTATGGTGGGCTTTATAGCGTCCGAATAGGCGACCATCATTGTCGGTCGGGGTATATCTTCATGATCTGTACATCGATCTTGTGCGTCCTGCTCTACCCTCCGTGTCTTGGTTGATATCACGGGTATTCCCCCGAGCTGTTTTGTTTTGACGGCCTGATGGGTTGGTATGGTGCTCTGCTTGGGCTGCTGCTTTGTCTGGACTAAACTGTGGTCGGCCCGCCGCATTGTTGATGGTGGTATGGGTTCCATCGCCCTACCATCGTATTGAGGGAGCCACCACCTATTCTTGGGGTGGCTTTTGACTGGGATGCTGAGGCCGTATTCTTCGGCGGCCAAGACCTCGGTCCATCTATCATTGAGCAAATCTTGGCTTGCTTGAAGCTGCAGCTGCTTCTTTCTTAGGCTCCTTGCAGTGGCTATAAGCCGACGTTTAAAGCGCTCCCGCTCGAGAGGTTCCTTGGGCATGATAAAATCCTCGTTGCTGAGGATCTCCTCTTCCTCGGAGAGTGGGAGATAATTGCTGTCCTCCGAGTCCCCATATGTGGTCTGTTCGTCAAAGCCGTCTTGCCCGCCTTCCTGTTCCTCCTGCTCGGATTCTACCTCAACGGGGTTTTTGTTGTACGGGGTATTGTCTTCTCTGGTGCTGCCAGTGTTTTCTTTTAGGCGATGTGACCTAGGGCGCCGGTGTCCGGGCTATGTACCAGGCGGTTTATTCTTGACTGGATCCTCCTTGTCATCGTCGATAGCGCCGTAAGGTGTGTCTATCGTACACACATCATACCATGAAGTGGTCATCCCGTGTCGAGCGGGTAGTAAGCTCTGGCCTTGCCCCTCATCGTCGTCCACACCTTCGATGTCTTCGGAGCGGGGGTCAGGCGTATTATTTAGGTCTTCAACAGTGGCTACGAAGTGGGTGGCGGGTGGGAAACAAAATTCTCCATCCTCCGCTGAAAGTTCGAACGCCGCTCCAACGCCGATGGTGGGTGGTGGCGGGTTCAGAGTTCGACATCGGAGGCGAGTTCGAGATTCCGTTGATGCAGATACCGTATGAAGTGGAATCTGCGTGCGGCTCCAACGCCGTGGAATCGTTAGCCCCTATGACGGGGTCGAGCTTCCCATCTTCGGGTGACTTGATCTACTCCGGATTTAAGGCCAGAGCTGCTACAGGAGCTATCTCCTGGATGCGGCCCGATGACAGGTTTAAGCCATGTTCATCGAGGCGATGGGGAGGGGTTGCCGCGGTCTTGAATCCGTCAACGATTCAAGCTTTCGAATCTGACCTAATGGCCAGGGACATAGCTGTCGATCTGCTCCAGATGGCCAAGCGAGTTGGCCCGCAGTACGAAGTCACCAAATATGAAGATCTGTCAGGGGAGGAAGGTTCCTCTTTGGACATCGTCGTTATTGACGATTGAAGGGGCCATCGAACCTTTTGTCAACGGCACAGTGGAACTCTCAATGAAAGCACCAATGTCGGTGTCAAAACTGGCGGATCTCGGTTATGGGGTTCCGAACTGTGCGTCTAGGATCGATGGTAACAGGAGACCGAGGACACGATGTTTACCCAGGTTCGGGCCCTCTCTATGGAGGTAATACCCTACTTCCTGCTTGATTGATCTTGATGAATATGAGTATTACAAGAGTTGATATACCACGAGATCGTAATGGCTAAACCCTAGAAGCCTAGCCTATGGGAATATGGTAATGAGTATATGTGGTGTCCTTTCCAGACTATCCCCTTCGGTTTATATAGACACCGAGGGGATCTAGGGTTTACATGGGGTCGGTTACATAAGAAGGAATCTTCGGTCACCAAGCTTGCCTTCCATGCCAAGTAGAGTCCAATACGGACACGAGTATGGTCTTCGATCTTCACAGCCCATCAGTCCGGCCCATGGATAACAGGCCGGACGCCCGAGGACCCCTTAGTCCAGGACTCCCTCACCCCTCTTCAGGGCATGGCCAGGATGTTAGTGGCCACCCCGTGAGGTGGTTTGTGCCCTTCTTTCGCTGCAAGAAAACTATATCCGGATAAAAATCATGTTAAAATTTCAGCCCAATCGGAGTTACGGATCTCCGGGAATTTAAGAAACAGTGAGAGGCCAAAATCTGGGAACGTAGAAACAGAAGGAAACAGAGAGAGAGAGATCCAATCTCAGAGGTGCTCTCGCCCCTCTGCCGCCATGGAGGCCAAGGACCAGAGGGGAAACCCTCCTCCCATCTAGGGGGAGATCAAGGAAGAAGAAGAAGGAGGGGGGCTCTCTCCCCCTCTCTCCCGGTGGCGCCGAAACGCCGCTGGGGCCATTATCGTGACGACGATCTACACCAACAACTTCGCTGCCGTCATCACCACTCTCTCACCCTATATGCAGCAGTGTAACACCGCTTCTCCCCACAAGAATCTCTACTTAAACATGGTGCTCAACGCTATATATTATTTCCCAATGATGTATGGCTATCCTATGATGTTTGAGCAGATCTGTTTTGTCCTATGGGTTGATTGATGATCATGATTGGTTTGAGTTGTATGTTTTATTATTGGTGTTGTCCAATGGTACTCTTCGTGTCACGCAAGTATGAGGGATCCCCATTGTAGGGTTTGCGATATGTTCATGATTCGCTTATGGTGGGTGGCGTGAGCGACAGAAGCATAGACCCGAGTAAGTAGGTTGTTTGCGTATGGGAGTAAAGAGGACTTGATGCTTTAATGCTATGGTTGGGTTTTACCCTAATGATCTTTTGTAGTTGCGGATGTTTGCTAGAGTTCCAACCATAAGTGCATATGATCCAAGTAGAGGAAGTATGTTAGCTTATGCCTCTCGCTCATATAAAATTGCAATAATGATTACCGGTCTAGTTATCGATTACCTATGGACAAATAACTTTCTTGTGACAAAACGCTCTCTACTAAAGCTAACTTAGTTGTTTCTTTATCTAAATAGCCCCTAGATTTTATTTTCGTGTTCTTTATTATCATGCAAACCTATCCTATCACACCTACAAAGTACTTCTAGTTTCATACTTGTTCTAGGTAAAGCGAACGTTAAGTGCACGTAGAGTTGTATCGGTGGCCGATAGAAGTTGGGATGGAATATAAATTCTACCTTTAGCTCCTCGTTGGGTTCAATACTCTTACTTATCGAGAAAGGCTACAATTGACCCCCTATACTTGTGGGTTATCAAGACCTTTTTCTGGCACCGTTGCCGGGGAGCAATAGTGTGGGGTGAATATTCTCGTGTGTGCTTGTTTGCTTTATCGCTAAGTAGATTTTATATCATTAGTTATGGATATGGAACACAAAATACCAAAAAAATTAGGTGTACTTGCTACTTATGGAGGGGAACCTGCTAAAACCCTCGATGCTCGCTATGTCGAAAATATTAAACAGTAATTTGATAATCCCGAGAAAACCCCGTTCAACTTGATAATGGGAGACATGCTGGATCAACGTGAATACTTTAGGTATTTTCTCTTGACTCAAAAAGGGAAACTGTTATGGGATCAAATTCATATGTTGCATTAGTATGCTTGGAATTTATGCTTGAGATATGATTTTACTTGTTTCTCTAGGATGAAGGCTCCACACCTTCTCTTTTGATGTAAATTTAATGATAATGAAACCTTAGCTTCTTATGCTAATGGTATATATGATTACTATGATGTGGAACAAATAGAAGAATTCGTTGCTTTTAAGGGTGCCTATGAAATTGAATCTTTGTTTGAAAAGTGTGAAAATCTTGATGATGGTGATTATAGACTTGAAAATTATGCTATACTTAAATATTTCTATGAGAATTATGAATATAATGCCTATATTAATGAGTTTATTAAGAAATTCTCTGTTGTCCATGTAGAGACTAATATTTTGCAGGAATCTACGGAAGAGGAAATTGATGACACTGTGAGTTCATTAGATGAAAAAGATGAGGAGGAGAGCGAAGCAAAAAAGGAGGAAGAGCAGATTGATCACCCGTGCCCACCTTCTAATGAGATTAACTCTTCAACTCATACATGGTTTAATTTCCCTTCATGCTTACCGAAGGATGATTGCTATGATAATTGCTATGATCCCTTGGATTCGTTTGAAATATCCCATTTTGATGAACTTGATGCTTTCTATGCTTGTGACCATGATGGCAATATGAATTATGCTTATGGTGATGAACTCGCTGTAGTTCCATATGTTAAGAATGAAATTTTAGCTATTGCACCCACGCATGATAGTCCTATTATCTTTTTGAATTCTCCCAACTACACTATATCGGAGAAGTTTGCGCTTATTAAGGACTATATTAATGGGTTGTGTTCTACTATTGCACCTGATGATTTTGATAAATATAGTATGCATGTGCTTGCTGCTCCTACATGCAATTATTATGAGAGAGGAACTGCATCTCCGCCTCTCCATGTTTTCAATCTGATAAAATTGTAAGAAACTGTTTATGCTATGTATCGGCCTTTACTATGTGTGCATGAATTGTTCTTTTATGACATGCCGATGCATAGGAAGAGAGTTAGACTTCGTTGTTGGATGATATATGTTAGTTTGGGCTCACTAATAAATCACAAATCATTATTAATTAAAATTGGCTTTGATACACCTTGGGATCCGGGTGGATCCATTACTCGAGCACTATATGCCTAGCTTAATGGCTTTAAAGAAAGCGCTGCCAGGGAGACAACCCGGAAGTTTTAGAGAGTCATTTTATTCTATTAAGTACTTTTACAAAGTTTAAAAACAAAAAATATAGAGGGGGACCTGAAATTTTTTGAAGAAGAAAAGTGAAAGTGAGAAAGACGAGCACCGTTGAAGTGGGGGAGCTCCTTGAACTTTGTTCATGCCATGCAAACTTTGCAAATCTTAAACTACATAAACTTTTCAACAAAAACAATTATTCCCTTGTACAAATCCTTTGTATTATAAAGTAATGTGCCAAGATTTGCCTTTAGCATGATTCGATTGCTTTTTGTATGTGAAGTGCAAAAACAGAAACTTTGGTTGTAGTGCGTGAATTTACATTTTTGCGGGAATGTCAGAAGCTTGTGAAACTTTTTGCATAGTATTTCTATACAAATTGTTTATTTTGTTCTATTTTTTTAGAAATTTGGAGTTACATAGGTATGGTAGATGTTCATATTGCTACAGACTGTCCTGTTTAAGACATATTATGTTTTTGATGCATTGTTTTGCTAGTTTTGATGAAACTATCGATTTTATCAGTGGTATAAGCCATCGAGAAGTTATAATATAGTAGCTAAAATGCAAAAACAAAATATGAATGGGTTGAAATAGTACTTAAAGTGGTGATTTGTTTTATTATACCAACATATCTTACAAAGGTTTTGTTAAGTTTTGTGTGATTGAAGTTTTCAAGTTTTGGGTGAGATCACGATGGATGAAGGAATAAGGAGTGGTAAGAGCCTAAGCTTGCGGATGACCGAAATGTAAGGTGCATTTCTTCTATAAGGTGTATAAGGTGTATTTGTCCTGACATATTATATAAGGTGTATTTGTTTTTTGATAAAATTCCAAAATGTAAGGTGCATTTCTTCAAATTCCTCATAATTCCCTTGCTAGCCCTTTAGAAAAAGGAAAACTATCTCTCTCCTAATTGTCTATATCTCTCCTTATTGCAAAAGAAGGAAAGTATCTCTCTGTCGATTGCATGTTTCTCAAACTTTCCTCAACTAACTGATTTACTTCCACTAACCAATAAATTTGCCAAGGATAATTTCGTCCTAACATGTCTATAATTCTGTGCCTTGGTCACCGTGCCGAAAATAATACACCTTACATAAAGGAATGGAGGGAGTATTTCTTAGAGCGTGGGAAAATCTTTTGTAGAAAGAATTAAACTCTCTTGCTTCACTTATATCTATTTAGAGAGTCATCAGGAATTGGTCATTCACATGGTTAGTCATAAAATCCTACATTAAACTTGTAGATCACTGAATATGATATGTTTGTTTCCTTGCAATAGTTTTGCGATATAAAGATGGTGATATTAGAGTCATGCTAGTGAATTTTTTTGGATTGGTAGAAATACTTGTGTTAAGGTTTGTGATTCCCGAAGCATGCACGTCTGGTGAATCGTTATGTGATGAAGTCGGAGCATGATTTATTTTTGATTGTCTTCCTTATGAGTGTCGGTCGGGGACAAGCGATGGTCTTTTGCTACCAATATATCCCCCTAGCAGCATGCATACTAGTACTTTGTTTTGATGGCTAATAAACCTTTAAAATAAGTATATGAGTTCTTTATGACTAATGTTGAGTCCATGGATTATACACACTCTCACCCTTCCATCATTTCTAGCCTCTTTGGTACCGTGCATTGCCATTTCTCACCTCGAGAGTTGGTGCAAACTTTGCTGGTGCATCTGAACCCCGTGATATGATACGCTCTATCACACATAAACCTCCTTATATCTTCCTCAAAACAGCCACCATACCTACCTATCATGGCATTTCCATAGCCATTCCGAGATATATTGCCATGCAACTTCCATCATCATCATATACTTGACTTGAGCATTCATTGTCATATTTGCTTTGCATGATCGTTAGATAGATAGCATGATATTTTCATGCCTTGTCCGTTATTTGATATCTTTGCTATGCTAGATCATTGCACATCCTGGTACACTGCCAGATGCATTCATATAGAGTCATAATTTGTTCTAGATATCGAGTTGTAATATTGAGTTGTAAGTAAATAAAATTGTGATGATCATCATTATTAGGGCATTGTCTTGATGAGGAAAGGATGATGGAGACTACGATTCCCCCACAAGTCGGGATAAGGCTCCAGGCGAAAAATAAAAAATAAATAAAAATAGGCCAAAGAGCCCAAACAAAAAAAGTGGCCAAAAGAGACAAAATAAAAAATGAGAGAAAAAGAGAGAAGGGGAAATGCTACTATCCTTTTCCCACACTTGTGATTCGAAGTAGCACCATGTTCTTCATGATAGAGAGTCTCCTATGTTGTCACTTTCATATATTACTAGTGGGAATTATTCGTTATAGAACTTGGTTTGTATATTCCAATGACGGGCTTCCTCCAATTGCCCCAGGTCTTCATGAGCAAGCAAGTTGGATGCACACCCACTTAGTTTTCTTTTGAGATTTCATACACTTATAGCTCTAGTGCAACCGTTGAATGACAATCCCTACTCAATTGCATTGACATCAATTGATGGGCATCTCAATAGCCCATTGATTAGCCGCATCGATGTGAGACTTTCTCCTTTTTGTCTTCTCCACACAACCTCCACCATCATATTCTATTCCACCTATAGTACTATATCCATGGATCACGCTCATGTATTGTGTGAATGTTGAAAAGACTTGAGAACATTAAAAGTATGAAACAATTGCTTGGCCTGTCATCGGGGTTGTGCATGATGAAATACTTTGTGTGTTGAAGATGGAGCATAGCCAGACTATATGATTTTGTAGGGATAACTTTCTTTGGCCATGTTATTTTTAGAAGACATGATTGCTTTATTAGTATGCTTGAAGTATTATTGTCTTAATGTCAAATGATAGACTATTGCTTTGAATCACTAGTGTCTTAATATTCATGCCATGTTTAGATTATATGATCAAGATTATGCTAGGTAGCATTCCACATAAAAAATATCTTTTTTATCATTTACCTACTCGAGGATGAGCAGGAAATAAGCTTGGGGATGCTGATACGCCTCCGTCGTATCTATAATTGTTGATTGTATCATGCCAAAATTCTACAACTTTCATATACTTTTGGCAACTTTCTATATTATTTTTGGGACTAACATATTGATCCAGTGCCCAGTGCAGTTCCTGTTTGTTGCATGTTTTTGTTTCGCAGAATATCCATACTAAACAATGTCCAAACGCCATAAAAACTTATGGCGATTTTTTCGAATATATGTGATTTCTGGGAACTGGAATCAACGCGAGACGATGCCCGAGGGGCCCAAAAGCCCTGTAGGCGCGCCTCCTCCCCAGGGCGCGGCCAGGAGGCATCAAACACGGTTCAGATTGGAGTTGTGTGTGCGATGCATGGCAAACGGTTAATCTAGAAGAACTGCTTGCAATGAGGCAGAACAACAGAAACAGGCAGCCAAATGAGGGTGTGTGCGATATACGGCATATAGTTCACTAGGATGAACTGTCTGTGATTAGGAAACACAATAGAAACGGCCAGCTAGATCAAGGTGTGTGCGATGGAGGGGATACAGTTGTCAGCGTTCTGGGAACGGGGGTCCCCAGACTTGCCTACCTGTGGCGGCGTGGCTCAAGTGGGGGCCTAGCACGACCCATCTTCATCAGCTCAAGCTCAAGACCCTTGCGAGGGGCCAACCCTCATGGGGCGGACGACCGGAAGCTTCCTCAAAGGCAGCCTCATCAGGCAGGCTCGCGAGGAGGCGGAGAGATCAAGGCAGGGGTACCTCACAAGGAGCCCGTGACGCAAGCCATGATGATCGAGACTAGGCGGGCGCCGGCCTGCGCAGTGTCCTTCTTTCCCCTTTGGTGCAAAGGGGGCAAACACAGGCCAAGGCACTGGGCAAAGGTTACCATTCCGGTGCAACGAGACCAAGACCAACAGAGTGGCAGGACGGAGGTCACTGTGGATCCCAAGACGGCGTCATCACCAGTACTTTTGGCAGCCGAAGACCACCTTTGGTCAGGATAACTTGTACTAGATGTTCCCCTTCAAAATGGCCAATTGTTGGCACCCTTTCGGCTCATTATTTGGGGAGAGGCCCAGGGCCTCTATAAATAGAGCTATCCACCACAAAGTAGAGGACAGATAAGGAGGGACCGAAAAAGAGAGAGAGAGGGAGAGAGAGAGGGAGAGAGAGAGAGATGACTGAACTCGCCCAAGAAGTTCATCGCACCAGCTCAAGAACACCTCTCGCGAGGCTGTTCTTCCCTTGTACTAATCATCATCAGCCCCTGAGGCAATCCACCACACCACACACTGGAGTAGGGTATTACACCCCAACGGTTGCCCGAACCAGTATAAACCTTGTGTCCCTTGTGTTGTTCGTTGTTTCTAGCTCAAATCACGCGAGGAGATTGGACGTAGATCGGTAGGGGAGAGATCTTCGCACGCACCCTAGTGTTCGAACCTCAAGGGTCTGCCGGAACCCGAAATCCGACATTTGGCGCGGAAGGTTAAGGTGCGCCGGAATCCATCCTCCTCCGCATCGCGTTCTGTCGCCTCGCCGTTCAGATGTCAAGCGACCCGGCTGCCAATGCCGACCGCTGGGCAGCGTGGCCCGCCCACGCCGTGTCACCGACCCAGGGTGACCTCAACCTTGCGCCTCAGGCAGCCTGTGCTCCGCAGGGCCCTGCGGGGCGCGGGTAACGGGGCCAGACGCCGCCTGCCCTAACACCACAGCAGGTGCGGGCCGCAGCAAGGGCCTCAAACCACGCCGCGGCCACGGCACCGTACACCCGACAAGAGCAAGCAAACTCCAGGGCCGCGCTCACGGTGGCCCGAGAGCTGCTACGGTGTCGGCTGCTAGAGGGCGGCCGCGACGTATTGCTGGAGCGAGTCGCCGAGCTCCTGGACGCCGCCGCCTCAGGGACACCTCCTTTATGCGTCCAGCTGCCACCCCAGACCCAAGGTGGGCCGTATGGCGGTGTCGTGCACGCGCATGCAACTTCCGGCGGACTCCAGGGCCCATTTAGCGTCAACACCCCCGCCGGCACCGGGTGACAAGTCACGCCGGCCTCTTCTTAGGCCAGCGAAGGGGTGCCCGCCGTGGCCTTCGGCTTCGGCAGACCGCCGCGCCATCACCCCCAAGACGGCGCTCCAAGCCAGGCTCCATGGCATGCGGGGCGCTACAGCAAGGCGCACGGGGCGGTGGCCTCAGAAGCTTACGTGCCCCGCATGGTGGATCAGGGGTGCGCACTGGAAGAAGATCATGGCTCATTCCTCGGGCCAGGCTGGGGCAAGGAGATGCCAGGAGCTGAGCTCTTTCAGGAACCACAAGAGAGCCTTGACGGACGCACCAGCGGCGGCAATTATCGGGTACCACTCATCCCTCAGGAGCAAGCTTATGCTAACCATCGGTCGCAAGAGATACAGGTCGCCGTAGCAGGTGGCTGCCCCAATTCTGTAGCCTCATACCCCTCAGGAGGAGGGCGCAGGGGGTAGCAGGAGAGGGGCCGAGATTCAGGTTCGTCCCTGCGGCGGTCGGAGCAAGGCGTTCTCAGGAGGTAGGCCCCCTGTCGGGGAGGTGCCCCAAGGCCTGCCCCTGGTAGGGGACCCATGGTCGTCGAGGGAACCGCTGGCGACCGCTCTGCCCCATTGGCGTCGTCCTAGTTTCCAGTCGCCGTCGATGGCGGCAGAGTGAGGCGCAAGGCGGGGCCCTCATCTGGCGATATGAAGCAAGGCCGGTACCTGTGAATAAGGCCCAGTGCCTGTGAAGCTCGCCGCCCGTGACACTCTCATGTAATAATGAGTGGGGCTGTACACGCCCCGGAGTCTCCGCAGAGCCACCCTCGGGCCTCGGGGGCTCCCGCCCACGCCCAGTGGCAGCACTTAGCTCCGCGCTGGTGAGAAGACGTCGAAGACTAGACTAGGTGCCGGACGCGACCTTTTGCTTTTGCCTTTCCTTGTTGACAAGTTCTTTGATTTGGATTTAAGTAGGATTTGAGCTCGATGCTTGCGTGTGTTTGGGGGAAGGGGTGTTTAGTCTCGTTCGAGCAATCTCTCGCGTTCTGGTTTCGGCTTTGCGTGCAAAGTTAGCATCGGCTGCCCCCCCCCCCCCTCGCGAGCCGGGCCGGGCCAGGCACATTTACAACCAGGACCGCTGTTACCGCACCCTTTCCGGAAGTTTTCATCGCAGAATCTACAAGTTAATCTGAAGACACCCGAGGTGCAGTGGCCCCCGCAGGCCCGCTCGGGACTCGTCGGGGTCGGAAGGTACACAAGTCAGCTGACCCATCACCGGGCCAGCGGCTAAGTTCACACGCAACATTATGCTTACCAGGGTACTAATTGCAAACATTTACATGAGGGGCTTCCCCTCCCAAAATGCTCTTACATCCTTCAGGGCCAAGCCCGAACCTTCTTCGTGCAGGTTAAACAGCAGTGACATGCGGTCAGTCGGACATATCACTCACCGCGTCTTCTTGGGCATCCTCGGAGGCATCACTGGCGTCGTCGACATTGCCGCCACCGCCGCCAGCATCTCCATCAGCGCCAGGCTCGTCCACAACGCCGCCTTCATTGGCGCCCACGACCACGCCGTCGTCATCAGACGCAAAGGCCCTGACGAGGGCGTCCACGTTGTCCTCCACCCACCGCGCCAAGTCGCCCCGGACGAAAAAGGGCACGGGTGCAATGGTAGCGTCGAAGTCGAAGTGGGGGTCCCTGTCCTGCAGATGGCTAAAGACGCGGGAGAAGGCATGCCCGAGCAAGGATCAAATCCTCTCTTCGACAAGCCAACGGGACCTCTCGGATCGGTTCTCCAGAAGCGTCACCACATCGGTGAAAAATTGGAGGTTGCCGGCGTAGTTGACCTCGTGCGGCTCCTTAGCGGTAGCCTCGCGGATATAGCCCAAAGCTTTGTTGGCCCTCTCTCTGAGCGTTTGAAGCATGGGGGCATGCACATGCTCCAGAACCCGCCGCCGACAGATCTCGTCCTCATTTCGCCACGCGACGGCCTCGGCGTCATCAACCCTCTGTTGGAGAAGAAGCTGCTCGGCCCGGGAAGAGGACAGCTCCGCCTGCGCCGCACTGAGGGCGGCTGCGGAGGAGTCCGCACACCGCGTCACTTCGATCAGTTTGGTCCTGAGGGCTGCGGTCCTACCCTCAGCCTCGGCCTTGATCAACGCCAACCTCATCTCGTATTCGCGCTCAAAGGCCGAGCGAGCTTTTGCCACGCGGCGATCGACTTCTTCCTGGGCCCGGGCTTCGCGCGCGGCAACGTCATCCTCCACCTGGGCCACCAGGCGCTCCCTCGTCTCCAACCGCTTAAGGTCAAGGTTACGCTCAGCGGCCTCCAGCGTCAGCATCTCCTCGCGCTTCAGAACCTCCATCCGGTCAACAGAGGCCACCCCCATCGACTCAAGGGCCGGCTGGCATAGTTCCACTTGCTGCTCCAGGGAGTTGCTCCGGGCTTGGAGCTCCCGTGCGCGCTCCTCCGCATCCTTCCGCCGTCCGTCTGCCTCCCGAGCCTCCTCAACGGCTTGGGAGCAGGCCTCCTGCGAAGCTGCCAGCGACGCTTCAGCCTTCACGTTTTTGAGATCACGTTGGTGACGCGCCAGGGCGTTGGCTACCTTTAGTTTGCGCCTCTCCTCAGCAAGGCGCAAGCCTTCGGTCTCGAGGCGCGCATCCTCATTAGCAAGCTCTGCCCCGATACGGCTCACTGCATCCGCCGCCCTCCTGAGGAACTCTTCGTGAAGGGCGCGTCGCTCCCGGACACGCCTGAGCACGTCATCCGCATCACCCTCTTCCACCGGAGCATGCGGAGGGCCCCGAGGCGGCAAGCCCCCTCCCGGCGCGGAGCTGGGGGCTGGCGCCCTAGCCATCGCCGAACGGAACTCTCCGGGAATCCGGCCCGGCATCGGTCCACCCACGAAGGAGGAGCCAAAGACAGACTTCAGCCATTCACCATCTATGATCAGAGGAGGAACGCGGGGCAAGCCAGATGTGCCCCAGAAGGACTCATGAAGAAAGGACAGCGGGCGCACAGGCTCGAGGTGCCCTATGGAACAGACCACTCCACCGACCGGTCTGGCAGCAGGGGTGCCGCTCGAGCTCGCCAAACCCAGGGCCAGTGGAGAAGGCGAAGCTTGGGGGGATGGCTCGCGGGCTGACACGGCGAGTTTCGTAGGGCAGGGCCTGAAAGGGCCACAATCGGTCACAGGGATAGCAAAGTAAATGAGCAAGGAAAGAAGAATACTTACTCGTCCATGGCAAAATACTTCCTGCGCTTCAACAAGTGGCAAGGGCGGTCGTTGCCATGCAAGGCCTCCTTCCTCTTGCGGAGGGCCTCGAAGTCTACTCGGAACCGACCTAAGCGCTCGGCGCAGGGGTCGGCCTCCGGTGCGGAAGAAGCGACAAGATGATCAGTGTTGGAAGAGTCAGCCTGGGGGCGCCGTCAGGCGTCTCCTCGCGAGGAACGGCTGGGGCCTAGGGGACCCCGGCCTCAGGAATCATAGGCCGCGACTCCGTGCCTGCCGTCACTCCAGGGCGGGGCTCGGGAGACACCGCCTTCAAGACTTCTTGCGGCATCGACACCTCGACATCGGTCACCTCAACTCCCACCGGTTCTCGTCTCCCCGCCCTGATGCCCGAGGAAGGACTGCTGTGGGCGGCAGGGGAAGCAACCACTGCGGCTGGGTTCTCGCGGGGCCCCATGAAGCCAGCAGGGCGCAGTCCCCACTCGTCGAAGCTGGGCATCTGCCTCACAAAATCGGCCCTGCCGGAGCAAAGATACAAGAGGACACCATTACTCCGAAGGCCGCCTGGGGAAGGATCGCCAGTCAAGACCCTGAGCACCGTCTGCAGCGCTTCAGTTGCCAAGTCCTCCTCCTGAAGCCGCATGCAGTCTTTGTGCCCCACGAAGTCCCACATCCAGCGAGAATGGCATTGGAGAGGAGCAATGCGACATTGGAGGAACTCCTTCACCACCTTGGGTGCTGTCACATTGAGCGCCCTCAAACTCTGGAAGCGGCGCCATACGAAGGCGAGCCAGGGGCTCACAAGCACCTCATGATCCCAACCTGCGTGGGGAACAGCAGGCGTGGTCGGGTGCGACAGTAGAGGATTGGGCACTCCGACATCCACGTACAGCCACCGCTCTCTGAACCTGGCCTCAGGAGAAGGAAGGATGAAGTCGATCCCTGAAGCGGCCGTCTCTGGCACGGCGAAGAAGCTCACGCACCTTGAGCACTGAGTGGGGTCGCTCAGGCGCAAGGAAAAGAAGTGGCGCAGCAGGGCAATGGAGGGAGGAATGCCTATCATCGCCTCGAAACAAAAGCAAAGACAACCAGAAGTGTAATGGACTCCGGCCCGAGGTGCATCATACGGATCTGATAATGGGAGAGCACCGCATTGAAGAAGGCGGAAAAGGGGGGAACCAGACCCGCCCATAGGGCATCGGCGAAGAATCAGACCTCCGTGATGATCTTATGAAGGGAGGCATGGGACGCAGGCCAGAGTGTGGTCCTGCCGCACTCATTGAAGATCGTGGCAAGGGCGGAGCGGACCTTGTTCAAAGCTTCTGGATTGAGTATGATCGACCGAGCAACGGCGGGGAACACTGTCGGAGGTGTACGGGGCAAAGGCATGGGCTTCTTTCCCCTTCCTTTCTTCGTCGGCACCATGGCGGTGAAGAGAGGAGAACTCGAGCCGGATTGGCGGCGGAGGCTGGAGCTCGAAGAGGAAGGAAAGGTAGGAGGCGAGCGAGCAACGGAAAGGAGGAACGACTATGTGCAACTGCGGGTCCGCTTAGCCGGGCACACAACAAGGCGTCGTGGGGAAGCATAGATGCCCACGTCCAATCAATTGCCACGCGGCGCTCGTGGCCGCATGCTTTTGGGGCCCGCGGCGCTTCGCGCTCACCCCTTCGCTTCCCTCCTAGGCCAAGCCCAGGCGCGCCTTGGGCCCGGGGGCTACTATCGGTGTTCTGGGAATGGGGGTCACCAGACTTGCCTGCCTGCGGCCTGCGGCGTGGCTCAAGTGGGGGCACAGCGCGGACCATCTTCATCAGCTCAAGCTCAAGACCCTCGCGAGGGGCCAAGCCTCGCGGGGCGGACGACCGGAAGCTTCCTCAGAGGCATCCTCATCAGGCAGGCTCGCGAGGAGGTGGAGAGATCAAGGCAGGGGTACCTCACGAGGAGCCTGTGACGCAAGCCATGACGATGGAGACCAGGCGGGCGCCGGCCTGCGCAGTGTCCTTGTTTCCCCTTTGGTGCAAAGGAGGCAAGCACAGGCCAAGGCACCAGGCAAAGGTTACCATTCCGGTGCAATGAGACCAAGACCAGCAGAGCGGCAGGACGGAGGTCACCGTGGAGCACAAGACGGCGTCATCACCAGTACTTTTGGCACCCGAAGACCACCTTTGGTCAGGATAACCTGTACTAGATGTTCCCCTTCAAAATGGCCAATTGTTTGCGCCCTTCCCTCTCGTTATTTGGGGAGAGGCCCAGGGCCTCTATAAATAGAGCTAGCCACCACAGAGTAGAGGACAGACAAGGAGGGGCTGAAAAAGAGAGGTATATATATAGAGAGAGAGGCGACTGAACTCGCCCAAGCAGTTCATCATCCCAGCTCAAGAACACCTCCCCCGAGGCTGTTCTTCCCTTGTACTAATCATCATCAGCCCCTGAGGCAATCCACCACACCACACACTGGAGTAGGGTATTACACCACAACGGTGGCCCGAACCAGTATAAACCTTGTGTCCCTTGTGTTGTTCGTTGTTTCTAGCTCAAATCACGCGAGGAGATTGGACGTACATAGGTAGGGGAGAGATCTCCACATGCACCCCAGTGTTCGAACCTCAAGGGTCTCCCGGAACCCGAAATCCGACAACAGTTCACTCGGATTAACTATTTGCGATGATCCAACACAACAGAAGCAGTTCAACTGAACAAGTTGTGTGTGATATGTGGCAAATAGGTCCGTAATCAAAGATGTGTGCGAAGACCAATAATAACATAGACGATTGCTGCTAATAAGCCGTGTGATTTGCTCTGTCTATAGAAGAATAACACACACACACACACACACACATATATATATAACTGAAATAAACATCAAATTACATAAGTGACTGTACATATCATTCGCACACACCTCAATAAGCAATTATATGCATTCTAAACTAGGAAAAACGATCGTCTAGTCATGTAATTCTTGTGACGCTCCCGCTATTGCTCTATGGCTCAATCGCTCGTCTGGGGCAGGAAGAAGACACTCCCTCATGTCAACGATCCGCATGTACATCTCGTAGCTTGTGTACGCATCCTTGGCCGCGTATTTGATGTGTTGTTAATTCAGTCTCTCATGCCAGACACTGTGCCAGGCGTTCTTGTCCTTCTTGCTCTCATCCTTCATATTCATGTAGTAGGGGTCGATGATGGTCGAGGCGAGGTCAACCAGGGATTTCTGTTTGTTGTTGTCGCTACCCCAGACCTTGTAGTGGTACTGGATGTTGCCAAGATTCTGGCATTTCAAGCCCAAAACCTTGAGCGCTTTTAGATCATTGGAGGTGTCCACCATAGCAAAACTGCAGTCGAAGCTGTTGATAAACCTGGATAAATGCTCACAAGGCCTTGTCTAAAACGTTTGTGATGAAGAGCTGCACAAATCTTGCTCGGCACATTTTCCCTTGGCTTATTGGGGAAGTTGTAGGTTTGCATACGGGTGTTCTGTCTAAAACATTTGCGATCAAGAGGTGCACAAATCCTTCTTGGCACATTTTCCATTGGCTTCCTAGGGAAGCTGTCGGTTTGCATACAGGTATTCTAACTAAAACATTTGCAATGAGTGTTTCATATTTAAAAACCATTGCCATTTTTTAAAAAGAAAATCGTTTGATAAGTCTGTACATTAAGAGAGAAAAATGCAAGTTCGTTCAAACCATATCTTTCATTTAGTCACACTCCGAATTTATATTCATATGATCGAGATACAGTTTTAAACCCCCAAAAAACTATTTCCAACGGCGGAGGCGGCGTGCCGCGCCGGCGTTGTCTTTGTCGTCCTTCGGGATGCCATTGTTGCAGTCTTCAAGGCAGCACATAATGTTCTTCACATGGAAATCAAACATCATGTCGTCGCGTGATCCATGGGCGGGGCGCGGGGGGACAGCAACTGGCGACGCCACGAGGTAGCGCTGGATGGCGGCGTCCCATGACTCTGAGGGGGGGGTGAGCGCATGGGCTCGGGTGCAACAGGTGTAGGGAAACGCACGGGGACCGGCACCGTGGTGGGTGCAGGGGTGTGCACGGGCACGGGCGCAGGCGCTGGCATGTACAGGGGCTCGCACGGGTCCGCGGAGACCTCGCTGACTGATACGTCCATTTTGCATCATGTTTTATTACTGTTATTTAAGATTTTTTTATCCATAATAATGCTTTTGGGGTAATTCTAATGCCTTTTCTCTAATAATATTCAAGGTATACACAAAGAGGGAAAATTCCGGCACCTGGAAATCTAGACCTGGAAAAGCTACGTCAGGGTACCTATTCTGCACAACTCAAAATAAGCTGAAACTTCACGGAGAATTTTTATGGAATATTTGAGGAATATTGGAGCAAACAACTACCAGAGGGGGCCCACCAGATGGGCACAACCCACCTGGGCGCGCCAGGGAGCCCAGGCGCGCCCCGGTGGGTTGTGCTCACCCAGGCCCACCTCCGGTGCCCATCTTCTGGTATATAAGTCATTTTGATCTAGAAAAAAATAAGGAGAGGACTTTCGGGACGGAGCGCCGCCATCTCGAGGCGGAACTTGGGCCAGAGCACTTTTGCCCTACGGCGGAGCGATTCCGCTAGGGGAACTTCCCTCCTGGAGGGGGAAATCATCGTCATCATCATCACCAACAACTCTCCCATCTTGGGGAGGGAAATCTCCATCAATATCTTCAACATCACCATCTCATCTCAAACCCTGGTTCATCTCTTGTGTTCAATCTTATTACCGGAACTATAGATTGGTGCTTGTGGGTGACTAGTAGTGTTGATTACATCTTGTAGTTGATTACTATATGGTTTATTTGGTGGAAGATTATATGTTCAGATCAAGTATGCTATTTAATACCCCTCTGATCTTGAGCATGATTATCATTTGTGAGTAGTTACTTTTGTTCTTGAGGTCACGGGAGAAATCATGTTGCAAGTAATCATCTGAACATGATATGTGTCCGATATTTTGATAGTATGTATGTTGTGATTCCCTTAGTGGTGTCATGTGAACGTCGACTACATGACACTTCAAACATATTTGGGCCTAAGGGAATGCATTGTGGAGTAGCAATTAGATGATGGGTTGCGAGAGTGACAGAAGCTTAAACCCAAGTTTATGCGCTATTCCACAAGGGGCCGAGTGGATCCAAAAGTTTAATGCTATGGTTAGAATTTATTCTTAATACTTTTCTTGTAGTTGCGGATGCTTGCGGGAGGGTTAATTATAAGTAGGAGGTTTGTTCAAGTAAGAACAACACCTAAGCACCGGTCCACCCACATATCAAATTATCAAAGTACCGAACACGAATTAAACCAACATGATGAAAGTGACTAGATGAAAATCCCATGTACCCTCAAGAACGTTTTGCTTATTATAAGAGAACGTTTTGGCCTGTCCTTTGCCTTAAAAGGATTGGGCTACCTTGCTGCACTTTTGCTACTATTATCGTTACTTGCTCATTACAAATTACCTTGCTATCAAACTACTCTGCTACTTCCAGTTTCAGCACTTGCAGACATTACCTTGCTGAAAACCACTTGTCATTTCCTTTTGCTCCTTGTTGGGTTTGACACTCTTACTTATCGAAAAGAGCTACAATTGATCCCATATACTAGTGGGTCATCAAGGCTATTTTCTAGTGCTGTTTTGGGGAGTGCAGCGCCTTTGGTAAGGAAACATTTATATAGTGTGCTGTAATTTATTGTCACTTGTTACTATGGAAAACAAGCCTTTGAGGGGTTTGTTCGGGGTATCTTCACCTCAACCAGAATCACAATTAGCTACCCCTCAATCTACTGCATCTACTGAAAATATTTAATATGAAATTCCTTCGGGTATGATATTACAACTGCTAGCTAATCCTTATGCAGGAGACAGAACCGGACATCCTGATATGCACTTGATATATGTAGAAAAAATTTGTGGATTGTTCAAGCTTGCAGTTTTACCTAGAGATGAAGTTATGAAGAAGGTTTTCCCTTTAACTTTGAAGGGAAAAGCATTGGAATGGTATAGGCTATGTGATGATGTTGGATCTTGGAATTGGAATCGTTTGAAATTGGAGTTCCATCAATAAAATTATCCTATGCATCTAGTTCATCGTGATCAAAATTATATATATAATTTTTTGCCTCGTGAAGGAGAAAGTATTGCTCTAGCTTGGGGGAGGCTTAAGTCAATGTTATATGCATGCCCCAATCATAAGCTCTCAAGATAAATTATTATCCAAAAAATTTATGCTCAGCTTTCTCGTAATGATCAAACCATGCTTGATACTTCTTGTGCTTGTCCTTTTATGAGGAAGACTATTAAATTCCGATGGGATCCTTTGGAAAGAATTAAACGCAACTCTGAAGATTGGGAACTCGACAAAGGTAAAGAGTCAGGTATTAAACGTATCATTGTGTCAAATCTTTTATGGATACCGATGCTATTCAAAAATTTAGCACTAAATATGGACTTGACTCTGAGATAGTAGCCTCATTTTGTGAATCATTTGCTACTCATGTTGATCTCCCTAAACAGAAGTGCTACCTCTTGAGCATTGCGTTGGTTTTCCCCAAAGAGGAAGGGATGATGCAGCAAAGTAGCGTAAGTATTTCCCTTAGTTTTTGAGAACCAAGGTATCAATCCAATAGGAGGCTACGCGCGAGTCCCTCGTACCTTCACAAAACAAATAAATCCTCGCAACCAACGCGTTAAGGGGTTTTCAACCCCTACACGGCCACTTACGAGAGTGAGATCTGATAGATATGATAAGATAATATTTTTGGTATTTTTATGATAAAGATGCAAAGTAAAATAAAAGCAAAGTAAAAGCAAAAGTAAATAACTAAGTATTAGTAGATTAATATGATGAAGATAGACCCGGGGGCCATAGGTTTCACTAGTGTTTTCTCTCGAAAGCATAAATATTCTACGGTGGGTGAACAAATTACTGTTGAGTAATTGACAGAATTGAGCATAGTTATGAGAATATCTAGGTATGATCATGTATATAGGCATCACGTCCGAGACAAGTAGACCGACTCCTGCCTGCATCTACTACTATTACTCCACTCATCGACCACTATCCAACATTCATCTAGAGTATTAAGTTAATGAAAACAGAGTAACGCCTTAAGCAAGATGACATGATGTAGAGGGATAAACTCATGCAATATGATGAAAACCCCATCTTGTTACCCTCGATGGCAACAATACAATACGTGCCTTGCTGCCCCTACTCTCACTGGGAAAGGACACCGCAAGATTGAACCCAAAGCTAAGCACTTCTCCCATTGCAAGAAAGATCAATCTAGTAGGCCAAACCAAACTGATAATTCGAAGAGACTTGCAAAGATAACCAATCATACATAAAAGAATTCAGAGAAGATTCAAATATTGTTCATAGATAGACTTGATCATAAACCCACAATTCATCGGTCTCAACAAACACACCGCAAAAATAAGATTACATGGAATAGATCTCCACAAGAGAGGGGGAGAACATTGTATTGAGATCCAAAAAGAGAGAAGAAGCCATCTAGCTACTAACTATTGACCCGTAGGTCTGAGGTAAACTACTCACACTTCATCGGAGGGGCTATGGTGTTGATGTAGAAACCCTCAGTGATCGATGCCCCCTCCGGCGGAGCTCCGGAAAAGGCCCCAAGATGGGATCTCGTGGATACAGAAAGTTGTGGTGGTGGAATTAGGGTTTTGGCTCCGTATCTGATCGTTTGGGGTTACGTAGGTATATATAGGAGGAAGGAGTACGTCGGTGGAGCAACAGGGGGCCCACGAGGGTGGAGGGCGCGCCTCCCTTCCTCGTGGCCTCCTCTTTTGTGTCTTGACATAGGGTCCAAGTCTCCAGGTCTTGTTCGTTGAGAAAATCACGTTCCCGAAGGTTTCATTCCGTTTGGACTCCATTTGATATTCCTTTTCTTCGAAACCCTAAAACAGGCAAAAAACTGCAATTCTGGGCTGGGCCTCCGGTTAATAGGTTAGTCCCAAAAATAATATAAAAGTGGATAATAAAGCCCAATAATGTCCAAAACAGTAGATAATATAGCATGGAGCAATCAAAAATTATAGATACGTTGGAGACGTATCAAGGATCCCCAAGCTTAATTCCTGCTCGTCCTCGAGTAGGTAAATGATAAAAACAGAATTTTTGATGCGGAGTGCTACTTGGCATAATTTTGATATAATTCTTCGTAATTGTGGCATGAATATTCAGATCCGAAAGATTCAAGACAAAAGTTCATATTGACATAAAAATAATAATACTTCAGGCATACTAACTAAGCAATTATGTCTTCTCAAAATAACATGGCCAAAGAAAGTTCATCCCTACAAAATCATATAGTTTAGTCATGTTTCATTTTCGTCACACAAGAACGCTCTCATCATGCACAACCCCGATGACAAGCCAAGCAATTGTTTCATACTTTAGTAATCTCAAACCTATAAACTTTCACGCAATATATGAGCGCAAGACATGGACATAACACTATGGGTGTAATAGAATATAATGAGGGGGGTTATGTGGAGAAGGAAAAAAAGGAGAAAGTCTCACATCAACGAGGCTAATCAATGGGCTATGGAGATGCCCATCAATTGATGTTAATGCGAGGAGTAGGGATTGCCATGCAACGAATGCCCTAGAGCTATAAATGTATGAAAGCTCAACAAAAGAAACTAAGTGGGTGTGCATCCAACTTGCTTGCTAACGAAGACCTAGGGCACTTGAGGAGGCCCATTGTTGGAATATGCAAGCCAAGTTCTATAATGAAAAATTCCCACTAGTATATGAAAGTGACAAAACAAGAGACTCTCTATCATGAAGATTACGGTGCTACTTTGAAGCACAAGTGTGGCAAAGGATAGTAACATTGTCCCTTCTCTCTCTCTCTTTTTTATAATTCCTCACATCGAACAATGCTCTAGAAAATGATGATCATCACACTTCTATTTATTTACAACTCAATGATTACAACTCGATACTAGAACAAAAGATGACTATATATGAATGCCTCCGGCGGTGTACCGGGATACGCAATGGACCAAGAGTGACATGTATGAAAGAATTATGAACGGTGGCCTTGCCACAAATACTATGTCAACTACATGATCATGCTAAGCAATATGACAATGATGAATGCATCATGATGAACGGAATGGTGGAAAGTTGCATGGCAATATATCTCGGAATGGCTATGGAAATGCCATAATAGGTAGGTATGGTGGCTGTTTTGAGGAAGATATAAGGAGGTTTATGTGTAAAAGAGTGTATCATATCACGGGGTTTGGATGCACCGGCGAAGTTTGCGCCAACTCTCAATGTGAGAAAGGGCAATGCGCGGTACCGAAGAGGCTAGCAAGGATAGAAGGGTAAGAGTGCGTATAATCCATGGACTCAACATTAGTCATAAAGAACTCACATACTTATTGCAAAAATCTAAAAGTCATCAAAAACCTCGGCACTACGCGCATGCTCCTAGGGGGATAGATTGGTAGGAAAAGACCATCACTCGTCCCCGTCCGCCACTCATAAGGAAGACAATCAAATAACACCTGATGTTTCAAATTTGTTATCTAACATTTACCATACGTGCATGCTACGGGACTTGCAAACTTGAACACAAGGATTTCTCAATTTCACAACTACTCAACTAGCACGACTTTGATATTATTACCTCCATATCTCAAAACAATCATCAAGCATCAAACTTCTCTTAGTATTCAGATCACTCATAAGAAAATTTTACTAATCTTGAATACCTAGCATATTAGGATTTTAAGCAAATTACCATGCTATTAAGACTCTCAAAATAATCTAAGTGAAGCATGAGATATCAATAGTTTCTATAAAACAAATCCACCACCGTGCTCTAAAAGATATAAGTGAAGTACTAGAGCAAAACTATATAACTCAAAAGATATAAGCGAAGCACATAGAGTATTCTAACAAATTCCAAGTCATGTATGGCTCTCTCAAAAGGTGTCTACAGCAATGATGATTGTGGTAAATTAAAAAGCAAATACTCAAATAATACAAGACGCTCCAAGCAAAACACATATCATGTGGTTAATAAAAATATAGCTCCAAGTAAAGTTACCGATAGAAGTAGACGAAAGAGGGGATGCCTTCCGGGGCATCCCCAAGCTTTGGCTTTTAGGTGTCCTTAGATTATCTTGGGGGTTCCATGGGCATCCCCAAGCTTAGGCTCTTGCCACTCCTTGTTCCATAATCCATCAAATCTTTACCCAAAACTTGAAAACTTCACAACACAAAACTCAAAGTAGAAAATCTCGTGAGCTCCGTTAGCGAAAGAAAACAAAAGACCACTTCAAGGCACTGTAATGAACTCATTATTTATTTATATTGGTGTTAAACCTGCTGTATTCCAACTTCTCTATGGTTTATAAATTATTTTACTAGCCATAGATTCATCAAAATAAGCAAACAACACATGAAAAACAGAATCTGTCAAAAACAGAACAGTCTGTAGTAATCTGTAGCTAGCGCAATATCTGGAACCCCAAAAATTCTAAAATAAATTTCTGGAAGTGAGTAATTTATCTATTAATCATCTGAAAAAGGAATTAACTAAATATAAATTTCCAAATAAAAATGATAGCAGTTCTCATGAGCGCTAAAGTTTCTGTTTTTTACAGCAAGTTTAACAAGACTTTCCCCAAGTCTTCCCAACGGTTCTACTTGGCACAAACACTAATTAAACACAAAAAACACAACAGAAACAGAGGCTAGATAAATTATTTATTACTAAACAGGAGAAAAAAGTAAGGAATAAAAATAAAATTGGGTTGCCTCCCAACAAGCGCTATCGTTTAACGCCCCTAGCTAGGCATAACAAGCAAGGATAGATCTAGATATTGCCATAATAGTAAGATAGATTATTAAAACTCATTTCATTTTCTCTACGTTAGGCAGCAAGTTTTATTTGAGGCAAGCAAAAGTAATCAAAAGGGTTAAATTTAATGGGACAAAAGTCCCCAAGATCAACCTTGGGAGGTATAGGTTCCTCCTTTGGTCCTTCATATGGCACAACCAATTCATCATTATAAGCATTCTTTTGACAGAACTTTGTGGGACTATATTCAAGAGAATATCCTAGTTCATTATTTCGAATAGCCAAATCGTCATTATGTTCAGAAATTCTATCAACTAAAACATTGGTAGGAACCCTTTTTCTAAGATTTTCATTGAATGCAACATAGTCTAGAGATTGAAAACGCATTATTTCTTCTTGATCAAAGAGGATGGCCTCTAAGGGAGGACGGCAAGCGTCCACCCTATAATGTGCAAAGATTTCTTTGGCCTCTTTTATTATGAATCTAAACTCATGAGCCAAAAATATAGTAGCGGCACGCTTAACGGAAGAATGCTCAATATTAGAAAATTCTAGGAAAATCCTTTGTATGCAAGGATGCATGTGCATGAATTGTCTTTCAAGTTCAACTACAAGCATGGCAATAGCGTCCGCAAGACTACTAGTTCTATGAAGGATAGAACTACCCATAGAAAGTAAAGCATCGACACAAGTAAAGAAATCTTGAATAACTCCTTTTCCAATAATATTACCACTACCAACACGTATTTTTTTGTATGTAAGATGGTGGGTTCTTTAGCAGGAGCATCAGAATTTTTCATGATATTATTATTGTCCATATTGATAATAATTTCCCCAATTTCAGACATAGTGGCAGAAGGTAAGGGACTAGCCATAATGACTAGCAAACAAACTAACACACAAGCAAACAAAAAGCAAGCGGGCAAAAAGAGGCAAACGGGAAAGAGAAGGAGGATAGAGAGACAGGGAGAATAAAACGGCAAGGGTGAAGTGGGGGAGAGGAAAACGAGAGGCAAATGGCAAATAATGTCATGCGGGAGATAAGGGTATGTGATGGGTAATTGGTATGTTGACTTCTGCGTAGACCTCCTCGGCAACGGCACTAGAAATCCTTCTTGCTACCTCTTGAGCACTGCATTGGTTTTCCCCGGAGAGGAAGGGATGATGCAGCAAAGTAGCGTAAGTATTTCCCTCAGTTTTTGAGAACCAATGTATCAATCCAGTAGGAGGCTACACGCGAGTCCCTCGTACCTGCACAAAACAAATAAATCCTCGCAACCAACGCGTTAAGGGGTTGTCAATCCCTACACGGCCACTTACGAGAGTGAGATCTGATAGATATGATAAGATAATATTTTTTGTATTTTTATGATAAAGATGCAAAGTAAAATAAAAGCAAAGTAAAAGCAAAAGGAAATAACTAAGTATTGGTAGATTAATATGATGAAGATAGACCTGGGGGCCATAGGTTTCACTAGTGGCTTCTCTCGAAAGCATAAATATTCTACGGTGGGTGAACAAATTATTGTTGAGCAATTGATAGAATTGAGCATAGTTATGAGAATATCGAGGTATGATCATGTATATAGGCATCACCTCCGAGACAAGCAGACCGATTCCTGCCTGCATCTACTACTATTACTCCACTCATCGACCGCTATCCAGCATGCATCTAGAGTATTAAGTTAATGAAAACAGAGTAATGCCTTAAGCAAGATGACATGATTTAGATGGATAAACTCATGCAATATGATGAAAACCCCATCTTGTTATCCTCGATGGCAACAATACAATACGTGCCTTGCTGCCCCTACTGTCACTGGGAAAGGACACCGCAAGATTGAACCCAAAGCTAAACACTTCTCCCATTGCAAGAAAGATCAATCTAGTAGGCCAAACCAAACTGATAATTCGAAGAGACTTGCAAAGATAACCAATCATACATAAAAGAATTCGGAAAGATTCAAATATTGTTCATAGATAGACTTGATCATAAACCCTCAATTCATCGGTCTCAACAAACACACCGCAAAAAGAAGATTACATGGAATAGATCTCCACAAGAGAGGGAGAGAACATTGTATTGAGATCCAAAAAGAGAGAAGAAGCCATCTAGCTACTAACTATGGACCTGTAGGTCTGAGGTAAACTACTCACACTTCATCGGAGGGGCTATGGTGTTGATGTAGAAGCCCTCCGTGATCGATGCCCCCTCCGGCGGAGCTCCGGAACAGGCCCCAGGATGGGATCTCGTGGATACAGAAAGTTGCGGCGGTGGAATTAGTGTTTTGGCTTCGTATCTGATTGTTTGGGGGTACGTAGGTATGTATAGGAGGAAGGAGTATGTCGGTGGAGCAACAGGGGGCCCACAAGGGTGGAGGGCGCGCCTAGGGGGGGGGGGTAAGCGCGCCCCCTACCTCGTGGCCTCCTCTTTTGTGTCTTGACGTAGGGTCCAAGTCTCCTGGGTCTTGTTCGTTGAGAAAATTACGTTCCCGAAGGTTCATTCCGTTTGGACTCCGTTTGATATTCCTTTTCTTCGAAACCCTAAAATAGGCAAAAAAATAGCAATTCTGGGCTGGGCCTCCGGTTAATAGGTTAGTCCCAAAAATAATATAAAAGTGGATAATAAAGCCCAATATGTCCAATACAGTAGATAATATAGCATGGAGCAATCAAAAATTATAGATACGTTGGAGATGTATCAAGAAGTGGTTTAAATATCACCCACATATTAAGGAAGAAATCAAAGAACTGGTACAAGTTAAAGAAGAAACTATACTTTACAATGTTGATGCAGTTGTTCCTACTACTTATATTGAGAAACCACCTTTCCTTGTAGGATAAAGGAACATGCTAAAGATTCAACTGTTTTCAACAAAAGCTATATTAGAACACCTAAACCTGATGAACAATTTAAAGTAGAACCTAGTATTGCTATGGTTAAAGATCTCTTGGAAGAAGATATGGATGAGCATGTTATTTACTTTTGTGAACAAGCTGCTAGAATTTCCAAACCTTATATCAAACCTGTTGTTGGCATGCCCGTCATCTCAGTTAAAATAGGAGATCACTGTTATCATGGTTTATGTTACATAGGTGCTAGTGTGAGTGCTAATCCTTACACCTTATATCAAAAAATTATGAAAGACATAGCACACGCAGAGATAGAAGACATAGATGTTACTATTAAACTTGCTAATAGAGACAATATATCACCAATTGGGATTGTTAGAGATGTTGAAGTCTTGTGTGGGAAAATAAAATACCCTACTAATTTTCTTGTTCTTGGTTCCCCACAAGATGACTTTTGTCTCATTATCTTTGGTAGACCCTTCTTGAACACTGTTAATGCTAAAATAGACTGTGAGAAACGAACTGTCGGTGTTAGTTTTGGTGATGAGTCTCACGAGTTTAATTTTTCCAAGTTTAGTAGAAAGCTTCATGAAAAAGAATTGCCTAGTAAGGATGAATTAATTGGTCTTGCTTCTATTGTTGTACCACCTATTGAAACTTTAGAACAATATTTGCTAGACCATGAAAATGATTTTCATATGCATGAAAGAAATGAAATAGATAAGATTTTCTTTGAACAACGTCCTCTCCTTAAACACAATTTTCCTATTGAAACTCTAGGAGGTCCTCCTCCATCTAAAGGTGATCCTGTGTTTGAATTAAAACAATTGCCAGACACTTTGAAATATGCTTATCTTGATGAAAAGAAGATATATCATGTTATTATCAGTGCCAACCTTTTAGAACATGAAGAAGAAAGATTATTGAAAGTTCTAAGGAAGCACAGAGCTGCTATTGGATATACTCTTGATGATTTAAAGGGCATTAGTCCCACTCTATTTCAGCACAAAATTAATATGGAACCTGATGCTAAACCCGTTGTTGATCACCAACGTCGGTTAAACCCGAAGATTAAATAAGTGGTAAGAACGGAAATATTAGAACTTCTGGAAGCAGGTATAATCTATCCTATAGCTGATAGTAGATGGGTAAGTCCTACTCATTGTTTCCCTAAGAAAGGAGGTATACTTGTTGTTCCCAATGATAAGAATTAACTTATTCCACAAAGAATTGTTACAGGTTATAGAATGGTAATTGATTTTAGAAAATTAAACAAAGCAACTAGAAAAGATCATAACCCTCCGCCTTTTATTGATCAAATGCTTGAAAGATTATCTAAGCACACACATTTTTGCTTCCTTGATGGATATTCTGGTTTTTCACAAATACATGTTTCTCAACCTAATCAAGAAAAAACCACTTTTACTTGTCCCTTTGGAACCTATGCTTATGGACGTATGCCTTTCGGTTTATGTAATGCACCTGCTACCTTTCAAAGATGTATGACTGCTATATTCTCTGACTTTTTTGAAAAGATTGTTGAGGTTTTCATGGATGACTTCTCTGTTTATGGGATGTCTTTTGATGATTGTTTAAGCAATCTTGATCGAATTTTGTAGAGATGTGAACTAACAAATCTTGTCTTGAATTGGGAGAAGTGCCACTTTATGGTTATTAAAGGCATTGTCTTAGGTCATAAAATTTCCGAAAGAGGTATTGAAGTGGACAAAGCTAAGGTTGATGCAGTTGAGAAAATGCCATGTCCTAAGGATATAAAAAGTATTCGTAGTTTCTTAGGTCATGCTGGTTCCTATAGGAGATTCATCAAAGACTTTTCTAAAATTTCTAGGCCTCTTATGAATCTTTTGAAAAATGATATTCCTTTTATTTTTGATGATGATTGTTTAGAAGCCTTTGAAACACTCAAGAAAGCCTTAATTTCTGCACCTATTGTTCAACCACCTGATTGGAACTTGCCTTTTGAAATTATGTGTGATGCTAGTGATTATGCTATTAGTGATGTTCTTAGACAAGGAGTGTATAAGAAACTGAATGTTATTCATTATGCTAGTAAAAATCTAGATAGTGCTCAAAGAAATTATGCTACTACTGAAAAAGAATTCTTAAGTGGTGTTTGCTTGTGATAAATGTAGACCTTATATTGTTGATTCCAAAGTAACTATTCACACAGACCATGCTGCTATTAAATATCTTATGGAAAAGAAAGATGCCAAACCTAGACTTATTCGATGGGTTTTCTTGTTACAAGAATTTTATTTACATATCATTGATAGAAAAGGATCTACGAAGCCCATAGCTGATAATTTATCTAGGCTTGAAAATGTGCCTGATGACCCACTATCTATTGATGATAGTTTTCCTGATGAGCAGTTAGCTGCAATAAATGTTGCTCACAGTACTCCTTGGTATGCTGATAATGCTAATTACATTGTCGCTAAATATTTACCACCTAGCTTTACATACCAACAAAAGAAAAAAATCTTCTATGATTTAAGACATTACTTTTGGGATGACCCACATCTTTATAAAGGAGTAGATGGTATTATTAGACGTTGTGTACCCGAGCATGAACAGGGACAAATCCTATGGAAATGTCACTCCGAAGCTTATGGAGGGCATCATGCTGGAGATAGAACTGCTCACAACGTATTGCAATCTGGATTTTATTGGCCTACTCTCTTCAAGGATGCCCAGAAGTTCGTCTTATCTTGTGATGAATGTCAAATAATAGGTAATATCGGTAAGCGTCAAGAAATGCCTATGAATTATTCACTTGGTGTTGAACCATTTGATGTTTGGGGATTTGATTACATGGGACCTTTTCCTTCCTCTAATGGCTATACACATATTTTGGTTGATGTTGATTATGTTACTAAATGGGTAGAAGTTATTCCAACAAGTAGCGCTGATCACAACACTTCTATTAAAATGCTTAAGGAAGTTATTTTCCCAAGGTTTGGAGTCCCGAGAACAAAGGTATCAATCCAGTAGGAGGCCACGCTCAAGTCCCTCGTACCTACACAAAACGATAGCTACTCGTAACCAACGCGATTACGGGTTGTCAATCCCTTCACGGTCACTTACGAGAGTGAGATCTGATAGATATAATATTTTTGGTATTTTTGGTATAGATATGCAAAGTAAAAAGTAAAGGCAAAGTAAAAAAGCAAAGCAAGATTAAAGTGATGGAGATTGATATGATGAGAATAGACCCGGGGGCCATAGGTTTCACTAGTGGCTTCTCTCAAGAGCATAAGTATTCTACGGTGGGTGAACAAATTACTGTTGAGCAATTGACAGAATTGAGCATAGTTATGAGAATATCTAGGCATGATCATGTATATAGGCATCACGTCCGTGACAAGTAGACCGAAACGATTCTGCATCTACTACTATTACTCCACTCATCGACCGCTATCCAGCATGCATCTAGAGTATTAAGTTAAAAACAGAGTAACGCTTTAAGAAAGATGACATGATGTAGAGAGATAAATTCATGCAATATGAAATAAACCCCATCTTGTTATCCTCGATGGCAACGATACAATACGTGCCCTGCTGCCCCTTCAGTCACTGGGAAAGGACACCGCAAGATCGAACCCAAAGCTAAGCACTTCTCCCATGGCAAGAACTACCAATCTAGTTGGCCAAACCAAACGGATAATTCGAAGAGACTTGCAAAGATAACCAATCATACATAAAAGAATTCAGAGAAGATTCAAATATTATTCATAGGTAGACTTGATCATACACCCACAATTCATCGGTCTCAACAAACACACCGCAAAAAGAAGAAGATTACATCGAATAGATCTCCACGAGAGAGGGGGAGAACTTTGTATTGAGATCCAAAAAGAGAGAATAAGCCATCTAGCTACTAACTATGGACCCGAAGGTCTGAGGTAAACTACTCACACTTCATCGGAGGGGCTATGATGATGTAGAAGCCCTCCGTGATGACGGCCCTCTCTGGCGGAGCTCCGGAACAGGTCCCAAGATGGGATCTTGTGGATACAGAAAGTTGCGGCGGTGGAATTAGGTTTTTGGCTCATGTTCTGATCGTTTGGGGGTACGTAGGTATATATAGGAGGAAGGAGTAAGTCGGTGGAGCACCGAGGGGCCCACGAGGTAGGGGGCGCGCCCTAGGGGGGGGGCGCCCCACCCTCGTGACCGCCTCTTTGACTCCTTGGAGTAGGGTCCAACTCTCCTGGATCACGTTCGGTGAGAAAATCATGTCCCCAAAGGTTTTATTCCGTTTGGACTCCGTTTGATATTCTATTTCTCCGAAATACTGAAATAGGCAAAAAAACAGCAATTCTGGGTTGGGCCTCCGGTTAATAGGTTAGTCCCAAAAATAATATAAAAGTGGAAAATAAAGCCCAATATAGTCCAAAATAGTAGATAATATAGCATGGAGCAATCAAAAATTATAGATACGTTGGAGACGTATCAGGCATCCCCAAGCTTAATTCCTACTCGTCCTCGAGTAGGTAAATGATAAAAAGATAATTTTTGATGCGGAGTGCTACTTGGCATAATTTCAATGCAAATCTTCTTAATTGTGGTATGAATATTCAGATTAGGAAGATTCAAGACAAAGGTTCATATTGACATAAAGAATAATAATACTTCAAGCAAACCAACAAAGCAATTATGTTTTCTTAAAGTAACATGGCTAAAGAAAGTTCATCCCTACAAAATCATATAGTTTAGTTATACTCCATTTTCATCACACAGGAATGCTCTCATCATGCACAACCCCGATGACAAGCCAAACAATTGTTTCATACCTTAATAATTTCAAACTCATAAACTTTCACACAATACATGAGCGTGAGCCATGGATATAGCACTATGGGTGGAATAGAATATAATGGTGGGGGTTATGTGGAGAAGACAAAAAAGGAGAAAGTCTCACGTCAACGAGGCTAATCAATGGGCTATGGAGATGACCATCAATTGATGTTAATGCAAGGAGTAGGGATTGCCATGCAACGGATGCACTAGAGCTATAAATGTATGAAAGCTCAACAAAAGAAACTAAGTGGGTGTGCATCCAACTTGCTTGCTCACGAAGACCTAGGGCACTTGAGGAGGCCCATTGTTGGAATATACAGGCCAAGTTCTATAATGAAAATTCCCACTAGTATATGGAAGTGATAACTCAAGAGACTCTCTATATGAAGAACATGGTGCTACTTTGAAGCACAAGTGTCGAAAAAGGAATAGTGGCATTGCCCCCTTTTTATTTATTTTCTCTTTTTATTTTGGGCCTTCTTTTTTTCTTTGGCTTTTTTTGGGATAATGCTCTATTAAATGATGATCATCACACTTTTATTTATTTACAACTCAAGGATTACAACTCGATACTAGAACAAAGCATGACTCTATATGGATGCCTCCGGTGGTGTACCGGGATATGCAATGAATCAAGAGTGACAAGTATGAAAAAATTATGAACGGTGGCTTTGCCACAAATACTATGTCAACTACATGATCATGCTAAGCAATATGACAATGATGGATTTGTCATGATAAACTAGATGGTAAAAAGTTGCATGGCAATATATCTCGGAATGGCTATGGAAATGCCATAATAGCTAGGTATGGTGGTTGTTTTGAGGAAGATATAAGGAGGTTTATGTGTGAAAGAGCGTATCCTATCACGGGGTTTGGATGCACCGGCGAAGTTTGCACCAACTCTCGATGTGAGAAAGGGCAATGCACGATACCGTAGAGCTAGCAATGATGGAAGGGTGAGAGTGTGTATAATCCATGGACTCAACATTAGTCATAAAGAACTCATATACTTATTGCAAAAATCTACAAGCCATCAAAAACCAAAGTATTACATGCATGCTCCTAGGGGGATAGATTGGTAGGAAAAGACCATCGCTCATCCCCGACCACCACTCATAAGGAGGACAATCAAATAACACCTCATGTTTCAAATTTGTTGCATAATGTTTACCATACGTGCATGCTACGGGACTTGCAAACTTTAACTCAAGCACTTCTCAAATTCACAATTACTCTACTAGCATGACTTTGATATTACTACCTCCATATCTCAAAACAATTATCAAGCATCCAACTTTTCTTAGTATTCAACACACTCAAAAGAAAGTTTCACAAATCTTGAATACCAAGCATGTTATTATTAAGCAAATTACCATGCTATTAAGACTCTCAAAATAATTTATGTGAAGAATGAGAGATCAATAGTTTCTTTAAAACAAATACACCACCGTGCTAAAAAAATCTAAGTGAAGCACATAGAGCAAAACTACATAGCTCAAAAGAAATAAGTGAAGCACATAGAGCAAAACTACATAGCTCAAAAGATATAAGTGAAGCACATAGAGTATTCTATCAAATTTTAATTCATGTAAGGCTCTCTCAAAAGGTGTTTACAGAAAAGATGATTGTGGCATACTAAAACATAAAGACAAAAATAATACAAGACGCTCCAAGCAAAACACATATCATGTTGGTGAATAAAAATATAGCTCCAAGTAAATTACCGATGGAAGTGGACGAAAGAGGGGATGCCTTCCGGGGCATCCCCAAGCTTTGAATTTTTGTTGTCCTTGGATTATCTTGGGGTTGCCATGGGAATCCTCAAGCTTAGGCTCTTGCCACTCCTTGTTCCATAATCCATCAAAAGAATTCACCCAAAACTTGAAAACTTCACAACACAAAACTTAAAGTAGAAAACTCGTGAGCTCCGTTAGCGAAAGAAAACAAAAGCCCACTTCAAGGTACTGTAATTAACTCATTATTTATTTATATTGGTGTTAAACCTACTGTATTCCAACTTATCTATGGATTATAAACTATTTTACTAGCCATAGTTTCATCAAAATAAGCAAACAACACACGAAAAACAGAATCTGTCAAAAACAGAACAGTCTGTAGTAATCTGTAGCTAGCGCAATATCTGGAACCCCAAAAATTCTAAAATAAATTTCTGGAAGTGAGTAATTTATCTATTAATCATCTGAAAAAGGAATTAACTAAATATAACTTTCCAAATAAAAATGATAGCAGTTCTCATGAGCGCTAAAGTTTCTGTTTTTTACAGCAAGTTTAACAAGACTTTCCCCAAGTCTTCCCAACGGTTCTACTTGGCACAAACACTAATTAAACACAAAAAACACAAAAAAACAGAGGCTAGATAAATTATTTATTACTAAACAGGAGCAAAAAGTAAGGAATAAAAAGAAAATTGGGTTGGCTCCCAACAAGCGCTATCGTTTAACGCCCCTAGCTAGGCATAACAAGCAAGGATAGATCTAGGTATTGCCATAGTAGTAAGATAGATTATTAAAACTCATTTCATATTCTCTACGTTCGGCAGCAAGTTTTCTTTGAGGCAAGCAAAAGTAATCAAAAGGGCTAAATTTAATGGGACAAAAGTCCCCAAGATCAACCTTGGGAGGTATAGGTTCCTCCTTTGGTCCTTCATATTGCACAACCAATTCATCATTATAAGCATTATTTTGACAGAACCTTGTGAGCCTAAACTCAAGAGAGCACCCTAGCTCATTATTTCGAATAACCAAATCATCATTAAGTTCAGAGATTCTATCAATTAAAATATTGATTGGCACCTTTTTTCTAAGGTTTTCATTAAAAGCAACATAGTCAAGAGATTGAAAGCGCATAATTTCTTCTTGATCGAAGAGGATAGATTCTATGGGAGGACGACCAGCGTCCACCCTATAGTGTGCACAGATTTCTTTGGCTTCTTTTATTATAAATCTGAATTCATGAGCCAAAAATATAGTAGCGACACGCTTAACAGAAGAATGCTCGATATTAGAAAATTCTAGGAAAACTCTTTGTATAGATGGGTGCATATGCATAAATTGCCTTTCAAGTTCAACGATAAGCATGGCAATAGCGTCCGCAAGACTACTAGTTCTATGGAGAATAGAACCGCCCATAGAGGGCAAATCACCGGCACAAGTAAAGAAATCTTGAATAACTCCTTTTCCAATAATGTTACCACTACCGATTTGAAATCTTTTTGTATGGTAGGTAGGGGGTTCTTCAGCTGGAGCATCAGAATTTTCCATGATATCGTTATCACCCATATCGGCGATAACTTCCCCAATTTCAGACATAACGACAAGCAAGCAATCCAACACACGAGCAAACAAAAGGCAAGCGGAATGGAGAGGGAGGATAGAGAGAGAGAGAGAGCGAATAAAACGACAAGGGTGAAGTGGGGGAGAGGAAAATGAGAGGCAAATGGCAAATAATGTAATGCAAGAGATAGGGATTGTCATGGGTACTTGGTATGTTGACTTTTTGCGTAGACTCCCCGGCAACGGCGCCAGAAATCCTTCTTGCTACCTCTTGAGCTTGCGTTGGATTTCCCCGAAGAGGAAGGGATGATGCAGCAGAGTAGCGTAAGTATTTCCCTCGGTTTTTGAGAACCAAGGTATCAATCCAGTAGGAGGCCACGCTCAAGTCCCTTGTACCTGCACAAAACGATAGCTACTCGCAACCAACGCGATTAGGGGTTGTCAATCCCTTCACGGTCACTTACAAGAGTGAGATCTGATAGATATAATATTTTTGGTATTTTTGGTATGGAGATGCAAAGTAAAAAGTAAAGGCAAAGTAAAAAGCAAAGCAAGATTAAAGTGATGGAAATTGATATGACGAGAATAGACCCGGGGGCCACAGGTTTCACTAGTGGCTTCTCTCAAGAGCATAAGTATTCTAAGGTGGGTGAACAAATTAGTGTTGAGAAATTGACAGAATTGAGCATAGTTGAGAATATCTAGGCATGATCATGTATATAGGCATCACGTCCGTGACAAGTAGACCAAAACGATTCTGCATCTACTACTATTACTCCACTCATCGACCACTATCCAGCATGCATCTAGAGTATTAAGTTAAAAACAGAGTAACGCTTTAAGCAAGATGACATGATGTAGAGAGATAAATTCATGCAATATGAAATAAACCCCATCGTGTTATCCTCGATGGCAACGATACAATACGTGCCTTGCTGCCCCTTATGTCACTGGGAAAGGACACCGCAAGATCGAACCCAAAGCTAACCACTTCTCCCATGGCAAGAACTACCAATCTAGTTGGCCAAACCAAACGGATAATTCGAAGAGACTTGCAAAGATAACCAATCATACATAAAAGAATTCAGAGAAGATTCAAATATTATTCATAGATAGACTTGATCATAAACCCACAATTCAACGGTCTCAACAAACACACCCCCAAAAGAAGAAGATTACATCGAATAGATCTCCACGAGAGAGGGGGAGAACTTTGTATTGAGATCCAAAAAGAGAGAAGAAGCCATCTACCTACTAACTATGGACCCGAAGGTCTGAGGTAAACTACTCACACTTCATCGGAGGGGCTATGATGAGGTAGAAGCCCTCCGTGATGACGGCCCTCTCCGGCAGAGCTCCGGAACAGGCCCCGAGATGGGATCTCGTGGATATAGAAAGTTGTCGCTGTGGAATTAGGTTTTTGGCTCCTGTTCTGATCGTTTGGGGGTACGTAGGTATATATAGGAGGAAGGAGTACATCGTTGGAGCACCGAGTGGCCCACGAGGCAGGGGGCGCGCCCTAGGGGGGGCGCCCCCCACCCTCGTGACCGCCTCTTTGACTCCTTGGAGTAGGGTCCAAGTCTCCTGGATCACGTTCGGTGAGAAAATCACGTTCCCGAAGGTTTTATTCCGTTTGGACTCCGTTTGATATTCTGTTTCTCCGAAATACTGAAATAGGAAAAAAAACAGTAATTCTAGGTTGGGCCTCGGGTTAATAGGTTAGTCCCAAAAATAATATAAAAGTGGAAAATAAAGCCCAATATAGTCCAAAACAGTAGATAATATAGCATGGAGCAATCAAAAATTATAGATACGTTGGAGATGTATCAAGTCCCTAGATATTTAATGACCGATGGTGGTTCACACTTTATTCATCGTGCTTTCCATAAAATGTTTGCCAAGTATGATGTTAACCATAGAATTGCATCACCTTATCATCCTCAGCCTAGTGGTCAAGTTGAACTTAGCAATAGAGAAATAAAATTAATTTTGCAAAAGACTGTCAATAGGTCCAGGAAGAATTGGTCTAAGAAATTAGATGATGCACTTTGGGCTTATAGAATAGCATATAAAAATCCTATGGGTATGTCTCCTTATAAAATGGTTTATGGAAAACCTTGTCATTTGCCTCTTGAGTTAGAACATAAAGCATATTGGGCCATCAAAGAGCTCAATTATGACTTCAAGCTTGCTGGTGAAAAGTGGTTATTTGATATTAGCTCTTTAGATGAATGGAGAACCCAAGCTTACGAAAATGCAAAATTATTCAAAGAAAAAAGTCAAAAGATGGCATGAGAAAAGAATCCAAAAGCATGTGTTCAAAGTCGGATAATATGTTCTTTTGTACAACTCTCGTTTCAGATTCTTTGTAGGAACACTCCTCTCAAAATGGGAAGCCCCAATGTTATCCAGGAGATTTATCGGTCTGGAGCCATCAAAATAAATAATTCTGAAGGTACTAACCCAAAGGTTGTCAATGGGCAACGACTAAAGAATTATATCTCAGGTACGCCCATTAATGTTGAAAGTAATAATACCGAAACTTTGACATCGGAAGAACACATAAAAGAGTCCTTCTGGAACACTCCAGAATCATGAAAATAAGGAGGTACGTGATACAGTAAGTAAACAGACTCCGAAAAATCAGCAAAAATATTGTTTGTCAGTTTTGGAATATTTAGAAAAATAGGAAAAATAAGAAACTACCAGGAAGCGTACCGTGGTGGGCACAAGACACCAGGGCGCGCCAGGCAAGCCTGGCGCGCCCAGGTTGGTTGTGCCCACCTGGGACACCTTCCAGACTCCGTTTTTCTTCCATTTGTTTCTCCCCCAAGATAAAAAAATCTCTATATATATACTTCCTGAACCTATTGATCACTGTATCACGGAGAAATCCTCTGTTCTCTTTTCTTGTTGTTTTTCTGCCAGATCCCATCTACCATGGCCACCTCAAGCGCATCCAAGGACAAGTTCTTCAAGAACGTCATCAACCCATATCTACGGTAGGTGGTGCAACACCCTTAGACCATCCAGATGCATGAGGGGGTGCTTCACCTTTGCGATGTGCCATGTCCCAAGGAGACGGGAACCATGGAGTCCAGACTTGAAGCTATAGAGCAAGATGTCTTCCGGTGCAAGGGGATGGTGGAGCGTGGGCTCAGTGCTAATCACCTCATGATCACGGACCTCCCTCATGATCTCAAGGTGGATGGCAAGCCCATGAAGGACAGCGTCTTCACCCTCAAAGAGTAAATCAACTTCCTCAAAAGCCAGATCTATGATCTCCAAAATCAAGTCTTTGAATATGAGGCGAGGTTTAAAGGTATGAGTTTGGCTGCTATCTAAAGGACCCGTGAGACTCACTCCTCCTGTTATGATGGTGGACCACTGCCATGGAAATCTGAGGACAATATCTCTTCATCACCACATTCTTGTTCATCACCAAAGGAGAATTGAGTATCGGGTATGGACACTCCCCTTGGCTTCCGCCAAACTTGGGGGAGGTGCCCCGGTATCGTATCATCGCACTATATTTTTGCCTTTGCTTATTTTAGTTCGATCTTTTGCTTTAGATGAATAAAAGTTAGTTCGATCCTTTCTTCCTTGAGAGTTTGCTTAGTGATCTATCCTTGTAATCGTGTGCAAGTTATATAATAAAGTTTAGTTTGAGTTTTTGATTTCTTTATTTTCATGTTGCAAATTAAATAAGAATAAATAAAAATATAATGGAAATAAATGAAGAAAAGATCATATACTAATCTTATGATAGGTGATGACACCACATAAGGAAAAGTATAAGTAGAAAATTTTATTAGAGATTGACAAACATAGCATTAGTCAATGATGCAACTCATGAAAGAGTTAATAAGGGAAGAGAAAATTCACATATAATTATACTATCCTAGAAATATTTTGTGATTGTGAGCCCTCATCAAAATATTATATGCCAAAATTGTTGATGTTGGACAAGGAAGACAACTTAATGGTTTATGTTCGTTTATATTCACATAGAAGTCATATTGTCATATATCCTTTAACATGTGGTGCTTGCCCCCTATCTTTGCTATCCAAAAATTCCACACTAAGTAGAGATACTACTTGTGCATCCAAAAACCCTTAAACCCAAATCTTACTTTCAAGTGTCCACCATACCTACATAGGGATTGTGCAAGATCCCTCAAGTAAGTTGTCATCGGTGCAAAAAGGCAATAAAAATTGCTTCTAAAAGTGTGAGATCATTTAGTTTAAGAGAAAATTGAGCGTTGCACGAACTTGTGATGGTGAAGAATAAAAGCAAAATATTGCATAATAAAGGTCACCATCACAAGGGGCAATGCAACGCGACGTTCTTTTACACTAGGAGGTTGAGCATACAAACAAATAAGCACATGGCAACCTCTGCTTCCCTCAGCGAAGGGCCTATCTTTTACTTTTATGTATTTACTTTTACGCAAAGAGTCAAAGTTCTCCTTCTATCCCTTTTTATTTTTCTCCTTTGGCAAGCATCATGTGGTGAGGAAAGATCTACGCACATATGTCCAGTTGATTTTAGATAGCATGAGTTATTATTGTTGACATCACTCTTGAGGTGAATACGTTGGGAGGCAAAATTATAAGCCCCTATCTTTCTATGTGTCCGGTTGAAACGTTTTTCTCATGTGGACGCGGTGAGTGTTAGCAATCATATAAGACTATATGATGGTTGAGTATGTGGACTTACCTAAAGGCTCCAATACGTGACTCTTCCTGAAAAGAGAATGAATTGTAGTTGCAAAGTTGATTGAGAACATAGTTTGTTGGTTTCTAATAGAGTTTTTTCTTTATACTTCGATTGTGTGATGAATTGTCACTTATTCATGAGAAGTCTATGACAAAAGTTCTATGTTTAATTTTTTTGCTGTTATAATAATCAACATTATTCTTCTATGTCCGTATTTTGTTTTTGTCAACACCTCTCTCTTAAAGCATGTGGGCATGTTTTTCGATTTCGGTTTTCGCTTGAGGACAAGCGAGGTCTAAGCTTGGGGGAGTTGATACGTCCATTTTGCATCATGTTTTCTTACTGTTATTTAAGATGTTTTTATCCATAATAATGCTTTTTGGGTTAATTCTAATGCCTTTTCTCTCATAATATGCAAGGTATACACAAAGAGGGAGAATTCCGGCAACTCGAAATCTAGACCTGGAAAAGCTATGTCAGGCTACCTATTCTGCACAACTCCAAATAAGCTGAAACTTCACATAGAATTTTTATGGAATATTTGAGGAATATTGGAGAAAATAACTACCAGAGGGGGCCCACTAGGTGGGCACAACCCACCTGGGTGCACCAGGGAGCCCAGGCGCGCCCTGGTAGGTTGTGCTCACCCGGGCCCACCTCCGGTGCCCATCTTCTGGTATATAAGTCATTTTTACGTAGAAAAAATAAGGATAGGACTTTCCGGACGGAGCACCGCCGTCTCGAGGTGGAACTTGGGCAGGAGCACTTTTGCCCTCCGGTGGAGCGATTCTGCCAGGGAAGTTCCCTCCCGGAGGGGGAAATCATCGTCATCATCATCATCAACAACTCTCCCATCTCGGGGAGGGCAATCTCCATCAACATCTTCAACAACACCATCTCATCTCAAGCCCTATTTCATCTCTTGTGTTCAATCTTGTTACCGGAACTATAGATTGGTGCTTGTGGGTGACTAGTAGTGTTGATTACATCTTGTAGTTGATTACTATATGGTTTATTTGGTGGAAGATTATATGTTCAGATCCAGTATGCTATTTAATACCCCTATGATCTTGAGCATGATTATCATTTGTGAGTAGTTACTTTTGTTCTTGAGGTCACGGGAGAAATCATGTTGCAAGTAATCATCTGAACTTGATATGTGTCCGATATTTTGATAGCATGTATGTTGTGATTCCCTTAGTGTTGTCATGTGAACATCGACTACATGACACTTCACCATATTTGGGCCTAAGGGAATGCATTGTGGAGTAGCAATTAGATGATGGGTTGCGAGAGTGACAGAAACTTAAACCCCAGTTTATGCGCTATTCCGTAAGGGACCGATTGGATCCAAAAGTTTAATGCTATGGTTAGAATTTATTCTTAATACTTTTCTCGTAGTTACGGATGATTGTGGGAGGGTTAATCATAAGTAGGAGGTTTGTTCAAGTAAGAATAGCACGTAAGCACCGGTCCACCTACATATCAAATTATCAAAGTACCGAACACGAATTAAACCAACATGATGAAAGTGACTAGATGAAAATCCCGTGCACCCTCAAGAACGCTTTGCTTATTATAAGAGACTGTTTTGGCCTGTCCTTTGCCTTAAAAGGATTGGGCTACCTTGCTGCACTTTTTCTAGTATTATCGTTACTTGCTCGTTACAACTTACCTTACTATCAAACTACTCTGCTACTTACAGTTTCAGCACTTGAAGACATTACCTTGCTGAAAACCACTTGTTATTTCCTTCTGCTCCTGGTTCGGTTCGACACTCTTACTTATCAAAAAGAGCTACAATTGATCCCCTATACTTGTGGGTCATCACTGATGCTCGTGGCTTCCAGCTCTGCGATAGTGCTCGGCGACCTGCCCGTCAATGCTACGGGGATGGTCGTTGGTGCGGGCGCGGGGCTGGGAACTGGGAGGGACGCAGGGGCAGCAACCGCCACGGCCAGCTCATTCAGGGCCATGTGCATGAGGCCCCATTCCTCCTTATTTTCTATCTCCTCTGGCTCGGAATCGACTTTACCAAACTTGAAGACTAGTGGAAGATGATCCTTCTGCGCCATCGCATTGGTGGAGGTCTACGGGAGGGAGGGGAATGGGAGACGAACGGTAAGGCCGCCCGTATTAAACAGTGGCTCGGGCGCCATTAATGGAGAGGATGCGAGCCAGGCGGGCGGCCATGGAAGTGAAAGGGCCCGCTTCCCAGTGAGTCTGCACAGCGTACAACTCGCGTGCTTTCCGATGAGCATGCACATTGGAGGACAACTTACACGCCTCTCGGTCAGCCTACACATAGGACTGCGCTCGCACGCCTCCCGTTCAGTCAAGCAGCTGTCCGCACGGCACCTCCTATAGCCATTAAAAGAGATACGTGGCATCACGTGAATGTTTAACAAAACGCACACGATTTAAATTATTCAACGTTTGACATGTTAAAGTGGCAGCTATTTGTTTCAAAATGCCTTTGTTAGTTGTTATTCGAGTGCGCCTTCTCTCAAAATGGACATAAAAATAACACAACATTTCGGGTGCCATTCCATGATGGCATGCCAAGTTTCATGAATTTTACATGAGTTTTGGATTTACTAGAATTTAAAAACAAAGTATCTCAATGTTTTGCCGGCAATCAAGAGTGCCCTGGTGTTTGAAATTCATTCTTATTTCTTGCATGGACCTAAGGATGCACCCAAGGACACACATTTGATATTTCAACCCATTTTTCTGCACTCGAGTATGAGCATGTAGTACAAATTTGAATTATGCACATAAAATGCCTAGAAAACCTAGTTAATGTATAAAAATGTCCAAGCGAACCCTGAAAAATCCCAAAAATTGACACAACACTCCTGTTGTTCTATGTTGACGCTAGAAAATTTTGAAAGCAAGAAGAGGAAACAGATTGTTTCATCCCCAAAGGTGGCATGTTCCCTACCGAAACCATCAGGCTTGTTGTGAGAAGCTTATACCCAAACCTGCCCCAAATGGGACAAATTTGTTACCACAACATGTTGATGCTGCTCCATGATAGCATGTTAAGTTTCATGAACTTCAAACAAGTTTTGGATGTACTAGAATTTAAAAACAATGTATCTCAATGTTTGCGATCGAGCGATGGTGGCAAGGTGTTTGACATTCATTCCCATTTCTTGCATGGGACCTAAGCATGCAACCAAGGACACAGATTTGATTTTTCAACCAATTTACATGCACTGGAGCATATGCGTGTAGTTCAAATTTGAATTGAGCACAAAAATTCATAGAAATCTCAGTTATTGTATAAAAAGGTCCAATTAAACCCTGAAAAATTCCAAAAGTTAACACAATACTCCTGTTGTAATATGTTGACACTAGAAAAAAATTGAAATTAGGAAGAGGCAACGGATATCGGATCGTCCAGAAAGGTGAAACATTCCCTACCGTAACCATGAGGCTTGTTGTGAGAAGATCTAGTTTGTTAGAAGCTTATACCCCAACCTGCCCCAAATGGGACAATATTTTTACCATAGCATGTTGATGTCGTTCGATGCTAGCATGTCAAGTTTCATAAATTCCAGACACGTTTTCGATTTACTAGAATTTTAAAACCATGTATCTCAATGTTAGCGGCCGAGCGACAGTGACAAGGTGTTTGACATTCATTCTCATTTCTTGCATGGGACTTAAGAATGCAACCAAGGACACACATTTCAATTTTGAACCCATTTATATGCACTGGAGCATGTGCTTGTAGTTCAAAGTTGAATTATGCACATAAATGCATAGAAAACTTAGTTAATGTATAAAAATGTCCAAGCAAACCCCGTAAAATCCCAAAAATTGACACAACACTCTTGTTGTTCTATGTTGACACGAGAAAAAATGGAAGTAAGAAGAGGCAACAGATATCATTTCGTCACCCAAGGTGGCACGTTCCCTACCGAAACCATCAGGCTTATTGTGAGAGAAGCTCTGGTTTGCGAGAAACTTATACCCAAACCTACCCCAAATGGGACAATATTTTTACCACGACGTGTCGATGCCGCTCCATGATATCATGTCAATTTTCATGAATTTCAGATGATTTTTTGATCTACAAAATTTTTAAAACCATGTATCTCAATGATAGCGGCCGAGTGACAGTGTGAAGTTGTTTGACATTCATTCTTATTTCTTGCATGTGACTTAAGCTTGCAACCAAGGACACACATTTGATTTTTCAACCCGTTTTTATGCATTGGAGCATAGGGATGAAAACGAAGCGGAAACGGGTGGAACTAGGTGCTACCATATTTGGTTTCATATTTTTTTGCAGAAGCGGAAACAAATACAGAATCCCCGAAAACGAATACGGAAACATATACTGTCGGAAACGGACATGGAGCAAATACAGAGCGGACATAGAAACTGAAGTTTGTGTTGATCGGAACTTAAAACCCCCTCGAATCATAGAGAAATACACACACGAAACAAAAAAACTTAATGAATTGTTAACATGGCTTCAAAATAATATGATTGTGTTAGCATTTTATTGTAGTATTAGACAATGCCGTACAAGGTTTATTGGGTACTTGTTTAGGTAGTAGAAGTTGGTCCTTAAATGATCCTTTTTTCTCATTCTGCTCATTGTGTCATTGTGTGTTGTTTGGTAGTTGGGCTACAAAGTAGCCAAAAGGCTATAACAGAAACGGAATTTCTATAGTCATGGAAACAGGAAGTTCGGTTTCCACGCCTATTCCACCGAAAAACCCCATTCCGTTTTTGTTTCATTTTTTTCATAAAAATTTCCATTTTCATTTCTGTTTTGCAAATTTCCATATCCGTTTTGATATTTCCTCTTCGTTTCCATTTTTCCTCCAGAAAAGCAGAAACTTTCCACTCCATTTTCATCCCTACTGGAGCATGTGCATGTAGTTGAATTTTGAATTATGCACATAAATGCCTAGAAAACTCAGTTGACGTACAAAATGTCCAAACGATTCTCGAAAAATTCCAAAATTTAACACGACACTCCTGTTGTTCTATGTTGACACCAGAAAAAATTGAAAGCACGAAGAGGTGATGAATATCGTTTTGTCCACAAAGGTGACACATTTCCCTAACAGAACCATGAGGCTTCTTGCGAGAAGCTCTGGTTTGTGAGAAGCTTATACCATAACCTGCCCCTAATGTGACAATATTTTTTACCCCAGCATGTTGATGCCATTCCATGATAGCATGCCAAGGTTCATGAATTTGAGGCGGGTCTTGGATTTACTCGGATTACAAAAGCAAATACCTCAACATTTTTCGGAGAGCTATAGTGCCGTGGTGTTCGAAATTCATCCCCATTTTTTGCATGGGACATAAGCATAAAACCATGGACACATATATGATTTTACAACCCATTTTGGTGCACCGGAGCATGTGCATGTAGTTTAATTTTGAGTTGTGCACCTAAAATGGCTAGAAAACCAAGTTAATGTATAAAAATGTCCAAATGAACCCTGAATAATTCCATTTTTTACGACACACCTATAGTTGCATGTTCACCACAGATAAAAGTTCTAGCAATTCAAACATCCCTCCATTTCCGCTGTGACCCCATTATGTAATTCAAATCAAGATGAAAAATCAAGTAGATCACACATAGTTTCTTATCACCAACCGTATGAGGTGCAATACAAAATATCTTGGAGCAAAGTCAGAGTATAGTACGCCTATGGCTTACGCGAGAAGGTGCGTCGGCGACGGTTCGAAACACCATTGCGGAAAGGGGTTAAAACCGTTTGTATAGTACCTAGCTATACCAGTGGGCTATCCTATGATGTTTGAGTAGATCTGTTTTGTCCTATGGGTTGATTGATGATCATGATTGGTTTTAGTTGCATGTTTTATTATTGGTGTATTCCTATGGTGCTCTCCGTGTCGCGCAAGCACGAGGGATCCCCGCTGTAGGGTTTGTAATATTTGTCATGATTTTCTTAAGGTGGGTTGTGTGAGTGACAAAAGCACATACCCGAGTAAGTAGGTTGTTTGCGTATGGGAGTAAAGAGGACTTGATACTTTAATGCTATGGTGGGGTTTTACCTTAATGATCTTTAGTAGTTGCAGAGGCTTGCTAGAGTTCCATTCATAAGTGCATATGATCCAACTAGAGAAAGTATGTTAGCTTACGCCTCTCCCTCATATACAATTGCAATAATGATTACTGGTCTAGTAATCGATTGCCTTGTGACAAAAAGCTCTCTACTAAAACTAACATAATTGTTTCTTTATCTAAACAATCCCTAGCTTTTATTTACGTGCTCTTTATTATCTTGCAAACCAATCCTATCATACCTACAAAGTACTTATAGTTTCTTACTTGTTCTAGGTAAAGTGAACGATAAGTGCACGTAGAGTTGTATCGGTGGTCGATAGAACTTGGAAGGGAATATAAATTCTACCTTTAGCTCCTCATTGGGTTCTACACTCGTACTTATCTAGAAAGGCTACAATTGATCCCCTATACTTGTGGGTTATCAGTCATCAACCCCTACCTACCGGAGGTGATGATGCACCCTCAAGCCATTGAGATGCATGAGGGGGTGCTCCACATCCGGGACGTCCAAGGGCCAAAAATACAAGAAGCATGGAGGCTAGGCTCGAGGCGATGGAGCAGGACATCATCAGGTGCCAAGGGATGGTGGTACATGGACTTAGTGCCAACCACTCCATGATCACGAAATTCACCCGTGACCACAAGGTGGATGGCTAGTCTACGAAGGACATTGTCTTCAACCTCAACGCACGAATCGATTATCTCCAAGGCCAAGTCTATGATCTTCAAAATTAAAATTCTGAGTATGAGGCAAGATTCGAAGGTATGAGTTTAGCTGCAAGAGGACCCCGGAGACTCGTGCATCTTTTTATGATGGTGAACCTATGCCACGGAAGCCGGAGGCCAAGGCCACCACTTCATCACCACCACCATTACCGAAGAAGGAGACTTGAGAATATGGGCACCCCCTTGTCTTGTGCCAAGCATGGGGGAGATGCCCTGGCATCGTATCACCCTCACTTTTATTATCTTTACATATTATTAGTTATTTCATGATTTTGTTGAATAAAAGTTTAGTATGATCTATTTTCGAGTGCTAGCTTCGTGATCTATCTATTTATGTAATTGAGTTGAGAGCTATATAATAATGAGTAGTTTGAGTTTTTTGCTTCTTTACTTTTATGTTTCAATCCTAGCAATGAAAATAATGAGAAAGATCATATGCTAATCTTATGGAAAGTAATGACATTACATAAGGAAAAGTATAAGTGGTAAAATTTATTGTAAGTTGACAAACATAGCATTCGTCAAGCATGCAATTCATGAAAGAATTAATAAGGGGTGAGAAGATTCACATGAAAATATACTATCTTGGACATCTCTTATGATTGTGAGCCCCCAATAAGTATTTTATGCCAAATTGTCGACGTTGGACAAGGAAGACAACATAGTGAATTATGTTTGCTTATATTCACATAGAAGTTATATTGTCATAGATCCTCACCAAGTAGAGATACTACTTGTGTGTCCAAAAACTGTTAACCCTGTTTCATGTCATGAGAGTCCACTATACCTACCTATGGATTGAATAAGATCCTTCAAGTAAGTTGTTATCGGTGCATAAAGCAATAAAAATTGCTCCTAAATATTTTTGATATTTTATTGTAAGGGAAAATAAGTGTTGTATAGACTTATGATGGCAAAGTAATAAAACTGATGGACTTCATAATTAAGGTTGCTATCATAAGGGGCAATATAACATGACGTTCCTTTGCATTAAGAGTTTTTGCATCCAAAAAACAAAGTGCATGACAACCTCTGCTTCCCTCTGCGAAGGGCCTATCTTTTACTTTCATGTATTTACTTTTTATGCATGAGTCAATAGTGTTCTCTTCCATTCATTTTTATTTTTCTCTTTTGTAAGCATCATGTGGTGGGGAAAGATCTAGGAACAAATATCCAGTTGGATATGAGTGATCATGAGTTATTATTGTTGACATCTCCCTTGAGGTGAATAAGTTGGGAGGCAAAACTATAAGCCCCTATCTTTTTATGTGTCTGGCTGAAACTTTTTGCTCCATATATATGTTGTGAATGTTAGCAATCATGGAAGACTAAATGATGGTTGAGTATGTGGACTTGCTAAAAAGCTCTGACATGAGACCCTGAAAATATGATGAATTACAATTGCATTGTTGACTGAGAATATAGTTTGTTAGTTTTCAAGAAAGTTTATGCCTTATACTTCATTGTTCTAATGAATTATTATGTGCTCATCAGAAGTTTTATGATAATGGACATTTCTGCTATAATAATGATCATGATGCTACTATGTCCTTATTTTGTTAGCAATCATAGAGGGCATGAAATGGTTGAAATGTATATTGTTTAACTAAAAAGGATAGCATGACATAATTTCACATATACGATGTCTATCTAAAATGGATAGCATAGCATGACATAATTCAAAGATATGATGAGTTACTACATAAGATGGCATGAGATAATTAGATGATGTCTTTAGTAAATAGGTTCGCATGATAATTCACATACATGTTATCTAAGTAATCAGGATCGCATGATTTAATTCACATATGTGATTTATATGCTAAGCAGAGGGCATTCGCATATATGATGTCTGAACTAAGAACACGGTGTTGAATATTGTGTATATGATGTCTAAAGTATGCAATGCAAGGCACCATATACATGATATGAGCAGTATAACCGTGCCAAGTTAGAGCATACACCTCGGTGGGTGAATAGGACTGGTCATCTGTATCTGAATCCATCTCTGAGGAGCTATAGGGACCCATCAAGAGATCAGCTTCGACAGGAAGCACTGTGTACTCTGAAGACCTTGTTTTCACTCCAGTTTTTTCCATTACCCACTCAAATGACTGATTCATAGGAAAAGTAGTTTAATGTACAAACATTATCGACAAATGGAAATGTAATGGAGAAAATGATGGGCAAGATATCATTCAAATATATGATGCCTGGTTAAACAGGCACTACAAGAAATATGTCAACTTGTGACCACCACTATTGGTCATTGAATGGTCACAAATTTCCATTTGTGACCTTTTTGTGACCAAAAACATAAGGTCAAAAGCTGGCCGTCATAAACTGACTATAGCGACCTTTCTTCTGGAATGGTCGAAGACGTTTATGACCAAAATACGTCTACTGTGGCGTTTTGGTCACTAGCAACCTCCCCAGGCCACGTAGGCATCCAGCGTGGCAAGCTAATGTGGCACAAGATTCAGCCCGATCCAATTTGGCGTTTTACATGGGCCAAGCCCATTAATTCAACCCATTTAATTTATTTTTTCCCTCTGCTTTGATTAGCTAAATAGGCCTAGCCCAACAATTAGGACTTTTTTTTCTGAGATGCAGTTTTTACAATCCATTTTTTTGGGGCCTCAACCCTTTTAGAATCTGAAATTTATATTGCTCTTTTTAGAAAGAAGTCCAACATAGTTCGGGCCATGGCCTTTTTAGAGCCCAAGTATTGAGTGCAATATAAATTCTGGACAGGGCCTTTTTACAATCCAATAGTGGGCCAAGCCCTCTTTTATTTACAGCCAATATTCTCAAATCAGTATAGTAACAGTACTTCTTTCCCACGGTAATAACACAAGTATAGAAAACTTTCTCACACAACTTTATCTCGCATAACATTAGACAGACCAACACATATCAATAACTTATCTCCTATGTTCACAAGTACATAACTTTTATCTCACACAACATTATACAGAACTGTATCTTGCAGGTTCAAATCACTTAAACTTTATCTAACAGGTTCCCCGCAACAAAAGATGATCACCATCATCTCCTAATCAAGATGCAAATAACCTGCACATTCAAAAAGAAAAAGCAATATGTCAAAGAGAGACAGGCAAAAAATAGAACAAACAAAAAATAGAGACTTGCATCAAGTAGACCTGATGATCTACAGATAGTAACCAAACTAGCATCTACTTTGCCCGAGAGGTGGCATGAAGCAGTTTTGATGCCATTTATGCATTATTTCTGAGACTAGCAGCAAAAAATACATAGGATGCCAAACAGCCGGCAGCAGCTAAGATCGGTTAGTTGTTGGCTACCACCGATGGCGAGAACTAAACGAGCAAGTTAGATTCATTGGGCTGGGTTGGATTGGATTGATGCTGACAAAGTGACAACAGGAAGGTAATGAGAACATACAACTAGCTCTAGTATACCGGCATGCATGAGCAGAACCTATAACCACCTACGCATACAAATCAGAAAGCACACATATATACTGAACAAAAGCAACGGCCATGAATAGATGACTTAACAGTTCATGTTTTTTAACAAAACAAGAGTGGACATCTCATAGTGAGTCTAATACAGCTACACTAAGCAGAGAACCACATCAAGACATGAAGAGTAAGCCATCACAGTATAGGAGGATTGGACTGCATACCTAGTCGTCCTTGAGGTAGAGGACCATCTTGGTACCCCTGCCGAGCTGCTCCCCAAACATATCACGAGTGACGGTGAAGGAGCTACCGGCCTGGGACTCCCACACGTACTGCTCGTCGTTGTTGTGCTTCATGGTGACGACGACCCTCTCGGCAACAGGGTAGGCGGAGTAGAAGCCAACACCAAACTGCCCAATCATGGACACATCGGCGCCGGCGGCGAGGGCCTCCATCGGCACCGTACTGATCTTGTCCAAGGCCTGCGAAAATCACACCGGCAAACACACCACGTCAGCCCAGGAACAAATCTCGCACGCCACGAATCAAACCGCGGGTCAACAGATCTGGCTCGGCAGAATCTAAAGCCTGGCGTAAAATGGCCAGTGTAATTAATGGCCAGTGCTGCCAGTATTGAATGTACCACATCGGCAAGCATTATATAGTACTACTATGTAATTGATATGCAAAAGAAGATGCATCTCCCATGTTCAGCAATCAGGATCAACCATGAAGTTTCTACTACTCCTACATCATTTTAGCTAATCATTTAAGATGATCATTTAAGATGCTAATGTTTACTTGTCAAGTACAGTTATTGTTACTCTAAGATTTTAGCTAAGTAAATATAAAGATAAGAAGACACTTTGCCACCAATATTTTGTGACATCTGTAGAATTCGTACCTCATAAACATGAATGAAATGTCTATCTCCAACAAGTATACATACTGATCATGTTTAATTAGGCCAGCAGCACAAAACAACCAATTATATTGCCTTATAAGAAGCTATTTGCATAAAGTAGAGAACTACAAAACAAGCTATTAACCATCCTACTAGTAGCAAGGACATAAAGATAATCACTTAATAAGATAAGAAGCAGACATGAATCACATAACTATGTACAATTCAATATCCCAACTGAGAGTGAACATGTATTAAACATTTCCTGCATTTCAATACATGCATGACAGATTCACAGCATAACTATATATAGCTGTAAAAACATGCATGAACAGGAAAGCAACCAAACTACAAGAACATATAAGGAAACAGAGGGAATCACTATAACCTATGGAGTGACAAGCACATATATGAACTCAAAGTAATGCCCAGCTCGCGCATATATGAGCCATGCCGTCGAGTCCTGCAGCCACCAACTCGCGCCGCTCGCTGCCGCGGTCACCACCTTCGTCGTCGACACGGCGGTGCTGCCAGACCTGCAAAAAACAGAGGAGGCGTGAATGGACATCACACTTGCCAACTAATTAACTATAGCTTGCTACAGAAACATTTCGTTATCAAATTTGATTCAGGAACTAGCTTATTGAGTATGAAAAAAATGCTTAGAATAAAAATCATTTCAAGAAATGCTGCAGTAGCTAAAAAACAAATTAAGCTATACCATTTTAGGAAAATGTGTAAGCTGTTCAACTTTTCTCACATTCACTCCAGCTGCTTCCAAACACTAACTAGGTAACATAATTACTTTAAGGCTGTAGCCCGGGGATTCGTTATTCATGCTAATATAAAATTCGCTCAAATGGAACCTTGGAAACACCCTTTCCCAAGTAGTCAAATCCACCGTCCCTCAGTTCCAAAGCTTCATAAAGACCTACAAAAGAGGGATGATTCAGATAAGATAAGTTCAACAAAAATAATAAAATAACATTCGGTAAATAATGATACAAATAAGAGTTTGGAACAGGATACATTTTGGTGAAGTGTCTGTCAGGGAGAAGTGATTCAGAGTTTCAAAGTGAAGTTGTTTCTGAATACTAGTAGTGTAATTACTAATTAGCTAGCTAGATGTGTGCATGAAAGCTACTGTTCCTATTGGGTTGCAGCTTGTACTAGTTAGCTAGCTAGCTAAGGACTTGATAGTATTCTTTTTCCAGATAAAGAGCTGATGCTACTAGTCTAATCACACAGTTTTAACCAGATTAGAGCAAAGACAACACGCCAACGGCAGAACCAAGACCAAGTCTCGGCAATCCAATAGGAATCTCCGGAGCTCCATATATCGCCACACACACAGCCACGCACCACCTGGCCGCCCCCATCGCAAGTTTGCAGCACACCACCGCACCCGACATTGCAGCAAGCGCGCGCGCTCACGCACATAGCACCGGTGCAAGGTCATGGGGGGCACGCAGGTCATACCTGTGTGGGCATCGGTACTCGTCACAGTAGAGCACGAGCTGGCAGTCAAACATAGTGAGCATGAGTTGGCGGTCAAACACAGTGAGCACGAGCTGGCTGTGTGGGTATCAGCTTCCCCTGATGATGGAATTACGCAAGTCCAAAACTCAATCAAGAACTGTAATGGTATATGCAATGCAGCAAACAATAATGTTTTTTTTCGTTCAGAAGTTGAGATGTCCCTGTGACTCGATGGTGTCATGATTCTAAGCGTGGAATTGCAATTCTAAGCAAGCCTGGAGTATGATAGTGGTACATGAAAGTATGTAGAACAGCAAGAGTAAACCCTAGGAATTAGAGATTTTAGGAGTAAGCAATTGTGTTCATCGAGAGACCATAGCGAGAAAGCATCAGAGGGCCCAAGTGAGACATGGCATTGTCATGAGCTCAGTGGCAAGTATTGGAGGTGAGGGACAGAGAAGGAGAGGAAGAGGGTACCTTGAAGACCTCCATGTCCATGGCATCGTCGAGCGCGGGGTTCTATCCCAGCCGAGCGGCACCCATGCCTCTCGTCGCGTGGAAGAGCGGCGTCGGAGGGCGCGGCTGTGTGTCGGTGGAAGACGGCGGAGGCGTCCACCACAAGCATCACCGTCGCCTCGCCGGCGCATCGCATGGAGATCGTGGAGCACCGGCACCTGACCTGCTCGATCTGGATGCCCCAACACCGAGGGAGATAGGGTGAGCAGAGGGTGGGGCGGATGGATCTAGGAACGCCAGGTACATGAACCACTCGGTGTTCTTGTTCAGATCCGGCGGGGGCACCGCCTGTACGTACCGGCGCGAGCGTGCTGCGGGGCGGTGGCTCCTCCCGTCCGGCTCGGCGTCGCGGGTATGGAGATAGGGCGAGGGGATAGGGGCGGCGGCGGCAAGGTCGCTGGTGATGGAGCACGGCGGCGGTTGTGGGTAGGGTTTGGGGTGGGGCGCGCCAAGGGAAGAGAGTGGGGGAGGGGAAGAGGCTGTTGCGCCGCCCGGGCGAGGGCATCGAGGGTGGGGACAACACCGGTGGGGGAGACCGGAGACGGGCAGGGAGGTCGCCGGTGGCTGCCAGATCAGGGGAGGGTTAGGTGGAAATCCTAACCCTAGCAGAGAGGAGGAGGGGGAACGCCATGGCCCTGCCTGGACTAGTGGATATGGGGAAGGTGAGGGGAGGGGGATGGAGGAGACGAGGTCGACGGTGGGTGGCGTGGCGGTGGTGGGTGGGGATGGCGTCGGATCTGGAAGGCGGGGTGATGGTGGCGGCGCGATCTGGAAGGGGAGGAGGAGAGCCGAGCTATAGGTGCAAGAGGACCGCGGGCTCCAGCGCGATCTTGGGGAGGGAGAACACGGGCTCGGCGTCGCCTGGAGGTGGAGGAGCGTGGTGGCGGCGAGCGGCTTGAGCGTGCGCGATGAGGGGGGAGAAGGGGGTGGCGGCGATGGATCTGGGGAGAAGAAGGCGGCGGCGATGGAGTAGGAGGCGATAGGGTTTGGGTGGTTGGGCTGCCCGGGGGTGGGAGGGGATAGGGTTCTTTTTCTTTCTCTCTCTTTTTTTCTTTAGATAAATGGGATGGGTGGATGGATGGATGCCATGTCATCAATCCATGGCACAAACATTTCAACCAATGAGAACAAAGCATACGTAATTGTGTTTTTCTATGTGTTTCTATTATATTTTTTGCACAAGGGTGCATTTTGGAATGGCATAATTTGTTCAAATTATATCATACTTTGCACAAAGGTGCATCTTGCAATGGCAAACAATGTTGCCAAAAAAATACATTTTTTTGGACGAAAAATTCATTTTCCATTTTTTGAGTGCCCAAAATAAGTTTTTTTGTGAAGGACCTACCATATATTTGTTGCAAAAGCGGACCGAATTATTTTTCTAAAATACTAGGACATATTTAATGCACAATTGACCAAATGGTTGAGTGTCAGAAGCTTTGATCCACCTCTCGTTAAAAAGACAAATTCCCGCCGATTCAGCTGGAAGCGGGTCAAATTTGAACTGCAGCTGCCTCATAGTTTGCTCTTTATTTTTTCCAAAAATCATTTATAGGTACATAAGTATCTATTTAATCAGATAAACACCAAAATAATTCCAAGATTCGACCTCTAGCTAGGAACGGTCATTCCCGCCGTTTTGACCGCATTTTGAAATGGGCATAAAAAATTCAAAAAAAATCAAAAAATTGGGAAACCTTCGCATTGTGTCATTATATATGGCCAAGTTCCCAGGAAAAATAATAAACTTGTAATACGGCAATTCTTTTAAAAAAGTGTTCTCAGAAATGAGCTATCATGCGTGAAGATTCATGGCTTTCAAGCCAAATGATCAATCTTATGGCCACATTCATGGCATAGTTTGTTCAAATGATCTCATATTGTGCACAAGGGTGCATATTGGAATGGCAAACAATGTTGCCTAAGGAAGTTTCCATTTTCTTTGGACGAAAAAACCATTTTCCATTTTTTGAGTGCCCAAAAGGAGGGTTTTTTGTGAAGGACCTCCCAAATAATTGTTGCAAAATTGCACCAAATCAATTTTATAAAATATTAGGACATATTTAATGCACAATTTACCAAATGTTTGGGTGTCAAAAGCTTTGATCCACCTCTCGTTAAAAAGACAAATTCCCGCCGATTCAGCTGGAAGCGGGTCAAATTTGAACTGCAGCTGCCTCATAGTTTGCTCTTTATTTTTTCCAAAAATCATTTATAGGTACATAAGTATCTATTTAATCAGATAAACACCAAAATAATTCCAAGATTCGACCTCTAGCTAGGAACGGTCATTCCCGCCGTTTTGACCGCATTTTGAAATGGGCATAAAAAATTCAAAAAAAATCAAAAAATTGGGAAACCTTCGCATTGTGTCATTATATATGGCCAAGTTCCCAGGAAAAATAATAAACTTGTAATACGGCAATTCTTTAAAAAAAGTGTTCTCAGAAATGAGCTATCATGCGTGAAGATTCATGGCTTTCAAGCCAAATGATCAATCTTATGGCCACATTCATGGCATAGTTTGTTCAAATGATCTCATATTGTGCACAAGGGTGCATATTGGAATGACAAACAATGTTGCCTAAGGAAGTTTCCATTTTCTTTGGACGAAAAAACCATTTTCCATTTTTTGAGTGCCCAAAAGGAGGGTCTTTTTGTGAAGGACCTCCCAAATAATTGTTGCAAAATTGCACCAAATCAATTTTATAAAATATTAGGACATATTTAATGCACAATTTACCAAATGTTTGGGTGTCAAAAGTTTTGATCCACCTCTCGTGAAAAAGACAAATTCCTGCCGATTCAGTAGGAAGCGGGTCAAATTTGAACTGTAACTACCTCGTAGTTTTCTCTTTATTTTTTCCAAAAATCATTTCTAGGTACATAAGTATCTATTTAATCAGAGAAACACCAAAAAAAATTCAAGATTCAACCACTAGCTAGGAACAGTCATTCCCGCTGTTTTGACCGCATTTTGAAACGGGCATAAAAAGTTCAAAAAAAATCAAAAAATTGGGAAACCTTCGGATTGTGTCATTATATATGGCCAAGTTCCCAGGAAAAATAATAAACTTGTAATACGGCAATTCTTTTAAAAAAGTGTTCTCAGAAATGAGCTATCATGCGTGAAGATTCATGGCTTTCAAGCCAAATGATCAATCTTATGGCCACATTCATGGCATAGTTTGTTCAAATGATCTCATATTGTGCACAAGGGTGCATCTTGGAATTCCAAACAATGTTGCCTAAGGAAGTTTTCATTTTCTTTGCACGAAAAATTCATTTTCCATTTTTCTGAGTGCCCAAAATGAGTTTTTTTGTGAAAGACCTACCATATATCTGTTGAAAAATTGGACCTAATCAATTTTATAAAATACTAGGCCATATATAATGCACAATTGACAAAATGGTTGGGTGTCAAAAGTTTTGATCCACCTCTGGTGAAAAAGAAAAATTCCCGCCGATTCAGTAGGAAGCGGGTCAAATTTGAACTGCAGCTACCTCATAGTTTGCTATTTATTTTGTCCAAAAATCATTTCTAGTTACATAAGTACGTATTTAATCATAAATACATGGTTTGGTGGCGATACGTCGAGGTTTGGGCGGTGGCCGAGGCCCCCAACTCTAGAGCACGTAAACTCGCATGCCCGCCGCGTGGTCACCGCGTGACCGTGGCGTTGCCATGTGTTCTGGGCAGCCTAGGCATGTCTAGTGGGTTGGGCACTCCCCAGGTAGGTGATGGGAAGAAAATCACAACATAAGATTCTCACGAGGAGACCGATCGATGCTCAAACATGAATAAGCAGCCAAGTGTTTGATTAGCGGTACGGGAAATGCACATGGCCAATGGGCGTGAGTTTTGGCTGAGGATGATCATCTACTAAGGAGAATGTATTCACAAATTTTTAGCTCAAAAGGAGGATCCTAGGTGGTACTTGCTTTGCAAAGTATCACACTAGACAAAAATATGAATGTTGAAGCTGGGCTCAAAATATTGAATGGATTGAGCTGAAATTTAGTGGAGGATGGTTATTTGGGCATAGGAAAGCATTGTAGAAAATTGATACCATTTGGACATGCCAAAGTAGTACTTCCTTCACAATGCTCTTCTATGGACAAAAACTTGGGAAAACTAGTGAGAGAGATTGGATGAATTAAAGGAGCTAAAAATTGGTGTTGGTAAGTTACACAGGTATGGTCATGCGCTGGTAAATTTTCAGATCATTTGGGTAAGCCTAGCTAGTACTTACTTCACAAAGCTTCTCTCGAGATAGAAACTTTGGAAATTTACTGAGAAAGATTTACTAGGAAAATTGAGCTGAATATTATCATGTGGCAATGATTTGGGTATGGAAGAGTGCCCGAAAAGTTTGAGGGTAATAGGAGGGGTCTATATAACACTTGCTTTGCAATGTGCCAATTTGGCCATAAAATATAAATTGAACCTGGGCTCACATAGATGATTTGACTGAGCTGAAATTTGGAGGAGGGTGATAATTTGGGCATATGAAGGAACTGTATAAATTTCATGTCATTTCGAGATATAAAAAAGGTACTTCCTTCAAAATGCTTCTAGGTGGACAAAAACTTTGGAAATTTGCCGAGGAAGATTTGCTAGAAAAATGGAGCTGAATTTTGTCATGCGGTAATGATTTCGATAGAAAAGAGTGCCCAAAAATTCCTAGGGCAATCAAGAATATATAAATAGCACTTCCTTCATAAAGTGTTGTTGTGAACAGAATAGGAAAATGAATATTGTTGAATTAGTTTTGAACTAGGAAAGGAAGGATTTTTAAATATTTGATGAAGATATGACCCAAAGAATTTATGAGATTTTTTTGGGAATTTTGGGAATGATAGAAATATAGGTTGCTTCACAACCTAGGGCAAAAACTGCCACATGGAGATGACACATAGGCAAAACTGATGAGGTGGCGCCTAGTCATAGCAACCCACCACAATTTACAAGGCTATGACCATCTATATTGGTCGTTAACAACTAGAAATAAGGCAGCGGACTAGCGCTGTTTGCTTTATGACCATTTCCTCTAATGAAATTATGACCTTTCTGACCAAAATGGTCGTTATGGTTTAGGGTTTAGAGCCCCCCAATTGGTCTAAAATGGTCATAAATTTATGACCAATTCTTCGAGGGTCACTGACAGAAGGTCATAAGTTGACATATTTCTTGTAGTGAGGATGCCATTGCATATTTCACATATATTATGGCTGGCTAAAATACATGAGACTGCATAATTCCCATATATGATATAGAAACTAGACAGGTGGCGTTACTTAACATGTCTAAACTAAGCAGATGACATATATGATGTTGAGAGTAGGCACTACAAGGCAACATATGCATGACATGACCAACATCATCATGCCAAGTTAGAGCAAACACCTTGGGGGTAAATAGGAGTGGTCAGCTGTGTCTGAATCCGCCTCAGAATAGATATCTTCCTCTAGATTACAATCTGGAGAGGGGAGGGGGAGGGTTTTCCATTGATCCCCCATGGAGCGATGTCTGTATGACATTGTATTGCCATGAAAAACTCTTCTATTTTTATCTACATGTTCAACATGACCGTGTACAATATCTGACATGCATACGAAAAAAATATAGTGAGATTATGTAAGGAGAGCATGCAGAAATCTAGAGTGATGGTAACAACTAGTGGATGGATCCAAAAATAATGATAGCGGGTTGATGACAACTTTAATTTAATAAAAAGACATATGATGATTGCTTTACTATTTGTTTCCCACCCAAGATGAACAACATAGGCATACCATAGGTCAACCAGATAATAGACAGAGATACTATTCATAGCTGTCTCGATATGTGCCTCACAAGTAATTTTAAAACTCAAGTTTGAACATTAATTTGGCCCTAACTTGGAGTCTAAGAGGTGAACAGGTTGATAAAGTTGCAGGTAATATTAAGCAATGCATAACATAAGCAGAAACAAAAGAGTGCTACCTCTCTTGTGGACCCATGCACTACTCAGGTTCATCTACTGAGTCGATGATGGTGCTGCAATTGCGGTGGGTGCTGGCGGCAGGGACGGAGATCTGAGGCGGCGAAAGATGGTCAGGAGTTGTGATGTCTAGTTTGGTGGATGTTTCTGCCGATGTAGCGTCTCAGGTGAGGTGGACGGCGTCGCTGCAGGAGCAGGACAAACCACACAAAGTTTTGTTAGACACCTACCTGTAACTGAAGTAATTTTGTAAGGGCTCCTTTGGATTGCAGGATTCTAAAAACGCAGGGATAGGAAAAACATTGGAATATGATAGGAATGCACATGGGAAACATAGCATTTGTAAACACATGATTTCTGTCAGCTTGGGTGTTTGGTTCACGGGAATTGGAAGAGCAGAGGAATGGAAAGAAACATGGCCGAATTAAAGTGAAACCATATGAAAGCCTGTACAATTAGACTGTTATTCTGCCAATAATGCACTTAGTCTTGTTTTCATGCATAGGATTTTGAAAAGTAGGTCCAGGTGGATGTTTTGTTCCATTCCTTTCAAAAAATGCATGAATAATTGAATAATAGAGTGCCATAGGAAAATTTCCTATTGCTATACTTTTCCTTTGAACAAAAATAGCCCTAATGGATCGACATGAATGTAGAGTAATAAGTGATGTGACAAGTGTACAACCTCTTTGCCGTAGCCGTGTCGACCTCAGCATCATTGGGTTGGTCGCTGAAGAAGTTGAGGAAGAGGTGGCTGTCGGAGGTGCGGAGGAAGATCCGAGGAATCTGTAGATGGCATCCAGGGCACTCCTCTGTTGTGATGGATGGTTCTGTCGTTGGAGCAGCTCCGGCGAGCCATAAGACATTGAGGCTGAAGCAGTATAAGACAAACATCGTTAATCTCAAGTGGGATTCTAATAGCATCTCCAATAGATGATGTAAAATACATTACCAAAAATTGATAGATGTAAAATTTACATCACCAAAAAACACCTCACTACAACAGATGAGGTAAAAAACTATTGACTCTGAACTTAAGTGTCGAAACTGAAATTTACTGCGGAATCTGAATGTTACTATCAAAACTGAACGCACTGGTAGCATATAGGCATTTCACATGTAGTCTAGGCCGCTCGAGCACTAGTAGTAGAGAAATAGTGATCTAAATCAGCAGGCAATCAACAGGGAACATAGTAGCAGATAGCAGCCGGAGCAGCAACTAGTGCCAGAGCAGAAACTCATGTAGCCGCAGCAGCCCGTGTACCAGCATCAGCAGCGCGAGCGAGAGAAAGAGCAGAGCAGCATCATGAGCAAGGGGGAGAGTAGAGCAGCAGCACGAGCGAGGGGGAGAGCAGAGCAGCAGCGCGAGCGAGCGAGAGAGAGCCGGAGTAGCAGCAGCAGCCTGAGCGAGCGAGCGATCAAGAGCTGGAGCAGCAGCAACAGATCCGGCTGGTATGGACATCACCGCTGAAGGGGCCTCGCACTGGGGAGAGCCGCCGTGGAGATGTCGCCCTTGGCGCCAGCTTCGAGGTAGCCGTACCATGGGGGTGCGGGATGGAGCACCCTCGGAGCCGGGAGGTCGAGTTAAGGAGATGGTGCGATGCGATGAGTGTACAAACTCTTTGGTGGAACCGAGTACTCCTCGGCTTCGTCCGAGGAGTCGGCGAGGATGCTGCGGTTCTGGTGGGGCGGGTTTAGGCGGTGCTGTGGGGATGGAGTAGCCTCGATAGATGAGGCGATTGTTGAAAAATATCCTTGGAGGTGGAGGACGGGATGGCTGAACTAGCAGGACGATGAGATGGACGACGGATCCTCATCCGAGGAGGTGGATGAGGGACATCGAGCTATTGCGATGGACGACGTCGTCGGGGAAGAGGCTCCGGCTGTGCAGCGGTGAGGTGGCGGATGGAGGAGGGTGGGGTTTCGCGGCTGGAGCAGAGAGGTTATGGTGGCCTGGGATTTTGAATGGTGAAAAGGAGGCGATGGGAGGGAGAACCATGACTTAGGTACGCGCTTGTCCAAGATGTAGGGTGTGTTACAAAAGTACCCCCATCGATTTAAACTAGCGCCCCCTTCGGCTCAGGGTTAGAAGGGTGTCGGTGTCAAAACCGGCGGATCTCGGGTAGGGGGTCCCGAACTGTGCGTCTAGGCCGGATGGTAACAGGAGGCAAGGGACACGAAGTTTTACCCATGTTTGGGCCCTCTCAATGGAGGTAAAACCCTACGTCCTGCTTGATTAATACTGATGATATGGGTAGTACAAGAGTAGATCTACCACGAGATCGAAGAGGCTAAACCCTAGAAGCTAGCCTATGGTATGATTGTTGTTGCGTATGTTGTCCTACGGACTAAAACCGTCCGGTTTATATAGACACCGGAGAGGGTTAGGGTTACACAAAGTCGGTTACAATGGTAGGAGATCTGCATATCCGTATCGCCAAGCTTGCCTTCCACGCCAAGGAAAGTCCCTTCTGGACACGGGACGAAGTCTTCAATCTTGTATCTTCATAGTCCAGGAGTCCGGCTGAAGGTATAGTCCGGCTATCTGAACACCCCCTAATCCAGGACTCCCTCAGTAGCCTCTGAACCAGGCTTCAATGACGACGAGTCCGGCGCGCAGATTGTCTTTGGCATTGCAAGGCGGGTTCCTCCTCCAAATACTTCATAGAAGATTTTGAACACAAAGATAGTGTCCGGCTCTGCAAAATAAGTTTCCACATATTGCCATAGAGAGAATAACATTTACACAAATCTAATCTGCTGACGTATTCCATGGTGTGACACACCACGGCCAAGCCTTTATCCGAGTCGTTTCATTATCCCACCTCAGCGCGTCATGCGAGGCGGTTTCCTTGGCACGTCTTGTTAAAGCAGAGATCGTGTCCCCTTATTCCGGGATTCTCATCAATACAGGCGTGGGTAACCCAACCGCTTCTAGGACTCCTAGATTATAGGCAAGTCCAAACGGACACGGAGAAGACGCTTGATATTCACCCTCTTTATAAAGGGGACAAGACTTTTATTTTTCCCTCCCGTGCTCAATCGAATCCTTCCCCCACCTCAAGCTCAAACGCCTGAAGTTCAGGTCAGGTGCTCCGAACCTTAAGTCATGTCCGGATCTAGCCTTCAAGGCCGACGGGTGCCTTCCTCCGTCACGGAAGAAGACATCAAGAAGTTGAGGGAGGCCAGATATTTGACCGCCGAGATTTTGCATCGGCTGCCTCCCCGAGGGCAGGCCGTCCCCGCCCCCGAACCCAACGAGAATGCCGTGTTCGTCTCCCACTTCCTCCAAGGTCTAGGCCTTGCTCTGGATCCTTTCTTCAGTGGTTTGATGTTTTACTACGGGCTAGACTTTCATGATCTAGCACCGGACTCCTTTCTTCATATCACGACATTTATTGTCGTGTGCAAGGCCTTCCTCCGGGTTACCCCTCACTTTGGCCTATGGCTCAAGACCTTTGAAGTGAAGTCGAAGATGGTCGAGGGGCAACATGCAGCGTGTGGAGGTGCCTCAATACGCAAGATGACAGGAGCTCCGTGGCCCAAAGGTACCATCCTAGAGGTGTCCGAATTGTGGCAACAGGAGTGGTTCTACATCACGGCTCCTAGAAGTGCCAAGTGGGCGGCCCCCTTGTTTTCCGCTCGGGCCCTCCACCACAGCTGATGTCATGGATCAGCAGAGGTCTGAGCTGGGGTCCAGTCAAGGACGTGCCTATACTGCAAAGCCGCATTCGAGATCTCTTCAATGGAGATTTCAGTTTGGTTGCGGTAATACAGGTTATGCTAGTTTGTCAAGTCCAGCCTTGCAAACACCGGCCTCTTCGCCTGTGGGAGTTCAATCCTGAGGGACCACGTGCCATTCAAAATTTTCTCGGCCTGACGCACAAGGAGATGTACAAGTCATTCTTCGGACCTCAGGTGGAGTGTCCGGAAATCACCGAGGACATGGGCCTGAGTAGTAACCGCGCCGCCGAACAGGTAAGGCATCTTCTGGCCAAACATACTATCTCTCCTTTGTTACGAAGTTATTTCTGAGAGTTTGCTTTTTGACCAGGACTGGTTAACGAAGGCGAAGTTGATTCGGTGTTCGGCTCCCCTCCCTGAGGGTTTGGAAAATCCGGTATTGGAAAAGATGCTCCAGACCGCACCTTGCCCGGATCCCTTGAAGGAAGATACTGTGGAGGATAATGTGGGCGGACGCGGGCCCCCAACGCTGCCCATTCTAGTCGAGGTAGCGAGCGTCTCCATGAAGGAAGACGACCAGAAGAGGAAAAGGACTGCGCCCGGGGATTCGGAAGCCGAAGCTCCCAAACAGGAGAAGAAGTCTCCCACAGAGGGTCCTACCTTGGGGGACGTTGTTGCCGCACAAAGTCCGCGGGGGGATCAATTCTTCCGAGAGTCGTAAGTGACCCGAAATACTTTAATAGTACAGATATGCCATCTTTTTCTTATGAGAAAATAACCACCGCATATATTTTTGCAGTTCGGGCCTTAGCGCCTCTCAAATAAGCTCGTCTTCGGGGGATCTTCTTCCAGAGATGATGGAGAGCGGAACGCCTCCTCCGGACTCCTCCGCTCCAAAAGCGGGCGACCCTGAAGTGTCGTCGCGGAGGGCCTCTCTGAGTCCGGTGAGACCGGAAGATAATCCCATTGACCCTCGAAGCTCCCAGTGTCCGGCTCCCGAAGAGAGCAGACAAAAGAGTTCGGCACCGTATAGTGTGCGATCGGATGTTCTAAGGGAGTTGATGGGGCGAGCGGCCATCTCAGATGAACACCGTGTGCTGATGAACACGGTGATGGAGAGAATATCGTCCGCCGAAAGCGGATTGCATGAAGCTTTTATAAGTCTACTGACAGGCTTTGAGGTACGTAAAAGAATGCATGATAGTCCTGCACATGCTAGGTGTGCCCTGTGTAGATAGTAGCCCCTGAGACTCTGGTTGTCATCAGAAACGACGGCGAACAGAGGATCATATTCCCAGGTAATAACCATACTGCCTCTATGTGCAGGTGATGGAAGCTCCGGTGGCTAGCCGGACTAGCGAATTTGCCCATTTAGAACGGCAGTTGGATGTGGTAGACACCGACATCGAGCTTGTTAACAAAAGGCTTGACGAGGCACAGGGTAAGTGTCATTATCTGGTAAAGGCCACATAGGAAGGGCAGCATGATGCCAGTATCTTTAATGTGTTGTGACTGCAGATGGAGCTGCCACTGTTGAAGCCTTGCGGGCAGAACTTGCCCGATCCAAAGAACAAGCGAGGTTGGGTAATGCGACTGGTTTGAAGGCGGCCGAAGAGTTGCAAGCCGAGAAGGCCGCGCATGGCGAGAGCCGAGACAAGATGGCCAAGATGGCCATAGAATTAAAAGCCGCCGCCGACCGTTGCCGGGTTCTTGAAAAGGAAAACCAAGAGAAGGCATCAGACGTTGAGAAGGTTGCTGCGACGAAAAAGGACCTCCGCTCTGCTATGAGGGCAAAGGAGGAGCTGCGGGAAGCAGAGGATATTGTAGCTGGGAAATCCTTTATGTTGCGGAGGAAATTCGGAGATCCACGGTATGCCCCTCTAGATCGGCTGTGGAGTTCGGAGGATGTGTATATGGATTTGGCGGCGAGCACTGCCGATGCGGCCAAGTACTTCCAGGGTCAGACGGACCGTGAAGTAGACCAGCTGTTTTGGAGACAATTCCATTCTCCCGAGCGTCCACTTTCATTGACTGACCAATTAGCCGAATGGGCCGAACTAAATAGGTTGTCCGGACTCTCCATGAGGTCTGTTGTGGATCAGCTATGGCCGGAAAGGTCAAAGCCGAACAGCTATTTCAGCTTGGTGCAGCAGGTCCTTGACGTGGTGCCGTGCATTAATGCGATGAGGAGGTCGGTGTGCATAGAGGGCGCACGGATGGCCTTTGCCCGTGTTAAGGCATACTGGGCAGAGATGGATGCTACCAATGTTGCAGCGCGGGATTCGGCTATAGGTCGAAAGGCTGCCGAGCACTACTTTGAAGAAGTTCTTGAGGGTGGCCGTTTGACAGAGACCCAGTGCTCAAAAAATATTATGTTTGAGTGATATGTAATCTCATTGTAAGCGAAATGCTTTTATAAACTTTTATAAGGCTATTTTTATACTTTTTCCTGAAAGTAATATGATGCTTCTTGGGCGGCTGTTTATGTATACATGTGTATAACCTGAAAGATTGTAGTCGTCGGCTTCAACCCCCACGCATATAATGCGGAGGTGCTCGCAAAAACACGCATTCACACTTAACCCAGCGTCTTGGTCCTATTAAGGAGGTGATAGCGGAGCGAGAGAGGCAACCGGACTATAATGCTTTAGCACTTTCACTTAGCCATAGGAGTTTGACAGTGGGGCTACTAGATAGCCCCTGGTGGCTCCGCACTCTCCCGATTCCAGGGTGCGTACATGCCTGGCCGGAAAACGACCCTTCGTTAAGGCGGAGGAATTCTAACATTCCCACAGGTCATCGAGTGGTTGACCAGTCTCACGCTATATCATGACAGTCAATTTTCGGCTTTCTCTACTGAGGTGCTCGTCCGGATGAACCAGGGCACAATCGCAGTAGTTCTCCTGGTGCTACCTTAGCCGGCAAGGCGGAACGTAAGGCACCAAAACACAGGAGCCGGGTAAACCCAACATTTGACCAAGGACAATGATTCGGAGCTGATGCATATAGGGCCAAACGCGTGACGCCGAACACTCCCTAAGGTATTCGGTCTTTGTGGTATAAACTGGGCCTAAATAGTGGCCTTTGTAAGAAGCCCCTTGTGTCCAGGTACGTGCATTGTTCTGGCATGGCCACATGCCAAGACGTCAGCATCCTTCTCAATGGTGGATATGTATCAACAAGAGACAGTAAAAAAGGTTTTCGCAGGGTCTTAATCTAAAAAGAATCCTTGGAGCGGGTCCCTGCTGCACGTCTGCGCCTGTGTCTCTATTGTGCCATATCCTGGACGGGTGTAGCATGATGATCGTCTATAAAAGAGAGGAAGTTAAGTGAAAAAGTTGTCATGCAAAAAGATAGTTTTTAAAGAAACCATGTATAATTCAAGATGATAAGAAATTGCCACTTGTCTGCGTGCGTTGAGCCCCTTGTATTGACAAATAGGGGTGTGACCACTTATTCCGTATAAATAGTGGCGCCGGACTTGATTAGTTGTATCTGAGGTCTTGACGACCTATTGGATGCTTTCGCTTGTCCGGGCGCCTTTAGTGTGCGGCGGCCAGGGCAGCCTCACTCTCTTCGGCGCGCAGAGATCGCTTGATATTTCCGTGCACTGTAATGATGCCACGTGGACCGGGCATCTTGAGTGTGAGGGAGGCATAGTGTGGTATTGCATTAAAGCGAGCGAAAGCTTCGCGTCCGAGCAGTGCTTGATAGCCACTTTGAAACGGAGCGATGTGGAAAGTTAAATGCTCGCGACGGAAGTTATCGCGGGAGCCGAATATAACTTGTAGTAGGAGGGAGCCCGTACAATGAGCCCCTGGGCCTGGCGTTACTCCTTTAAAGGTAGTATTGCTATGGCGAATTTGTGTTGGGTCTAACCCCATCCCGCGGATTGTATCCTGATATATTAGGTTTAGGCTACTGCCGCCGTGCATCAAGACTTGTGTGAGTGATATCCGCCAATTACTAGGTCTAATACCAGGGCAGCCCATCCTGCGTGTCGGATACTTGCTGAGTAATCGCGATGGTCGAAAGTGATCGGTTGAGACGACCAGTGGCAGGACTTCGTGGTGGCATGCACTTGGGTATATTTTCCTGGGAGTGCCGCATTGTTTTTTCCCTTGATCACGTGTAACACGTTTACTGTTTTGACTTTTGGTGGAAATTTCTTTTGTTCCCCCGTGTCTTGCTTGGGGGGCTCATCCTCGTCTTCACTTGGTGTATCCTCCCCCTTGTGTACGGCGTTGAGCTTGCCGGACTGCTTGAAGACCCAACATTCTCTATGGGTATGATTAGCGGGTTTACCAGGGGTACTATGGATCTGACATACTTGGTCCAGAATTTTGTTGAGGCTGGACAGTTCATCCCTGGTGCCTTTAGGGGGCGGCGTTTGAACTGGCCGAGAGCTTTTGAATCCGACATTGACCGCCGTGTCCTTCGTGCTGTCTTCTTTATTCTAGCGTTTGTTATTGCTGTTGTGCCGTGATCTCCCATTTCCATATCTAACTTCAGATGTACTGGGGTCGCTGGTGCTACGTCTGGCTAGCCAGCTGTCCTCACCCGCGCAAAAGCGGGTCATGAGGTTTGTTAATGCGGCCATCGTTCTCGGCTTATTTTGGCCGAGGTGTCTGGCGAGCCATTCGTCACGGACGCTATGCTTGAAAGCTGCCAAGGCTTCGGCGTTCGGACAGTCGACAATCTGGTTCTTTTTAGTAAGAAACCTGTTCCAAAGCTTTCGGGCTAACTCTCCAGGCTGTTGAGTTACATGACTCAAATCGTCCGCATCCGGAGGTCGGACATAAGTCCCTTGAAAATTTGCCCGAAAGGCGTCTTCGAGCTCTTCCCAACTTCCAATGGAGCTTTCGGGGAGGCTCTTGAGCCAGTGACGAGCTGGCCCCTTGAGCTTGAGGGGTAAGTACTTGTCGGCGTGGAGATCATCTCCTCGAGCCATATGGATGTGAAGAATGTAGTCCTCAATCCAAACCCTAGGGTCTGTTGTTCCATCGTATGCCTCTATGTTTACGGGCTTGAATCCCTCTGGAAATTCATGGTCCAGCACCTCATCGGTGAAACATAGGGGGTGTGCAGCACCCCTGTAGCTGGGTGTACCGCGTTGTTCGGATGTTTGTTGTGTTGCATTGTATGCTGGGGCGCGCTTGCGTGGTCCATAGATGGATATTGTTGCGCCGTCCTTTGGGTGCGAGCCCCGGCATGGGTCGCGTATTGTATTGTGAGCGGTGTTGTATGCCGCTCTGTGTTGGTAGAGGGGTCGTCTATCCGACCAGGTGGCCGCTTTGATATTTGGTTGTGGGGGGTCTGAGGCCTCCTCATGGAATTCGGGTAGCAGCTTCCGCTTTGGGTAGCTCTTGGAGGGGCGATTGTCGCCGTACCTTGCTGTAGTGTTGAGTATTTTACTCCATCTGATTTGGAGTGTGTCTTGCGCGGCCTTGAGCCTTTGCTTCTGCTTTTTAAGACTCCTCGCGGTGGCAAAAAGCCTTTTACGGGCAGTGTGCTGCTCTGGGTGCCTGTCCGGCGTTATGTCGTCCGGACCATTATCTTTGATAGGATTTGTTTGTTCGGTTTGATTATCCGGATTGCCGTTGTTCGGTAGCGGTTCGCCCTGCTCCATTACTGGGTCTGTGTGATCGCTATTTCTGTCGAGGCGGGATTTGGGGCGGCGCTTGCGACGCCGCTTTGGCTGCTTTTCGAGGGAACAAGCCTTCGGTGCGTCCTTCCGCTCCTCGTCGTCATATTTTGGTGCATCCACCATGTATACATCATATGACGAGGTGGCATTCCAGGGCCCAATAGGCGCTGGTTCGTCATCGTCTCCTTCATCGGCGTCCATACCGTCGATGTCTTCGGAGTCGAAGTCGAGCATGTCGGTTAAATCGTCGACAGTGGCTACAAAGTGTGTGGTGGGTGGGCTTTGAATTTCTTCATCGTCCGAATCCCAACCTTGCTGACCGTAGTCCGACTAGGGCTCTCCTGGTAAAGAGAGAGATTTCAGTGTCTTTAGAATATCGCCAAAAGGCGAGTGCTGACAGATGTCCGCTGCAGTAAACTCCATGATCGGTGCCCAATCGGATTCGATCGGTAGGGGCACAGAGGGTTTGGAGTCCGGATAGGAGTCCGGCTCTTTGGAGTCACGAGTCTCGCAGAGTACGGGGCTGGTGTTCGGCTCAATCGCCGTTGGGATCGCAGCCCCCGAGGTGGCGTCCAACGGCCCATCCTCGATCGGCGCAGTTGGCTCCGAATTAAGGGTCGAAGCTGATGCGGGTGCGGCCTCCAGGGCACTGTTCGGTGGCAGAGCTAGATCATGCTCGCCGGGATAGTGTGGCGTGCTCGGTAGTGGCTCAAATCCGTCGAAGATCAAGTCCCCGCGGATGTCAGCAGTGTAGTTTAAACTTCCAAATCTGACCTGACGGCCAGGGGCGTAGCTTTCGATCTGCTCCAGATGGCCAAGTGAATTGGCCTGCAGTGCGAAGCCGCAGAAGACGAAGATATGTCCGGGGAGGAAGGTCTCACCCTGGACTGCATCGCCATTGATGATTGTAGAAGCCATCGAGCCTGACGGCGACGACACAGAGGAACTCTCAATGAAAGCACCAATGTCTGTGTCTAAACCGGCGGACCTCGGGTAGGGGGTCCCGAACTGTGCGTCTAGGCCGGATGGTAACAGGAGGCAAGGGACATGAAGTTTTACCCAGGTTCGGGCCCTCTCGATGGAGGTAAAACCCTAGGTCCTGCTTGATTAATACTGATGATATGGGTAGTACAAGAGTAGATCTACCACGAGATTGAAGAGGCTAAACCCTAGAAGCTAGCCTATGGTATGATTGTTGTTGCGTATGTTGTCCTATGGACTAAAACCCTCCGATTTATATAGACATCGGAGAGGGTTAGGGTTACACAAAGTCGGTTACAATGGTAGGAGATCTGCATATCCGTATCGCCAAGCTTGCCTTCCACGCCAACGAAAGTCCCTTCCGGACACGGGACGAAGTCTTCAATCTTGTATCTTCATAGTCCAGGAGTCCGGCTGAAGGTATAGTCCGGCTATCCGAACATCCCCTAATCTAGGACTCCCTCAAAGGGGAACTTCATGTGTCGGTATTTGGCAGTTGGAGGGAGTTTTCGCGCGCGTTTTAATTTCAGGATAGCAAGGCGCGGGTTGTGAAGGTGCGAGTTTTGGGAGCACGATATCTGAATTTTCGGGATATAACATGGCACGGGTTGAATTTTGGGGACAAGCCTAACATGTAATTTTGTACGTACCAAATCAATTCGCACTTCCCTCAATGAAAAAAACTATTCACACCACACAAAGAGAGAGTCTTGTCCCGTTTTACTGTACAAATGCTATTCAAAGCTATGAATCCATGTTATGTCCAATTAATTTTTTTCGCTGGCTGTATAATGCATGTAACCTATGCATACCAACATTTTAGTGCATTCCAAATGTCTATACTTCCGATGAAATTCGAACTAAATTTGAATTTCTTTCTCTATTTGAATAAGAATCTGCAATCATGATTGTTTGCCAACTTAAACCATCATTCGTCTATTACCTTAACAACACACCACATGATTACTATAGAGATATATATGAACTATGTGTGCTATATGAAATCGAATTCAATTTTTTGAATACACTTGATGTTGATTCCCAATAATAGTACATTTGATGTACTAACTAGATATTCATAATCTAAACCATGTTCCAAACGTACACCGTGTTTATCACACAAAGTATAGTGCCACGCCCCCTACATTATGACATGTATTTAGTCCTGCGCTGCAAAAGCCACACATTATCCCAAATTATAATCAATGTTCTACATTATGATATCTTCTTCAAATATCCGAATCCACTTTTTTTATAATGAATTATGATCTCTATTCGTCTTTTACACCTTCACGATCATCTTCTCTTTGTAGCTAGCTAGCGCTAACTTCCTATCGTGCATGCACATGCCCGCCCCTCTCTCACCCCCTCTCACCCTCCCTCAGCATCCCCTCCATCGCACAAATTCTTTATTTCTCTTTAGGTCGTTCACCCACCGTGTGTGTAGGCCCCCCGTCTCCTTCTTTCCAGCACACACCGGTCGATATACCTCTCTAGCCAAGTGTTCCTACCACAAACACACACTTCCCCTCTTCTCTTCTCACCATACATGCCCCCTATGTCCAATACAGTTCCACGCAGGTGCACACTCCCGCCCCTCTTTTCATCGATCTCATACTCGCACACTCCTCCCCCCTCGACATAGTAGGCCTCTCGCACCACCTCCTAGCCGCACCCCTCTCTCCTTGTCTGTCTCTTCGGACCTTAGTTGCTTCTAACACATGCATGCATGTATACATACCGATCTCCTTACATATAGCTAGGTCGACTATAGTTATTTTTCCCCACGCATCGATCGACTTACCTCACTAGTTATGTCTCTCCCTTTCTCGGGCACACAACGATTGATCTTCCTATGTAGTTACGTCTACTTACCACAACCATATCGTCCCCCTCATCATCCTTGCTTACCTCCCGACCCATCTCTCACATGCACGTGCATAGACAAGCATACATCCCCTCTCTTATTGATATTGCACTTGTACCCTCCGTTTGTCTGGCAGGCCTCTTCCATCATTTGTGAGAAGCAACTCCACCACCAACCCTCGACACTCTACATTTGTCTTTCTCCCAACCTTATTCCTCTGCTACAGATATGCACGGATGCCGATCGATCTCCCTCAATACATAGCTAGGTCTGTCTCCTTCTCCATACATATACTAGTCGATCTACCTCTCTATAGTTACGTATCTGCCCCCTCCCCACCCCCACACACACATCGATAGTCGAACGTTGTAGGTAGGTATCCATGCCATAGAGAAAAACTGCACCTCTGCCCCGTCACATTCCAGTAGGCCAACCGCCCTGTATCTTTGACGTGGGCAAACACAAATTCGATGGCACTCTTTATCGACCGTGCACCCACACACTTCATCCCTTTTTTTGACTCTATCGATATCTCATGCCGATGATCCCTCCACTCTCTTCTCATGGATCACTCCCTCTATATATGATATATCCTATAAGTGCATCTAGTGCCACCCCTAGTTGGTTTTGGAGTATTGACGACAAACCTAGTTGAGGGACTAATGTGTTTGTGAGAATTGCAGGATAACACAGGTAGAAGTCCCTCATTGATTCGGTTTTACTACCAGAGATGACCCCTAAAAATGTATGAAGACATTGAAGTCAAAGGTGGTATATGAAGATATTCATATTGAAGACTATGACAAAAGAAGACACGTTATGAAGCCTATGGAGCTCGAAGACGTAGATCTTTCGTAGTTCTTTTTCTTTTGTGTTGAGTCATAGGAACCACCGTACTATTAAGTGGGGTCCAGGAGAACCAGTCAGAATGACTGAAGTGATGCCTAAACCAAAAAACCTATGTCTTCGAGTGAAGACAATGAGAGCGAATCTTGTCCAGAGCCGGACAAGTCAGCTTTGCTTGTAGCCCAAGTAAAGTTGCCATGAGAGTTTGAAATCTGACCGTTGAGACACGTGTCAGTTCCTTAGTGACCCAGGGTCATTTCGGACAAATCAGGTCGGGTTGCCAAGTGGCTATAAATAGCCCACCCCCTACAACCATAAACGGTTGGCTGCTCAGATTTCAGTGCACGGCTTTTGTCGTTTGAGAGCAACCCTCCTCGAAGCCTTTGAGAGAGAGAATTCCTTGCGAGGATAAAGTCCTAACCACCCAGAGCCAGAGAACATTGGGCATCACTTAAGTCTTCTTGTCTGTGTGATCTGAAGACTTATTACACTTGAGGACTGTGCATCCCCAGTCGGTTAGGCGTCGCGTTCAGAGCATCCAAGAGACATTGTGGATTGCCAGTGAACGAAGTCTTTGAAGGTTTGGGAGTCTACCTTGAAGACTTACCAGAGTGATTGGGCGAGGACTATGTGACCTTAGCTCAAGGAGAATACGGTGAGGACTTGGTGTCCTGAGCTGCGTGTTCAGGACTGGGTGTCCGGGACTGTGTGTCCTAAGGTTTAAATACCTAGCCGCTCCAACCAGACATACAGTTGTCACAGCAACTGGAACTGGTCCAACACATCATTGTCTTCAACGAGTCACTGGTTTCATCTTCACTTCCTTTTACTTACTGATCCCTCATTGTGAAGTCTTTGCGTGTCTGTTCTATCTTTTGTCTTCACAACGTGAGTGTATGATCTGTTTGGCTTCATAGTATCTTCCTACCTGATCCTTATTACACTACAGCTATTTGTCACTGTGCTTTCACTCTGTTGATACTTGACCATAGCTAGCCTAGTGTAGTCTAACTTCCGCTGCATAGTAAATAGGCTATCTCTACTGTTTGTCTTCATAACTTCCACGTGTTGAAGACTTTCATAAAAATCGCCTATTCACCCCTCCTCTAGTCGATATAACGCACTTTCATATCCATGACTCTGTTTGACACACATTGCATATGTTACTTTTTTTGTTCGAGATATCATCGACACGTTGCCTCTGTTTCACACAAACCATCTCTCTCACACCCACCCACATATGTACCTGCACCTAAAGAAAAGGTGCACGCATGACGCACGTACTCACGTCTCGTTCCTGGCCACCCCGTGCGGGTACACGGTGGAGTTCATTTCTGTACGAAAAGGCAGCCCACGTGATAATTTGACGTGTGTGGCGGTTGTTTACTCGAAGAAGGGTCGTGTACCACGCGTAGATGGAACAAAGTTCGACTAGATGTGTTAGTATTAAATAAAGTTATATTCCTCAATCACACATACAGAATATAAAGTGATAGTCGTCGGGAAAAAACAAAAATCCGCTCCACTATATACAATGGAGCCTGCCTGCTGGGGTTTGTCTCTCGTCACACTATCTCACACAAGGCAGTGGTGGCCTCTCTCTCTCTCTCGCCGTTGGTCACTGATCCGACCGCATCCCGTCCATCGGCGGAAAGGGAGGGTGTGCATCGTTTCTCCGTTTGACGGTGTTGAGGTAGCACATTCCAATCTGTGGTAGCCACCGTTCTCTCTAACCAAGCTCCGGCACGGTAGAGTCTTTGCCACTTGCTCGCTGTCGTAATATGGTTAGATCCCGGCCGTCGGTGCGCTCCTAGTTACATCCCGACGACCCTCAGGTACAGCTTCCTCCGGCCTTGCTCCACTGCCCATCTTCCCATGTTGCTGCATGTGGAAAATCTTGGATGTGGATCTTCTTAAGTTGTTTGCTTAAAACTTATCTTGGCCGGCATACTTTCTATCTTGCAATCTCGTCCTCAAACCATTTTTGATAAATCACCATGCTGCTATCTTTCCCTTATTACATGGAATATGCTTCTTTTTTTGTCAGCATATGTGTCTTCAACTCGTGTTATTGGGCAGTTATTGTTTCCTTTCTACCTCCTTTTGCAAACTGGGCTATCCATTTCATCTCGTTGCTATTGCGACGTTTTGGTGAACTGCATAAATCACTTTTTCTTACGAGTGTTCTGTGTAGTTCCGCCAAAATGTCACACGGGGAACGTTCTTACATTTATGTGGGACTGCAGAAAGGGAGATTGGTTTTGCTATCCTCCTCATTCAACTCTCTTTCTAATGTTCTCCAACAAGTAGTTAGTCCTAAAGAGAGATTACAGAGGTGATCTGCTTCTATTTGTGTGTGTTATGTTTCATCATCTAGTTCCACTATTATTGTAATCACACTGACTAAATATCTTTGCAAACAGGGATGATCAACTCGATTTTAGTGGAGCTGCACAAAATGATCGGATGGTGATGTCCTCCATACACCTATTTTTTGGCTACAGAGTTGGATGAAACTAGCTGCCAACCAATGAACATTTGTAGGATCGAAAGTATGTCTAGAGGGGGGGTGATTAGACTACTTGACCAAATAAAAACTTAACCTTTTCCCAATTTTAGTTCTTGGCAGATTTTAGCTATTTTAGGATAAGTCAAGCAATCATCACACAATTCAAGCAAGCATGCAAAGAGTATATTGGCAGCGGAAAGTAAAGCATGCAACTTGCAAGAATATAAAGGGAAGGGTTTGGAGAATTCAAACACAATTGGAGACACGGATGTTTTTCCCGTGGTTCGGATAGGTGGTGCTATCCTACATCCACGTTGATGGACACTTCAACCCACAAAGGGTAACGGTTGCGAGAGTCCACGGAGGGCTCCACCCACAAAGGGTAACGGTTGCGTGAGTCCACACAGGGCTCCACCCACGAAGGGTCCACGAAGAAGCAACCACCCACAAAGGGTCCACGAAGAAGCAACCTTGTCTATCCCACCATGGCCATCGCCCACACAGGACTTGCCTCACTAGCGGTAGATCTTCACGAAGTAGGCAATCTCCTTGCCCTTACAAACTCCTTGGTTCAACTCCACAATCTTGTCGGAGGCTCCCAAGTGACACCTAGCCAATCTAGGAGACACCACTCTCCAAGAAGTAACAAATGGTGTGTAGGTAATGAACTCCTTGCTCTTGTGCTTCAAATGATAGTCTCCCCAACACTCAACTCTCTCTCATAGGATTTGTATTTTGTGGAAAGAAGATTTGAGTGGAAAGCAACTTGGAAAGGCTAGAGATCAAGATTCATATGGCAGGAATGGAATATCTTGGTCTCAACACATGAGTAGGTGGTTCTCTCTCAGAACATATGAGTTGGAATAGTGTATGTGTTCTGATGGCTCTCTCTTCGAATGAAGAGGAGGTGGAGGGGTATATATACCCTCCACACAAAATCCAACCGTTACATACAGTTTTCCAATCTCGGTGGGACCGAATCAACAAACTCGGTCGGACCGAAAATGTAAACCTAGTGACCGTTAGAGATTTTCGGTGGGACTGACATGCAACTCGGTAGGACCGATATGGTTAGGGTTTGGGCATAACGTAATCTCGGTGAGACCGAATTTGGTAATTATCTAACCAGAGAGTTGGTCAGGCAAACTCGGTTGGACCGATTTGCTCTTTCGGTGAGACCGAAAAGTTAAAAAGGGGAATCACTGAATTTACATTGCAATCTCGGTGGGACCGATTCGCTCTTTCGGTGAGATCGAAAAGTTACGAAAGAGAAACAGAGAGTTTGCAATCCCATCTCGGTGAGACCGAGATACCTATCGGTAGAACCGAATTGCTAGGGTTTGGCAGTGGCTTATGACAAGTGAAACTCGGTGGCGCCGGATAGGAAGAATCGGTAGGACCGAGTTATGCAACTGAACAACAAAAGGCCATGGAACATATTCAAAAACTGTTAGACAGAAGCGATGATCTGTTGGGTGCTGAAATGATTCGATCTAAATCCTTAATTGAAGACATAAAAAATCTTCACGTTAAGTATCAGGAACTTGAAGATCGTCTTGATACTCTCTCAACAACTCATGAAAAGCTTTCCTATGATTATCTTCAAAGGAAGCAAGAACTTGAGAAATTGAGAGCGGCTCATGAAGATCTTCAAAAGGAAAACGAGTCACTTCGCGCCGAACAGATCAGTTCTGCTCAGGAAGGATTTGAACCACCATGTCTTAAATGCATTGAGCGTGATAATGCTACTTCTGTTGCTGAATGTTCCACTGCTACTGCTGTTGCAATATCTTCAACTGTTGATGTGGTAACTAACCCCTCTGCTGAGGATACCACTGCTATTGCTGATGAGAATGCTAGGTTGAAGACATTGCTTGAAAAAGGGATGTACAAAAGTCTTAAAGGACATCAGACATTATGTGATGTCCTCAAGAAGCAGATTCTGAACCGAAACCCTAGGAAAGAGGGTGTTGGGTTCGTAAGGAAAATAAATGCAGATGGCTCTTACTGGAAACCTGAGCAGTACCCCAAAACCAAGTGGGTTGCTGCAAAGGAACCTTCAGCAGATCCATCCAATTTATCTGGCTTCACTTGTGCTAACCCAATTATCATTGATGAATCCTTTGATGCAAACTATATACTGTTTAAGAATCAGAATGGTGAAGTGTTTGCCAGGTACATTGGTACTAACTGCAGGAATGGACCGCCTATGAAGAAGATCTGGGTTCCGAAAAAGTGTCTGGAAAATCTTCCTGTGAATGTCTTCATGACACCTCACTTGAAGAAGACAAACCTCAGACCAAAGGCTTCATACGGTCCAAAGTCTTCATGACACCTCACCTGAGTCACACTAACGCAAATGTTTTGCAGGAAAACCATACTCAGGCATATGAATATGAGAGCGGTTCATCAAACCGTCATGTTCATATGACCAAAAATTATTCTGCTTATTCTTATGAGTACTATTGTCCACCTGCAAGACTGTTTGCTAAGGCTTCAAAGCCAAAATTCTCAGATGCTGCACTTAGACTTATTGCTTCTAAGCCACCCTTGAAGATGTGGGTGGTTAAGAAGGCTTAACTCTCTTTTGCAGGGAAAGGTCTCCAGCAGAAAACCAAAATCTTCTGACGCTATTGCTGGGGACCTTAAAAATCTTGTAGGGCGCAAGATAAAATGCCCGAATGGCATCATTATGTACTTCGTTCCTGAATCGCATGCTACTCTCCCTATTAGTCCTAATCTGGATCTAAGTTTTCATAACCCACTGGTTCGTCAAATGTTTTTGCTTCACAATTCTCTTCATGAAGCCTATCCCCCTAACTGCACTGTAGGGTACGACACCAGCATCTTCAAAGTCTTCAGAATGGATTATTGAAAGTGGATGTACAAATCGCATGACTGGCAAAAGAAGCCTTCTTATGGACTCAACCTTACGTCCATCCGACAAGAGCCACATCACATTTGCTGACACTGGGAAAAGTAAGGTATTGGGTCTAGGTAGAGTTGCAATCTCAAAGGATCAACACATGGATAAAGTCATGCTTGTTGAATCCCTTGGCTTCAACTTAATGTCTGTCTCAATGCTCTGCAATTTGAACATGATCGTAATGTTTGGAAAATATCGTTGTCTTGTACTAATGGAATCTGACAAGTCTCTAGTGTTTGAAGGGTATCGAAAAGATGATCTGTATGTGGTAGATTTCTCAGCAGGGCCACAACTTGCAGTGTGTCTTCTTGCAAAAGCTTCAGAATGCTGGCTTTGGCATCGGAGGCTTGGGCATGCTGGCATGAGGAACCTCCACACCCTTGCGAAGAAGAAGCATGTCATAGGCATCGAGGGCGTCAAGTTCAAGAAAGATCACTTATGCGGTGCCTGTGAAGCAGGGAAGATGACGAGGGCAAAACATCCCTCGAAGACAATCATGACCACTACTCGACCCTTCAAACTGCTTCACATGGATCTTTTCGGTCCCACTCACTACTCAACTTTTACTACTACTGCTTGCCTCTATGGCTTCGTCATTGTTGATCATTACTCTAGATATACTTGGGTGGACATAATCCTTTACAAGGCTGAAGTGCAGGATGTCTTTAGACGCTTTGCCAATCGTGCTATGAACAACTTTGGCGCCAAGATAAAGCACATCAAAAGTGACAATGGCACTGAATTCAAGAACACTGGCCTTGATACATATCTTGATACCTTGGGCATCACACATGAATTCTCAGCTCCGTACACGCCACAGCAGAATGGCGTCGTCGAACGCAAGAACAGAACACTCATTGAGATGGCCAGAACAATGCTAGATGAATACAAGACTCCAAGAAAATTCTGGATTGAAGCCATTGACACTGCATGCCATACAATCAATCGTGTTTATCTTCACAAGCTTCTGAACATGACATCTTATGAGCTCCTTACTGGCAAAAAGCCTAATGTCAGTTACTTCAGAGTATTTGGCGCAAGGTGCTGGATCAAGGACCCACATCACACCTCTAAATTTGCACCAAAAGCACATGAGGTTTTATGCTTGGAAATGGAAAGGATTCGCACTCCTACAGAGTCTTCAATCTCTTTCATTACAAAGTGGTTGAAACAGTGGATGTGCGGTTCGATGAGACAAATGGTTCACAAAGAGAGAAACTACCAAATGTGCTAGATGAGATTCCAGCTAGTGAATCAATCAAGCTAATGGGAATTGGAGAGATTATACCTTCTGAAGCTCATCCTGAAGAAGAACTTATCATCTCAGCACCTGATCAACATGAAGACAATGCTCAGCCTGAAGACATTCCTCCCAACAACAACACAGATCAGCAAGAGCAAAGTCTTCGCCCTATACATCCTCGCGTTGCCAATGGAGTGCAGATTGAAAGAATAATTGATAGCATCAATGCACCTGGTCCACTCACTCGTTCAAGGGCAACTCAGCTAGCAAATTTCTGTGGGCACTTCGCATTCGTCTCAATATCAGAACCCAAGAAAGTTGAAGAAGCCTTCATGGAACCTGAATGGATTCAAGCTATGCAAGAAGAGCTTCAACAGTTTGAGCTGAATAATGTATGGGAACTGGTTAAGCGTCCTGATCTACGGAAGCACAACATAATAGGCACCAAATGGATATACCGCAACAAGCAAGATGAGCATGGTCAAGTTGTCAGAAACAAAGCTCATCTCGTTGCTCAAGGATATACTCAAGTGGAAGGCATTGACTTCGATGAAACGTTTGCTCTTGTGGCTAGGCTTGAAGCCATATGCATACTGCTGGCCTATGCAAATCATCATAACATACTTCTATATCAAATGGATGTGAAGAGTGCCTTTCTCAATGGCAAGATTGAAGAAGAAGTGTATGTTGCACAACCGCCTGGCTTTGAAAATCCAAAACATCCTGACATGGTATACAAGCTCAACAAGGCGCTGTATGGCCTTAAACAAGCCCCTAGGGCCTGGTATGACACACTCAAATACTTCCTGAAGAGAAAAGGCTTCATACCTGGTTCCCTAGATCCCACTCTTTTCACGAAGACATATGATGGTGAACTGTTTGTGTGCCAAATATATGTGGATGACATTATCTTCGGCTACACCAATCAGAAGTACAGTGAAGAGTTTGGATATATGATGCAAGAGCAATATCAGATGTCCATGATGGGGGAGTTGAAGTTCTTCCTTGGTCTTCAAATACGACAACAACGCAATGGCATCTTCATATCTCAAGAGAAGTATCTCAAAGATTGCCTGAAGAAGTTCGGTATGCAAGACTGCAAAGGCTTCACAACACCAATGCCAGCCAAACATCATCTGGGTCCCGACGACAATGGTAAAGAGTTCGATCAAAAGGTATACCGCTCCATGATTGGTTCTTTGCTCTATTTATGTGCATCTAGGCCAGATATTATGCTTAGTGTTTGCATGTGTGCTCGATTTCAAGCGGCACCAAAGGAATCGCATCACTTAGCTGTGAAGCGAATTCTTTCATATTTGGATCACACCCCAACTCTAGGATTATGGTATCCAAAGGGCTCAGAGTTTGATTTGGTTGGATTCTCGGATGCTGATTATGCTGGTGAAAAAGTTGATCGCAAGTCTACATCAGGCACATGTCACTTTCTGGGACGATCACTTGTATGTTGGTCTTCAAAGAAGCAGAACTGTGTATCTCTCTCCACTGCTGGATCTGAATACATTGCTGCTGGATCTTGCTGCGCTAAGCTTCTGTGGATGAAGCAAACACTCAAGGACTATGACATTCATCTGAAGCAAGTGCCACTTTACTGCGACAACGAAAGCGCCATCAAGATTGCCAACAACCCAGTTCAGCACTCGAAGACAAAGCACATTGAAATTCGTCATCACTTTCTCAGAGATCATGTTGTGAAGGAAGACATTGATATCATACACGTCAACACTGAAGAGCAATTGGCAGATATCTTCACCAAGCCCTTGGATGAGAAGAGGTTTTGCAAGTTACGGTGTGAGCTAAATATCCTGGAATCCTCAAATGTCCTGTGATCAGGCACACATCCTAACCCTTATGCATATTGATGACTTAGATGTGCAACACACGAAGTGAAGTATATCTTCAATCAATGAAGAAATACATTCTAAGTGTGAATACATTAATGTGGAATTTGACTTCGGAGCGCCACGATAATTGTGCGCCGTGTCTGGGTCTAATACTTCCTATACGGTGGGTAACGCCACCACCAAACGTTCCATTTTGAAGTGTTTCACTCATGGCGTTACCTTGCAATGTCTTCACGTTTGATTTGGCTTCAAACTCAACATATTTCATGATTTCTTCACTATGTTGACTATATATATATATATATATGCTAGTGTTCTGTCCTCTACAGCATTCACTTATAGCTATGTCTTCGTGTTGAATCTTTTGAACTAAGTGAATGTGATCGGACCCCAAACTTCTCTATGCTTTCTATCTCAAACTCTATCTCTCTAAGTCATATGCATTCTATTGAAACTGTCGAATGTCTTCACTGCGTCCTTGTCAGCAGAAGATATAGAGACAACCATAAAGTCCGTTTTCAATGCTCATTCCTCCACATAAAATCCGGAGAAGCAGGAACGACCACCCGACAATCCAGGCGTGCGTGGGACGTGGAACAAACCCAAACTTCCGCAAACTGGCCACGCGTTCCTCAGATGCGAATCGCCAGGGGCACCTGTGTAACAGCACAGTGCCGCCCCTGTGCCTATAAATACACACTCACTGCGGTAACTATCTCTTCTTCCACCCTCGCACGAACCCTAGCGCCACCGCTAGCTCTCGACGACGCCGGCGACGAAGCGCTTCGCTGCCGCAACCTCTCCGACACCGTCTTCACGCCGACCGCGGACATCGTCCTCTCCGCCGTCGCAGTAGGTCTCCTCTGTCGCCAAGTTAGGGCACGGACAAGTGAACTTCTCGGCCACATCTCTCGCTCCGTCTAGCAGTTCTCAGTGTGGTAAATAAAACTGCCTTTTTACATCACCATAGATCCTCTTGTTCTGTCACTTTCTACCACAAGAAGTTTCTGTTCACACAAGCTAGATCTCTCTCAAACTGCATCTCATAACATGCCTAGTATATTCACTTGTGCTTCACAAAGTAGTTAGATTCCTCACTTGTACTGATTTGTGGATTCGTACAAATCTGGAACCAACTTCTTATCTATGAGTGAATGTCTTCGCACAATGAGGTCAATGTCTTCTAAACTGATTTATCTTCAAAATCTTCTGAGAATGCATATGACCTCTTCCCCTTCCCTCGCACCTTAATGCTGTCACAGGTACATGTCCGTGGGAGAATCCCTTGGTTCTCATAGTCTGCATTCATTTGCAGAATTCCTACAACATCACATAAATTCTCCTGAAGCCAGTTCCTGTTGGTCCAGCAAAAGAAAGCCTCTGAAGCCTTTCAAGTTAAAGTTTATGGCTTCAGAAACAGCAGCAAGGAAGGGGGGCAGACAGAGACGTGGAGGAACATCCAAAGATCTGCCGGATGAACTGGCAGAAATGTACAAAACAGATCCTGAAGAGAATTATGGTCAGCGCAAGACCCGAATCCAATGGATTCGACGCTATTGGGCAGAACAATGGTTCCAATACCGCTTCGTCACCCAGGAGTATGCTGAGAAAAGTGCCATCAAAAGACCGTGGGGAGACATCTTATACAAAAACCTTGTACCCAGGTCCAGAGATGAAGCTATTACCCAAAGCTTCTATCCATGCATGGTTCATGGGCCACAGCCTGATGATGCACATCCGTCGTCACTACTCTGGTGTCGTGACGACAATATGTTCAAGCGCAACTTCCAATTTTCCCAACAATCAGCGAAGCAGAACAAGAAGAAATTTGGGTTAGACTTCAACCCTGGTCCCTCCGCACCTAGGGCAGATGGCACACGCGACGCAGAACCCAATATCATCGGTCCGTATGCCAACCTTGAGGGCCTCATCACCCGCATCTTAGTCCAAGGGACTGCCGTGAATGACCCTCCAACTGACTCTGAGTCTGATGAAGCTCCTGCTGTACCGAAGCCAAAGCAATCGAAGAAGCCAAAAGCTTCAAAGCCGGCCCCTTCACCAAAAATCTCAAGGGCGAAGCCATTGGCAACTACACCTCCTGAAGACAGTGTGCAGTCTGAAGACGTATCCCACGTCTCCAAGCCCCAGAAGGCCAAGATGCCTCAGCCACACACTGGCAAAGAGCTCACAGCTGCTGCCATTCTGCGCAGCGAAGCCATTGATCTGTCAAGTGATGAAGATCTTGGAGATGACGCTCTCGAGCAGCTCATCAAGAGCAAAGAAGAAGCTGAAATCTTCAACAATTTGCCTCTCTTTGATGTCGCCATCATCCACAACTTCATCGACGAATGGTTTGCCACACCAAACATCAGCTTCGAAGATCTGCAGCTGCCCGTTGGCCTCAGCGTCGCCTTCCAAGGAGCTATTGCTTCAGAACTTGCAATTGCCCAACGCATTGTTGAACTGAAGCAGAAAATTGATCATGAAAAGGCTCGGTTCAAGAAGAATATGGCCAAGCTCAGCGTGCAAGAAGTGAAGAGCTTCAAGATCATGTTGACTGAGCTAAAGGAAAACTTTCTGAAGAAGCGTGCAGAAGCTCAAGGTTCACGTGAGCGGATGAAGTCTCTGGCAGACAGAGGTGTGCAAGCCTACAATGAGGCCGAGAAGCGCAAGGCACTTGGGCGTCCTGGAATCGACCCCAAGATGGCCGCAAAGAAAAAGAAGAAGACTGTTCCAGCTAAACCAGAGGCACCAAGGCAGGAAGCGGTTCCACTTGTCTTCCCAACTGCAACGACTGGCTCGAAGCCAAAGAGCCGGTCAACAGCTTCAGAGCTCAAGAAGACAAGAACTGCTGAGGCTGAAGCCAGGAAGGGGAAACACTCTGAAGCCTCTCCTTCTGCCCCCACTCAGAAGAAGCGAAAGATCAAGAAAGCTCGGGCCGCTCCCACAGAGCCCTTGATGGTTGAACCCCTTTCTGTCGTCTATCCTGACGCAGAACGACAACTGACAGTTCATGAGCCTGCTTCCACAGAGGCTCCTGAAGCTGAAGACATACCAGCAGCCGACCCTATCGCTGTTGAAGACATTGGTCATCAGGACAATGTACAAGATGATGCAGCCCTTCCTCAGTATGAACACAGCGAACTCATCAGCATTGGTCGTCCTCTGACGCCAATTGCACAAGATGCGTCATGGGCGGATCGCCCTCAAGAGGAAGAAGACAATGAGGCCCAGCCCACTCCAACCCCACAGGCGTCGTCTGCATTCCGCAGGCTTCGCAAAGGTCCAAGGCCTCAAGTCTATGCTGAAGACATTCCGGCTGCATCAGCCACAGAAGAAGCACCACAAGAGCCCACTCCTATGCTCCACCAAGAAGCAGTTCTCCAGGAGAACGTGCTTGTGACCGACCCTCCAGCTAGTCAAGCGGAGGCTGAAAATATTGAGGCTGCCACAACCAACACTGAAGCCAATGTGGAGCCCTCCCCACCAAAAGCTTCAGAAGACAGCGAAGCTACTGATCCAGACACTTCTGTTCCTGAGTCTGCTGCAGGTCCTCAATTTGATTACCATGTTGAGCACAGGCCTCATGTCCAGAAGCCAGTCCCACGGCTGCCGAGGTTCCCAGGTCCTGCATCAACACCTGGATCCTTTAACATCAATAGCTTCAAGGCAGATAATACGTTCTTCAACAGCTCCAAGAACCCCTATTCAAGGGAAAGGATTTCATCAGATAGGTTTTGGAGCTATCCTCAGCGCAGCTACTATTCATGCATCCTATACAACCAAGGTCGCATCTTTCCGCACAAGCGCCTTGATGTTGAAGCCATTGCTGGTCTGCCCTGTTTAGAGGAAGCATTGGATTGCTTCAAGCAAGTGGGTCTGCTGCAGTTTGTAACTGATGAAGAGCACTGGAACGAAGAGCTTCTGCTGCAATTCTATGCCACCCTCCACATCAAAGGATACAATAGAGATCCGAAGACTTGGGCCCTGGAGTGGATGACCGGCAATGTCCATCACGAAGCCAATGCATTTGATATCATTGAGCTCACCGGCCTGCCCACTCCTGGCGAATTCTTCGAGGAAGGCTGTCCACTACACACTGAAGCTCTTGAGAGCATATTCCAGAGGCCTGAACCGAATATGAGTCAGATGCTCTCCATGATGAAGCCATTGCCCCATGATGCTCCTTATCCAACAGAGTTCTTCGTTGAAGACTTTGAGTACCTGCCCAGAACCATCTATCACATTATCCGGCGGACTCTCTGGCCTATCAAAGGGCACCGTCCAAATGCCAAGATCGAGGGTGCAATGAAGACTCTGATGTTTTGTATCCTTCATGGCAAATGCTTCAACCTACAGGACTTCTTCATACGCCAACTAGCTGCATCAGGCTCAGATCTGTTTGGTTTAAAGTTCTATGCTCCTTGGGTAATGAGACTGATCAAGCTTCACTCTGCGATCTCATATCAGCCCTCAGCCCGCAACCATCGGATCTTCTTGCCAGATGTGGATACCTCTGCTGAAGCTATATATCCTGAGCCTGCCAAGCAACCTTTGAGTCTTCAGAATGCAGAACACTAGATCTTCACTCAAAACGTTGAAGGTGTTGAAGCCATCTCCAGGGTGTATCCTTTGGCTGGCACTACATGTGCACCACACCCTGCTTCAACTAAAGCCACTGACAGTGCAACTGCTTCAAGACCCAAGAAGCGCGTTTGTGTTCTCAATAACCGAGAGCTTCTTGTGGCCCTTCATCAAAAACAAGATAGGCATCATGACTGGCTAAAGCGTCAGATGAAAAGCCTCTTGGTGGATGTTAATCGTCTTTGAAATCTTGCCACCAAGAATGCTTTCGTTACCCATGAAACATGTCATCGTACATGGAAAAGGCTATCAATGATGTGTACTGAAGCTGAACTTGAAGAGGATGGCTTCACTGAGCGATTCAAGTTTGACACCACACCTCCTAGAAGGGTTGTGATGCGAAGCACACCATCACTTGAAGACTCTGAGCTCTCTTCATCTGCTGCAATAGTAACTGCACGAGTCATCGAGGATGAAGACGATGCAACTTCACCACCACCCTCTTCTGCACCGCCAAACACCTCCAACGACCCTGCTGCTCCTGGGAACGAGTAGACACTCTATGTCTTCAAACCTTTTTGGTCCTTACTGACAAAAGGGGGAGAAGCATATGGGTTGATAGTCTTCAAGCGGGTCCATATGGGCGGGTGCTTTATGTTTAGCTATATTTTGCTTCGTGCTTACAACTCTCGTTTTTGCTTCATTTGGTTCCTTGAGTTGTAACACTAAACCAGCTGGTCGTCTGCTACTTGTTTGCCACCCTGTTTTGCGAAGATAAATTCCGCATGTGCGACGATAAATTCCGCACTTATCTCATTCTGCAGACGTCCATTTTCCATTATGCATGTCGTTATCTTCATATACCTTCACATGCATAGTGGATTGTCATCATAAGTTGAAGTGGATCTCCACAAGTACAACCTGCCATGTGCATTTGCATTCCAAAGGCAAATTACTTATATGCACATCTTCAGGGGGAGCCCTTGCAACTTATGAAGACAATTCCCTATCCTTTACAAATTTCACAGATTATATTCCCCGTTGAAAACTTCAACTAGTTTGTCATCAATCACCAAAAAGGGGGAGATTGTAAGTGCATCTAGTGCCACCCCTAGTTGGTTTTGGAGTATTGACGACAAACCTAGTTGAGGGACTAATGTGTTTGTGAGAATTGCAGGATAACACAGGTAGAAGTCCCTCATTGATTCGGTTTTACTACCAGAGATGACCCCTAAAAATGTATGAAGACATTGAAGTCAAAGGTGGTATATGAAGATATTCATATTGAAGACTATGACAAAAGAAGACACGTTATGAAGCCTATGGAGCTCGAAGACGTAGATCTTTCATAGTTCTTTTTCTTTTGTGTTGAGTCATAGGAACCACCGTACTATTAAGTGGGGTCCAGGAGAACCAGTCAGAATGACTGAAGTGATGCCTAAACCAAAAAACCTATGTCTTCGAGTGAAGACAATGAGAGCGAATCTTGTCCAGAGCCGGACAAGTCAGCTTTGCTTGTAGCCCAAGTAAAGTTGCCATGAGAGTTTGAAATATGACCGTTGAGACACGTGTCAGTTCCTTAGTGACCCAGGGTCATTTCGGACAAATCAGGTCGGGTTGCCAAGTGGCTATAAATAGCCCACCCCCTACAACCATAAACGGTTGGCTGCTCAGATTTCAGTGCACGGCTTTTGTCGTTTGAGAGCAACCCTCCTCGAAGCCTTTGAGAGAGAGAATTCCTTGCGAGGATAAAGTCCTAACCACCCAGAGCCAGAGAACATTGGGCATCACTTAAGTCTTCTTGTCTGTGTGATCTGAAGACTTATTACACTTGAGGACTGTGCATCCCCAGTCGGTTAGGCGTCGCGTTCAGAGCATCCAAGAGACATTGTGGATTGCCAGTGAACGAAGTCTTTGAAGGTTTGGGAGTCTACCTTGAAGACTTACCAGAGTGATTGGGCGAGGACTATGTGACCTTAGCTCAAGGAGAATACGGTGAGGACTTGGTGTCCTGAGCTGCGTGTTCAGGACTGGGTGTCCGGGACTGTGTGTCCTAAGGTTTAAATACCTAGCCGCTCCAACCAGACATACAGTTGTCACAGCAACTGGAACTGGTCCAACACATCATTGTCTTCAACGAGTCACTGGTTTCATCTTCACTTCCTTTTACTTACTGATCCCTCATTGTGAAGTCTTTGCGTGTCTGTTCTATCTTTTGTCTTCACAACGTGAGTGTATGATCTGTTTGGCTTCATAGTATCTTCCTACCTGATCCTTATTACACTACAGCTATTTGTCACTGTGCTTTCACTCTGTTGATACTTGACCATAGCTAGCCTAGTGTAGTCTAACTTCCGCTGCATAGTAAATAGGCCTATCTCTACTGTTTGTCTTCATAACTTCCACGTGTTGAAGACTTTCATAAAAATCGCCTATTCACCCCTCCTCTAGTCGATATAACGCACTTTCATATCCATGACTCTGTTTGACACACATTGCATATGTTACTTTTTTTGTTCGAGATATCATCGACACGTTGCCTCTGTTTCACACAAACCATCTCTCTCACACCCACCCACATATGTACCTGCACCTAAAGAAAAGGTGCACGCATGACGCACGTACTCACGTCTCGTTCCTGGCCACCCCGCGCGGGTACACGGTGGAGTTCATTTCTGTACGAAAAGGCAGCCCACGTGATAATTTGACGTGTGTGGCGGTTGTTTACTCGAAGAAGGGTCGTGTACCACGCGTAGATGGAACAAAGTTCGACTAGATGTGTTAGTATTAAATAAAGTTATATTCCTCAATCACACATACAGAATATAAAGTGATAGTCGTCGGGAAAAAACAAAAATCCGCTCCACTATATACAATGGAGCCTGCCTGCTGGGGTTTGTCTCTCGTCACACTATCTCACACAAGGCAGTGGTGGCCTCTCTCTCTCGCCGTTGGTCACTGATCCGACCGCATCCCGTCCATCGGCGGAAAGGGAGGGTGTGCATCGTTTCTCCGTTTGACGGTGTTGAGGCAGCACATTCCAATCTGTGGTAGCCGCCGTTCTCTCTAACCAAGCTCCGGCACGGTAGAGTCTTTGCCACTTGCTCGCTGTTGTAATATGGTTAGATCCCGGCCGCCGGTGCGCTCCTAGTTACATCCCGACGACCCTCAGGTACAGCTTCCTCCGGCCTTGCTCCACTGCCAATCTTCCCATGTTGCTGCATGTGGAAAATCTTGGATGTGGATCTTCTTTAGTTGTTTGCTTAAAATGTATCTTGGCCGGCATACTTTCCATCTTGCAATCTTGTCCTCAAACCATTTTTGATAAATCACCATGCTGCTATCTTTCCCTTATTACATGGAATATGCTTCTTTTTTTGTCAGCGTATGTGTCTTCAACTCGTGTTATTGGGCAGTTATTGTTTCCTTTCTACCTCCTTTTGCAAACTGGGCTATCCATTTCATCTCGTTGCTATTGCGACGTTTTGGTGAACTGCATAAATCACTTTTTCTTACGAGTGTTTTGTGTAGTTCCGCCAAAATGTCACACGGGGAACATTCTTACATTTATGTGGGACTGCAGAAAGGGAGATTGCTTTTGCTATCCTCCTCATTCAACTCCCTTTCTAATGTTCTCCAACAAGTAGTTAGTCCTAAAGAGAGATTACAGAGGTGATCTGCTTCTATTTGTGTGTGTTATGTTTCATCATCTAGTTCCACTATTATTGTAATCACACTGACTAAATATCTTTGCAAATAGGGATGATCAACTCGATTTTAGTGGAGCTGCACAAAATGATCGGATGGTGATGTCCTCCATACACCTATTTTTTGGCTACAGAGTTGGATGAAACTAGCTGCCAACCAATGAACATTTGTAGGATCAAAAGTATGTCTAGAGGGGGGGTGATTAGACTACTTGACCAAATAAAAACTTAACCTTTTCCCAATTTTAGTTCTTGGCAGATTTTAGCTATTTTAGGACAAGTCAAGCAATCATCACACAATTCAAGCAAGCATGCAAAGAGTATATTGGCAGCGGAAAGTAAAGCATGCAACTTGCAAGAATATAAAGGGAAGGGTTTGGAGAATTCAAACGCAATTGGAGACACGGATGTTTTTCCCGTGGTTCGGATAGGTGATGCTATCCTACATCCACGTTGATGGAGACTTCAACCCACAAAGGGTAACGATTGCGAGAGTCCACGGAGGGCTCCACCCACAAAGGGTAACGGTTGCGCGAGTCCACACAGGGCTCCACCCACGAAGGGTCCACGAACAAGCAACCACCCACAAAGGGTCCACGAAGAAGCAACCTTGTCTATCCCACCATGGCCATCGCCCACACAGGACTTGCCTCACTAGCGGTAGATCTTCACGAAGTAGGCGATCTCCTTGCCCTTACAAACTCCTTGGTTCAACTCCACAATCTTGTCGGAGGCTCCCAAGTGACACCTAGCCAATCTAGGAGACACCACTCTCCAAGAAGTAACAAATGGTGTGTAGGTAATGAACTCCTTGCTCTTGTGCTTCAAATGATAGTCTCCCCAACACTCAACTCTCTCTCATAGGATTTGTATTTTGTGGAAAGAATATTTGAGTGGAAAGCAACTTGGAAAGGCTAGAGATCAAGATTCATATGGTAGGAATGGAATATCTTGGTCTCAACACATGAGTAGGTGGTTCTCTCTCAGAACATATGAGTTGGAATGGTGTATGTGTTCTGATGGCTCTCTCTTCGAATGAAGAGGAGGTGGAGGGGTATATATAGCCTCCACACAAAATCCAACCATTACATACAGTTTTCCAATCTCGGTGGGACCGAATCAACAAACTCGGTCGGACCGAAAATGTAAACCTAGTGACCGTTAGAGATTTTCGGTGGGACTGACATGCAACTCGGTAGGACCGATATGGTTAGGGTTTGGGCATAACGTAATCTCGGTGAGACCGATTACACAAACTCGGTGAGACCGAATTTGGTAATTAGCTAACTAGAGAGTTGGTCAGGCAAACTCGGTGGGACCGATTTGCTCTTTCGGTGAGATCAAAAAGTTACAAAGGGGAAACACTGAATTTACATTGCAATCTCGGTGGGACCGATTCGCTCTTTCGGTGAGACCGAAAAGTTACGAAAGGGAAACAGAGAGTTTGCAATCCCATCTTGGTGAGACCGAGATACCTATCGGTAGAACCGAATTGCTAGGGTTTGGCAGTGGCTTATGACAAGTGAAACTCGGTGGCGCCGGATAGGAAGAATCGGTAGGACCGAGTTTGGCTTAGGGTTTAGGTCATATGTGGATATGGGAAAGTAGTTGAGGGTTTTGGAGCATATCACTAAGCACATGAAGCAAGAGGCTCATTAAGCAACACCTCATCCCTCCTTGATAGTATTGGCTTTTCCTAAAGACTCAATGTGATCTTGGATCACTAAAATATAAAATGAAGAGTCTTGAGCTTTTGAGCTTGAGCCAATCCTTTGTCCTTAGCATTTTGAGGGTTCCACTTTCACATCCATGCCATGCCAATCATTGAGCTTTCCTGAAATAATCATCTTGGAATAGCATTAGCTCAATGAGCTATATGTTGTTATGAATTACCAAAACCACCTAGGGATAGTTGCACTTTCAATCTCCCCCTTTTTGGTAATTAATGACAACATATAGATCAAAGCTTCCACAAATGATAATAAGCATGAAATATATCGTCGCTTTGAGAAGTATGTGATAAGTAAGAGCTCCCCCTAAATTTGTGCATATTTAAAATTTGCTTTGGACTGCAAATGCACAAGGAGTTAGAGTCATGGGTTACTCTTCCATGTCACATACATCTTGGTGGAGCGCTTAAAATGATAAGAATGAAATACATGCACTCATCACCAAGAATAGTGAATGATCACATAAGATAGATAAGATAATAGCATTAAGCAAGCATTAAGTGTAGCTTATGATCAAACACATGATCATCAATGTCTCACAAGCAATGACATAGTATCTCAAGCACTCAAAAGCAAACAAGTTCGAAAACCACCAAATAAAGCAAGAGAGAAAAGCAACACTCTCTCTCTCTCGAAGCCTATGATCTATACATTTTTCTCCCCCTTTGGCAACAATTTACCAAAAAGTTCCTAGAAAAATGCATAGTGCTAAGTCAACGCTCAGGCTTGATCTTCAGGTGGTGGTGGAGTCCGGATCACTCCAAGGACGAAGGCTTCTGTAGACGCTGAAGTAGACACTGGAGTTGGAGCTGAAGTAGATGCTGGAGCTGGTGGAACTGAGGCTGTAGCTGGTGCTGAAGTGGTGGCTCTGGTGTCAGCAACTGGCACGGCAGACGACCTCGGACCTCGTGGCACTCTGGCAAAGGCATCAGTGGTAGTCCTGCCTCTCCTCTCCTGCATGTCATCCTGGAGCTGCTCCACTGCAGTCTGAATCTCTGTCACCATGACATCCAAGTCATAGAACTTTTGTTCCATGATCCTCTCTAAGCTTGCCTGGTTCTGAGTTAGGGTGGCTAGTCCTTTCTCAATCCGCAGGGTGGATGCAATCAGGTAACCAAGCTGCTCTTGTTTAGTTTTCAAGAAATACTCAGATGCCTCCTCTTGGGTTGGCATCTTGGCAGCTTTCTCCTTCCTTGCCTTCTCCTTCTTGGCTTGTGCTTGGGCAGATGATGGCTCATTCTCAGTCATGACTACTTGATTGTCCTCAAAATCTGGACGGATGGGTAAGTGTTCCTTGTCCAACAAGTATATGCCCGTGCCCATCTTGGAGTTAATGAGCTCCTGAATTTGAGGGGCATAACCACAGCTCCTCTTCTGATCTGCTGCAGTCCTCTTGATAGTCTCTACTATGAGGCTCATGACCTTGAATTTCTGTGGCACATCAAATACATGTAGCAAGTTGATTGCATGGCCTCTGATCATCTTGTGATCACCTGACTTGGGCAAGAGAGTGTGCCTCAATATCCAATTGATTGTTGGCAGCCCTGACAGAAGATAGTGCACAGACCCAAACTTGAAAGTATCAAGAGCTTCATTGGGAATCTCCTTGTACATGTTGGACATTGAGTTGTGGTCCATCTTCTTCTTGGCATAAATGTCCAAGTCATCTGCTTGCTCCTCTGGGGCATTGATCAACTTTGCCCATTCCTCAACAGTTGATTGGTACCTCGTACCTTTAGACATCCATGTGATCCTTCCATCTGGGTAGAAGTGTGCTGTGGAGTAGAATTGCATGATAAGCTCCTCGTTCCACTTTGTCAGCTTCTTCCCAACAAAGTCTGCAACTCCACACGCACTAAAGCTGTCATACACTCTAGGGTAGTGTTCCTCATTTTCCTTCATGTAGGTCCAGTCGACCCATCTCATGTCACAAACAATGGGCTTCTTGTCAAGCAGTACTGTCTCATAGAAATCTTACTGCTCCTTGGTGTGAAATCTGTAATCCACAGCAGTCCTTCTCCTTGAAGCATATGGATCTGCTTCTCTCCACTTCCTCAGCCCTGATTCTCTCCTGAGCTTCATGTCCTCAGCCACAGGATGAGCATCATTGTGGTCTGGGATCTTGGGCTTGAGTTTTCTGAGAACTTGCTCTTCATCCTCTTCTTCAGCAGCTTCAGGCACTGGGGCCTTGTTCTTTTCAGCAGCAGGTATGCTCCTTGTATTTCTCTTTGGTGATGTCTTGACCTTTGATGCAGCCTTGGGCTTAGATGCAGTAGCCCCTGATTTGATAGCATCACCCATTAGCTTGGGTGCCTTAGGTGCTGGTGCGGCAACCTCTTCTTCCTCTTCCTCTTCCATAATGGAGGCCTTTCCAAGCACTCTGGCTACGGTCTTCTTGACCCTTTCCTTCCTCTTCTTGCCTTCAGCAACAACTGGCTCTTTGGGTGCAGGCTTTTCAGTTGAAGCTCTAGCCTTTGACATAGGCTGCCTGCCTGCTGGCCTTTTGATCTTCAGTCCTGGCTTTGTGCCTTGAGCTGGCTCAACTCTTTTTGATGTGGCCTCTTCCTCTGCCACATAATCTTCATCTTCAGAATCAGAAGTTCTCTTCTTCCTTTGTCTAGTGGCAGCTTTTGGCAGATTGCTTGGGGTACTTCTGCTGCCATCATCTGAAGAGCTGGAGGGACTAGTGCCCTCACTCATCACCACTTGCTGTTCTGACACATTCTGGCTGTCACTATGATCTGACATGTTGAACAAGCTGACTGCTGACCCTGTGAACAGTTTATAGATGAGGTAGAATAGATGAGCATCACAAAATGCAGAGATTTTTGCACAAGAATGATCCAAAAACTTAGTTTTAGTTTCCCACTGAAATCATCTCGGATCTACCGATTTTTAAACTCGGTGATACCGAAGCAGTTTTGGCACCTAAACTAGTGAACTCGGTCAGACCGAGTCATAGTTCGGTGGCACTGAGACTGCTAGGGTTTCACAGAGTTCCAAAATCGGTCACACTGATAAGTAATTCTCGGTCAGACCGAGTCTCACTTGTGCAATGGCATAAGCCAAATCAGTGGGACCGAGTTTTTCAACTCGGTGGGTCCGAGATGGTTTTGGCGGAAACCTAACCCTAAAATTTTCGAATCAAACCTAATCTACGAGCGCATTGACTGGATAGGAGTGTTTCAATCGTGGCAAGAATCATGATGATCACAATGTGCTAAGAATCGGATTGGAGAATAGCACAAAGATCGAGTCCATACCCTAGTTCGGCGGAGACTCGCTACGGCGGCAACGGCGGGGTAGAATTCCGGTTGACGGCGACGGAGACCAGCGACTGGAGGCGGCTGGCGGCGAGGAGACGATCCGGAGACCACGTTGGCAGAGCAGGCTATCACACGGGCGAAGGGGTTCGGAGAAATTTCCATAATTTTGCCCGTGACTATATATAGCCTGACCCTATCGGTGTGACCGAGTGGAACAACTCGGTGGCACCGAGATTCATAACTGCAGGCAGTTACTGAAACTCGGTGTGACCGAAAGGTTCAAATCGGTTGCACCGAGATCGAAAACCTAGATCAACTTAATGATCTCGGTAGGACCGAAAGTGGGGTATCGGTCAGACCGAGAATCATAAAGAGGTTTTGGAAGTTTAAGTCTATGACGAATCGGGGACTACGAGCGCTCCTCACACAGAGTGGTTCGAATCTGACTGGATCAAATTTTGTGATGCAGCATGAATAGAGTTTGAGACGAGAAAAGCATAGATAGCTAGAGGAGGTTCTTAGGCATTCTTGTCCATCCACTTGGCAAAAGAAAATAAAACCAAACAATCAAAACAACAAGTGGATGTCCTCGAATGAGTAAAATATGCAACCAGCATGCTCACACAATAAGATGGCAAATGAAATATGTGACAAGGCATGCACAACCAATTCTAGCAACTATCAAGCAATTTGCGATGACTAGGTCATCTATATATGAGTATATTGACTTAGGAGTCAAGTGAGAACACTTGATCATAGGTCATACTTATCGTTTAAGCTCAAGTGGGGTTACCACTTTTACATAAAGCATTGTTGTGTTCACATCTTTAGAGTTGCTTTAGCTCAAGTCTTAGAGTAAAGCTCCCCCTAGATGTGATATCCCCCCTAAGAGGGATGAACTAACCTTGGGTTTTGTCGATGATGACTTCATGTAGATGTTGAAGATGTGGATGCTCAATGTTGATGTAGATCTCTTGGAGCTATCCATTTGAGTGAATTGCACTTTCAATACCTACATGGGTTAGTCCCACAAGGAACAAACAAGGATATCCATAGACATAGAGTGATGCACACACAAGATGATGTCCATGAAAACTTTTAGGTTACCTTGTCCCTTATCTTACCAACAAGAGGGTTTGTGACTCCTTGAACTAGTGCAGGATGTGGAGGTTGATTGCACTTGTTCTTGCCAAAATGATAAGAGTGAAGTATGTTGGCGGAGTCACCCTCAAGAACTCTCTAGTTCTTATTCTTTTGGATCCACATCATCTTGATGGGAATCCTTGGAGTTGTAGTCGTACTTGATGAAGTGGAACTTGGAGTAGTCTTGGGAATCCACTTGACTAAGGTCTTAGGAGCTTCTTCAAATGCGTCAATTTCCTCTTGAAGCTTGTCCTTGCCTTTTTGCTTGTAGTCTTGTGGTGGAAGATCATCTTGAGCTTGTGTCCCCTTGAAAGAAGTATCATACTTTTCTTGTTGAGGTACAAACTTTGTCTTGGGGTATTGATCTTCTTCCCACTCAACTCCATTGGCATTGAACTTTCGTTCAATACCAACACCTTGATTCTTCCGGTGCATTCCTTGCTTGCGCACAATTTCCTCGAATTGCTTGCTCCCGGCAAGGCTTTTGTACATTCCTTTCTCTATAATTCCCTTCAATAAGCTATTTTCTTGCTCAAGTGTAACTTGGCTAAGAGAATCATTAGTGGAATCAAGGGAACTACTAGAAGCAACAATATTGGATTTAGCATGATCATTGTTACTGCTAGAGGAAGAATCTTTCTTGTTCTTGTTACTAGACTTGACTTTACGCATGTAAGTGGATAAGAGTAAACGCTTGGCAATGTAAGAAGAACTTTTCTTGCGGAGATCATCATTGATTGCTTTTAAGAACTCATGCTCTTGCTCAAGATTGAGCTTTTCAAAGCGTAATTTCTCATGAGCTCTTAAAAGTTCTCGATGATCTTCGAAGATAGTTTCATGAGCTAACTTAAGAGTGTTTAGTTCTTTAGTTAGAGCCTCAATCTTTTCCTTATCATTGTCATTAGTTTTATCTTGATTAGCATGATTAATTGACGTTTCATCATAGTATTCATCACTAGAGTTGTCAACAAGCAAATCATCACCTAACAAGTCATCTTCATCACTATTGAAATCAACATACTCGGGGTGTGTTACCTTAGGACCTTTGGCCATGAAGCATCTTCCAATTCCTTCATTTGGTGAGTCAAATATGTCGTAGGAGTTGGTTGACACAAGTGCTAGACCGGCAACACCTTCATCTTGAGTATCTTTGGAGTCGGAGTGATAACTTCTCTCGGAGTGGCTGTCGGAGTCGGAGCCGGATACCCATTCACCAACATGAGCTTGATGTCTTCGTCTTGTGTAGCTCCTTGATGATTTTTCCTTCCTTTCTGAATCCTTGCTTCTCCGTGAGTATCTTCGTTCATAACGATCATCTCCACTCCTTCTCTCTATTGGTGGTGATTCTTTGCTTCTTCTTTTTGGAGAATCTTCTCTTCTCTTGTAGGGAGCCGTACACTCATTGGAATAGTGTCCGGGTCTTCCACAACTGTAGCAGTTTCGCTCTCGACTAGAAGATCTTTTGTCATTGTAGGACCTTGACTTGAAGCTTCTATCTTTGCTTCTACTCTTGTAGAACTTGTTGAAGTTCTTCACCATTAAGCTCAATTCTTCATTGAAGTCTTGTTTCTCACTTGATGATGTAGGGGCTTCACATGAGGCTTTATAGGCACCACTTGATTTGTTGTGAAGTTCCTCTTTATCCTTAAGTGACATCTCATGAGCAACAATTCTTCCAATCACCTCTGTTGGCTTGAGCTCTTTGTAATTGGGCATCATTTGGATCAATGTGCACACGGTATCATATTTTCCATCCAAGGCTCTTAGAATCTTCTTGATGATGAATCTATCGGTCATCTCTTCACTTCCTAAGCCGGCAATCTCATTTGTGATGAGAGCAAGCCTAGAGTACATTTCAGCGACACCTTCACCATCCTTCATCTTGAACTTGTCAAGTTGACTTTGAAGCACATCCAATTTGGATTCCTTGACGGAGTCGGTACCTTCGTGCATATCAATCAAAGTGTCCCAAATTTCCTTCGCATTCTCAAGACGGCTGATTTTGTTGAATTCTTCGGGGCACAATCCGTTGAAGAGAATATCACAAGCTTGAGCATTGTATTGCAACATCTTCAACTCATCCACGGTAGCTTCACGGTTTGGTTCTTTCCCATCAAAGAAGTCACCTTGCAAACCAACACACACAATAGCCCAAACGGCAGGGTTATGTCCAAGAATATGCATTTTCATTTTATGCTTCCAACTAGCAAAATTAGTACCATCAAAGTAGGGACCTCTACGGTGATAATTTCCCTCGCTAGACGCCATACTCTCCTAGGTTGTGAAACCAAGGCTATGACCACCAAAAGCTATGGAGATCAAAGCAAATGGAGACCAAGGCTCTGATACCACTTGTAGGATCGAAAGTATGTCTAGAGGGGGGCTGATTAGACTACTTGACCAAATAAAAACTTAACCTTTTCCCAATTTTAGTTCTTGGCAGATTTTAGCTATTTTAGGACAAGTCAAGCAATCATCACACAATTCAAGCAAGCATGCAAAGAGTATATTGGCAGCGGAAAGTAAAGCATGCAACTTGCAAGAATATAAAGGGAAGGGTTTGGAGAATTCAAACGCAATTGGAGACACGGATGTTTTTCCCGTGGTTCGGATAGGTGGTGCTATCCTACATCCACGTTGATGGACACTTCAACCCACAAAGGGTAACGGTTGCGAGAGTCCACGGAGGGCTCCACCCACAAAGGGTAACGGTTGCATGAGTCCACACAGGGCTCCACCCACGAAGGGTCCACGAAGAAGCAACCACCCACAAAGGGTCCACGAAGAAGCAACCTTGTCTATCCCACCATGGCCATCGCCCACACAGGACTTGTCTCACTAGCGGTAGATCTTCACGAAGTAGGCAATCTCCTTGCCCTTACAAACTCCTTGGTTCAACTCCACAATCTTGTCGGAGGCTCCCAAGTGACACCTAGCCAATCTAGGAGACACCACTCTCCAAGAAGTAACAAATGGTGTGTAGGTAATGAACTCCTTGCTCTTGTGCTTCAAATGATAGTCTCCCCAACACTCAACTCTCTCTCATAGGATTTGTATTTTGTGGAAAGAATATTTGAGTGGAAAGCAACTTGGAAAGGCTAGAGATCAAGATTCATATGGTAGGAATGGAATATCTTGGTCTCAACACATGAGTAGGTGGTTCTCTCTCAGAACATATGAGTTGGAATGGTGTATGTGTTCTGATGGCTCTCTCTTCGAATGAAGAGGAGGTGGAGGGGTATATATAGCCTCCACACAAAATCCAACCGTTACATACAGTTTTCCAATCTCGGTGGGACCGAATCAACAAACTCGGTCGGACCGAAAATGTAAACCTAGTGACCGTTAGAGATTTTCGGTGGGACTGACATGCAACTCGGTAGGACCGATATGGTTAGGGTTTGGGCATAATGTAATCTCGGTGAGACCGATTACACAAACTCGGTGAGACCGAATTTGGTAATTAGCTAACCAGAGAGTTGGTTAGGCAAACTCGGTGGGACCGATTTTCTCTTTCGGTGAGACCGAAAAGTTACAAAGGGGAAACACTGAATTTACATTGCAATCTCGGTGGGACCGATTCGCTCTTTCGGTGAGACCGAAAAGTTACGAAAGGGAAACAGAGAGTTTGCAATCCCATCTCAGTGAGACCGAGATACCTATCGGTAGAACTAAATTGCTAGGGTTTGGCAGTGGCTTATGACAAGTGAAACTCGGTGGCGCCGGATAGGAAGAATCGGTAGGACCGAGTTTGGCTTAGGGTTTAGGTCATATGTGGATATGGGAAAGTAGTTGAGGGTTTTGGAGCATATCACTAAGCACATGAAGCAAGAGGCTCATTAAACAACACCTCATCCCTCCTTGATAGTATTGGCTTTTCCTAAAGACTCCATGTGATCTTGGATCACTAAAATATAAAATGAAGAGTCTTGAGCTTTTGAGCTTGAGCCAATCCTTTGTCCTTAGCATTTTGAGGGTTCCACTTTCACATCCATGCCATGCCAATCATTGAGCTTTCCTGAAATAGTCATCTTGGAATAGCATTAGCTCAATGAGCTATATGTTGTTATGAATTACCAAAACCACCTAGGGATAGTTGCACTTTCAACATTGAGCCTAGGAAATGGAGCCACGCCTACGAACTACATCGATCAATTATATATTATTCTTTATTTGTACAACTTCTCACAACTTTGTCTTCAGTTGTGATGTGAATATTGGCGCTGATCTACGAACCATTGAGATGCATTAGCATCCATGGTAGTTTCATTTTGTATTTGATGGGATGTTGTAACGAGACAATCTTGAGGAAAGAGGACACATGAATCCTAAATTGAAACCTTTTTTGTCCTGCAGGAACCAAAGTTGAAACCTTCATAGCATCACTGTAAAATTTCATTATGCTGGAAAATTATGCATACATATAAACAAATCCTGAAGGATTGATAGCAATGCCAGAAACAACTCAACTTCGTTTCGCCGACATGTGGGACATCCTTCATCCGGCCCCACCTGCCATGCAGCAATTGTGAGTGCACAACTGCACGGAAGATTCAACCCGGTCGTTGCGCTGCAGTAATGTGAGAAGTCAAATCACAGAGCCCCACCATCGCCACAGTAAGTTGCTCGGACGAAGCAACCATCATTTCTCTCTTCATTGAATCCGCTGGTACTCCAATATTCCTAGAGTAATAAGTTGCTCGGACGAAGCAACCATCACTCCACCTTTCCCATAGTAAGTACTACCTCCTTTTTTTATTCTAGAAACAACCACATGCGAATATTGGACGATAGCAGCACAACAACTGAATCAAAAATAGAAACCAACTAATGAACTACTACTAATGGTGAGTGTTTGCTAGTATCATGTACTCCGTCTGTCCATGTATATCCGGCTTAATGCGCTTTCTGAGACTAACTTTGGCCCTGTTTGGATCCATGGGTTAGAGTTAGTTTGAGCTAGTTGGGGCTTAAATAGCCCTAAAGTATCCAAACATGAGGGTTAAATTGGAGCAAGTTGCACCAAACCCACCAAAAAAACTATCCCACGCAAGAGGTGCTAATTGGAGATAGTTCTCATTGGGCCCACTAAAAAATCACTTTTCTCTCTCTCTATCCCGCCGGCCAAGTGGTGCTAATTGGAGCTAGTTCTCGTGGGGCCCACTGAAAAATCACTTTTCTCGCTCCATCAAGTGCATTTATTGTCAATCTAACCCTGTCATCCAAACACCTCTTTGGTTGGAGTTAGTTCAGGGTTTGTCATGAGTTAGTCTAACCTGTAGCTAAGTTAGAAATGCCAAACAGGAGCAGGATAGGACATGCAAGTTACTCAAAGCATACCATCAAATTCATACGTGAAAGGTTCTTTTTTTAACGGAACGTGAATGGATCTTTGAATGATATAATTTTCAAATTATATAATATCTTATCAATAGTCAAAATCAACCTTGAAGAATACATTGGGCCCTATATAAAATCATATCAATAGTCAAAACCAAGTGTTACTACTACACCAAACAAGTTCAAAACGAGAAACTGGACCCACTCACAGCATGGCACGCATGTCACGTTTGGTTTGTCGGTCAAAGTGCTTCCTCTTCTTGGCATAACAATAGAGTACAATAATTTTTTGAATGCTCTTGGCATGTCGCTAACATGTGATGAGTTAACCGACCTCAATAGATGGCAAAATCGCCAGCCCGCCGCACTTTGTGAGAGACGAGGACTGAGAAGCGATACGGGCTGGTGGATTACTAGAGCTAGGTTTCGCACGGAGGTCAAGAAATATGGTGATAGCATGGGTTGGCCAAGTATGATGTAACTACACTGGGCTGCCATGTTTCAGACTCTTCCAGTCTACTATGGAGAACGTAGGTGGAGTAACCAAAAAAAGGAATACGAGCACAAAGAGAAGAGGTGTAGGCAGCGACGCAGGTGTCGGATGTGGGGTTTCGGCAAACCCTTAAGGTTCGAACACTTGGGTGCGTGCGAAGTCTTTCCTTCCCACCAATCGAACGCCCTAGCTCACTGATATCTCGCGGGCGAACTCGACGAACTCGCAACACAGAAAGACACAAGATTTATACTGGTTCGGGCCACCGTTGTGGTGTAATACCCTACTCCAGTGTGGTGGTGGTGGATTGCCTCTAGGGTTGATGATGAACAGTACAAGGGAAGAACAGCCTCCTAAGGTTGAGGTGTTCTTGAGCTCGGTGAGCTTGTGTGTGTGTATGTGGTCTGAGTGATCTGTCCCCTCTCTAAGGTGGTGGCTAGTCCTATTTATACTAGCCCTGGTCCTTTCCCAAATATCGAGCGGGAAGGGAGCCAACAATGGCGGGCTAATTCGAAGGGGGACAGCTAGTACAAGCTATCCTGGCAAAAGTGGTCTTCGCCTGCCAAAGGCTCTGGTGGTGACGCCGTCTTGGGCTCCGCGATGACCTCTGTCTTACCGTCCTCCTGGTTTTGGTATCGTTGCACTAATATAGAAACCTTTGCCTGATGCCTCGGTACTCTTCGCCTGCGCTTGCCTCTTAGCACCAAAGAGGAAACAAGAACACTGCGCGTGCTGGCGCCCGCCTGGTGCCGTGCGTCATGGCTCACGTCACGAGGGTCTCGTGAGGTTTGCCCCGCCTTGATATCTCCACTCCTCGTGGGCCTGCATAGCTGGGCTACTCCCGAGGAGGTCTTGCATTGTCCACCTCGCGAGGCTTGGACCCTTGCGAGGGTCTTGGATGCTTTGCTGGTGAAGATGGGCCGTACGGCCTACAGGCTCAGCCACGCCGCAGGCCACAGGCAGGCAAGTCTGGGGACCCCCATTTCCAGAACGCTGACAGTAGCCCCCGGGCCCAAGGTGCGCTTGGGCTTGGCTTCGCGGCGAAACCAAAGGCCATGTTCGAAGCACCGCGAGCCCCAAAAGCTTGCGGCCTCGATTGACGCGTGGCAGTTGATTGGACGTGGGTGTCTCCGCTTCCCCATGTTGTCTCGGCAACTGCTCGACTTGTCAGGTCCCCGCAATATGCAAGGAAAACCATCATTACCTGCGATCGTGTGAGACACCGGTTGGCCTTCCCTCGCTATAAATGGGGAGGGGGGAGGAGCCCCTGTTGCCCATCTCTTCCTTGCTTGCTTGCTCCCTCCTCCTCGCTCCATCACTTGCAGTGACACCCATGGCACCACAAAGGAATTCTCCGCCGCCGAGAAGGGGAAAGCCCCTCGCGAGGGACCCGGCTCCCCGGCGCCCAAGCGCGGCCGTGGCCGCCCGCGTAAACATGCCGCGACCCCCGCCATGGCCCATTGTCGAGTCAGCGCCACGGCACGCGGAGTGGGCCATCCCAGCCATGGCGGTCCAGTTGATGAGGGGAGGCACGGCCTCCTCGTCCGTGCTTTCACACGGCGGAGGTGTTGCCAGAGTTCGTCGTCTTGTCAGAGAACCCGGCCAGCAACTGGCTCCAACTCTCGTGCTTCTTCGCCGGTGAACTGCCGGCCTCTGGTCCAAGTGGAGTCTGGCTGCAGGCAGATGGCTACTGCAGCAAGGCCTCTTGGGTTGCGGTCGAGACTTCTGCTGCGGGCAACATGGCCCTGGCCCGTGGCTGGCAGATATTCGCCCGTGCGCGCGGCCTGGGCAGGCGGTGCACCCTCCACTTCATGTATTATGGTGGGTCGACCCTTTATGTGAGGGTGTTTGGGGAAGATGGTCGCCGTGCCGGGGGCTTCCCTGAGGCGAACGACAGTGAGGAGGTACCCGGCCTTGGGGATGGTCGCGACGAGGACGAGGATGAGCCCGCCATCACCGGCGATCATGTCTCGCCCAACTACGGCGGCCCTTCCTCCGGCTACAGCTCCAGCATTGGCGGCTATGCCCACCCGCCACGCCGCCGTGCCCGTCTTGAAGGCGGCGGTGGGTCGTCTCATCGCGGCACTTCCGTGAAGCGTGAGTAAGGGTCTAGCAAGGCTCGAGGTAGTGCTAGGTGCCCGTCCTCGCGGATCGCTGCAATGCTACTTTTTTTTGCTCTTTTCCTGCATCTAGAATGAAACCAGCATGGGCCCAGGAAGGGCGTGTATCGAACTATGGTTCCATGGTTATATCAGTATGCGTGTTGTTCTCATGCTGTGTCGTTATTTTGCACAAAGATAACTTAACCTGGTATACTCAGGACGTCCTTTTCCTCACGAAGCATTTATTTCCTCGCATTCATCTTGCCTCCGTGGCCTGCGTTCGCTTAGGAACTGCGAAAAACTTGTTAGGAAGTGCGTCAAAAGATTTGCCATTCATCCTAGCCCTGACCTGGCGCTTTGAGTCGCGGTACCCGAGGGGCACGGACTAGGAGAGGTGCGCCAGGCTTTGAGCTCGAACAAGGGTGGCTCGGGAGAAGGCAGAAAGGAGAAAAAATGCTCGCGAGGGAACTTGCCTAGCCCCCTCGCGAGGCATGCGAGAGAGAGAACACGAGAAAATTCAAGCCGAAAAAGTGCAGTGAGAGGTGAGGGAATCAAATCGGTAAGGCATGCCAAAGGCAAACTTTGACTGAGGAAAAGCAAGTCAACTATGGAAAGCAAATGAAAAGCCGCGTCCGACACCTAATCTAGTCTTCAAGGCTTCTCACCAGCGCGGAGCTAAGTGCTATCTACTAGGCATGGGAGGGAGCCCCAGGGCCTGAGGCCGACGCTCCTGAGACTCCGGGGCGTGTACAGCCCCATTCATTATTACGTGAGAGTGTCACGGGTGGCGATTCTTCACAGGCACCGGGCCTTCTTCACAGGCTCTGGGCTTTTCTTCTCAGGCTCTGGGCCTTGCTTCTCAGGCTCTGAGCCTTGCTTCATGGATAGAACTTCCGGAGGTGCTGGATGTTCCAGGCGTTCTGGATAGGTATCCCGTCCTGCGTCTCCAGGCGCGCTGCACCCGGCCTGGAGACATGGACGACCCTAAAACAGCCCTCCCACATGGGCGAGAGCTTGTGCAGCCCTTCTTTGGAGAGGACCCGCCTTAGGACGAGGTCACCCACCTCGAGCGTCCTACACCGGATGTTGCGGCAGTGGTATCACCGCAGCGCTTGTTGGTACCTTGCTGCCCTCAACGCGGCTTCGCGACGGCGTTCCTCCCCCAGAATGAGATCCATCCCCCGCATGGTCTCCTGCTGCGATTCATCAAACGCTAGGACCCGTGCAGAGCGACTCTTGACCTCGTGAGGGAGGACTGCTTCAGATCCGTAGACGAGGAAGAATGGGGTCTCGCCCGTTGGCTTGGTGGCGGTGGTTCGGATGGACCACAACACAGACTAGAGCTCGTCGTGCCAGCCCCTGCCGCAGGCCTCCAGCTTCTTCTTGAAGGTCCTGGTCTTGAGGCCCCTCAGGACCTCCGCGTTAGCATGCTCGGCCTGACCGGTACTCCTGGGGTGGGCCACCGAAGCGTAGCAGATCTGCGTTCCAAGGTTAGCATAGTAGGTTTTGAAGAGGTCGCTAGTAAACTGCGAACCGTTATCTGTGATGATGCGGTTGGGGACCCCGAAGCGGCTCACGAGGCCCTTGATGAACTTGACAGCAGAGCCGGCTAGAATGGTACAGATGGCTTCCACTTCCGCCCACTTGGTGAACTTGTCGATGGCGACATAGAGATAGTGGTAGCCCCTTGGAGCCTGGGGAAACGGGCCTAGGATGTCCAGCCCTCAGACCGCAAACGACCAGGTGAGCGGCATGGTTTGGAGGTCCTGAGCAGGCTGATGGATTTGCTTGGCGTGGAATTGGCAAGCTTCACAGGACCTCACCAGCTCGGCCGCGTCGTTGAGTGCCGTAGGCCAATAAAACCCACTGCGGAACACCTTGCCGACGAGGGTCCGTGATGACGAGTGGTGTCCGCAATCACTGCCGTGTATGTCAATCAGCAACTCCCTTCCTTGATCACTGGAGATGCAGTGCAGCGTGACATCATTCGGTCGTTTCTTGTATAACTCGTCGTCTTGGATACAGTATGCCGTAGACTGCCGGGCCACGCGCTTCGCGTCCTCTTCCTTCTCTAGCAGTGTCCCGTGCATTAGGTACTCCTTGAACTCCTTGATCCAGCACACCTCCCGTGGCTCGAGCGCCAAGAGCAGCCGAGCTCCTGAGGTTGGGCCACAGGCTGGGGCTCCCGTGGCCGGGGGCTACGGGAGTTCCTCCAAAGCCTGAGTCATGCTTGAAAGAGGTGGCGAAGCTGATGGCTTGAAGAGCCGCTCTTCGAATACGCCGGGATCTTGAGGTTGCCGCTTGGATGGTCTCCTGGCGATGTCATCGGCTTCCTTGTTGGTGCCCAGGGGCACGTGCTGTAGCTCCAGGCCCGAGAACTGCTTTTCCATCTTGCGCACCTCCGTGAGGTAGGCCTCCATGTGCTCGTCCTTCGGCTCGTATACCTTGTTGGAAAAGTTGACGAGGAGCTGCGAGTCGCCTTTGACGGTGAGGCGCTTCACCCCTAGAGCCGCCGTTGCCTTCAGGCCAGCTATGAGGCCTTCGTATTCTGCGATCTTGTTGGAGACCTTCTTGCCGTGCTGAAAACAGAGTTGCACGGTGTAGTAGAGCTTGTCCTGAGTGGGCGAGATAAGCACTGCTCCAGCCCCCGCACCCTGATGCACGAAGGCGCCATCGAAATACATGACCCAACCGTCTGGTGCCTCACTTCCTGGTGAGGTGGACCGGTCTTCTCCTTCCTGAAGAACCGGAGCATCTATCCATTCTGCCACAAAATCGGCGAGCGCGGCTCCCTTGATGACCCTGGTAGTGCTAAACTCCAACTGGAATGCTTGTAACTCGATGTTCCACTCAGCAACCCTTCCGGCTGAGTTAGGGCTCCTGAGCACCCTCTCCAATGGGTAGGCTGAGATGACCTTGATGGGGTGACCCTGGAAGTAGTGCCGCAGCTTGCGCGAGGCCACCAAGAGTGCGAGCAGGAGCTTTTGTGGCATGGGGTAGCGCGCCCTCACGTCCTGCAGTACCGTGCTGGCGAAGTACACCAGATGCTCGACGAGGGCTAGCACACTGTCGAGGCCTAGGTCCCGCGGAGATGTGGCATGTCCTAAGGTGGTGGGTTTCCTGAGACCTGGCTGTCCTCAGGAGCTTCTGCGATGTTGCCCTGTTGAGCTTGGTCTTCCGCCGCTGATGGCTTTGCCGCGCCTTCCTGACCCCGCGCTGCATCAGCTCTGGCTTGGCGCCGCGCACCCTTGCCTTGGTGCTCCTCTCAAACTGCCATCAGCGCCGCGCTGGCAGAGAACGGGGTGGCGGCAAGGTAGAGCACCAGAGGTTTGAGAGGCCGTGGTGCCACCATCACTAGGGGATGGTGAGATATTTCTTGAGGTCTTGGAAGGCCCGGTCGGCCTCCGGGGTCCACTCGAACGGGCCCTTCTTCTTCATGAGCTTAAAGAAGGGTAAGGTGCGCTCGCCTAGCTTGGAGATGAAATTCCCTAACGCGGTCACCCGCCCTGCTAGCTTTTGCATTTCCTTGAGGGTCTGTGGTGGGCTCATGTCTTCGATGGCCTTGATCTTCTCCAGGTTCGCGTCGATCCCTCTGTGGGATACGGGGAACCCAGTAGCTTGCCGGAGGGGACGCCAAACACACACTTCTCCGGGTTAAGCCTCAAGTTCACTTGGCGCAAGCTCTCGAAGGTCTCCCCCAGGTCTTGAATCAACGTCCTCACCTCACGAGATTTGACCACTATGTCATCAACGTAGGACTTTGTGTTTCTGCCGAGCTGCTGCCCCAAGGCGATTTGCATCCATCGTTGAAAGGTTGCACCCGCGTTGCGCAGCCCGAAGGGCATGCAGGTGTAGCAGTACACCCCGCATGGTGTCAGGAAGGCTGTCTTCTCCACATCCACCACCGCCATCTTGATTTGGTAGTATCCTGAGAATGCATCCAGGAAACATAGCAAGTCGCACTCGGCGGTGGAGTCGACGATTTGGTCGATGCGTGGAAGCGGGAACAGATCCTGGGGGCACGCTTTGTTAAGATTGGTGAATTCGATGCACATCCGTTCCTTCCCGCCTTTCTTCGGTACTACGACGGGGTTCGCCAGCCATTCGGGGTATCGAACTTCTCGGATGGTACCTGCCGCCTCCAGCTTGCATGTCTCTTGGACGATGAAGGCCTGCTTCTTTGTGGACTGCCGTCTTGCTCGCTGCTTCACTGGGTGTACGTTGGGGCACACCCTCAGATGATGCTAGATTACCTCTCTCGGGACCCCTACCAGCTGATTGGGCTCCCACGCGAATATCTCCTTGTTCACGCGCAAAAACCTCACCAAAGCTTCTTCTTGTCCCGGGTCAAGACCGGTTCCTATGGTGAAGGTGGCTCTTAAAGACCCGTCCTCATTAACCGGCACCTGCTTGGTCTCCGCCTTGTCTTGAGTGAATAGCTGCTTCTTCTTGGTGGGCGCGGCTTCCTTGGCCTCGGGTGTACCAACGCCGGTTGGTTGTGCTGCTGCCGCGGTCTTGAAGGCGAGCTTGAGCGCCGCCACAGCCTCCTTAGCGTCCCCCTTGATGGTGAGGACGCACTTGATCCCTGACATCTTCATGAGGTTGTAGACCGAGTGAGTCGCCACCGTGAACTGAGCGAGAGCTGGGTACCCGAGGATGGCATTGTACGGGAGACCGATGCGGGAGATGTCAAAGTCCACCAGCTCGGTGTGATAGTTGTCTCCCGTGCCAAAGGTGACAGGGAGGCGGATCTGCCCCAGAGGGTGAGCAGCTCCACCACCCACAACTGTGAAGGGCTTGCTGAGGCCGAGCCGTTTGAGTGGCACATGAAGAAGGCTGAAGGCTTCCACGGAGAGCATGTTGTGGTCGGCGCCGCCGTCGATGAGGGTCTTAGTGACAGCCACGTTGCAGATGGTGGGCGTGCAGAGCATCGGGAGCATCCCTGAGCCGGTGGTGGAGCCGGCGTGGTCTTCTGAGTCGAAGGTTAGGTCGGCCTCCGGCGCAGCCCAACCCGGCGAAGCCCCCGGGCGCTTGCAGGCTGCCCCAATCTGATGGAAGAAAGGCTTGACATGGCGATCTGAAGGAGGCGCTTGGGAGCCACCCAGCAGTGCCACGACTGCGTGGTGTGCCGACGCCGTGTAGCGCGCAGTGAAGAGGTCGCGGAGTTCCCCCCCAGGACGTCACTGTGGATCCCGGGAGGTTGAGCAGCCAAGCACGCGGCTCGCCGGCGAGGGCCAGGGGGAACAAGTTTGCCATGATCTTGTCGTTGCCACCAGCCTCGAGGACGGCCTCCTCGTATGCCAGCAGGAACAGTGCCGAGTCTGCCGCGCCATCGTAACACGGCGGCATCTCCGGCCTGAACTTGGCCGGACACTTCACTCGCCGCAGAGCGGGGGCCAGGGCTCGGTACCCAGACTCCCTATTGCTGGTGTTAACCGCAGAGGTTGGTGGCGGGGCACCTGCCATGGGAGCGTAGTGCGGCGGTACGGGGCGCTGGTTGGGGGAGAGAAGCCCCGGCGCACCCCTACCTGGTGCACCAAATGTCGGATGTGGGGTTCCGGCAAACCCTTAAGGTTCGAACACTGGGGTGCGCACGAAGTCTTTCCTTCCCACCAATCGACGCACTAGCTCACTAAGATCTCGCGGACGAACTCGACAAACTCGCAACACAGAAAGACACAAGATTTATACTGGTTCGGGCCACCGTTGTGGTGTAATACCCTACTCCAGTGTGGTGGTGGTGGATTGCCTCTAGGGATGATGATGAACAGTACAAGGGAAGAACAGCCTCCTGAGGTTGAGGTGTTCTTGAGCTCGGTGAGCTTGTGTGTGTGTGTGTGTGTGTTTATGTGGTCTGAGTGATCCGTCCCCTCTCTAAGGTGGTGGCTAGTCCTATTTATACTGGCCCTGGTCCTCTTCCCAAATATCGAGTGGGAAGGGAGCCAACAATGGCGGGCTAATTCGAAGGGGGACAACTAGTACAAGCTATCCTGACAAAAGTGGTCTTCGCCTGCCAAAGGCTCTAAGGTGACGCCGTCTTGGGCTCCATGATGACCTTCGTCTTGCCGTCCTCCTGGTCTTGGTCTCGTTGCACCAATATAGCAACCTTTTCCTGATGCCTCGATACTCTTCACCTACGCTTGCCTCCTTAGCACCAAAGAGGAAACAAGGATGCTGCGCGCGCTGGCGCCCGCCTGGTGCCGTGCGTCATGGCTCACGTCACGAGGGTCTTGTGAGGTTTGCCCCGCCTTGATATCTCCGCTCCTCGTGAGCCTGCCTAGCTGGGCTACTCCCGAGGAGGTCTTGCGTCGTCCGCCTCACGAGGGTCTTGGATGCTTTGCTGGTGAAGATGGGTCGTACGGCCTGCAGGCTCAGCCACGCCGCGGGCCGCGGGCAGGCAAGTCTGGGGACCCCCGTTCCCAGAACGCTGACAGCAGGTACTCCTTGCCTCTTTCCCTAATACTCATGTGCGGGTACACAGTGAGCTCATTTCTGTATGAAGAGGCAGCTCACCAGATAATTTGGCGAGTGTAGTAGTTGTTCATGGGAACCATGCGTGGATGAATCAAAGTTCGACCATGACGCGATGGCGCGTTTGTTATAAATTAAGTTATTCTATTCGATGGCACGTATGAAACATTATTTTCTAAATGGAACGTGAATCATGCACGCACTGAATGACGAAACTCGGGATGGTAGCCATGGACATGGTCAGCCCTTTTTGGAGACTAATACACTACTTTTGATGTGTCCGTCAACTCGCAAACGAGGAGAAGCTTTGCTTACTATGACCAGCCACAGTGGAGAGTAACATACACTAGTTACATACACATATTCCTAGACTATGTTACTACCTTCATAGTGGGTAGTAACATAAGTGTGGTGTCATGCAAAGCTGCATTTATTAGGTTATAGACTCATATTGCATTGGGACATGTGATGTTACAGTAACTAGCTAAGTTACTCAAACTATTTAACGCCCTCGATGCGGCTATATCTCCCACGTGTCAAAGCACGACTTAGAGGCATAACCGCATTGAAAGCAATGTCGCAAGTGAGGTAATCTTCACACAACCCATGTAATAAAATAGGGGAAGAAGTTACATAGTTGGCTTACAATCGCCACTTCACACAATTACATGAATAAAGCATTACATCATCCAAATACAATCAAGGTCCAACTACGGAACCAAAATAAAAAAGAACCCCAAATGCGACAAGGTCCCCGATCGACCCCAACTGGGCTCCATTACTGATCAACTAGAACGAAACACCACAAAGGACAAGATCTTCATCGAGCTCCTCCTGAGCTTGGTTGCGTCAACTGCACGGTCTCATCGGCACCTGCAAGCTGGTTTTGGAAGTAACTGTGAGCCACGGGGACTCAGCAATCTCGCACCCTCGCGATCAAGACTATTTAAGCTTATGGGTAAGGTAAAAGGTATGAGGTGGAGCTGCAGCAAGCGACTAGCATATATGGTGGCTAACATACGCAAATGAGAGCGAGAAGAGAAGGCAAAGCACGGTCGAGAAACTATGATCAAGAAGTGATCCTAGAACAACCTACGTCAAGCATAACTCCAACACCGTGTTCACTTCCCGGACACCGCCGGAAAGAGACCATCACGGTAACACACGCGGTTGATGTATTTTAATTAAGGTCAACTTCAGGTTTTCTACAAGCGGACATTAACAAATTCCCATCTGCCCATAACCGCGGGCACGGCTTTCGAAAGTTCAAATCCCTGCAGGGGTGTCCCAACTTAGCCCATGACAAGCTCTCACGGTCAATGAAGGAATAGACCTTCTAGCGGGAAGACCCAATCAGACTCGGAATCCCGGTTACAAGACATTTCGACAATGGTAAAACAAGACCAGAAAAGCCACCCAGATGTGTCGACAAATCCCGATAGGAGCTGCACATATCTCGTTCTCAGGGCACATCGGATGAGCAAGACATCGGGTAAGCCAGCCCAGAGTTGCCCCTGGTAGCCTCGGACATCGCTTAGTTGGACCAACACTTAGAGAAGCACTGGCCCGGGGGGTTAAAATAAGATGACCCTTGAGCCGGCCGACTCAAGGGAAAGAAAAGGCTAGGTGGAAAATGGTAAAACCAATGTTGGGCCTTGCTGGAGGAGTTTTACTCAAGGCGAATTGTCAAGGGGTTCCCATTATAACCCAACCGCGTAAGGAAAGCAAAATCCGGGAACATAACACCGATATGACGGAAACTAGGGCGGCAAGAGTGGAACAAAACACCAGGCATAAGGCCGAGCCTTCCACCCTTTACCAAGTATATAGATGCATTAATTAAATAAGATATATTGTGATATCCCAACAAGTACACATGTTCCAACTAGGAACAACATCTCCATGTTCCAACAAGGAACAAAACTTCAATCTTCACCTGCAACTAACAATGCTATAAGAGGGGATGAGCAAAGCGGTAACATAGCCAATCAACGGTTTGCTAGGACAAGGTGGGTTAGAGGCTTGGTGCAACAATATGGGAGGCATGATAAGCAAGTGGTAGGTATCGCAGCATAGGCATAGCAAAAGAGCGAGCAACTAAGCAAGCAAAGATAGAAGTGATTTTGAGGGTATGGTCATCTTGCCTGAGATCCCGCAAGGAAGAAGAACGAGTCCATGAAGCAGAAAAACGGACGTAGTCGAACGGTTCCTCACAAACACGATGTTACCGGAAACAACCCGAAGAAGCACACCGGAAAGAAGCAAACAACATAGTAAACAACCAACACAGAATCATGGCATGATGCAGAAACAAGTATGATGCATGTCCGGATTAAAGCGGCATGGCATGGCAAAGTGCACAAGAAATCCTACAAATTAAGTGGAGCTCAATATGCAACTCCGTTGCATATTGACCGAACACCACATCAATTATTTAGTTCACTCTCGGTTAGGTACCAAACAATATTAAATGTTGTTTAAACATGGCAAGAGGTTAAGCATAACAAAACTATATCATCTAAACAATTTAAATGGGGCCGGATATAATAAACAACAAAACCGGTAAACCCCAAATGCAATTATCAATTTGGTGCAACAACAATTTTAACCAATCTTGAAGTTGTTATCATGATGCGGATGACATGTGCAAGGTTAAGCAATTTTTAATAAAAGATGACAAGAGCATTATGAAGCATTTGTCACCATGGTGCCAAGGAAAAGGGGTGCCACGGCGACGAATACGAAAATGATGCCACGGCAACATATCGGTTATCAGGTAGTCCACGGGGATACCGGTGCAAAAGGAAAAGTGATGGGAGCGTGCAAGAGATGGTGGGATGATCCCAGATTCCGGGTGTCCCACGGGTTAGTGGCATGGAAAACGAGTGACAATACGGACACGGTGCAAACAAAGGGTGCATCTCATCCAACATGCATTCATGCGTTCATGGGCGTTGACTCGGGGTTATACCTTCGAAGCGTGCAAAAGGGACGGTTCTCGTTCGGTGCAAAGTAAAGGAAGTAGACGTTCTTGGGACGTTCGTCGTGGAGGTAGTCGTACACGGCGACGGTAGTTGTACACGGGTTTTCAGCCACGGAAGTAGTCGTACAATGTTTTCGTAGAGGTACTTGACGAATCCGAGTAACTTGGGGTCGGCGGTGGTCGTTCACGTATCGTCGTGGTACTTGGCGATTTCGGAGACGGTGGAAGACGAACTTGGCGGTCCTTGTTGACCTATTGCTTGGCGTTATTTCCGGTTCGGTGATCGTTTTAGGCGTCGGGCGTCGAGGTACTCCACTGCCAACATCACCCGGGTGCACAGAGGCAAAACTTGTGGCGCTGCACCTAAATAGATGCCACAAGGGAAAGATGCCGGGTCGAGACAGAAGACCGGCGACGCGGCTGCGGGCACCGGGAGGCATGGCTCCAACGGGCAGGGCCGGAGACGAGGCAACTGTCAAGGAGGAGTTGGGCATAGCAGCACCAAGGCAACAGCGGAGCTCTAAGCCCGGTTCCATGGCGGTAGCTGCAGGAGAAAAGGACCCACACCGATGTGGTCAACGCGGGCTCGCGCGGCCTCCTGCGGGACCTGACAAACAACACAGAAGCAGGGCAGCGACCATGCTGCCCCTGCGGTGGAGGTCAGCACCAATGGGGACGGGGCACCGGAGTTGGGTCCGGCGTGACCTCGCCGGACCTTGGGGAAAACAACGGAGGTGGAGGACTTGGAGCCCCGGACATCGGTGCAACTGGAGCACGGGGAGGCGAAGCATGCGGGAGCAGAGGCGAGGTAGAGGCGCCGGGCTCCGGTTATAGGATGGACGATGGCGACGGGGACAACGCGGGACGCCGGACCGAAGATCGGGCGTCGCTCGGCGGCAGGGCCGGCGCTGGATGTGGCTGCCGGGGGGGATCGGGCACGAGCGAGAGGGTGTGGCGGCGGCAGAAGACTAGCGAGAGGAGGAGAGGGATCGAGGGAGGAGTGGCTGCGGCCAGCGAGCGAGAAGAGGAGCACGCGCGAGGGAGATGGGGATCGGGCTGCGGGTCTCTCTGGCGGCACGAGGGAAGAGGAGATCGTGAGGAGAGGGAGGTTGGTTCGTTGGGCCTAGGGTTAGGAAGTAGGTTTAGGTGGGCTGCGGGGAAAGATGGGCCGGCCTGGGCTAGGTTAGATGTAGCTGGGCCCAAATGGCCTGCTGGGCTCCCTTCTCTCCCTCTCTTGAATCTACTCTTAACAAAAACAGAGACAATAAAATAGGAGAAAGGAAAAGAGAGAAGAGAAGGTTAGAGGAAGAATTTGGGCACGGGGATAATTTTCACGGACTCAGAAAAATGAGCACGGTCCAGGAAAATAGAAAAAGGTCAAGTTTGAAAGATTAAATTGAAATTCCTTTGAATTTAATTCAAAAGGTTTGAACTAGGATAGGTTTTTCGAAGTGCCCAAAAATGTTGAGAAATTAGTTGGAGCTCCGGAAAATGATGCAAGGACATGTGGCAAAGTTAGAGGCCAAGAGTTGAAATAATAAAAGGCATTGGGATTTTTGCAAGTGTGTTAAGGTAATTCCACATAATTGGAATAATTACTATAGCTCTCTAAATATCGAGAGGATAAGTTGTAAAGAGAATCACCATGTGAATTCCCTCGGTTTAAATGGATCGACGATCCATACGGTTTATTTAGTTGAGTTAAGAAATGAAATGACATGATGCAATGCACATGATGCAAAGATGAAATGCAGCGGACCAAACAAAACACACGACGAAACCCGGAAACCCTAGAAGGCAACTGATGCTCCGGTCTTGGGGCGTTACAACACTCCACCACTATGAGAGGATCTCGTCCTGAGATCTAGAATGGCACCGGAGGAACAACAGAAGAGAAAGAGAAGAGGTAAGACTAAGTTGCTTCTTTGACAAACGAGTGAAACCAAAGAACCTTGAAAAGGTTACACAAATTCAAGAAAAGAATACAACGAAGGTGAACAAGGTCGAAAACACTCCGTTAGAAAAGAGGGACAAAGAACATTGCGAAAACCTTGAGGTTGAAGGGAAGATATATATTGAAAACACGCCGGTTAAGGAAGGGGATCAAGGAAGACCAAATTCGAACAGCACTCCGGTTGAGAAAGGATGCAAGACTTGATAAGGCGAAAAGAACTTGAGGAAAAAGGACACAACACTCCGGTTAAATGGATAAACCAAGAAAAGAACACGATCCTGACAAAACGAAAAGATGGGTTGAAGAGAGCAACATCACAAAGCCTCCAGAACAAAAGTAAGAATGGAATGGGATGAACGAAGGGAAACAAGATCTCGAGGGAGCACGCTTACAACAAATGCTAGAACGGAGTTGTTGGAAAACCAACAACGAAAAGAATAATCTTGATATGGTCTTATGGAATACATCTCAAAAATTATGAGGTGACAACTTGCCACTCACGGGAAGAAGAATTGGATTGGCATGAACAAAGGGGACGAGAAGCTTATTTCACCGGGAGGGTAGATGAAGAACTTGGATCATATATGTGCACCATTATAGCAACAATCCTTAGGGAAGGCTTTAGGTGAAATATAACCCAAGATAACTCCAATGACGAGATTGATGGATTTAAAATATCTCATTCTTGACAACATGTGAATCATGAAAACATGAACTCAATTATCAAGAATGACATAATACCACCTCCAATAATATGGAAGAAAGAATTGCACTCCAGATAGCAAGATGAAGAAATCTTGAGCTCCTTTGAAAAGAATCTCAATGAACACTTGGAGAAGGAATTATTTCTTTGATGAACCGTCATGTATAGCTTCCATGAAAAAAAACTCCGATAACAAAAGGATGATCCAAACTAATTGAATGATGAAAAAAAAGATTTAAGCCTCGCAATGATTTAGATAGAGATCTCCGTGACAATATAACTGAAAGAGGTTGGCACTCCGGGAAAAAGAGAAGATGAAACAAATGAAACCGAGAGTTTGAAGGGCCTCCGGAATAAGAATTAATCATTAGGAGAAACAAGAATAAGAATTACATTATGCTTATCCTTCACCAATTAAATTGATGACAATCAACGGATTTATCACACTACTTATTCCCATAGAAAGGATTAAGCGAGATATAGCGCAAACTTGAGACGGTCTTCAACAAGCCATCGGTAGGATTGAAAACACGAATGGATTGATATGCTAACCAAGGAAGAGAGATCTTGAATGAACCACCATAAGAATTGAAAAAGAACGATTAAAATATGAAGAAACACCGGAAAGAATTAGCAAATGAACGAAGAAGGTTGAGGGGATTTAGATACATCAGAACGAAGAGATCAAGAACTGATTAGAGGATATTTGATTGATGCGCCGGCAAGATAGTAGAATGATAACTGACAGCTGAGAATGAATAAACCTGAATTGATGGACTCCGGATAGCAAACTGAGAAGACTCTTGAATTACTCCGGATAGGTGAAAATAATTCTCACAATCGAAAACAATTATGAGAGGATGGCAACAAATTAGAACCATGGGTCTTTGGAAGAACGGGTAAGGATTTAAGAGGAACTCCTCTTTGGTCTTCAAATCCGAGAATGACGAGAACAACAGCACCAAAATCGTTGAAAAACTCCAGGATGACGAATAGAAAGGTTGATCCTACAATGAAAAGAATTTGAAAGATCTTGTAAAAAGACATTTGATTGATGATAATCCATTCTTACGTCAAACTTTAGAAAAGAATTTAAGAATAACTCCGGAAAATTTAGAAGAGTCAGGTAAGATCCTGGGAAAAGACCTGTGGGTTAGGTCCCACTCAAAATAAACACCTTTGGAATGATTACTTGAAAAAAAGAAATAGCACTGGTTGAATTAAAAGACTTGAATAAGATAACAATCTCGAAAGATCTTGAATGAATGCAGTGTGGAAAACACGAATCTTCGAGATATCTTTAGCACTCCGGAACAATTGAATAGCGAGAAATGACTGAATATGAGGTGCACCGGCATGAGAAGGTATTTGCAATGAGGAAAGGATATAATTGGCAAAGTTTGAATTGAATTCATCGGATAAAAGAGAACGAAGAATGATGAACTAGAAGCTCCATTAGCATCTTCATGAAAATCACCGGATAAGAATACTGATGGAAAAGAATGGAGAGATTTCTCATCAATAAAATGGATACTTGATTAAGAAATCTGAGTCGTTGAAGAAAAACAAGGGAGGGAGGGCGGGAAAAAACAAAGGCAACTTGGGATGGATGAAACGAACACCGTTGAGAAGAACTGATCATTGATCTTACTGATGTTGAAATGATCGGATCCACTTGAAGAGAAAACACACCAGTTAAAAGAAATTGAAATGACAAACTCGATGATCGAGAAGGATTAGTATTCACATAGGAATATGAGAACACCACTTGGAAAAGGTATGGAATCAACATTTGACTTCGAAGCAACTCGAATACCACAACTCAAAACAAAACAAGGATTGGCTTGCGGAATATGCCAGAACAAACATATGATAGAGATTTCGTCCGAAGTTTTCGTGGTGGGGCCTACACGGGCTCGATCGTACAGCACCATCATGTACAAGGCAGTGCACATGACATACGAAGCATCCCTGAGTCGGCATAGCCAAGGACTCTTTAAGACACAACGAGACCATTGTAAAACTGACCGTGAATAGGCGGACCACTAGACGTCGAACCCCAATTTCATATCATACATCTGTTGGAAAGATATCCTAAGAGCTACTAGAATTCCCACTTATGAAACTCCCGAAATTTTCCCGGTTATGCAATCAGGTGTTGGGGATACAGGGGAAGCATAATATCTCATCCAAAACTAGCAAATCCTACATCCAGCTGTATCCATCCTTCAACACATAACCAAGAAACCTTCAGAAATCATCTACCTCAACCTTCGAAAAGCATCCGTTATACGAGTTATGGCGATACTACCGAACTCCCGCCCCAGTACTGGGTGGCGTCGAGGTTATCTCACCAACGAACTGCATAAAAGAGATTTTCGATGTCGGGGTACTAAACTCAGGTATTCCAGAACTGCAACGATAAAATTATGACGACAACACCTCAGAGCTCAACTCCCCAGGACACTTCCACAAAACCCCTGATAGGAGGCAGCAAGACAATGTTCTCGTCACAAAACCATCGGAACGATTCCAAGATACCCGTGTGATCCTAATTTTTTTTAGTGAAATTTGAGAAGAGAAGAGTCAAAACTCTACGTCAGGATGCCTTACCAGGGCGATGAGGAGACTGGGGAGTAAAAAGAATTCCTAAACTCTCCGATATATAATTCCTAAATGACTCAAAACATTTTTCTAGACACAACTCGGCCGCTAAAAACGATCAAGCAAAGGGGCTCCTAAGGTCGGGGAAGGCTCTGATTACCAACTTGTAACTCCCTCGATGCGGCTATATCTCCCACGTGTCGAAGCATGACTTAGAGGCATAACCGCATTGAAAGCAATGTCGCAAGTGAGGTAATCTTCACACAACCCATGTAATAAAATAGGGGAAGAAGTTACATAGTTGGCTTACAATCGCCACTTCACACAATTACATGAATAAAACATTACATCATCCAAATACAATCAAGGTCCGACTACGGAACCAAAATAAAAGAAGAACCCCAAATGCGACAAGGTCCCCGATCGACCCCAACTGGGCTCCACTACTGATCAACTAGAACGAAACACCACAAAGGACAAGATCTTCATCGAGATCCTCTTGAGCTTGGCTGCGTCAACTGCACGGTCTCATCGGCACCTGCAAGCTGGTTTTGGAAGTAACTGTGAGCCACGGGGACTCAGCAATCTCGCACCCTCGCGATCAAGACTATTTAAGCTTATGGGTAAGGTAAAAGGTATGAGGTGGAGCTGCAGCAAGCGACTAGCATATATGGTGGCTAACATACGCAAATGAGAGCGAGAAGAGAAGGCAAAGCACGGTCGAGAAACTATGATCAAGAAGTGATCCTAGAACAACCTACGTCAAGCATAACTCCAACACCGTGTTCACTTCTCGGACACGGCCGGAGAGAGACCATCACGGTAACACACGCGGTTGATGTATTTTAATTAAGGTTAACTTCAGGTTTTCTACAACCGGACATTAACAAATTCCCATCTGCCCATAACCGCGGGCACGGCTTTCAAAAGTTCAAATCCCTGCAGGGGTGTCCCAACTTAGCCCATGACAAGCTCTCACGGTCAACGAAGGAATAGACATTCTAGCGGGAAGACCCGATCAGACTCGGAATCCCGGTTACAAGACATATCGACAATGGTAAAACAAGACCAGCAAAGCCACCCAGATGTGCCGATAAATCCCGATAGGAGCTGCACATATCTTGTTCTCAGGGCACACGGAATGAGCAAGACGTCGGGTAAGCCAGCCCAGAGTTGCCACTGGTAGCCTCGGACATCGCTCAGTTGGACCAACACTTAGAGAAGCACTGGCCCGGGGGGTTAAAATAAGATGACCCTTGAGCTGGCCGACTCAAGGGAAAGAAAAGGCTAGGTGGCAAATGGTAAAACCAATGTTGGGCCTTGCTGGAGGAGTTTTATTCAAGGCGAATTCTCAAGGGGTTCCCATTATAACCCAACCGCGTAAGGGATGCAAAATCCGGGAACATAACACCGATATGACGGAAACTAGGGCGGCAAGAGTGGAACAAAACACCAGGCATAAGGCCGACCCTTCCACCCTTTACCAAGTATATAGATGCATTAATTAAATAAGATATATTGTGAAATCCCAACAAGTAAACATGTTCCAACCAGGAACAACATCTCCATGTTCCAACAAGGAACAAAACTTCAATCTTCACCTGCAACTAACAACGCTATAAGAGGGGCTGAGCAAAGCGGTAACATAGCCAATCAACGGTTTGCTAGGACAAGGTGGGTTAGAGGCTTGGTGCAACAATATGGGAGGCATGATAAGCAAGTGGTAGGTATCGCAGCATAGGCATAGCAAAAGAGCGAGCAACTAAGCAAGCAAAGATAGAAGTGATTTCGAGGGTATGGTCATCTTGCCTGAGATCCCGCAAGGAAGAAGAACGAGTCCATGAAGCAGACAAATGGACATAGTCGAACGGTTCCTCACAAACATGACGTTACCGAAAACAACCCGAAGAAGCACACCGGAAAGAAGCAAACAACATAGTAAACAACCAACACAGAATCATGGCATGATGCACAAACAAGTATGATGCATGTCCGGATTAAAGCGGCATGGCATGGCAAAGTGCACAAGCAATCCTACAAATTAAGTGGAGCTCAATATGCAACTCCGTTGCATATTGACCGAACACCACATCAATTATTTAGTTCACTCTCGGTTAGGTACCAAACAATATTAAATGTTGTTTAAACATGGCAAGAGGTGAAGCATAACAAAACTATATCATCTAAACAATTTAAATGGGGCCGGATATAATTAACAACAAAACCGGTAAACCCCAAATGCAATTACCAATTTGGTGCAGCAACAATTTTAAACAATCTTGAAGTTGTTATCATGATGCGGATGACATGTGCAAGGTTAAGCAATTTTTAATAAAAGTTGACAAGAGCATTATGAAGCATTTGTCACCGTGGTGCCAAGGAAAAGCGGTGCCATGGCGACGAATACGAAAATGATGCCACGGCAACATATCGGTTATCAGGTAGTCCATGGGGATACCGATGCAAAAGGAAAAGTGACGGGAGCGTGCAAGAGATGGTGGGATGATCCTGGATTCCGGGTGTCCCACGGGTTAGTGGCATGGAAAACGAGTGGCAATACGGACACAGTGCAGACAAAGGGTGCATCTCATCCAACATGCATTCATGCGTTCACGGGCGTCGACTCGGGGTTATACCTTCGAAGCGTGCAAAAGGGACGGTTCTCGTTCGGTGCAAAGTAAAGGAAGTAGACGTTCTCGGGACGTTCGTCGTGGAGGTAGTTGTACACGGGTTTTCAGCCACGGAAGTAGTCGTACAATGTTTTCGTAGAGGTACTTGACGAATCCGAGTAACTTGGGGTCGGCGGTGGTCGTTCACGTATCGTCGTGGTACTTGGCGATTTCGGAGACGGCGGAAGACGAACTTGGCGGTCCTCGTTGACCTAGTACTTGGCGTTATTTCCGGTTCGGTGATCATTTTAGGCATCGGGCGTCGAGGTACCCCACTGCCAACATCACCCGGGTGCACAGAGGCAAAACTTGTGGCGCTGGACCTAAATAGATGCCACAAGGGAAAGATGCCGGGTTGAGACAGAAGACCGGCGACGCGGCTGCGGGCACCGGGAGGCATGGCTCCAACGGGCAGGGCCGAAGACGAGGCAACTGTCAAGGAGGAGTTGGGCATAGCAGCACCAAGGCAGCAGCAGAGCTCTAAGCTCGGTTCCATGGCGGCACCTGCAGGCGAAAAGGACCCACACCGACGTGGTCAACGCGGGCTCGCGCAGCCTCCTGCGGGACCTGGCAAACAACACAGAAGCAGGGCAGCGACCATGCTGCCCCTGCGGTGGAGGTCAGCACCAATGGGAACGGGGCACCGGAGTTGGGTCCGGCCGTGACCTCGCCGGACCTTGGGGCGAACAACAGAGGTGGAGGACTTGGAGCCCCGGACATCGATGCAACTGGAGCACGGGGAGGCGAAGCATGCGGGAGCAGAGGCGAGGTAGAGGCGCTAGGCTCCGGTGACAGGATGGACGATGGCGACGGGGACAACGCGGGACGCCGGACCGAAGAGCGGGCGTCGCTCGGCGGCAGGGCCGGCGCTGGACGTGGCTGCCGGGGGGGATCGGGCGCGAGCGAGAGGGTGTGGCGGCGGCAGAAGACTAGCGAGAGGAGGAGAGGGATCGAGGGAGGAGTGGCTGCAGCCAGCGAGCGAGAAGAGGAGCACGCGCGAGGGAGATGGGGATCGGGCTGCGGGTCTCTCTGGCGGCACGAGGGAAGAGGAGATCGTGAGGAGAGGGAGGTTGGTTCGTTGGGCCTAGGGTTAGGAAGTAGGTTTAGGTGGGCTGCGGGGAAGGATGGGCCAGCCTGGGCTAGGTTAGATGCAGCTGGGCCCAAATGGCCTGCTAGGCTCCCTTCTCTCCCTCTCTTGAATCTACTCTTAACAAAAACAGAGACAATAAAATAGGAGAAAGGAAAAGAGAGAAGAGAAGGTTAGAGGAAGAATTTGAGCACGGGGATAATTTTCACGGACTCAGAAAATTGAGCACGGTCCGGGAAAATAGAAAAAGGTCAAGTTTGAAAGATTAAATTCAAATTCCTTTGAATTTAATTCAAAAGGTTTGAACTAGGATAGGTTTTTCGAAGTGCCCAAAAATGTTGAGAAATTAGGTGGAGCTCCGGAAAATGATGAAAGGACATGTGGCAAAGTTAGAGGCCAAGAGTTGAAATAATAAAAGGCATTGGGATTTTTGGAAGTGTGTTAAGGTAATTCCACATAATTGGAATAATTACTATAGCTCTCTAAATATCAAGAGGATAAGTTGTAAAGAGAATCACCATGTGAATTCCCTCGGTTTAAATGGATCGACGATCCATACGGTTTATTTAGTTGAGTTAAGAAAAGAAATGACATGATGCAATGCACATGATGCAAAGATGAAATGCAGCGGACCAAACAAAACACACGACGAAACCTGGAAACCCTGGAAGGCAACTGAAGCTCCGGTCTTGGGGCGTTACAAACTACCTTTCTGCTCATTAACTCACCGCCAAATAAGAAAATTTGCTGAGTTGGACTCGATGTTACTACTGAAGTTACTCCCATTGTGGCTAGTCTACTAGTACGACCTCTCTCTCGCTCACGTGCGTGCGGTGGCTCGCGGGACGAGGAGAAGCTTTTGCTTTACGATAGTACATTTAATACAGGCGGTGGACGTGCAGCAGTTCATTCAGTGTCAGATTGCCAGAAGTATCTATATTGTAGTACCATCATCATTGTTCGACTTCCAGAAGAGGCGAAGAGCCAAGCGTACGGTCACCTACTCAAATTATAACGGGCCGTGTTTGCACAAATTTTTTAACGTAGTACAATCTGAGTGGATTTCTCTAGTGTTTATCACACATGAACCAATCGATTCGCACCCTTCCGCACTCCATTTTGTCTTGCGTTCCTTCCTCCGTCTAGCCCGCTGACAAGTGGGCCCTTTTCTCATGTATGCCAACATGGCAGTCAATTATTTTGCCAGAGTCACCTATCACACCCTTTTGATGCCACATCAATGTACCCACTAAAAACAAGTTAGAATTGTTAGGTTCAACTGCCTCCCTAGGTGTTTGGAGAGGAATTGGACATCGCGAGGCGGTTCCGTAGGTTGGCAGGCAGCAAAAAACAGGGGAAAATGCGTGAACCAGCTAGACGAGAGATTTGGTTGATTTTATATCGTTGAATAATATAAAATATTATGAGTGCAGACGCTCCACCGCGAGGTTCCTTGCTCCTTCTCGGTCGTTGGGAATCTATGTTCTTCCACTCATTTTTTTGACGTGAGCTTTGTTCATCAATTTGCCACCACGCGGGACATCTAGCATCAAAGTGCACGTGTCATCCAAGAAAATGGTGATAAGTAGTGAGTAAGTGAGTCATGCACTTTGATAGCACCTGGTACTACGCAATATTTTTTCTCCTCCATGGCACGTGAATAGTGCACATACTCAATGACGGAGCACGGGATGGTAGCCTTGCACATGGTCGACCCTTTTTTGGAGAGAGTACTAAATAACATTGATGTGTCCCGTCAACTCGCAGAATGACGAGAAGCTTGCTTACTATGCCTTCTCCCTCGCCAATGCGTGCGTGGTGGCTCGCAGCATGAGGACAAACTTTTTCTTACAAGCGGTGGACATGCAACAATTCATTTTTTTGTGGGTGAAAGGAAGATTTAATTTCATCAATCAGGACATAAGTCATTCTTACAAATATCAGGGACGTCTCCTAGTCTCGAACCCAACCACACCACAGTGCGACCTTCTGCCGTGCAACAGTTCATTTGGTGTGAGATTGCCAGAAGTAGTACTACGGTAGTACCATCATTATTGTTCGACTTCTGGAAGAGGCGAAGAGCCAAGTGCAAGGTCACCTACTAACCTAGTACAGTGTACTATAGCCAAAGCTGATCCACCTTTTTAGAGCATGGTTAATTAATATAGGCGGCTTTTGCAGTGGCACATCATTTAGAGAAAATACTCTCTTCATAGGAACTTAAACACATGAATAGGAAAATTATGAGGGGGGTGTCTCCGACAGTGTTCCTCGGCTCGCACCTTGCATCACGGTGGTCGAAATTGGAGTCCTTCATTTGGGACACGTGGCATCTCAGATCTGGACACAAGGTGACGTACACCATCAAGGTCCACGGCCAAGGGGGTCAGGGTGGACGCAACCTCTCATTGCGTCCGCCATTTGAAGCTGCGCTCCGGCCCAGGGCACTGCCCACTGCACTCCTAGTTGTACCCGCCTCCTCGCCGCATTCCAAATCCTACATTTAAACCCGCGTGGAATGCGAGAAACCCACTCCAGCCACACACGTCCATTCAGGAGAATGGCGCAGACCAAGCTCCTCCTTCCACCATTTTCTCCACTCTTCTAGCGGCATCCGACGAGCAGGAAGAGCAGTTCTGCAGCATAAAAGTCGTCTGGGTGGCATGCCGAGCCCAGCTGTTATGAGAGAGGCAGCTCGCTGCTCCACCTCTCGCGTAGCCCGTCGGATGCAGTTGCCGCACTAAGCCAGTGCGTGGTTCCGTAGCCGGCCGCTCCAATACAGCTCGAGGAAGAGTGACGACTTGCTCCACGCCGGCTTGTCGGGGAGCACAGCGGCACGGGCATCTTCGCTGTCCTCGATGCCGACGCATCGTACAGGGCCTCGAGTGCCTGCGACTACGCCATCCGCCATCAACGCGCGCATAGCCGCGCCATGCAGGTAGAGAAAGAAGTCGCTGCGGATGTCGACGAGGTGACGCGGCTACGCGAATGTCGACGAGGTGACGGCCCACACGTCCCCACCCGCCGCCATCATCAAGGTGAAGTAGAACATGGGAGGCCGTCGCTGATTGTATCCCATGAAGGCCACTGCCGAGGTGACGCCTCAGAATACAGCCGGTGTCTTGCATGATTCTTCCTCAGCCGGATGCTGCAGGAGGACAAAGAGATCGGGCGGTGACCATTTAGATTAGGTATACTAATTCTAGCAGGCTGGTTGTGATGGGAGTATCATAAGTAGTATCATGCATGCCAACTAGGCAAATTTGATGAGGTGGCGTAGACTTAAATGAAGAAAGGGAGGGTTGAGTATCATATTATGATACTGCATGGAATTAAGTTACTCCCACTGTGGTTAGTCTTAGGCCTTGTTCGATTCAACCTCCTCCCAAGGGGTTTGGAGAGTAATGGAGGGGAATTTGGCTTGTACATGATTTAATCCCCCACAATCCCTGTTAATCCCTATTAAAACCCCTTGAACCACACATGCCTTTGTTATCACATAGTCATAATGCAATTGTTATGCATGTTAATGTAAGCCCCCGTTAATCTAGTGCCAGTGTTGATTTGATGTGATGGAACTTCTTAGATAATGGCACTTTTTCATATTTTCACTGTAATGCCATTGATAACATATGGGATGCCGCTATTAATCATATATCGCTGCAAAAAATGACACAACTTAAATAACCCTGTTACATATTTGTGCAAACAGGGCTGTCTATCTCCATATGGTGTCTATTTCTGCAAAAGGAAGCACAAACCTCAATTTTAGTTGAACATGTTGTCAGCTGACCTCACGGTGCTCCAAGTATTCCTACATTCTTAACTACTCAAATTTAGTAGGTCGAATGACCAACACAAGATGAAATAAGCTTATTGGTACATTGACTAATGAGGAGCTATATAATTAAGCTAGAGGTGTCTCTTATTTTCTTTCTAATGGGCAATAAGCTGGAGAGCTGGAGAGTGTCTCTAATGGGCTACCTCTAGTGTTAAGGCCCTCTAGTACGAAACACGGGCAGCCGACTGGGCCGATACAAAAGCCTATCCATCTTAAAGCCCATTCATTTTTGTTTTTTGCGAGAAGCCCATATTTCTTGAAGAGGGGGTGATCCCGGAAAAACCCTCCTTCCTCCTCGCTTCCACTTATACTGCAGCTCGCTGGACTCTCCCGGTTCTGTCAGCCCCCAATTCCCCCGCTCCCCATCTTCCTCACTTGTACAAAAAAATCCCCGCTCACCTTCTTCCTCACTCGTATAGAAAACGCCTGCTCCTCTTCTTCCACTCCTACAGAAAACCTCAGCCCTCCTTCTTCCCCACACGCACTACCACTAGGTTCGTCTTTGGCTAGTCTGCTCATACCCATGAGCTCGGCGCGATGCCTGCAAGGAAAATGGAGTCGGCTGGCCCCAATGCCAAGAAGATGAGGCTCCCACCAGCGGCGATGCTGGTTGTAGATCCAGCACCCGGCAGAGCAGGGAGAAGCGGTGAGCCCCCCCCCCCACTCGGATCTAAGGAACCCATAGAATCTCAAGTGGACTGCATCAGCCATCTCCCGGATGACATCCTTGGGGAGATCATCTTTCTTCTCCCCACCAAGGATTGATGCCACACACAAGTCCTCTCAACATGGTGGCACCCTCAATCGAGATGATTGTTATAAAACTTCGCAAATAACTGTCGTCTCTGCGCCCAAACTGGAGATCTTGGGCGTAATAGGTGATTCATTTAATGATCACAACAAGTTGGTGTTTGGCTCCTCACTTTTCAAGGTACCGTATATTATCATATACACATTTGTAATTATAAGCTGCATTTTTCATTTGTGCGCATAAGTTTTATATCATCTTGGAGTACACTTTGGGTACTAATATTATGCTATATGCTCAATGAAGAGTTCGTCCATGGATAGTCTATCAATGCTGCTGGATTTTGTCAAGATCTTATACATCGGAATGTTTAGTTTTGATCTGAACGTAATTATTGGCTTGCTGTGATGCTTTCGATCTCTAGAGAATTTATATATAAAGGTGATGATTTCATGCACATTGAAAGACCGTATATATTGTACTAGAATTAACCATTGAGCTGCCGCTCTTTCGACATGCTATTTTTTCAGACCTTAACTGTTTTCAATCTTCATGTCTACTTAGGCACTGCTAACACATGGAGAAAAACATATAACCAATCGGTGGCGTAATAAGCACCAGGATTTTCTTAGTTCTCATGACATTCATTTGAGGACAATAACGATGGATGGATATGCATCCAACCAGGAAAACAGAAACTTTGTCACATTCGTCCTGTTGAATGCGAGGTTACTATTGTCCATGAGGCTTAAGTTTTTCCACAAGAGATTTCTCACGGACGGACATGTTGAACAGCAAAAAAAGAAGTTTCAGGTGGACAAATGGGCTTCTGAACGTCCTCGGCTTCTATTTACAACAACTTGCAGTCATTAAGGGAATCCTGGATTATGGGGTCCTCGGGTGTCCGGGCTGTGTGATATAGGCCGGACTAATGGGCCGTGAAGATACAAGGCAGAAGACCGTTCCCCGTGTCCGTATAGGACTCTCCTATGCGTGGATGGCAAGATTGGTGTCCTGATATGTAATTTCCTTCATCTACAAACCGACTGTACAACCCTAGGCCCCTCTGATGTGTATATAAACTAGAGGGTTCAGTCCGTACAGGCTATCAGAATTCATATAGGCTAGAAAGCTAGGGTTTAGCCATGACGATCTCGAGGTAGATCAACTCTTGTAACCCATATACTCATCAAAGATAGTCAAGCAGGACGTAGGGTTTTACCTCCATTAAGAGGGCCCGAACCTGGGTAAACATCGTGTCCCATTTGTCCCTTTTTACCTTTGATCCTCAGACGCACAGTTCGGGACCCCCTACCTAAGATCGGCCGATTTTGACACCGACAGTCATCCTCCAATAATTTTTTTGCACAGGATGTTGATTTTATGAATCAAATCGATCCATTTGTTTGTGACCGCGAAAAAGAGTTGTTGGGTTAGATGTTATTGCCATGTTCAATCTGGGATTTCTCTAAATTTGATGAACAATTAATCCTTGGGCTTTTTGTACCGTTTGTAATCTTGAGTTACATGTTGTTTCCCTCGTACTCGCCTTCGCCTGCCACTACACTGCCACATCTTCGACGGCTCATGTTCGTTCCCATCTAAGGCCTCGCCATCATTCTCCGCCTTAGTTTGCTCACTGTGCCCGCCGCCGTCTGGCTTGTCAACATGGTTAACAACCGAGAGGAATCATGAGATGACTATACATTAAGGGGATGACAGTAGGGACCCACCAGGGTCATTGCATTATGCAAGCAGGTGCCTTGTTATTACAAGCCAAAAAAATACTTCCTGCTAATTTTTTGACAACTAGGTCCCATGCCATTGTCCATGTAGTCAATAAACGAGAAAATTACACAACGAGCGGATAACACCAGGGACCCAGCAACTCACCCAGTTATTTTTTAGTTTTAGAGACGGAGCTCAACTGCGTGTTGTGCGGGGGCTGTGGCCCGTCTAGCCCACGCTTACGCTTTTATTTAAGCACATGACGATCCTAGTTGATATCTTTTTTCTTTGTGAAAATGGCTAGTCCAGTTCTTTTTTTGGAGAATACCAAACCGAGGCCTACTTGCTTTTCTCAGCCCTGTTGGGCTGCAAATCTTTCAAGACGAGGAGGGATCTAAGTAGTAAGAAATGGGCTTTCCCAGAAAATGGGCTACAATTTGTAAGAAATGGGCTGTAAATTTTAAACCAAAGCCAACCGGCAATTACATTCAAATACCATTTTTTCTAGATTTCTCTACTTTTATAAAATAACAGAGTTGGTGATGATGGTGTGCCTGCCATCCAGCAATATAGGCTGTCTGATCTATATCTAACGAGTAGGAAGGAAACTATGACAATTTGCCCGCACTCCTCTCCACATTTGTAGATAAGGCTTTCCCTCGTTCATCCTTTTCTCCCACAAGATAAACTACTCATACAAATGCATCTTGATGTTCCGTGCAACGCATGAGCATCTTGCTATTCAAGATTTTGAAATTCATTCATTTTTTCCGGAGAATTGTTTTTGAATTTTATTTTGATATAAGTTTAAAAAATTATTTTTAACATGACTTGAAGTTTTGTGATTAAAAGAGTTCGGACCCCACCGAACTATGCAAAATTTCGTTGAATTTTTCAGCAGTGCCCAGAATATGGTCTGTAATGCTAATAAAAAGAATATGAGCTTCAAAATATCCTTAAGAATTAGCAAATGGGCTGTAAATTATTGAAAATAATGGCTAATGGGTTGTATGCTGTTTTCCATAGATTTGGACGCTGACTTCTAGGCCTACTAGGTTGACGATGACGATGTCCTAAAAATATTTTGACGCGTACGCAAGGGTCTGTCAACTTAGTCAACACAGAGCAGTGACGGTTGGATGTCCATCCAACGGCCATCATGCTTCTTCAATCTCTGATCTTCCTGCTCCAGCCGTCCAAACCAGCACCGGCGGGACTGCCTGCTAACTCCTCCCGTGGCCTGCTGTGCTGCCGTCAGGCCATTCCTCTACCCACCCGCACATCCTGTTATTTTCCGCCGATGTTAGCCTCACCCCATAGTCGACCAGTCAGCATTCCCTTCCTGGGCCTCGCCCTCGTCCATCGCGTTTTTCCTCTCGGCGCGCCGTGGTCAACATGGTCAACAAACAACAACCATCGGAAGAGCGACGTAAGTGGAGAGGCTGACAATAGGCACCCACGCAAGAAAGTGCCTCCTTATTATGCGTAAAATAATGATTCCTCCACCTGACAGCTGGGACCCACCAGAAGGGCCTCTGTATTTCGCGAAAAACACGTTCCTCCCGCTGATAGCTCAGGCCCACCAGCTATATCTTCACACACACAAGGAAGTGCCTCCTTATTACGCACAAAAAATGAATAGTCCCCCTGCTAGCTGGGACCCACCATAGTGGGAGGCTGACTTGTGGGCCTACTAAGTTGATGCAGACGGAGGGCTTTGTCAACATAGTCAATATGAACGATTCTAGCTCCAGTGACCATACGATGTCCATCGAACGGCCGTAGTGCTTCTTCAACCTCTGGTCTTCTTGCTCTAGCCGCCCAAACCAGCGCCAGTCGTGCCGCCTGTGTTGGATTCTGGGCTCCGCAGACCCTTAAGAGGTTCGAACACTAGGGTGCATACGAAGAACTCCTTCTTCCCAACCTGCTGGCCCAACAATCCCATAGCCTAGCTCGACGAACCCAAGGGACAAGAGACACAACAGTTTATCCTGGTTCGGGCCACCTTACGGTGTAATACCCTACTCCAGCTTTGTGGTGGATTGCCTCAAGAGGCTGAGGATGAACTAGTATAGTGGTTGAACAGCCTCAGGTGGTGAGGTGTTCTTGACCTCGATGAGCTGGTGGGTATGAGGATGGTCTGAATGATCTGATCCCTCTCTCGGGTGGTGGCTTAGTCCTATTTATAGCGGCCTTGCTCCTCTTCCCAAATGTAGGCGGGAAGGGATCCCGCCGGCCATATTCAAAGGAAGACAACTAGTACAAGTTATCCTGACAAAAGTAATCATTGCCTGCAAAGGCTCTGGTGGTGACACTGCAGTGGGCTCCGTGATGACCTCCATCATGTCGTCCTAGCGGTCTTGGTCTTGTTGCACTAATATGGAAATCTTTGCCTGATTCCTCGGGACTCCGCGCCTGCGCTTGCCTCCTTGGCACCAAAGGGGAAACTGGCACACTGCGCCCGCTGGCAGCAGCCTGGCCTTGGTCGTCATGGCTCACGTCATGTGAACCTCGCGAGGTGCACCTTGCCTTGATATCTCTGCTCCTTGGGAGCCAACCTAGTGAGGCTGCCCCCAGGGTGGTCTTGGTGTCGTCTGCCTCGCGATGCTTGGCCCCTCGTGAGGGTCTTGAGTCGTTGCTGCTGAAACTGGGACGTACCGGTGCGCTGATGGAGCCACGTTGTGGGCCGCAGGCAGGCAAGTCTAGGTACCCCCATTCCCAGGACGCTGATAGTAGCCCCCGGTCCCAAGGCACGCTCGAGCTTGGCTCTGAGACGAAGCCAAAGGGCAAGTGCGGAGCGCCGTTGGCCCCAACCACCTGTGGACTTGGTTGACGCATGGCGGTTGATGGGACGTGGGCGCCTCCGCTTCCCCATGCTGCCTCGGCAACCGTCTGACTTGACAATACTCCGCTGCATGTAGAGGAAAATCATCATTACATGCAATCGTGGAGGCCCGCGGTTTGCCTCCTCCTGGGTATAAATGAGGGAGGGGAAGGAGAGCCCCTCGCTCATCTCTGTCTTCTTGCAGTCTGGTTCTTCTTCTTCCTCCTGGTCCCTCCATCTTGCTAATTTGCCGAAGCACTCACGGCGCCGATCAGGAGGTTTTCCGCAGCGGAAAAAGGAAAGACCCCCCTCGTGGAGACTGAGCTGCTTCCGCTGAAGAAGAGGTCCCGGCGCCCTCACGACATCGGGGTGAGGCAGGAGGTGACGCGACACTAGTACGAGCGGCCACCCCTGGCTTCCCACTCCCTCTGTATGCTCGGGCCCTAGGCTTGTGAGAAGGTGGCAGCGCTCCATGCCACGCGAGCCGCGGCCGCAGGGACCAGGCTGGGGCTACACGGCCGTCTAGCCTGCGAACCCATGCCGAAGGCTCCACGCGTGAGTTCGTGATGTGGGCGGTGATGCCACCGCGCACGTGAATCCGGTTCCCGCACTTTTTCGCCGAAGATATGCCACCGAGGGGGCTGCTCGAGCTCTGGCTGTAGCACGCGGGGTGCTGTAGTCTAGGCATGGGTGTGGAGGTTGAGGCCATATCCCCCGGCAAGATCTTCATGACTCGTGGATGGGGCGAGATTGCCCACACCTGCCGTGCGGAGGGGGCCCTTGCCATCCATTTCGAGTATGACGGCGCCTCCACGCTGTTCTTCAAGGTCTTCGACAAGGAAGGCCGCCTCCTGGAGTGCTGCCCCGGAGGAGATCGCCAGCATGGTGAGGCGACGGGCGCAGTGCCTGCTGTGGGTCCTGCCGACAGCTCCTCCAGTAGCAGCAATGACTCCTGGGAGTCCAACGACTCTCACGAGCCTAGCGAATCTTCGGAGTCGAGCGACGACAGCTACGTGCCCCCGATCTCTCGCCGTGCCCGAAGCACCGCGGCAACCTCCATTCGACGTAGACAGTGATCTAGATGGGATTGGTGTCGGCCTCACGTGGCCCACTATTGATGATGGCGTTGGCGGCGGTGCCCGTAGTCGGGGCTCCTTGAAGCTATTCTCCTTTTGTTCCCTGCGAGGAATCGAAACGAACCCCGTGGGGGTATGTAAAAACCCTATAATGCTTTTTTCTACAGTTTATTGTTCTTAACATGAGATTGCGGCTGCGTGTCTCGCTCAGGCATCACTCCCCCTTTTCGTTCTCGCGGTAGCTTTAGCGCTTTACACCGTCAGATCCCAGTCCCCAGGCAGGCTTTAGCCGTCGCTGGTATGCCAGGTCGCGATGCCGTGGTCAAGGCCAGGAGGTGAGCGGCCCGAGGTCCGGTAAGAGCTCCCGAGGCGCGATGCTCAGGAGGTCCCCTTTGGCGTGCAAGTAGCTCCCTAGGGGCGGAAAAGGAAAGAAGTACTGCCAGAGCGAGTTTATGAGAGCGGAGGGCTTTAGACAAAGAGATTCACTCCATCACGCATGGGTGACTTATCTTTTGGCAAGCCTGTGCTAATTCCTTGCACAATGCCCGATTCATGCTTCAACGGTGATGCTACTAAGCAGGGCCACACTGGTCTCCCCTTTCCTCACTCATTTTGAATGCTCTGTGTCCTCGGGTCCGGACCCTCGAGCGAGGCTCAGCCGCCGCTGGTATGCCAGGTCAGATGTCCAGGTCAAGGCCAGGGGGTGAGGGTTGGAGAGTTAGTAAGATCTCCTGAGGCGCGATGCTCAGGAGCCCCCCTTTAACGCACAAGCGAATCGCGTAAGAAGGGGAGGCCGGCGGGGCCTCCTGTAGTTCAGCTCCGGAGATTCGTGCGGGTTAGTCCGAGAGGATTGCATAACCCATAATCGCGTTCGCTGTCCGGCCATTGATCTTTCCACAAGAATATGAAGGCACTCAGGATCTGGTGAGGTGACGTGCATAGAGTGGGCCGCGAGCTAGAGCTCAATCTCACAGGTTTATAAGCGTCGAAGGGACGAACCCTAGCACAAGCGTCGTGCCAGCATGTGTAGCCCCCGTTGCGGATGTGCGAGAGGCCGGTCAGCAACGCGGGGAGCCTCGAAGGGCGTTAGGCAAGTAGGTGATAATGAGAACCATCTTATGGGAGGAGATAAAGTTAGTTTTGATAGATACAAGAACGATACATGCCGCAGGGACACGCCCACGCAGCCTGGGGATGATGCAGCCTGAGGGGCGCCCCCAACAAGGTGAATCAAAGATGCAAAAGGGGACGTGTCGCAGGGACAGGCTGATGCGACCTGAGGATAATGCAGCCCGAGGGGCGCCCCCAACTGAATGAACTAGAAAATGTCACCTGGTGCCGTTGCTGAAGAGATGTCGAAGTAGCTGAAGATGCATGCTAAAAAGGTTGCTCCTCACGAGCCGCCCGGGTCCTGAACCTCGAGAGTCTCTGGAGGCTCGCGAAGAACCGTTGCCACCTCCGCCAGGACTGCGTGGGTGCCGGGCCTCCTGAGCAGCCACGATGCTTCACATGCGACGCTGGAAGGCGACAACCGCGTTCGAGAAGCCAAAAGTCATGCGAACGTAGCTGTGAGGTGGGCCCTCACACCAACCAATGCGTGAAGGCTAGAAAAGCTCCTGAGATGCGGCTCTGGTGAGCCCTGGGATGTTTACACAAATGTGCAGCTCGTTGTCCTCGCCAGGACAAGGGGCCACGCCGGGTGGTAGGCGATGGTCGCCATGCATGGGTCTCGCCTCTTGAAGCTACTCGGTCGTCTAGGTGATGAACTCCTGAGCACCTAGCACCCTGTGCCTTGTGCCCTTGTGAGGGAAGCATGCGATGAAGCATGCCTCCATGTGATGCCCAAGCGCCTCCCTCATGACATTGACTAAGTCATAGGCCCTCTAGAAGAGAACCCCCGAGCCCAGCCTGATAAGGGCGCTAGGCACGCCTTCCTATGCATGAGAGGGAGGCGCCCCATTTGTGGGCGCAGATCCTGAGGTGGTGCCACCGGAGACACCGCTCTCCTGAGGCTCTTGGCGAAGTAGCTGCTTCTTCTTCTTGGTGACAACGTCAGGAGGGTAGATGGTGCCTTTGTTGTCTGGGTCTTCAATCGTCGCAGCCTGATATGCGCGCTCGAGGGAGCACCCCGCGTCCTTCTCCTTGCATACAATCGTGATGATGTAGTGGTTCCCTGGCATCTTGAGGATGTTGTAGTAGTGGTGGGTCACTGCCATGAACTTTGCCAGGTCTAAGCTTGGTGCGGTAGTTGTCGCGCTGGCCGAAGGTGACAGGGAGGCGGATCTGCCCTATCTGGGTGGTGGAGCCGTCGGTCACACCTGAGAAGGGCTTGATGGGCTGCAGCTGATCAAACGGCACTTGGAGGCGGTCGAACATCTCGATGAAAAGAACATTAAGCCCCTCACCACCATCGATGAGGGTCTTGGTGACAAGGACATTGCTGATGACGGGCGAGCAAAGCATCGGGAGGGCGCCCATAGTTGCTGCGCACTTGAGCTTGTCGGGCGAGCTGAAGGTGATGGTGCACTTGTGTAACGCTCTCGATGCGGCTATATCTCCCACGTGTCGAAGCACGACTTAGAGGCATAACCGCATTGAAAGCAATGTCGCAAGTGTGGTAATCTTCACAGCAACCCATGTAATACAATAAGGGAAAAAGGTACGTAGTTGTCTTACAATTGCCATTTCACACAATACATGAATAAAGCATTACATCATCCAGATACAATCAAGGTCCGACTACGGAACCAAAATGAAAGAAGACTACTCCAAATGCTAGACAGATCCCCGATCATCCCAACTGGGATCCACTACTGATCAACTGAAAAACGGAAACAACATAACGAACACGGTCTTCATCGAATGAGACCGAGAAAGGTATGTGAGGTGGAGCTGTAGCAAGCACTAGCATATATGGTGGCTAACTTATGCAAATGAGAGCGAGAAGAGAAGGCAAAGGCACGATCGGCAAACTATGATCAAGAAGTGATCCTAGAACAACCTACAATCAAGCATAACACGAGACCATGTTCTCTTCCCGGACTCCGCCGAAAAGAGACCATCATGGCCACACACGCGGTAGAGGCATTTTAATTAAGTTAAGTTTCAGGTTCTCTACAACCGGACATTAACAAAATCCCATCTGCCCATAAGCGCGGGCACGGCTTTCAAAAGTTCAAATCCCTGCAGGGGTGTCCCAACTTAGCCCATCACAAGCTCTCACGGTCAACGAAGGATATTCCTTCTCCCAAGACAATCCGATCAGACTCGGCATCCCGGTTACAAGACATTTCAACAATGGTAAAACAAGACTAGCAAAGCCACAAAGATGTGCCGACAAATCCAGATAGGAGCTGCACATATCTCGTTCTCAGGGCACACCGGATGAGCCAGACATCGGGTGGGCCAGCCCAGAGTTGCCCCTGGTAGCTCCGAACATCTCTCTGTTTGGACCAACATTCAGAGGAGCACTGGCCCGGGGGTTTAAATAAAGATGACCCTTGGGCAGGCCTACCCAAGGGAAAGAAAAGGCTAGGTGGCAAATGGTAAAACCAATGTTGGGCCTTGCTGGAGGAGTTTTATTCAAGGCGAACTGTCAAGGGGTTCCCATTATAACCCAACCGTGTAAGGAACGCAAAATCAAGGAACATAACAACGGTATGATGGAAACTAGGGCGGCAAGAGTGGAACAAAACACCAGGCATAAGGCCGAGCCTTCCACCCTTTACCAAATATATAGATGCATCAATATAATAATAGATATTGTGATATCCCAACAATAATCCATGTTCCAACATGGAACGAACTCCAATCTTCACCTGCAACTAACAACGCTATAAGAGGGGCTGAGCAAAGCGGTAACATAGCCAAACAACGGTTTGCTAGGACAAGGTGGTTAGAGTCTTGGCTTAACAATATGGGAGGCATGATAAGCAAGTGGTAGGTATCGCAGCATAGGCATAGCAAAAGAGCGAGCATCTAGCAAGCAAAGATAGAAGCGATTTCGAGGGAATGGTTATCTTGCCTGCAAAGTTCTCCGAGAAGACGAAAGATTGATCCTCGTAAACGTACTCAACGGGCTCCTCGAACACGAACTCGTCTCCTGGCTCTACCCAAAGCAAGAACACAAGCAAAGGGGAACACAATCAACCACGTGCAATGCGCAAGCAACATGATGCAAAACATGGCATGATATGCGGGATGCGATATGCGATGCAAATGCATGCTTCGGAAAGGAATTATTGAACCTGGCCTCAACTTGGAAATCCAAGAGTGCCACTAAAAGAGGAGTTGATTTCGGTCGAAATCGATATAAAGATCACCGGAATCGGATGCACGGTTTCGAAATGACAAGCAAAAAAAATATGGCAATGGTCTGCGATTAACAGCACGTGGCCATCTAAATGCATCAAGATAAATAAGCTACTGCAATCAAACATAGCAACAAAATACATGGCAGGGGTCCACTCAAGATGCTTGACAAAAGATGAACACTGAGCTACAGCTAATTCACTCAATAGCAGGTTCAAACAAGCATGGCAAAACAACAAACGATAACAGGTTACAGACTTAGTGAAATTAGCAACATGTCAGGAATTTAACATCAGGAAGCAAAGTTTAGAGCACGATAACTACATGCTACAGGAACATATCATGGCAAAGCAAGGCATGGCATGAAGCTACTCAAAGCATACAACAAAAGTCCCTTATTGACCATAAGCCAAAAGGGATCAGAAAATACAATTGTAACCACATGAACATAGCAATTAACGTTAACAGATTCAGACTTTGCATGTTTACGAGCTCGATGCACTCACCACGAGGCATTGCATGACAAACTAAGCATACACCCATCAAGTAGACATGGCATAGAAGCTAGAAATGGCAAGAAAAACAACATAGCATGCATGGATCAACAACAACAAGCTCGACAAAATTGCTAAACATGTTAACAATCTGCCAGGAACATTTTATAGCAAAAGTAGAGCTCAATTGACTCAAGCTAGGGTGCTCCATAAATGCAAATAAAGACATGGATGGATAGAGCACAACATTATCTACAAAACATCCTTACTGATCATGCTCAAAAGAGGCATAGATCTCTCGGTAGCAACATGAACACATGGCATAAAAATAATAACAGGACAAAGACTCAGAATATTTCTAAGTCACTGAAATCAGCAATATTGATTAAGCTACTTTGCATGCTTGTGCTAGTCACCATAGAGATCACAAAAATACATGGCATACACCCCTGTAAAGATGGCATGGCATACTTCAAAACACATGTAGAGCTCAGGATCATATCATGCACACATGAATCATGGCAAAAATGACAAATGAGCAAATGCTGATAACAGATCTGAAACTAACATCACATAGCCCTCTTCCAACGGCATTTCGGGCATCAAGATGAGCTCAAATGAAAATGATGCAATGAGATGAAATGAAGTACTCAACGGGACGAACATTTTGATATGCTACACCCATGAATTGGAGCCACGGTGATGAAGTTATGATGTGATGAATATGCTCAAAAAATACTGTAAACTGGGGGACTTAGTGAAGTTTAGACCTCTCAGAGAAAGTCAACCCGGGACGAGGAGAAGCAGGACGGCGCAGATCCGGATCGGGCATGGCGCGTTAGGTTCAGGGAGTCGTGGATCTGATCCACTCCCCGGATCTGGATCTGGCCGGAGCTCCGGCGAGGGTGCCATCTCCGGCGAGGCGCTCCTCCAGCGAGTTCGTGCCGTGGCGGGGATCCGAAGGAGCGGGTGAGGCAGAGCCTCTCGTGGGCGGCGGCGCACGGGAAAGCAGGGCGGTGGCGACCGAACGACGCGGCGGCGTGGAGCCGTGCCGGCGAGCGCCGGCGGGCGGCAGAGCATGGCACCAGGCGGCGCTGCGTGGAGACGGGCAGCGGGGCAGGTGCGGCGAGGGCGGCGGCGCGGATCTAGGCCTGCGCGGGCCCCGGATTGGCTCCGCGGGCCAGTGGCGGTGGAACGGTGGCGGTGGACAGGTGGCGGATGCGGATTCGTCGGGGCGGAGGCGGCGGACACGTCTGGCGGCAGGGATTTTTGTCCGGTGGCGCGAGGTAGAGGAAGGCTAGGGTTTGTACCGCGAATTTCGGGAGGGGAGCACATATTTATAGGTAGAGGGAGCTAGGAGAGTCCAAATGAGGTGCGGTTTTCGGCCACGCGATCGTGATCGAACGATCTAGACGATGGAGGGGGCTTAGGTGGGTTTTGGGCCATTTTGGAAGTGTGTTGGGTTGCAACACACACAAGGCCTTTTCGGTCCCTCGGTTAACCGTTGGAGTATCAAACGAAGTCCAAATGGCACGAAACTTGACAGGCGGTCTACCGGTAGTAAACCAACGCCGCTTGGCAAGTATCGGTCCAATCCGAGAACGTTTAACACCCGCACACGAAAAGAGGTAGAAAGGGACACCGGGTGACATAGGAGCGCCGGATTGCAAAACGGGCAACGGGGAAAATGCTCGGATGCATGAGATGAACATGTATGCAAATGAAATGCACATGATGACATGATATGATATGCATGACACGCCAGCAATGACAAGGCAACAACAGCGAATAACTGGAAGACACCTGGCACATCGGTCTTGGGGCGTCACAACTTGGACCACCTAAGCGGACGTGTGGCCTCGAGCCTGGGGAGGGCTGTGTTTACCTCACGAGCGGACTTCTTGAAGGTGCGGTGGGAGTCTGGGGCCTGAGCGCCACCCAAGATGCAGGCGATGGTGCGAGCCTCCTGGAAGCCCCTAGCCGCCTCGTCCTGGTGGTGGTCGTCGTTCCATCTTGGTGGTGGTGGTAGCGGAGGGAGGCCGGTATTGCCCTGAGGACGGTCCTCACGAGGCTGGTCCCTCCAGGCGCCCTGGCGAGGCTGGCATTGCCAGCAATCCTCATGAGGCTAGGTGCGCCACTCATGGCGGGGGCCGTGGTCGTCCCAACGTCCTCCACTTCATCCTCCTCCGCGGGCGTAGCCTCGATCACTGCACTCGAGGAGTCGACCGAGGCGCCTGTCGTGGATGGCCCTTAGCTCCTGATAGTCATTGGTGTTGTGGTTGTGTACATTGTGGAAGACACAATATGGACGGCTGCTTTTGGACGACGCTGGGTGCTCGCAGCCGCGCTTCATCTCTGGTTCGGCCGCAAGCACGGCAGCTCCCTTGCGCTTCACGTCCTTGCCTTTGGACTTCTTGTCTTCTAGGTCGGTAGCTGGGACCTTGAGGAGGGAAAGGCGCCGCTCCTCAGCTCTCGGGCATTTGGTAGCCATGTTGAACATCTCCAGAGCTGTGCACGGGTCCTCGTGGATGGCGAGCTCCTCCTTCATCTTGACATCACGGACGCCATCAGAGAACGCCGAGATGATGGCTTCGTCAGAAACCTTGGGGATCTTGAGGCGAACGCTGTTGAAGCGCTGGATGTTCTTCTGTCGGGATCTCCCCAGGATGCTGCCTGATGCACTGTAGGTCACCCATGGCAGGTGGGCGGTCGCGAGTACCCTGGAAGTTGGCGACGAAGCGCTCACGCATCTTGCCCCAGGAGGAGATCGATCCCGCGGGCAGATTCAAAAGCCACGACTGCACACCATCATTGAGGGCCATGGGAAACCAGTTCGCCATTACCTTTTCATAGCCGCTGGCCGCCTCGATGCTCAGCCCGTAGAGCTGTAGGAACTCCGCAGGGTTGGGAGTGCCGTCGTGACGTGGAGGCAGGTCAGGCTAGAACTTGCCTGGCCAGATGACGACGCTGCGTAGCTCAGGGGTGAAGGCGCGGAAGCCCACTGTGGTCACTGGAGCTTGTCGTGGAGGTGGAACCTGATCTTGGTGCTCGCGCGCCACCGCTGCAGGCGGTGCACGGTGTTGACATTGTGGTGGAGGGAGCGCCGGAGCACCTTCTTGTGGCCATTGGACCTCCCGGCAGCATTCTTCTTCGTGCGCGGGTGCCCAGCATGGTGGGACATGCCGCGGGGCCACGCGTCTTGGGCCGAGGGCGACATCCTAATGGGGAGGTGGCGGAGGCCCTCCATGGGCTACGTCACCGGAAGTAGGCAGCGAACGAGGCAGTGAGAGGGACGATGCAGGCGAGGCCCCAACCATGCTGACTAGCTCGACGATGCAGTCCAGTCAGTTTTCATAGAGGTCCTCGACTTGGCGGTGGCGCAGGAGTTCACGCACCATGAGCAACGCAGCCTGCGTGTTTGCCGGACCATGACGAGTGCCGGATGACGAGCCGGGCAGGGTTAGCGATGGGGTGGTGGTGCACCCGTCCGGCCGCATGGAGGGGTGCTGCAACGAAGCTTGCTGCTCGTGCCCTGCCGGGTCTGTGACGGTGTTGGCGGCAGGTGATGGAGAACGATGGGGAGGCCCACCGACGGGCGCCGTCTGGGCGACGCGCGCGGTGAGAGCGGCTCGACGCTCAGCATGGGCTCGACGAGCATCAATCATGGGGACGGTGGAGCAGCGGCGAGTCGATCGGTGGAAGAGAATCTTCGACGCACCCCTACCTGGCGCGCCAAATGTCGGATTCCAGGCTCCATAGACCCTTAAGAGGTTCGAAAACTGGGGTGCATATGAAGAACTCCTTCTTCCCAACATGCCAGCCCAACGATCCCATAGCCTAGCTCGACGAACCCAAGGGACAAGAGACACAGCCATTTATCCTGGTTCGGGCCACCTTGCGGTGTAATACCCTACTCTAGCTTTGAGGTGGATTGCCTCGAGGGGCTGAGGATGAACTATTACAGTGGTTGAATAGCCTCAAGAGGTGAGGTGTTCGTGAGCTCGATGAGCTGGTGGGTATGCCTATGGTCTGAATGATCTGATCCCCCTCTTGGGTGGTGGCTAAGTCCTATTTATAGTGGCCTTGGTTCTCTCCCAAATGTAGGCGGGAAGGAATACCACAATGGCCAAATTCAAAGGGAGACAACTAGTACAAGTTATCCTGACAAAAGAAGTCTTCGCGTGCAAAGGCTTTGGTGGTGACGCTGCATTGGGCTCTGTGATGACCTCCGCACTGTCGTCCTGGCGGTCGTGGTCTCGTTGCACCTGGAAACCTTTGCCTTTCCTTGGGACTCCGCGCCTGCGCTTGCCTCCTTGGCACCAAAGGGGAAACTGGCACACTGCACCCGCTGGCACCCGCCCGACCTTGGTCGTCATGGCTCACGTCATGTGAACCTCGCGAGGTGCACCTTGCCTTGATATCTCCGCTCCTCGGGAGCCAGCCTAGTGAGGCTGCCCCCTAGGGAGGTCTTGGTGTCGTTCGCCTCGCAAGGTTTAGCCCCTCGTGAAGGTCTTGAGTTGTTGCTGCTGAAACTGGGTCGTATCGGGCTGCTGATGGAGCCATGCTGTGGGCTGCAGGCAGGCAAGTATGGGTACCCCCATTCCCAGGACGCCGACAGCCTGCTCCTGCCTCCCGTGGCCGGCTCTGCTGCAGCGCAGGCCTGACCGCCCCACCCTACTCCAACCTCTTGCCAGGCCATCCCTCTAGTCACCCACAACTCCTATTATTCTGCGGCGACGACAGCCTCATACCGCAGCTGGACCAGTGTCAACCCTCGTACTCCTGTCCACGTGGGCATCCACTGCCGCGTCTTCCCCTGTCGGATGTGGGGTTCCAGCAAACCCTTAAGGTTCAAACACTAGGGTGTGCATGAAGTCTTGTCCTCCCACCGATCTACGCCCTAGCTCGCTAAGATCTTGCGGACGAACTCGACGAACTCGCAACACAGAAAGACACAACATTTATACTGGTTCGGGCCATCATTGTGGTGTAATACCCTACTCTAGTGTAGTGGTGGTGGATTGCCTCTTGGGCTGATGATAAACAATACAAGGGGAAGAACAACCTCCTGAGGGTGAGGTGTTCTCGTGCTTGGCTAACTTGTGTGGGTGGGGATGATCTTGATGATCCATCCTTGCCTATGGTGGTGGCTAGTCCTATTTATAGAGGCCCCGGTCCTCTTCCCAAATATTGAGCGGGAAGGGAGCCAACAACGGTGGGAAAATTTGAAGGGGGACAGCTAGTACAAGCTATCCTGACAAAGGTGGTCACCGCCTGCGAAAGACTCTGGTGGTGACACCGTCTTGGGCTCCACGATGACCTCCGTCTTGTCGTCCTTCTGGTCTTGGTCTTGTTGCACAAATATGGCAACCTTTGCCTGATGCGTCGGTACTCCACGCCTGCGCTGGCCTCCTTAGCACCAAAGAGGAAACAAGGACGCTGGGCGCGCTGGCGCCCGCCTGGTGTCCATCGTCATGGCTCACGTCACGGGAGCCTCGTCAGGTTTGCCTCGCCTTGTTATCTCCGCCCCTCGTGAGCCTTCCCGACTAGGCTACTCCAGAGGAGGTCTTGTGTCGTCTGCCTCGCGTGGCTTGGCCCCTCGCGAGGGTCTTGGATGCCTTTGTTGATGAAGATGGGCCGTACGGCCTCCTGGCTTAGCCACGCTGCGGGCCGCAAGCAGGCAAGTCTAGGGACCCCCGTTCCCAGAATGCTGACAGTAGCCACTGGGCCCAAGGTGCGCTCGGGCTTGGCGTCGCGGCGAAGCCAAGGGTCATGTTCGGAGCACCGTGGGCCCCCAAAAGCCTGCGGCCTCGGTAGATGTGTGGCGGTTAATTGGACATGGGCGTCTCTGCTTCCCCATGCTGCCTCGGCAACTGCTCGACCTGACAAAAGGCTAGCACAGGCAGCACTCGCCTTCATTGCCTCTTCTTCGCCTTGCTCCATATCCCATTCCTTGCTCTCCGCCATCACTATCTCCAGATCTGCCCTAATCTCATCCCGTAGCCGTGATCAATGGCGCCACGCAAGGCCAAGGCTTCCTCAGTGCCAGCTTGGTATGAGTCGGCCCTTGAGGCGCCCTCCATCATGGAGAAGAGCCTCGCCTCCGTGCGCCTATTGGCGGCGGGTGAAAGTAATGAGTGGAGGGAGACCGAGCTCCGGCTTGCCTCCGACGTGCCAGAGCCCGAGGAAAGCACCTTCTTCCCCTTCTTCTCTAGCAGTGTCGCCGTCGGGTTGGTTCCTCCCTTCTCTGATTTCTTTTACGAAGTCCTCGACCACTACAGGCTGCAGGCGTTGCATCTCCATCCCAACTCTGTCCTCCTCCTGTCCATCTTTTCCTACTTGGCGTACCTTGGCATGATGCCGTCCATGGTGCTCCTGCGTCATTTCTTCTTACTCCGTGTCAGCGAGGGTCACATCTCTGGATGCGCTAACTTCGTCACATCCGGCAAGGCCAACTCGATCTCGAGCACCGGGAAGAGTGTCGACACCATTCGATCCAAATGGGTCATGATGGACGCCAAGTGCGCCGACCCGCGTCTGGCGCTGCCTATGATGGCGCCCTCTCCCCATGGGGAGTGGCCCAGGGTGGAGCTAACTGATGAGGGGTATCGTCTGTGTTGGGGCAGATGGTGACCGACCTGAAGCCGGGCAATGCGAGGGCGGCAAAGGTTACGGGGGTCATGGTTCTGAGGGAGTTCTTGACACTATGAGTAGCCCCACTCCAGGCGCGTGCATGCCCCCTATGGGATCTTGAAGAAGAGGGGAATAAGACCCGCCTGAAGCCGGGGGCCTTGCCTGATAATGAATTGGCCACTGTTCTGCGCCTCATAGTTGGGGACAACCAGGAGCACCCACCAAGCGCCTTCGTCCCCCTGTTCCAACGCAGGGATCGGGAGGAATTCGTCACCTCCAGGCCGACCTTTGACGCGCATGGGTTGGTACCGCCAGCGCTCCTGGGAGCCCCCGCAGCACCGAAACCGCTAGAGGTGTCTTCTGACGAGCCCCACGGGGAGGGGGAAGAGGAGGAGGACCCGGAGAAGACTCTGGAAGAGGTGGGGGAGACTTCCCCTCTGAGCAAGGCCGAGATCCTTCGTGCCTTCCTGACGACGCTGAGGCCGATGCTCGCCAAAGGGAGAGGGAGCAGCCCTCCATCCCGACGAGGGGTAGGTCGTCATTGGTGCCTCGCGATGCCGCCTCCGTCCCGATGCTGTCAGGCTTCAGGCTTCCTAAGCGGAAGTATGTCGTGGTGGATCAGTAAATGTCTCAAGCTTCGCCTTGTCCCTGTTTGTATTCATCATTTCCTGATGCTAGCCCTTGGTTGATCAGGTCGGTGTCTTCTGCGAAGAAACGGAAGGATGATGTGGCGTCTGTGCCTCCTTCCTCAGAGAAAGGGGTTAGCAGCGCCCGCATCTCCCTAGCCCGGTCGTCCTCGCGGGGCCAAGAGGAGCATTGCCACGTGGAACCAGCCCCCATGGCCCTGCTAGCTCCGGAAGTGCCGGCGCCTGGTGCGGCCGATGAGGTTCCAGCTGCTCTGGAAGTCGCGGTTTTCTTGGCCCTGGTGACGATGTCGCCTCCTCCCACTGCTGCACCTCCACTCCCAGGTTCTTCTGCTCCTGCTGCTACTCTGGAACGTGCTATCTTGGAGATGACCTGGCTGCAGGCGGATCTCCTGGGCGCAGACCCACGCCTTGTGGCCGGGCGTCTGGAGCTAGCCTCAGGCTGGCTCCATTCCGACTTGGCGGTTCATGCGGTGCTGGGCCAGGCCGCTGCGGCTTTTGAGAAGGGGAAGCATAGTGTCGCCAACACCGCAGCCGATCATGAGATGGCGTTGAAAGACGCCAAGGCCGCCCGCGACCGCTGCCAGGTGCTGGAGGACGAGCTGCAGGACCTGCGCGCCAAGCACGCCGAAGAAGCACGCTGCCACCAAGCGAAGGAGGAGGAAATGAAGGCCCAGGAGGATGCCGTCAAGAACCATGATGCTGAGATGGTGGAGTTGGGGCGGGCACAGGCCGCCAAGCGCAACCGGTTGGAAGGGCTGGAGCGTGAGGTGAAGGCGAGGGAGGCCGATCTCGACGCCAAGGCGCGAGTCCTGACCGAAGACCGTGCGGCCTTTGCCGATCTCGAGAAGAGGTCCCGCAAGGCACTGAAGTCGCTCTACGAGCACGGCTTGGAGAAGTCGCTGGCCGCCGACGAGGACGGCCCCGCCTGGCTGCTTCCTCTCTTGGTGCAGACGCTCGAGGAAGTCGTTGATGGTGTCGGTCCTATGGAGGAGACAGAAGCTCGTGTCCTGTCTTCAAGTGCATTGACTCGCGTCTTCAGCCACCTGCACCTTCGCGACCCCAATGCTTGCCTTGACGAGCTGCCGGAGCCTGTGGCTGAAGACCAATACAAAGCTGCCGCCACAGCCGCGCAAGGTCAGGTGGAGGCCATGCGGAAAATGTTCCATGACTTTGTATCCGCTCCTCTATCTGGTGATGTCGCCAATCCTGTGGCTGGTGGTGAAGGTGAAGACAACGTCGCTCACGAGGTAGCTTCTTCCGCAGGTGATGGCGGCGTCCGGGGGTGACCTGCGGCTACCCTCCTGTTTCATTCCTGCAACATGCATTAGGCCTCGGGGAGGCGTTTAGACTTTTCATTTGATATTGTGAAGACAATGTGTGAGGACAATGTGTTTGTAATATTTGATTCGAGATTTTTCGATTTCCTTCCTATTTGCTTTGCCTTCTACGTAGGCAGAGCCCGGCCCCGCGCATACCTCAACCGCCATTGGGCCAACCAGAGACCAGGACAGACCAAGGAGTGAGGGGCTACGTGACCAGTTAGGCTCCTGAGTCAAGATGCTCAGGAGTCCCCCATGACGCGCAAACAGCTTATAGGGAGAGTTCGCGAGGATAGACTGATGTTCTACGTCGGCAGGGCCCGGCCCCGCGCATACTTCAACCGCCATTGGGCCGACCGGAGACTAGGACGGACCAATGAGTGAGGGGCCACATGACCAGTTAGGCTCTCGAGTCACGATGCTCAGGAGTTCCCCTTAGCGCGCAAACAATTTCCATACCTGCCCTCGCAGAGGCCTCGGGAGGGGCGCGCGACGCCCAGGTCCTGGAGACCTGGTTGGGTGGCGTGCGCTTGGGTGTGGCCCAAGTGCAGCCCCCGTACCCAGCCCCATCACGCGGCTCTCCCGAGGGGAGGCATTGCGGTGAGGCCGGACGCTGAGCTCTGGGCTCCCTGAGGTTGGTACGACCGTGGGGCCGCCCTCAGTTGTTTATCACCAGCGCGGAGCATAGTGCATCTGCTTGTGCACAGGCATAGCCGCTCCTCGGCAGTGTCGACGGCCAACGCGGAGCACGGTGCTTCCACTTGTGCGTGGTATGGGGCCCCCTTCGTGAGGAGCCCCCGGGGCGTGTACAGCCCCGCCCTGACACGTGGCTTGCACGGCAGGGCTGCGAGGTGTATCTGGGCACTCGTGAGCTAGCACGGGACTCACGAGGCCCTACCTCAAGGCAGGTTCCTCCTGATCTTGAGTCTTGGTGGCTGTGTGTTCCTGCAAGGCGGTTAGGTGCAAGCACTCTACGTCCTTAGGTCCCAGCCCTCGAGCGAGCTCAGCTACCACTGGTATGCCAGGTCGCGATGCCGTGGTCAAGGCTAGGGTGTGAGGGCTGGAGAGCCGGTAAGAGCTCCTGAGTCGCGATGCTCAGGAGCCCCCATTTTAACACGCAAGCGAATTGCACGGGGTGAATGTACCCGCAGCGGGTGGCAATCGAGCAGGCGATAACCGTTGGCAGGTTAAGCAGGGAAGGCAAATCAGCTTGGGTAAATGCAGGAAGATACATGCCACTTGGTCCGGCCCGAGCGGCTTGGGAATGATGCAGCTCGAGGGGCGCCCCCAGCAAGGCAAGCTAAAGACATGAGCAAAAGGGATACATGCCGCAGGGACAGACCCACGCGGGCTACGAATAATGCAGCCCAAGGGGCGCTCCCAGCTTAAACGAGCTTGGAAGATGTCACCTGGCTTTGTAGACGAAGCAGAGTTGGTGCAGCTGAAGGCGTGCGTCGAAGAAATGACTCCTCATGAGCCACCGGAGCCCTGAGCCTCGGGAGGCTCTGGGGGTCAGGAGGCTCCCTAAAGACCGTCTCCGTTTCCTCTAGGACGACGCAGTACCTGGCCTCTCGAGCCGCCAGGTCACGCCGCATGTTGTGCTGATAGGCTGACACCACGCTCGGCAAGCCGAGGGGCATCCAACGTAGCTGTGTGGCGGGCCCTTGCAACGGCCCACATGCGAAGGCCAGCAGCGCTCCTGAGACGCGGCCCTGTTGAGCCCTGGGACGTCGATGCAGACGCGCAGCTCAGCACCCTCACCTGGGTGGTGAGCTACACCCTGTGAGCGGCTGTCGTCGCGCATGGCTCTTGTGTCTTGCAGTTCCTGTGTGGTCTTGGCGATGAACTCATGAGTGGTGGGCACCCCTTGCCCTGTGTTCTCCTGAGGAAATGTGTCATGTAGCATGCCTCCAGGTGGTGCCCGAGCACCTCCCTCGTGAGGTTGGCAAGGCCTGAGGCCCTCCAGAAGAGAGCCCCCGAGCCCTGCCCGAGGAGGTCGCTAGGTGCGCCTTCCTATGCGATGGAGGGTGGCGCCCCTGGGACGGACGCTGATCCTGATGAGGCTCCTGCCGCGACGCCATCCTCCTGAGTTCCTGCGCGACGTAGCTTCTTCTTCTTCTTGGGGATGGCCTCCGGAGGGTGCCCTCACTTTTGCTGTCGGGGTCGTCGATTTCTACAGCTAGGAAGGCGCGCTCGAGAGAGCACACCGCATCCCTTTCTTCACATGGGACCGTGATGACCCCGCCGCTACCAGGCATCTTGAGGACGTTATAGCTGTGGTGGGTGACTGCCATGAACTTGGCCAGGGCCAGATACCCAAGTATGGCGTTGTACGGCAGGCGGATGTGGGCGATGTCAAAGTCGATGAGCTCGGTGCAGTAGTTGTCGCGCGTGCCAAAGGTGACAGGCAGGCGGACATGCCCTATCAGTGTGGTGGAGCCGTCGATCACTCCTGAGAAAGGTTTGGTAGGCTGGAGCTGCTCATATGGCACATGGAGGTTGTCGAATGTGTCGACGAACAGGACGCTGAGCCCTGCACCGCCGTCGATGAGGGTCTTGGTAACCTGCACATTGCTGATGACTGGGGAACACAACATCGGGAGGACGCCGGCAGTGGCCGCGCACTTGAGCTGATCTACCGAGTTGAAAGTGATGGCGCACTGGGACCACTTGAGCAGGCGCGCGGCCTCATGCTTGGGGAGCACCGCATTCACCTCGCGAGCGAACCGTTTGAAGATGCACTGAGAGGCTGGGGCCTGGGTGCCGCCCAAGATGCAGACGATTGCACGCGGCTCCTGGAAGCCCCCAACCCCCTCGTCCTAATGATGATCGTCGTTCCTTCTTGGTGGCGGCAGCGGGGGAAGACCGGTGTTGCTTTGGGGGTGATCCTCACGAGGCTGGTTCCTCCAGTCCCCCTTGCGAGGATGGTCTTGCCAGCAATCCTCACGAGGCCTGTCGCGCCATTCCTGGCGCGGGCCACGGTCATCCCAGCATCCGCCTCCACGTCCTCCTCCACGGCCGTAGCCCCGGTCGCTGTGCTTGAGGCATCGACTGTAGCGTCCTTCTCGTATGGCTCTCAGCTCTTGGCAGTCGTTGGTGTTGTGGTTGTTCAGGTTGTGAAAGGCACAGAATGGTCGGCTGTTCTTGGATGACTCGGGCTGATCTCTGCCCCGTTTAGTGTCGGGCTCCGCTGCTAGCACCGCCGCTTCCTTGCGGTTCACGTCCTTGGCCTTGGCTTTCTTCTCCTTTGTGCCCGCGGCTGGCAGCTCAAGGAGAGAGAGGCGCCCCTCCTCAGCTCTTGCGCACTTGGTCGCCAGGTTGAACAGCTCCTGAGATGTGCAGAGCTCCTCATGGATAGCAAGCACTTCCTTCATCTTGACGTCACGGACGCCGTCGGAGAACGTGGAGATGATGGCTTCATCCGTGACCTTGGGGATGTTGAGGCGGTTGTTGTTGAAGCGCTAAATGTACTTCTGGAGGGAATCCCCTGGCTGTTGCTTGATGCGGCGCAGGTCACCCGCGGACGGCGGGCAGTCGCGAGTGCCCTGGAAGTTGGCAACGAAGCGGTCGCGCATCTCGTCCTACGAGGAGATCAAGCTGTGCTGCAGGTTCAGGAGCCAAGAGCGGGCCCCGTCCTTCAGAGCCATGGGAAACCAGTTTGCCATGACTTTCTCGTTGCCATTGGCTGCTTCGATGCTCAGCTCGTAGAGCTGCAGGAACTCCACGGGGTCAGCGGTGCCGTCATAGCGAGGAGGCAGATCTGGCTTGAACTTTCCTGGCCAGGTGACGCTACGCAGCTCGGGGGTGAAGGTGCGGCAGCTGGCCGTGGTTATTGGGGCCCGCTTCGGAGGTGGAGCCGGTCTTGATGATGTCCGCGTGGCGCTGCCGCGGGCGGCGCGCGGTCTTGACACGGCGGCGCGGGAAGCGCGGGTGCAGCTCCTCGCGGCCGAGGGATTACTTGGCAGCTTCTCTCTTCGTGCGTGGGCACCGGGTGTGGCGGATCACACTGAGGGGCTGCGTGCCTTGGTGCCAAGCCGCCGTCTTTGGGCTGGGGTGGTGGAGGCGCGCCCCGGGCCTCGTCGCCCGTGGCCGGCTGAGGGTGAGGCAGAGAGACGGATAGCACCGGGGAGCCCCTTCGGCGCGGACGAGCTCGGCGACACAGTCAAGCCACTCTTCGTAGAGGTCATCGACTGGGCGGTAGCGCAGGAGTTCGTTTGCGACGAGGAGTGCGGCCCGCGCCTCCATGGGAGCATGGTGTGCATGGGACGAAGAACCGGCCGGGGTCAGCGATGGAGTGGCGGAGTGGCCGTCCTGCCGTACCGAAGGAGGCAGCGAAGACGCTTGCTGCTCGTTCCCCACCCGGCCGCTGGCAGCATTGTCGGCGGGAGACGGAAAATGACAAGGTGGCCCACCGATGGGGGCCGGCTAAGCAACGCGGGCGGTGAGGGCAGCCCGACGCTCAGCTCGAGCACGGTGAGTGTCCGCCATGGAGACGATGGAGCGACGGAGTGACGAACTGATGGAAGGGAAGCTACGGCGCACCCCTACCTGGCACGCCAAATATCGGATGTGGGGTTCCAGCAAACCCTTATGGTTCGAACACTGGGGTGCGTGCGAAGTCTTGTCCTCCCACCGATCTACGCCCTAGCTCGCTAAGATCTCGTGGACGAACTCGACGAACTCGCAACACAGAAAGACACAAGATTTATACTGGTTCGGGCCACCATTGTGGTGTAATACCCTACTCCAGTGTGGTGGTGGTGGATTGCCTCTTGGGCTGATGATGAACAATACAAGGGGAAGAACAGCCTCTTGAGGGTGAGGTGTTCTCGTGCTTGGCTAACTTGTGTGGGTGGGGATGATCTTGATGATCCGTCCCTGCCTATGGTGGTGGCTAGTCCTATTTGTAGAGGCCCTGGCCCTCTTCCTAAATATTGAGCAGGAAGGGAGCCAACAATGGCGGGCAAATTTGAAGGGGGGCAGCTAGTACAAGCTATCCTGACAAAGGTGGTCTCCGCCTCCGAAAGGCTCTGGTAGTGACACCATCTTGGGCTCCATGATGACCTCCGTCTTGTCGTCCTTCTGGTCTTGGTCTTGTTGCACCGATATGGCTACCTTTGCTTGATGCCTCGGTACTCCTCGCCTGTGTGGGCCTCCTTAGCACCAAAAAGGAAACAAGGACGCTGCACGCGCTGGCGCCCGCCTGGTGTCGATCGTCATGGCTCACGTCATGAGAGCCTCGTGAGGTTTGCCTCGCCTTGATATCTCCACCCCTCGTGAGCCTGCCCGACTAGGCTACTCCAGACGAGGTCTTGTGTTGTCCACCTCGCGAGGCTTGGCCCCTCGTGAGGGTCTTGGATGCCTTGTTGATGAAGATGGGTTGTACGGCTTGCTGGCTTAGCCATGCCGCGGGCCACAGGCAGGCAAGTCTGGGGACCCCCATTCCCAGAATGCCAACATCCCCAGCTCCGCGTCATCCCCTTCCTAGGCCTTGCCGTCATCCACCGCCTTGGTGCTCTCGGTGCACTGTGGTCAATGTGGTCAAGGAACGACTTCGATTGGAAGAGTACTACATGTGGAGAGCCTGACAGGTGGGTCCACGGCCAGACCAAGGAAGTGCCTCCTTATTACGCACAAAATAATGATTCCTCCACCTGACAGCAAGAACACACCGGATGGGCCATCGTATTTCATGAAAAAACGTTTCCCCCTAACTGTTGGGACCCACCAGCAACATCTTCGCACGCAAGGAAGTGCGACCATATTATGGGCAAAAAATATGATTCTCCCCCTGACAGCTGGGACCCACTAGCTATATCTTCGCATGCAAGGAAGTGCCTCTTTACCTCCCTGACAGCTGGGACCCACTCGGTCGAATCATACGTAGGGTTGTCCGTCTGGTCGCGAACATGTACGTGCATACTGGTCGATCGATCTGTTTGCAGGCTGCAGCGATGAATCGTGGCCGAGTGAGGAAGTGCACGTGTCATAGTAGAGGCGCGGACGTAGCATGTCACATAGTCTGATACGTCTCCAATGTATCTATAATTTTTGATTGCTCCATGCTATATTATCTACTGTTTTGGACATTATTGGGCTTTATTATCCACTTTTTATATTATTTTGGGACTAACCTATTAACCGGAGGCCCAACCTAGAAGTGTTGTTTTTTTGCCTATTTTAGGGTTTCAAAGAAAAGAAATATTAAACGGAGTCCAAACGGAATGAAACCTTCGGGACCATGATTTTCTCAACGAACAAGACCCGGGAGACTTGGACCCTACGTCAAGAAAGAAAATAGGAGGCCACGAGGTAGGGGGCGCGCCTGCCTACCCCAGGCGCGCCCTCCACCCTCATGGGCCCCCTGTTGCTCCACCGATGTACTCCTTCCTCCTATATATGTATACGTACCCCCAAACGATCAGATATGGAGCCAAAAACCTAATTCCACCGCCGCAACTTTCTGTATCCATGAGATCCCATCTTGGGGCCTATTCCAGAGCTCCGCCGGAGGGGGCATCGATCACGGAGGGCTTCTACATCAACACCATAGCCTCTCCGATGAAGTGTGAGTAGTTTACCTCAGACCTACGGGTCCATAGTTAGTAGCTAGATGGCTTCTTCTCTCTTTTTGGATCTCAATACAATGTTCTCCCCCTCTCTTGTGGAGAACTATTCGATGTAATCTTCTTTTTGCGGTGTGTTTGTTGAGACCGATGAATTGTGGGTTTATGATCAAGTCTATCTATGAACAATATTTGAATCTTCTGTGAAGTATTTTATGTATGATTGGTTATCTTTGCAAGTCTCTTCGAATTATCAGTTTGGTTTGGCCTACTAGATTGATATTTCTTGCAATGGGAGAAGTGCTTAGCTTTGGGTTCAATCTTGCGGTGTCCTTTCCCAGTGACAGTAGGGGCAGCAAGGCATGTATTGTATTGTTGCCATCGAGGATAACAAGATGGGGTTTTCTTCATATTGCATGAGTCTATCCCTCTACATCATGTCATCTTGCTTAAGGCGTTACTCTGGTTTTTTAACTTAATACTCTAGATGCATGCTGGATAGCCGTCGATGAGTGGAGTAATAGTAGTAGATGCAGGCAGGAGTCAGTCTACTTGTCTCGGACGTGATGCCTATATATATGATCATACCTAGATATTCTCATAACTATGCTCAATTATGTCAATTGCTCAACAGTAATTTGTTCACCCACTGTAGAATACTTATGCTCTCGAGAGAAGCCACAAGTGAAAAATATGGCCCCCGGGTCTATCTTCATCATATTAATCTCCTACTACTTAGTTATTTCCTTTGCCATTTACTTTGCCTTTATTTTACTTTGCATCTTTATCACAAAAATACAAAAAATAGTATCTTATCATATCTTTCAGATCTCACTCTCGTAAGTGGCCATATAGGGATTGACAACCCCTATTTGCGTTGGTTGCGAGGATTTATTTGTTTTGTGCAGGTATGAGGGACTCGCGCGTAGCCTCCTACTGGATTGATACCTTGGTTCTCAAAAACTAAGGGAAATACTTACGCTACTTTGCTGCATCATCCCTTCCTCTTCGGGGAAAACCAACGCAGTGCTCAAGAGGTAGCAAGAAGGATTTCTGGCGCCGTTGCCGGGGAGGTCTACGCAAAATTCAACATACCAAGTACCCATCACATACCCTTATCTCCCGCATTACATTATTTTCCATTTGCCTCTCTTTTCCTCTCCCCCACTTTACCCTTGTCGTTTTATTCGCCCTCTCTCTCTCTCTATCCTCCCTCTCTTCCTCTATTTGCCTCTTTTTGCCCGCTTGCTTTTTGTTTGCTTGTGTGTTAGTTTGCTTGCTTGTCATGATGGCTCAAGATAATACTAAATTGTGTGACTTTACCAATACCAACAACAATGATTTTATTAGCACTCTGATTGCTCCTCTTACCTATGTTGAATCTTGTGAAATTAATACCGCTTTGCTGAATCTTCTCATGAAAGATCCGTTTTCCGGCCTTCCTAGTGAAGATTCCGCTACCCATCTAAATAGCTTCGTTGATTAGTGTGACATGCAAAAGAAGAAAGATGTGGATAATGATATTGTTAAATTGAAGCTATTTCCTTTTTCGCTTAGAGATCGTGCTAAAGCTTGGTTTTCGTCTTTGCCTAAAAATAGTATTGATTCATGGAATAAGTGCAAAGATGTTTTATCTCTAAGTATTTTCCTCCCGCTAAGATCATCTCTCTTAGAAACGATATTATGAATTTTAAGCAACTTGATCATGATCATGTTGCACAAGCTTGGGAGAGAATGAAACTAATGATACGTAATTGCCCCACTCATGGTTTAAATTTGTGGATGATTATACAAAATTTTTATGCCGGATTGAATTTTGCTTCTAGAAAACTTTTAGATTCGGCCACGGGAGGCACTTTTATGGAAATCACTTTAGGAGAAGCTACTAAACTCCTAGATAATATTATGGTTAATTATTCTGAACGGCATACTGAAAGATCTACTAATAAAAAGGTGCATGCAATAGAAGAAATTAATGTTTTGAGTGGAAAGATGGATGAACTTATGAAATTATTTGCTAATAAGAGGGTTTCTTCTGATCCTAATGATATGCCCTTGTCTACTTTGATTGAGAATAATAATAAATCTATGGATGTGAATTTTGTTGGTAGGAACAATTTTGGTAAGAACGAGTATCGAGGAAATTTCAACCCTACGCCTTATCCTAGTAATCCCTCTAATAATTATGGTAATTCCTACAACAATTCTTATGGAAATTATAATAAGATGCCCTCTGATTTTGAATCTAATATAAAATAATTTATTACTTCGCAAAAGAATTTTAATGCTATGATTGAAGAAACATTGCTTAAGATTGATGATTTCGCTAGGAACATTGATAGAATTTCTCTTGATGTTGATTCTTTGAAACTTAGATCTATTCCACCTAAGCATGATATCAATGAGTCTCTCAGAGCCATGAGAATTTCCATTGATGAGTGCAAAGAAAGAACCGCTAGGATGCGTTCTAAGAAAGATGCCTTTATAAGAGCGTGTTCTTCTAGTTCCTATGAAAATAAAGATTAAGATCTAAAAGTTATTGATGTGTCCCCTATTAAATCTTTGTTTTGCAATATGAATCTTGATAATGATGGGATTGAATATGATCCACCTTTACCTAGAAGGAGTTCCAAGAATTCGGAATTTTTTGATCTTGATGCTGAAATTGATAAAAGTGGGATTGAAGAAATTAAAACCCTAGATGTTGCTAAACCCACTTTTATGGATTTCAAGGAATTTAAATATGAAAATTGCTCTTGGATTGATTGTATTTCCTTGTTGCAATCCGTGCTAAATTCTCCTCATGCTTATAGTCAAAATAAAGCGTTTACTAAACATATCGTTGATGCCTTGATGCAATCTTATGAAGAAAAACTTGAATTGGAAGTTTCTATCCCTAGAAAACTTTATGATGAGTGGGAACCAACTATTAAAATTAAAATTAAAGATCATGAATGCTATTCTTTATGTGATTTGGGTGCTAGTGTTTCCACGATTCCAAAGACTTTTTGTGATTTGTTAGGTTTCCGTGATTTTGACGATTGCTCTCTAAACTTGCACCTTGCGGATTCTACTATTAAGAAACCCATGGAAGAATTAATGATGTTCTTATCGTTGCAAATAGGAATTATGTGCCCGTATGTTTTATTGTTCTTGGCATAGATTGCAATCCTTCATGTCCTATTATTCTTGGTACACCTTTCCTTAGAACGATTGGTGCAATTATTGATATGAAGGAAGGAAATATTAGATTCCGATTTCCATTATGGAAAGGCATGGAACACTTTCCTAGAAATAAAATTAAATTACCTTATGAATCTATTATGAGAGCCACTTATGGATTGCCTACCAAAGATGGCAACACCTAGATCTATTCTTGCTTGTTATGCCTAGCTAGGGTCGTTAAATGATAGCGCTTGTTGGGAGGCAACCAATTTTTTTTATTCCTTGCTTTTTTCTCCTGTTTAGTAATAAATAATTTATCTAGCCTGTGTTTTGGTTGTGTTTTTTGTGTTTAATTAGTGTTTGTGCCAAGTAGAACCGTTGGGAAGACTTGGGGAAAGTCTTGTTAAACTTGCTGTAAATAACAGAAACTTTAGCGCTCACGAAAACTGCTGTAATTTTTATTTGGAAAGCGCTATTTAGTTAATTCTTTTTGCAGATGATCAATATATAAATTCCTCATGTCCAGAAATTTATTTTAGATTTTTTGGGGTTACAGATCTTGCGCTAGTTACAGATTACTACAGACTGTTCTGTTTTTGACAGATTCTGTTTTTGTGTGTTGTTTGCTTATTTTGATGAATCTATGGCTAGTAAAATAGTTTATAAACCATAGAGAAGTTGGAATACAGTAGGTATAACACCAATATAAATAAAGAATGAGTTAATTACAGTACCTTGAAGTGGTCTTTTATTTTCTTTCGCTAACGGAGCTCACGAGATTTTCTACTTTAAGTTTTGTGTTGTGAAGTTTTCAAGTTTTTGGGTAAAGATTTGATGGATTATGGAACAAGGAGTGGCAAGAGCCTAAGCTTGGGGATGCCCATGGCACCCCCAATATAATATAAGGACACCTAAAAGCCAAAGCTTGGGGATTCCCTAGAAGGCATCCCGTCTTTCGTCTACTTCTATCGGTAACTTTACTTGGAGCTATATTTTTATTCGCCACATGATATGTGTTTTGCTTGGAGCGTCTTGTATTATTTGAGTCTTTGCTTTTTAGTTTACCACAATCATCCTTGCTGTACACACCTTTCGAGAGAGCCATACATGATTTGGAATTTGTTAGAATACTCTATGTGCTTTGCTTATATCTTTTGAGTTATATAGTTTTGCTCTAGTACTTCACTTATATCTTTTAGAGCACGGTGGTGGATTTGTTTTATAGAAACTATTGATCTCTCATGCTTCACTTAGATTATTTTGAGAGTCTTAATAGCACGGTAATTTGCTTAAAATCCTAATATGCTAGGTATTCAAAGTTAGTAAAATTTTCTTAAGAGTGTTTTGAATACTAAGAGAAGTTTGATGCTTGATGATTGTTTTGAGATATGGAGGTAATAATATCAAAGTCGTGCTAGTTGAGTAGTTGTGAAATTGAGAAATACTTGTGTTGAATCTTGCAAGTCCCGTAGCATGCACGTATGGTAAACGTTACGCAACAAATTTCAAACATGAGGTGTTATTTGATTGTCTTCCTTATGAGTGGCGGTCGTGTCCGAGCGATGGTCTTTTCCAATCAATCTATCCCCCTAGGAGCATGCACATAGTACCGAGGTTTTTGATGACTTGTAGATTTTTGCAATAAGTATGTGAGTTCTTTATGACTAATGTTGAGTCCATGTATTATACGCACTCTCACCCTTCCATCCTTGCTAGCCTCTTCGGTACCGTGCATTGCCCTTTCTCACATTGAGAGTTGGCGCAAACTTCGCCAGTGCATCCAAACCCCGTGATATGATACGCTCTTTCACACATAAACCTCCTTATATCTTCCTCAAAACAGCCACCATACCTACCTATTATGGCATTTCCATAGCCATTCCGAGATATATTGCCATGCAACTTTCCATCATTCCGTTCATCATGACACATTCATTATTCTCATATTGCTTAGCATGATCATGTAGTTGACATAGTATTTGTGGCAAAGCCACCGTTCATAATTCTTTCATACATGTCCCTCTTGGTCCATTGCATATCCCGGTACACCGCCGAAGGCATTCATATAGAGTCATCTTTTGTTCTAGTATCGAGTTGTAATCATTGAGTCGTAAATAAATAGAAGTGTGATGATCATCATTTTCTAGAGCATTGTCCCAAGTGAGGAATAAAATAAAAAAGGGAAAGGCCATAAAAAAAGGAGAAGGCCCAAAAAAAAGAGAAAGGCCATAAAAAAATAAAAGGCCCCCCAAAAAAGAAAAAATGAGAGAAAAAGAGAGAAGGGACAATGTTACTATGCTTTGCCACACTTGTGCTTCAAAGTAGCACCTTAATCTTCATGTTAGAGAGTCTCTTGTTTTGTCACTTTCATATAATAGTGGGAATTTTTCATTATAGAACTTGTCTTGTATATTCCAACAATGGGCCTCCTCAAGTGCCCTAGGTCTTCGTGAGCAAGCAAGTTGGATGCATCCGTTGAGCTTTCATACATTTATAGCTCTAGTGCATCCGTTGCATGGCAATCCCTACTCCTTGCATTAACATCAATCGGTGGGCATCTCCATAGCCCATTGATTAGCCTTGTTGATGTGAGACTTTCTCCTTTTTTGTCTTCTCCGCATAACCCCCCTCATTATATTCTATACCACCTATAGTGCTATGTCCATGGCTCGCGCTCATATATTCCGTGAAAGTTTATAGGTTTGAGATTACTAAAGGATGAAACAATTGATTGGCTTGTCATCGGGGTTGTGCATGATGAGAGCATTCCTGTGTGACGAAAATGAAACATGACTAAACTATATGATTTTGTAGGGATGAACTTTCTTTGGCCATGTTATTTTGAGAAGACATAATTGCTTAGTTAGTATGCTTAAAGTATTATTATTTTTATGTCAATATGAACTTTTGTCTTGAATCTTTCGGAACTGAATATTCATACCACAATTAATAAGAATTACATTAAAATTATGCCAAGTAGCACTCCGCATCAAAAATTCTGTTTTTATCATTGACCTACTCGAGGACGAGCAGGAATTAAGCTTGGGGATGCTTGATACGTCTCCAACGTATCTATAATTTTTGATTGCTCCGTGCTTATTATCTACTGTTTTGGACATTATTGGGCTTTATTATCCACTTTTATATTATTTTTGGGACTAACCTATTAACCGGAGGCCCAGCCCAGAATTGCTGCTTTTTTGCCTATTTTAGGGTTTCGAAGAAAAGGAATATCAAACGGAGTCCAAACGGAATGAAACCTTCGGGAACATGATTTTCTCAATGAACAAGACCCGGGAGACTTGGACCCTATGTCAAGAAAGAAAAGAGGAGGCCACGAGGTAGGGGGGCGTGCCTGCCTACCCTAGGCGCGCCCTCCACCCTCGTGAGCCCCCTATTGCTCCACCGACGTACTCCTTCCTCCTATATATACCTACGTAACCCCAAACGATCAGATACGGAGCCAAAAACCTAATACCACCGCCGCAACTTTTTGTATCCATGAGATCCCATCTTGGGGCCTATTCCGGAGCTCCGCCGGAGGGGGCATCGATCACGGAGGGCTTCTACATCAACACCATAGCCTCTCCGATGAAGTGTGAGTAGTTTACCTCAGACCTACGGGTCCATAGTTAGTAGCTAGATGGCTTCTTCTCTCTTTTTGGATCTCAATACAATGTTCTCCCCCTCTCTTGTGGAGAACTATTCGATGTAATCTTCTTTTTGCGGTGTGTTTGTTGAGACCGATGAATTGTGGGTTTATGATCAAGTCTATCTATGAACAATATTTGAATCTTCTGTGAATTATTTTATGTATGATTGGTTATCTTTGCAAGTCTCTTCGAATTATCAGTTTGGTTTGGCCTACTAGATTGATATTTCTTGCAATGGGAGAAGTGCTTAGCTTTGGGTTCAATCTTGCGGTGTCCTTTCCCAGTGACAGTAGGGGCAGCAAGGCACGTATTGTATTGTTGCCATCGAGGATAACAAGATGGGGTTCTCTTCATATTGCATGAGTCTATCCCTCTACATCATGTCATCTTGCTTAAGGCGTTACTCTGTTTTTAACTTAATACTCTAGATGCATGCTGGATAGCGGTCGATGAGTGGAGTAACAGTAGTAGATGTAGGCAGGAGTTGGTCTACTTGTCTCAGACGTGATGCCTATATACATGATCATACCTAGATATTCTCATAACTATGCTCAATTATGTCAATTGCTCAACAGTAATTTGTTCACCCACCATAGAATACTTATGCTCTCGAGAGAAGCCACTAGTGAAACCTATGGCCCTCGGGTCTATCTTCATCATATTAATCTCCTACTACTTATTTATTTCCTTTGCTATTTACTTTTCCTTTATTTTACTTTGCATCTTTATCACAAAAATACCAAAAATATTGTATTATCATATCTATCAGATCTCACTCTTGTAAGTGGCCTTATAGGGATTGGCAACCCCTATTTGCGTTGGTTGCGAGGATTTATTTGTTTTGTGCAGGTACGAGGGGCTCGCGGGTAGCCTCCTACTGGATTGATACCTTGGTTCTCAAAAACTAAGGGAAATATTGACGCTACTTTGCTGCATCATCACTTCCTCTTCGGGGAAAACCAACGCAGTGCTCAAGAGGTAGCACAGTCCCGTCTACATCATGTACACATACATATAGCCAGGGTGCAAGAAAGTAAATTCGTCCACATACGTACATACGGGTGGGGTCTCGAACGCCTACTCGTGCATACGTACGGCCAGGGCTCGTGTACATGGAGAGGCAGCGGAGAGCAGCGACGGCGTCCTATTCATCAGCAGCTAACCGGCTAGGTCGGAACAGAGAAACTGCGTTATGTTCACCGGGAGGCAATGGAATGTGTCCTGTTCATCGGGAGCCAACCGGCTTGGACGGAACAGTCGAAACAAGGCCTGGCGTGCCACAGAATGGAGGAAACAGCCTTGTGTTCGACCGCCTACGGTCAAAACGGGATAATGTTCACCGGGAGGGGTCTGGCGTGCCGCAAAATGGAGGAAACGGACTTCTCTTCGACCTCTTACGGTCGAAACGGTGGGGCGGTCCTATTCATCAGGAGGATTGTGGCGTACCAAAAAAGGGAATCCACGGGCTACTGTTCATCCACCGTCTACTGCCTCGCTCCAGTCTCCATGAGCTATTGTTCATCCACCGTCGACCTCCTCCAGCCTCCACCTGTGACTGTTTATCCACGGCGTCTCCCTCCTGCCTCCCCCAACTACTGTTCATCCACGGGCTCCTACTCATCCAGCCTCCACCGGCTACTGTTTAACCAGCCCTCCACAGGCTACTGTCCATCCAGCCCTCCACTGGCTATTGTTCAACCAACCCTCCACGGGGTCATGTTCATCCACCCCAACCGGCTCGATCGGGGTCATGTTCATCCCGTAGCAACAGCCTCTACTACCACGGGGTCCTGTTCATCCAACCCCCACCTAGACTGTTCATCCAACCGCAACAAAGCTCACTCTTCATCAAGAGGCAGCAGGTTCGACCGGCTTCAGTTAGTAGCAGTAGCGAAGGAATCGCTAGATCGGGTTTAGTTAACAGCCAGGGATCGATCAATCGCTCGGGTTCCGTAACACGTAGCCAGTGCAATCGCTCGGGTTCAGTATGAGAACGCCTCGCTCAGGTTCAGTTAGAGCCCAACACCTCGCACCCACACGCGTACGTGTACGGGAGAAATGTGCAATCCCTCCATGCATCGCTCGGCCCTGACCACCCACTTCAGCCGGGAACTCCACAAAATTTTCCTCGCCCTCCCTTCTACCATGACTTTTTCCGTCATGGATGGCCTAAAGAATGTCATGCAGGTGCGTCTCCGGCCCGCCCAGGACGAAAAGCCCATTTTCTATCATGATTTTTTGTCATAGAAGTAGGAGCCCACCACATCTATGATGATACATGCTTTTGTCACAATTATCATCATAGAAGTGTCATAAGCATGACAGGAAAAAATTCGGTCGGCCCAAAATGTCATGGATGTGTATTTTTTTGTAGTGCATGTGGACATGATTATCGATATCGGCTTTTGCTTGAGGGCAAGCTAGCTCTAAGCTTGAGGGAGTTTATACGTCCATTTTGCATCATTTTTTCCTACTGTTATTTATAGTGTTTTCGATCAATATAACACTTTTTGGAGCAGTTCTAATATCTTTTCTCACATAATATGCAAGGTTTACACAAAGAGGGAGATTACCTTCAGCTGGAATTCTGGACATGAAAAAGCTATGTCAAAGATACCTATTCTGTACATCTTCAAATGATATGAAATTTTATGGAGATTTTGGAATGAATAAAAATACTAAAGCAAAGAAGTACCAGATGGGGCCACCCAAGTTCCCACAAGGCACGAGGGTGCACCTGCCCCCCTGCCCACCCTGGTGGGTGGTGGGCCCCCTAGCCTGTCCCCGGTGCCCATCTTTTGTTATATATATTCCCATTTTCCCTAGAAAAATAATAAAGAGAGGACTTTCGGGATGGAGCACCACCGTCTCGAGGCAGAACTTGGGAGGAGCACTTTTGCACTCCGGCGGAGCGACTCCGCCGGGGATACTTCCCTCTGGGAGGGGGAAATCGAAGCTGTCATCATCAGCAACAACCATCTCATCATGGGAGGGCCAATATTCATTAACATCATCAACAACACTATCTCATCTCAAACCCTTGTTCATCGCTTGTATTCAATCTTTGTATCAAAACCTTAGATTGGTACCTGCGGGTTGCTAGTAGTGTTGATTACATCTTGTAGTTGATTACTACATGGTTTATTTGATTGAAGATTATATGTTAAGATACAATATGCTATTTAATACCCTGCTAATCTTGAGCATGATTATCATTTGTGAGTAGTTACTTTTGTTCTTGAGGTCACGGGAGAAATCATGTTGCAAGTAATCATGTGAACTTGATATGTGTTCGATATTTTGATAGAATGTATGTTGTGATTACCTTACTGGTGTCATTTGAACGTCGACTACATGACACTTCACCATATTTGGGCCTAAGGGAATGCATTGTGGATTAGCAATTAGATGATGGGTTGCGAGAGTGACAGAAGCTTAAACCCAAGTTTATGCGCTATTCCGCAAGGTGTCGATTGGATCCAAAAGTTTAATGCCATGGTTAGAATTTATTCTTAATTGATGCTAGTTGGTTTATTTGGTGGAAGATTGTATGTTCAGATCTATTATGCTATTCATTACCCCTCTGATCTTGAGCATGAATATATTTAGTGAGTAGTTACTTTTGTTCTTGAGGACAGGGGAGAAGTCTTGTCATAAGTAATCATGTGAATTTGGTATTTGTTCGATATTTCGATGATATGTATGTTGTTGATTCCCATAGTGGTGTTATGTGAACATCGACTACATGACACTTCACCATCTTTGTGCCTAAGCGAATGCATTTTGGAGTAGTAATTAGATGATGGGTTTCTAGAGTGACAAAAGCTTAAACCCTAGTTTTTGCGCTATTCCATAAGGGGCTGATTTGGATCCATATGTTTAATGCTATGGTTAGATTTATCTTAAATCTTCTTTCGCAGTTGCAGATGCTTGTGAGAGGGCTTAATCATAAGTGGGAGGCTTGTTAAAGTAAGAACAACACCCAAACACTGATCCAGCCACATATCGAATTATCAAAGTAGCGAACGCGAATCAAACAAACATGATGAAAGTGACTAGATGAAATTCCCGTGTGTCCTCAAGAACGCTTTGCTTATTATAAGAGATTGTTTTAGCCTGTACTTTGCTAAAAAAAAGGATTGGGCTACCTTGCTGCACTTTTGTTACCGTTACTATTACTTGCTCATTACAAATTACCTTCCTATCAAACAATTTGTTACCAACAATTTCAGTGCTTGTAGAAAACACCTTGCTGAAAACCGCGTGTCATTTCCTTCTGCTCCTCCTTGGATTTGACACTCTTACTTATTGAAAGGACTATGATTGATACCCTATACTTGTGGGTCATCACCCATCTGGAGCCCTCCACTGGTACTCTACCCGAGGGGGAAACCATTGGGGAGGCAATCTTCATCAACCTTGCTACCTCCACGATGATGTGTGAGTAGTTACCACAGGACCTATGAGTCCATAGCAGTAGCTAGATGGCGTTGGCTCTCTCTTTTTGATATTCAATACAATGATCTCCTTAGAGATCTATTCAATTTAATTCTTGTGGTGTGTTTTTTAGTATCCGGTGAATTGTTGGTTTATGATTAGATAATCATTGAAAGTATTTGAGTCTTTTTTGAGATTTATCTATGTGTTTATAGCCTTGTATTTCTCTCTGGTCTATCTATCTCTTTTGGCCAATTATATCAATTTATCTTCTATGGGAGAGGTGCTTAGTAGTAGGTTCAACGTTGCGGTGTCCTTAATCTCTGACAGGAGGAGTTGCAAGGCACGAATTTATATTGTTGCTACTAAGGATAAAACGATGGGGCTAGAACATATTTATTTATCTTGCTTTATCTATATTATATCACCATGCTTCAAGCATTTCTCTATTTTTTATGAACCTAATACTTTGAGATGCTTGCTGGATAGCGGTCTTGGGGTAGAGTAATAGTAGTAGATGCAGATGGATGTCGGTCTACTTGTCATAGGCGTAATGCCTATGTATTGATCATGCCATGAAGAATTATCGAAACTATGCGCTATTCTATCAATTCCCCAATAGTGGTTTGTTTACCCACCGGTGTTATGCTCATGAGTGAGATGCCTCTAGTTAAACCATGGCCACCGGGTCCATTCACTTCATATTTACTAAAACCCTAAAAAAGTACTTGCTACAATTTATTTAATTTCTATTTTATGTTATCTATCTATCACTATCAGATTGAATCCTTGTAATTGGCAAGTACAAGTGGATTGAAAACCCTCTTGCCATCATTGGGTGCAAGCATTTGTTTTGTGTGTGTGTGTGTGTGCAGGTAACGCTTACCTTTTTTGTGTGGTGTCTCCTACTAGTTCGATAAATCTTGGTTCTTAACTGAGGGAAATACTATATTCTACCATAGTACATCACCCTTAGGGGAAGTCCCAATGCCTATCACAAGTAGTACCCATGTCTTTGGGATGGGGAGAAGATCCTCAAGAACCCATATGAGATCTATGCCCACATATACTCCTTCTATAACACGCTCCTCGCGACGGCTCCCAGGGGTGGGGTGTCTTTGGCTGCCGGCTTTTGTCCAACTGAGGCTAGGGTCACGGATGATGATAATGCGGGTCTGACACTCCCATTCTCACCAGAGGAGGTTTGCGGAGCAATCGCCTCCATGAAGGCGGTATCCGCTCCGGGACCGGACGGCTTACCTATTGCATTCTTCCAGAAATTCTGGCCCGTGCTATAACCGGTGATCACGAAGATGTTCCATGAATTCTACATTGGGACTCTGGACCTGGCCTGTCTAAACTATGGCGTCATCACCTTGATCCCCAAAGTAGTTGGGGCGATATATATCCGTCAGTTTAGTCCATTCACGGTTACTAATGTGCTAGAGTGGATTTTTGCAAAGGTCTTCCTTATGTGTCTTGCACCTATTACATAGTGTATAGCTCACACCTTCCAACCCACACTTTGAAGGGCCGACACATCCATGATCGGATCTTATCCCTTCAGGAAATTGTCCATGAGGTCAACAGGTGCAAGTCGAAAGCCGTCTTTTTGAAGTTGGACTTCTGAAGGCATGTGACCACCTTGATCGGTCCTTCTTGCGCCTAGAGCTTGAGCATAGGGGGTTTTATGATTCTTGGTGCTCCCTGGTCATGCAAATAGTGCAGACATGGACTACGACTATCAACATTAATGGGATGGTGGGCCTTTTTCCGATCCTCGAGCGGTGTTAGGTTGGGGGACCCGATGTCCCTGCTTCCTTTCAACCTTGCAGTAGACGACCTTGCAACCATCCTTGATAAGGCGCTGGTAGCCGGCCACCTATGAGGAGTGGTGACGCACCTCATCCCTGGGGGTGGGGTCGCACACTTGCAGTATGCGGATGATACCATGATTATGGTAGATGGCTTGCTACTTGTGAACTGCGTTGGGATTTCCCAGAAGAGGGGAGGATGATGAAGTACAGTAGACATAACTATTTCCCTCAGTTAAGAACCAAGGTTATCAATCCAGTAAGAGAACCATGCAACACCTCATTAGCAGCACCTACAAACAAACAAGAAATCCTTGCAACCCAACGCGAACAAGGGGTTGTCAGTCCATCGAAGGTTACGTGCAAGATTAAATTGTATGGTGTTTGATAGATAGATTTAACAAAAAATGCAAAATAAAATAAATAAAGTAAAATTGCAGCAAGGTATTTTTATGATTTTATATAAGATAAAAGTAGACCTGGGGGCCATAGTTTTCTATAGAGGCTTCTCTCTTGAAAATACCATGCGGTGGGTAAACAAATTACTGTTGGGAAATTAATAGAAAAGGGAATAATCATGACGATATCCCAGGCAATGATCATGTATATAGGCATCACATCCTAGACAAGTAGACCAAAACGATTCTGCATCTACTACTATTACTCCACACATCAACCGCTATCCAGCATGCATCTAGAGTATTTAGTTCATAAAGAACGAAGTAACGCCTTAAGCAATATGACACGATGTAGACAAAGTAAACTCACGCATGAATAAACCCCATCTTTTTATCCTTAACTAGTAAGATGCCCATGCATTGCAAGGAACACCAAGATTGGGGTGGACAACATCGGCAATGGCCATGACACCAGATTGTTCCATGCCCTTCTAGATGTGGCGGGGAAGAGACAAGGCTAATTGTGACAGACAAGGAGTTGTTTGTAAATATGGAAACTAGTGCGGGCATCTTGATGGGTCTCCAATGTATCTATAATTTTTTATTGTTCCATGCTACTATATTATCAATATTGGATGTTTTATATGCATTATGATGCTATTTTATATCATTTTTTGGGACTAACTTATTAACCAATTGCCCAGTTCCAGTTTATGTTTTTCCCTTGGTTTTGTCTTTACAGAACATCTATACTAAACGGAGTCCAAATGGAACTAAACTTTTTGACAATTTTCTTGGACCACAAGACACCCTGGAAGCTTCGGAAGGAGGCCAAAAGAGCCACAAGGTGGCCACAAGATCGGGGGGCACCCCCAAGCTTGTGCCCCCTCCCCCGTGGCTCCTCTAACCCTAATTATTCTTCTATAAATACCCAAACATTCCTCCTAGACCAGAGGGCGCACAGAAAATACTTTTTCGCCGCCGCAAGTTTTTTCTTCGTGAGATCGCATCTGGGGACCTTTTTCGGAACTCTGCCGGAGGGGGATTCGATCAAAGAGGGATTCTACATCAACCTTGCTGCCCTTCTGATGATGTGTGAGTAGTTTACTACAGACCTACGGGTCCATAGCTAGTATTTAGATGGCTTCTTCTCTCTCTTTGATCTTCAATACAATATTCCCCTTGATGTTCTTGGAGATCTATTAGATGTAATCTTCTTTCGCTGTGTGTTTGTTGAAATCCGATGAATTGTGTGTTTATGATCAGATTATCTATGATATTATTTGAGACTTCTCTAAATTCTTTTATGCATGATTTATATACCTTTGTATTTCACTCCGATCTATTGATTTGGTTTGGCCAACTAGATTGATTTTTCTTGCAATGGGAGAGGTGCTTTGTAATGGGTTCAATCTTGTGGTGCTCAATCCTAGTGACAAAAGGGGACATGACACATATTTGTATTATTGCCATTAAGGATAAAAAGATGGGGTTTGTTCATATTGATTGGATCTATCCATCTACATCATGTCATCTTGCTTAAAACGTTACTCCGTTCTTGTTAACTTAATACACTAGATACATGCTGGATAACAGTCGATGTGTGGAGTAATAGTAATAGATGCAGGCAGGAGTCGGTCTACTTGTCTCGGACGTGATGCTTATATACATAATCATTGCCTTGGATATCATCATAACTATGCACTTTTCTATCAATTGTTCAACAGTAATTTGTTTACCCACCATATGCTTTCTTTCAAGATAGAAGCCTCTAGTGAAAACTATAGCCCCCAGGTCTATCTTTTATCATATTATTTTCAGATCTATAAAATCAAAAACAAAAAATACGTTGTTGTAATTTATTTTATTTTGCACTTTTAATTATCTTTTATATCTATCACTATCATATCCCATCCTTGCATGTAACCGTGAAGGGATTGAGAACCCCTTTATCGCGTTGGGTCCAAGTATTTGTTTGCTTGTGCAGGTACAACTATTGGATACTTTTGTGTTCCTGCTACTGGATTGACACCTTGGTTCTTAACTGAGGGAAATACTTATCTCTACTTTGATGCATCACCCTTTCCTATTCAAGGGAAAAACCAACGCAAGCTCAAGAAGTAGGAGGAAGAATTTTTGGCGCCATTTGCTGGGGAGGATCTACATCAAGCGTACCAAGTACCTATCATAAATTCTCATCTCTTGCATTTACATTATTTGCCATTTTCCTCTCCCCCGCTTCTAAAACAATTTTAGAAAAATACAAAAATATTTGCCTTCTTTCTGTTTGCCTATTCGTTTACTTCATGTTTGCTTGTGTGCTAGATTGCTTACTTTGTCGTCATGTCTAGATCTGAAAAAGCATAGTGATGTTTCCGCCAATAGTGCAAGCTCTATGGACGATCCGTCCGTGCTTTTGAAACTTATGCAAAAAAAGAAAAGATTCATAAAGTTGCTTGAGAAAAAATTGATGATTTTTCCAATGATGATCCTCATGAAAAATAAACTACTATCATGCATACAGAAAAACTCCGTATAGGTAGTGGTAATATTGTTAGAAAGGGTGTCATACAAGATTTGTTTACTTATGCCGGTATGTTACCTATTCTAGGAGGGTTAATTCTTAACAAAAGTTCTAGTCTTGTGGATGTATTATCTTTGCTTATAGTTGAACTTGAAAGACAACTTGTTCACATGCATCCTTCCATACAAAGGATCCTTCTAGAATTATCCAATATTCATGATCCTTCCGTTAGCGTATTACCACTATATTTCTAGCCTATTAATTTGGGCATATCATGAAAGAAGCACGTGAAATACTTTCTCATTATAATATAAATTGTTGTTGTCTTCCTATAGAAGAAATCGTTTTTAAGCAAGAAGAGATGAGGAGACTACAATCTCCCGATTATGCTGCTTACAATGAAAATCTTAGGAAAAAGGTTCCCCCCATCTATTTTGATTGATAATTTTTTTGAAGAAAATAATAACTGTGCTATACAAAAAATGGACTAGGACTTGTTCTTAAAGAAAGGCTTAGGGAGCATAATCAAAGGAATGTTTATAATGAAGAGATAGTTATCACATATAGAGGGCCAAAGGAGGAATCTCCACCTCCCAAACTTAAACTTACAGATATGTATGCTATTATATTTAGCCCTTTTGATTACTATTTTTGCCACAAAGGAAACTTGCTTCTAAAAGGATGGAATATGATATGAGCATGGATGATCTCCCTCAGTTTTACCACAACACTTGAATCTATGCAATATGCCTAGCTAGAGGCGTAAAACTATAGCGCTTGTTGGGAGGCAACCCAATGCTTTTTTGTTTTTCTTGTTTTTATTCTATTTGTAAATAAATATGCCATTAATTATACTTCTTTTATTATGGTGCTCTTGTGTTTAAATTAATGTTTGCGCCAAGTAGGACCTTTGGGATGATTTGGAAGATTGTTGATTTGAATCTTTGAAAAATAGAAACTTTTACGTCCAGTAGAAGAATTGTTCCAAATCACTTGAGAGAAAAAATTCTTAATTTTTTACGAAAGATTTATTTGAAAATTTCCCATGTTTTCCTAATTTTTCCAAATTTTTGGAGTTACATAAATTTTCCTAAAGTCCAGATTACTACAGACTATTCTGTTTTTAATAGATTATGTTTTCATTGTGTTGTTCGGTTGTTTTGATGAATCTATGGGTTGTATCGGGGGCTATGAACCATGATGAAGTTAGAACACAGTAGATATAATGCAAAATATATAATTGAAATGAGTTTACAATAGTACCTGAAGTGGTGATTTGCTTTATTACAATAACAGATCTCACGAGTTTTCGGTTGAGTTTTGTGTTGTGATGTTTTCAAGTTTTGATGGGCTAAGGAATAATTAGTGGAAAGAGCCTAAACTTGGGGATTCCCAAGGCACCCTAAGGTTATATTCAAGGTCAACCAAGCGCTTAATCTTGGGGATGCCCCAAAAGGCATCCCCTCTTTTTTCTACAATCTATCGGTAAATCACTTGAGGCTATATTTTTATTCACAACATGAGGTGTGTTTTGCTTGGAGCATCGTGTATTATACAAGTCTTTGCTTTATTTGCTTTTTATTTTTCCACAGTCATCCTTGATGGACACACCTTTTCAAGAGGGACACACATTAATCTTGAACTTATTAGAATACTCTTTGAGCTTCACTTATATGATTTGAGCTAGGCAGTTGCTCTAGTGCTTCACGTATATCTTTTAGAGCACAACGGTGGTTATATTTTAAAGAAATTGATGAACTCTCATGCTTCACTTAGATTATTTTGAGAGTCATATAAATAGTATGAAAATTTTCTTAGGTTGTGAATTTAGTCCTAATATGATGGGTATTCAAGAGGGCTATAATAAAAACTTCCATGAAGATCATTCAATATATGAGAAGTTTTATTCCTTGCATTTGTTTTTAGATATAAAGATGGTGATATTAGAGTCATGCTAGTGAGCAATTGTTTTTTAGTAAGAGTATTGTGTTAAGGTTTGTGATTCCCGAAGCATGCACGTATGGTCTCTCGTTATGCTATGAAATTGGAGCATGATTTATTATTGATTCTCTTCCTTATGAGTGGCAGTCAGGGACGAGCAATGGTATTTTCCTACCAATCTATCCCCCTAGGGGCATGTGTAGTAGTACTTTGCTTCAAGGGCTAATAAGCTCTTGCAATAAGTATGTGAGTTCCTAATGACTAATGTGAGTCCATGGATTATACGCACTCTTACCTTTCCGCAATTTGCTAGCCTCTTCGGTACCATGCATTGCCCCTTCTCACCTTGAGTTGTGGTGCAAACTTTGCTAGTGCATCCAAACCCCGTGATATGATACACTCTATGACACATAATCCTCCTTATATCTTCCTCAAAACAACCACCATACCTACCTATTATGGCATTTCCATAGCCATTCCGAGATATATTGCCATGCAACTTCCACCGTTCCGCTTTATTATGATGCATATCATCACTGTCATATTGCTTGGCATGATCATATAGTTGACATAGTATTTGTGGCTCCGGCACCATTCATATTTTTTATGCATGTCACGCTAGATCATTGCACATCCCGGCACACCACCGGAGGCATTCATATAGAGTCATATCTTTGTTCTAATATCGAGTTGTAATTTTTGAGTTGTAAGTAAATAGAAGTGTGATGATCATTTCATTATTAGAGCATTGTCCCATGTGAGGAATAGAAAAAAGAGGCCAAATGAGCCCCAAAAAGAGAGGCCAAATGAGCCAAAGAAAAAAGGGAGGCCAAAGTGACCAACAAAAAGAAAAAAATGAGAGAAAAAGAGAGACGGAACTATGTTACTATCCTTTTCCACACTTGTGCTTCAAAGTAGCACCATGTTCTTCATGATAGAGAGTCTTGTATTTTGTCACTTTCATATATTACTAGTGGGAATTTTTCATTATAGAACTTGGATTGTATATTCCAATGATGGGCTTCCTTAAATGCCCGAGGTCTTCATGAGCAAGCAAGTTGGATGCACACCGACTTAGTTTTCTTTTGAGATTTCATACACTTATAGGTCTAGTGCATCTGTTGCATGGCAATCCCTACTCCTTGCATTGATATCAATTGATGGGCATCTCCATAGCCCATTGATTAGCCTGTCAATGTGAGACCTTCTTCTTTTTTGTCTTCTCCACACAACCTCCAACATCATACTCTATTCCACTCATAGTGCTATATCCATGGCTTGTGCTCATGTATTGCGTGAGAGTTCAAAAAGTACGAACCAATTGCGCGTTAAAAAGTATGAACCAATTGCTCGACTTGTCATCATGGTCGGGCATGATAAATACTTTTGTTAAGAAGATGGAGCATGACAAGTTATATGATTTTATAGGCATATCTTTCTTTAGCCATGATATTTTGAAAAGACATGATTGCTTTTTAGTATGCTTGAAGTATTATTGTTTTTTATGTCAATATTAATCTGTTGTTTTGAATCTTATGGATCTGAATATTCATGCCACACAAAGAAAGATTACATGATAAACATGCTAGGTAGCATTCCACATCAAAAATTCTATTTTTATCATTTACCTACTCGACGACGAGCAGGAATTAAGCTTGGGAAGCTGGATACGTCTCCAACGTATCTATAATTTTTTATTGTTCCATGCCATTATATTGTCAATCTTGGATGTTTTATATGCATTTATATGCTAGTTTATATCATTTTTTGGGACTACCTTATTAACCTAGTGCCCAGTGCCAGTTGCTATTTTCCCCTTGTTTTTGTCTTTCAAGAAAATCAATACCAATCGGACTCCAAATGGAAAAAAAGCTTTTTGATGATTTTTCTTGGCCCACAAGACACCCTGGAAGCTTCGTGAGGAGGCCAGAAGAGCCATGAGGTAGCCATAAGCTCAGGGGAGCCCCCAAGCTTGTGGGCCCCCTATGCCTCTAACCCTAATTATTCTTCTATAAATACCTAAATATTCCCCATAGACCAGAGGGCACACCAAAAATACTTTTCTGCTGCCACAAGTTTCTGTCTTCGTGAGACCCCTCAGGGGACCTTTTTCGCTACTCTGCCGGAGGGGGATTCGATCACGAAGGGCTTCTACATCAACCTTGTTGCCCTTCCGATGATGTGTGAGTAGTATACCATAGACCTACGGTTCCATAGCTAGTATTTAGATGGCTTCTTCTCTCTTTTTGATCTTCAATACAATGTTCTCCTTGATGTTCTTGGAGATCTATTTGATGTAATCTTCTTTTGCAGTGTGTTCGTTGAGATCCAATGAATTGTGGGTTTACGATCAGATTATCTATGAATATTATTTTAGTCTTCTCTGAACTCTATTATGCATGATTTATATAGCTTTTCATTTATCTTTGATCTATTGATTATACTTGGCCAATTAGATTGATTTTTATTGCAATGGGAGATTTTCTTTGTAATGGGTTCAATGTTGCAGTGCTCAATCCAAGTGACAGAAGGGGACATGACACATATTTGTATTGTTGTCATTATGGATAAAAAGATAGTGTTTGTTCATATTGATTTGATCTATCCCTCTACATCATGTCATCTTGCTTAAAGTGTTACTTAGTTCTTGTTAAATTAATACACTAGATGTATTCTGGGTAGTGGTCGATGTGTGGAGTAATAGTAGTAGATGCAGGCAAGAGTCGGTCTACTTGTCTCAGACGGTGATGCCTATATACATGATCATTGCCTTGGATATCGCCATAACTATGCATTTTTCAATCAATTGCTCAACAGTAATTTTTTTACCCAATGTATCTTTCTTTCAAGAGAGAATCCTCTAGTGAAAACCATGGCCCCGGGTCTATCTTTTATCATATTATTTTCAGATCTATAAAATCAAAAACACAAAAATACCTTGCTGCAATTTATTTACTTGTATTTTATTTTGCACCTTTACTTATCTTTGTATCTATCTGTTAGGACTGAGGGTATACCGACCAGAGGGGGGGTTAATCAGAGATTCAAATTTTCTTTCAAAGCTTTGAAACTTAACTCAAACGCAGCAGCAGAAAAGGGTATCGAGATAGATGCACTGAATCAGTTTTCATTATCAGACGCATATTCATCAAGAAAAGCATTTACAACAGAATGAGCTTGATAGATTATAGGTTTGATTACAATGAGGGTTATGCAACAAGCAAACAGATGTAACAGAATGAGACATAACATAGCCGACACTGAGAGAAATGCAACTGAAAGATTACATAAGTAGAATAACAGTGCCTACAGATAGACGAAGGTATATAGTCGAGGATAAAGATATGAATAAACATTGATACACTGGAAGAGGGCCACAGATTAAGATAAATTATTAGGTAAACTATCGGCACAGAGCACGAATGAAAATTACTAAATGAAATGTGGTAGAGTAGATTTAACCAGTGGTGCTCTATGGCGACAAGAGATTTGCTAGAACAGTTCACCCTTCTACCAAGGGCTACGTATGGTTGGAGGGGTTGTGACTTAACACAGAAGATAAACTCTCTTCACCCTATTCTTCTTCAACACAGAGCTGATCAGACTAAGTCAATTTCACTCGTGGTAGATCCTTGTCGGTGATCTCCAAATCTTCGGTCGACCTTCGCGAACCACAATCACTCTTGCTTGCTGAAGATCAGGCTCGGTGAAGACAACAACCCTTCAACTCTCGAAGCCAAACCTATCCGTCTAGAGAGTGTGCATCTCTTAAGACCTAAAAGTTACAAGATCTCTCACTCAGATCTACTGTGATGCTAGACCACTGTCTAAGTTTGTGCTCTTGGTTTTCTCTCGGTGGATCTTAAACTCAAATCACTCGGAGAGGGGTTACTCAAATAAATCTTCTCAGAAATCTCAAGCGGAGCAACCAATCATCAAAGTTGGAGCGGGGTGGCTATTTATAGCCGCGGCCTTCCCGGATGGGAAAAGACCAAATTGGACATCGGGCTCAGCCAATGGCCGAATGACACGATTCTGTCGAATTTCGGGGTCCGCAGACCCTTGATAGATTCGAACTCTAGGGTGCGTGTGAAGAAATCAACCTCCCAAGTCTGCCTACTGTCCAACCTCACGGCCTAGCTCGATGAACGGGAAGGAAATGGGACACAACAGTTTACCCAGGTTCGGGACACCTTGCGGTGTAAAACCCTACTCTTGCTTTGTGGTGGATTGGCCTTGAGATGGGCAGAGAATGAACTAGTATAGTCGAAGAACAACCTGGGGAGTTGTGCTTTTGAACTAGTGAGCTGGTGGGGATGGAATGGATCCTATACCCCTCTACGGTGGTGGCTTGGCCCTATTTATAGTGGCCTTGGTCCTTGTCGGTGTCAAAACCGGCGGATCTTGGGTAGGGGGTCCCGAACTGTGCGTCTAAGGCGGATGGTAACAGGAGGCAGGGGACACGATGTTTTACCCAGGTTCGGGCCCTCTTGATAGAGGTAAAACCCTACGTCCTGCTTGATTTATTCTTGATGATATGAGTATTACAAGAGTTGATCTACCACAAGATCGGAGAGGCTAAACCCTAGAAGCTAGCCTATGGTATGATTGTATGTTGTCCTATGGACTAAAACCCTCCGGTTTATATAGACACCGGAGGGGGCTAGGGTTACACAAGGTCGGTTACAAAGGAGGAGATATACATATCCGTATTGCCTAGCTTGCCTTCCACACAAAGTAAAGTCCTATCCGGACACGGGACGAAGTCTTCAATCTTGTATCTCCATAGTCCAATAGTCCGGCCAAAGGATATAATCTGGCTGTCCGGATACCCCCTAATCCAGGATTCCCTCAGTAGCCCCTGAACCAGGCTTCAATGACGATGAGTCCGGCACGCAATGTTGTCTTCGGCATTGCAAGGCGGGTTCCTCCTCCGGATACACCACAGAAGAATTTGAATAAAAGGATAGTGTTCGACCCTGCAAAATAAGTTCCACATACCACCGTAGAGAGAATAATATTTCCACAAATCTAATCTGCTGACACATTTTGGTAACATGACACCATGCCATGGCTCGGTGATTATTCGAACCGTTTTTCTTCAACTAGCCCCGCACATAACGCGAGGCAGTTTCTTGACACGTCTTGTCAAAGCAGAGATCGTGTCCCCCTTATTATGGGATTCTCATCAATACGGGCGTGGGTAACCCAACCGCACCTAGGACTCCTAGACTTTAGGCAAGTCCCAAACGGCCATGAGGAGGACGGTTGATATTCACCCTCTTTATAAAGGGTCAAGGCTTTTAATTTTTTCCTCCTGTGCTCAATCGAATCCTTCCCCCGCCTCGAGTTCTAACACCCAAAGCCCAGGTCAGGTGCTTCGGACCTTCAATCATGTCCGAATCCAGCCTCCAGGGCTGGTGGATGCCCTCCTCCGTCACGGAAGAAGATATCAAGAAGTTGAGGGAGGCAAGATACTTGACTGCCGAAGTCTCGCATCGGCTGCCTGCCCAAGGGTAGGTCGTCCCTACTCCTGAACCCAATGAAGACGTCGTGTTTATCTCCCACTTCCTCCGAGGACTAGGCCTCACTCTGGATCCCTTCGTAAGGGGTTTGATGTTCTATTACGGGCTTGATTTCCACGATCTAGCCCCAGATTCCTTTCTCCATATCTCGGCATTTAGTGTCGTATGTGAGGCCTTCCTCCGCATTACCCCTCACTTGGCCTGTGGCTCAAGACCTTTGATGTGAAGCCGAAGACGATTGAGGGGCAGCATGCAGCGTGCGCAGGGGCCTTAATAAGCAAGATCGCTGGAGCCCCGTGGCCAAAGGGTACCTTTCCAGAGATGTCCGGATTATGGCAACGGGAGTAGTTCTACGTCACCGCTCCCAGAAGTGCCAAGTGGGTAGCTTCCCCGCCTTTCGCTCGGGCCCTCCACCACAACTGATGTCATGGATCAGCAGGGGGCTGAGCTAGGGTCCAGCCAAGGATGTGCCCATACTGCAGAGCCGCATCCGAGATCTCTTCGAGGGAGATTTTAGTTTGGTTATGGTATTGCAAGTCATGCTGGTTCGTCGAGTCCAGCCTTGCAAACGCTAGCCCCTCCGCTTGTGGGAATTCAACCCAGAAGGACCGCGCGCTATTCAGAACTTCCTCGGCCTGACGCACGAGGAGATGTACAAGTCGTTCTTCGGACCCCAAATAGAGTGTCCGGACACCTCCGAGGAGGACGTGGGCCTGAGCAGCAACTGCACTGCGGCCCAAGTAAGTAATCCTCTAGCCGAACACACTGTCTTTCATTTATCCTAACGTCATTCTGAAGAATCGCTTTTTGACCAGGACTGGATAACAAAGGCGAAGATGATCCGGTGTCCGGCCCCCCTTCCCGAAGGCTTGGACAATCCGGTGCTGGAAAAGATGCTCGAGCCAGCACCTTGCCCGGTGCCCTCAAAGGAAGATGAAGGGGGGAATAAAGAGGGCGAAAGCGGGCCCCCACCGCTACCTATTCCAACCAAGGGAATGAGCGCCTCCATGAGGGAGGATAACCAAGGGAAGGAATCTAACATTCCCTCGCCCCGGGGGCGGAAGAGGACTACCTCTGATGATCCGGAAACCAAGGTTTCCAAACGGGAGAAGGAAACTCCACCAGAGGGTCCCGCCTCGGAGGGTGTTCTTGCCGCACAAAGTCCATGCGGGGATCAGCCCTCTAACGAGCTATAAGTAATCAAAAAGTACTTAATAGTGAAGATATACTACCTTACTTCTGAGGAAGATAACCGAAGCATCTATCATGCAGTTCGGATCTGAGCCCTTCTCAGCAGAGCTCCTCTTTGGGGGATCTTCTTCTGGAGATGATGGAGAGCGAAACGCCTCCCCCGGACTCCCTGGCTCAAAAAGCGGGCGACCTTGAAGTGTCATCACGGAGAGTTTCTTCGGATCCGGCAAGGCCAGAAGGTAATCCTATGGTCACCCGAAGCCCTCAGTATCCGGCTCTTGAAGAGAGCAATCAAAAGAGTCCGGCACCATGTGGTATGCGGTCGGAGCAACTATCTCAAAAGTGCACCATACATTAATGTGTACGGTGATTGAAAGTATTTCGTCCACCGAATATGGGTTGCATGAAGCCTTTATGAGTCTACTGACGGGCTTTGAGGTACGTGAAATGATATACATTTGTGATGGTACCGCGCATTTTAGGTGTGCCCTGTGTAGATAGTAGCCCTTGAGACTCTGGTTGTCGTCGAGAACGGCGGCGAACGGAGGATCATAGTCCCAGGTAATAACCAGACAGCCTTTATGTGCAGGTGTCTGAAGCTCCGGTGGCTAGCCGGACTGATGGGGTTGCCGAACTAAAGCGGCGGATGCCGATATCGAGCTTGTTAACAAGCGGCTTGACGAGGCATAGGGTAGGTGATGTTTATAGTGAATGTCACATAGTAAGAGCAGCGTGATGCCAGTATCTTTAATGTGTTGTGACTGCAGATGGAGCTGCCACCGTGGAGCTGAGAAGGCCGCGCATAGAGAGAGCAAAGAGAAAATGGCCAAAATGGCTGTGAAGTTAAAAGACACTGCCGACCGCTGCCAGTTTCTTGAAGAAGAAAGCCGAGCGAAGGCTACGGACCTCGAAAAGGCCACCATGGAGACCAAAGACACCCGCTCTGCAATGAGAGCAAAGAAGGAGGAACCGCGTGAAGCCATGGATATTGTGCCTGGGAAGCCCTTTATGCTACGGAGAAGTTTGGCGATCTGCGGGATGCCCCTCTAGATCGGCTGTGGAGTTCAGCCGATGCATATCTGGATTTAGCGGCGAGCGCTGCCGATGCGGCCGAATACTTCCGAGATCAGACAGATCGTGAAGTGGACAAGCTGTTCGAGTCGCAATTTAACGTTCCAGAGCGTCCGCTTCTATTGACTGATCAGCTTGCCGAATGGGCCAAACTCAATAGATTGTCCAGACTCGCCATGAGGTCTGTCGTGGATCATCTGTGGCCGGAAAGGCCAAAGCCGAACAACTATTTTAGCTTGGTGCAGCAGTTCCTTGGTGCGGTGCCATGCATTAATGCGATGAAGAGGTCGGCGTGCATAGAAGGCTCGCGGATGGCCCTTGCCCATGTCAAGACATACTGGGCAGAGATGGATGCCACCACTATCACGGCGCAGGGTTCGGCCATAGGCCGAGTGGCTGCCGAGCACTATTTTGAAGAAGTTCTTGAGGGCGCTCATTCGATAGAGGGCCAGTGCTCGAAGAATGTTATTTTTGAGTGACATGTATTCCCATTGTAAAAACAATGTTTTATTGAATTTATCAAGGTTGTATTTATACTTTTTCCCAAAAGTATTGTGATGCCTCCTGTGCAGCCGTTTATGTATACCTATATATAACCTGAAAGATTGCAGTCGTCGGCTTCAGCCCCCACACATATAATGCGGGGGTGTTCGCAGAAGACGCGTATTCACACTTAATCCAACGTCTTGGTCCTATTAAGGAGGTGATAGCGCAGCGAACTAGGAAACCGGACTATAATGCTTTAACACTTTCACTTAGCCATAGGAGTTTGACAATGGGGCTACTATATAGCCCCTGGTGGCTCCGCACTCACCCGGATTCAGGGTGCGTACATGCCTAGCCGGGAAACGGCCCTTCGTTAATGCGGAGGAATCCCGAAGATTCCAATAAGTCATCGAGTGGTTGACCAGTCTCACGCTATATCCTGACAGTCAGTTTTCGGCTTTGTCTATTGAGGTGCTTGTCCGAATGAACTAGCGAAAAATCGCAGTAGTTCTCCTGGTGCCGCCTTAGCCGATAGAGCGGAACGTAAGGAAGCAAAACACAGGAGCTAGGCAAACCCAACATTTTACCAAAGACATGATTCGGAGCTGATGCATATAAGGCCAAACTCGCGACGCCGAACACTCTCTAAGGTATTTGGTCTTTATGGTGTAACCTGGGTCTAAATAGTACCCTTTGTAATAAGCCCCTGGTGTCCAGGTACGTGCATTAGGCCACATGCCAAGACGTCAGCATCCTTCTCGGTTGTACCGAGAATCTGAGGGATGTAAATCAACAAGAGACAGTAAAAAAGGTTTACGCAGGGTCTTAATCTACAAAGAATCCTTGGAATGGGTCCCTGTTGCACGTCTGTGCCTGTGTCTCTGTTGTGCCATATCCTGGAAGGGTGTAGCACGATGGTCATTTGAAAAAGAGAGGAACTTAATTGAAAAGTTGCCGTGCAAAAGTTAAGGTAAAACAATATATAGTTGAAAATGAGTAAAGGTGAGCCTTATTGCCACTTTTGCGTGCGCGTTGAGCCCCTTGTATTGTAATAGGGGTATAGCCATCAAACCTGTATTAATTACATATAGCTGAGCCGGACTCGTCTAGCCGTGTCCGTGGTCTTAACGACCTGTCAAACGCTGGAGTTGGTGAGGCCGTTTAGTGTGCGGCGGCCAAGGCAGCCGCACCGTCTTCGGCGTGCAAGGAGAGCTCAATATTTCCATTTACTGTAATGATGCCGCGTGGACTGGGCATCTTGAGCTTGAGGGAAGCGTAATGCGGTATTGCGTTAAAGCGAGCGAAAGCTTCGCGTCCCAGTAGTGCTTGATAGCCACTTTGGAACGGTGCGACGTGGAAAGTTAAATTTTCGATGTGGAAGTTATCGGGGAAGCCGAATATAACCTCTAGTAGTAGGGAGCCCCTGCAGTGAGCATCCGGGCATGCCGTTACTCCTTTAAAGGTAGCATTGTTGCGGCAAATTTTTGTTGGGTCTATCCCCATTTTGCGGACTGTGTCCTGATATATCAGATTTAAACTACTGCCGCCGTCCATCAGGACTCGGGTGAAGTGGTATCCGTGAATTATTGGATCTAATACCAAGGCAACCCATCCTGCATGCCGGATACTTGTCGAGTAATCCCGATGGTCGAAGGTGATCGGTTGGGATGAGCAGTGGCGGAGCTCCGCGGTGATAGGCCCTGGGGCATGTTCCTCTAAAGGTGCCGCTTTGTTTCTCCCTTTTATCACGTGTAACACGTTGACTGTTTTGACTTCTGGTGGGAATTTATTCTGTTCCCCTGTGCTTTGCTTGTGAGGCTCGTCCTCGTCTTCACTTGGTGTATCCTGCCCCTTGTGTTCGACGTTGAGCTTGCCGGACTGTTTGAAGACCCAACATTCTCTGTGGGTACGATTTGCAGGTTTATCCGGGGTGCTATGGATCTGACATATTTGGTCCAGAATTTTGTTTAGGCTGGACAATTCGTCTCTGTTGCCTTTGGAGGGCGGCTTCTGCTGCCCTGGCCGAGAGCTTCTAAATCTGGCATTTACCGCCGTGCTCTTCGAGATGTCTTCTTTATTTCGGCGCTTATTCTTGCTGCATCGTGATTTCCTGTTTACATCCCTGACTTCGGATGTACTTGGGTCGCTGGTGCTGCATCGGGCTAACCAACTGTCCTCGCCCGCGCAAAAAACGGGTCATGAGGCTTGTTAATGCTGCCATTGTTCTCGACTTTTCTTGGCCGAGGTGTCTGGCAAGCCATTCGTCTCGAACGCTATGCTTGAAGGCTGCTAAGGCTTCGGTGTCCGGACAGTCAACTATTTGGTTCTTTTTAGTGAGGAACCTGTTCCAAAGTTTTCGGGCTGACTCACCGGGCTGTTGAGTTATATGACTTAAATCGTCTACATCCGGTAGTCGGACATATGTCCCTTGAAAATTTGCCCGAAAGGCGTCTTCGAGCTCTTCCCAGCTTCCGATGGAGTTTTCGGGGAGGCTTTTAAGCCAGTGCCGAGCTGGCCCTTTGAGCTTGAGGGGTAATTACTTGATGGCGTGGAGATCGTCTCCTCGAGCCATATGGATGTGGAGGATGCAGTCCTCAATCCAGACCCCAGGGTATGTTGTTCCGTCGTACGCCTCTATGTTTACGGGTTTGAATCCCTCTGGAAATTCATGGTCCAGCACCTCGTCGGTGAAACATAGAGGGTGTGCGGCACCCCTGTATTTGGGCGTACCGTGGTGTTCGGATGTTTGTTGTGTTGCATTGTATGTTGGAGCGTGCCTACGTGGTCCATAGATGGATCTGGTTGCGCCGTCCTTTTGATGTGAGCCCTTACGCGGATTGCGTACGGGTTTATGTGCGGCGTCGTTTGCTGCTTTATGTTGGCTATGAGGTCGTCTATCCGACTGGATGGCCGTTTTATTTTTTAATTGTGGAGGATCTAATGCCTCCTCATCAAATTCAGGTATCAACTTTTGCTTCGGATAGCTCTTGGTGTGGCGATTACTGTCGTACTTCACTACAGTGTTGAGTACTTCACTCCATTTGATTTTGAGTGTGTCTTGTGCAGCCTTGATCCTTTGCTTCTGTTTTTTCAGAGTCCTCACCATGGCAACAAGCCTTTGGTGGGCATTATGTTGCTCCTGGCGCCTGTCCGGTGTGATGTCGTCCAGACTGTTATCTTCGACGGAGTCAGGTTGTTTGGTTTGATTCCCCGTGTTGCCCTGGTCGGGCGATGGTACACCCTTCTCTATCGCTGGGTCTATATGATTGTTATTTCTGCCGAGGCGGGATTTGGAGCGGCGTTTACGCCGCCGCTTTGACTGCTTCTCGAGGGAACAACCCTTCGCTGCGTCCTTCCGTTCCTCGTCGTTGTTTTCTTTGGGTGTGTCCACCATGTATACGTCTTGTGATGAAGTGGGCGTCTAGTGCCCTATGGGAAGTGGTTCCTCTTCGGCTCCCGCATCGTCGTCCATACCGTCGATGTCTTCAGAGTCGAAGTCAAGCATGTCGATTAAGTTATCGACAGTGGCTACTAAGTGGGTGGTGGGAGGGCGGCGAATTTCTTCGTCATCCCATCCCGATCCTGCCGGACGTAGTTCGGCCAGGACTCTCCTGACAAGGAGAGAGACCTTAATGAGTTCAGTATGTCGCCAAAGGGCGAGTGCTGAAAAATATTCGCGGATGTAAACTCCATGATCGGCGCCCAATCGGATTTGACAGGAATGGGCGCAGGCGGTTCGGAGTCCGTGGCCGAAGAAGGATCCAGCAGTTTAGCAACACGGCTCTCGTGAAGGGTAAGGTCGATATTCGGCTTCATCGCCGCAGAGAATACGGCCTCCGTGGCGGGGTCTATCCACCTGTCCATGGATGGCGCAACTGGCTCCGAATTGAGGGTCGGAGCGGCTGCCGGTGCGATTTCTCGAACACTGTCCGATGGTAGAGCTAAATCGTACTCATCGTGACCGCGTGGTGCACAAGGCAGGGGCTCGAATCCGTCGAAGGTCAAGTCTCTGTGGATATTGGCCGTGTAGTTTAAGCTTCCACACCTGACCTGGTGGCTAGGGGCGTAACTTTTGATCTGCTCCAGATGGCCAAGTGAGTTGGCCCGCAGTGCGAAGCCGCCGAACACAAAGATCTGTCCGGGGACAAAAGTCTCAGCCTGGACTACATCGCTATTGATGATCGTAGGAGCCATTAAGCCTAACGGCGAAGACACAGAGGAACTCTCAATGAAAGCACCAATGTCGGTGTCCAAACCGGCGGATCTCGGGTAGGGGGTCCCGAACTGTGCGTCTAAGGCGGATGGTAACAGGAGGTAGGGGACACGATGTTTTACCCAGGTTCGCGCCCTCTTGATGGAGGTAAAACCCTACGTCCTACTTGATTTATTCTTGATGATATGAGTATTACAAGAGTTGATCTACCACGAGATCGGAGAAGCTAAACCCTAGAAGCTAGCCTATTGTATGATTGTATGTGGTCCTATGGACTAAAACCCTCCGGTTTATATAGACACCGGAGGGGGCTAAGGTTACACAAGGTCGGTTACAAAGGAGGAGATATACATATCCGTATTGCCTAGCTTACCTTCCACGCCAAGTAGAGTCCTATCCGGACACGGGACGAAGTCTTCAATCTTGCATCTTCATAGTCCAACTGTCTGGCCAAAGGATATAATCCGGCTGTCCGGATACCCCCTAATCCAGGACTCCCTCAGTCCTCTTCCCAAATGAAGACATGAAGGGATCCCATAATGGCCAAATTCGAAGGGAGATAGCTAGTACATCTTATCCTGACAAAACTAGTGTTCACTTGCAAAGCTTCTGGTGTTGACGCTGTGGTGGGCTCGACGATGACCTCTGTCCTGCCATCCTGGCGGTCTTGGTATTTTTGCACGAGAATGGAATCCTTTGGCTGATTCCTTGGGACTCCGCGCCTGCGCTTGCCTCCTTATCACCAAAGAGGAAACTGCTATCCTGTGCCCGCTGGCGCTCGCCTGGCCTTGGTCGTCATGGCTCACGTCATCTGAACCTCACGAGGTGAGGCTATCATAGAGATCTCCACTCCTTAGGAGCCAGCCGGAGGAGGCCACTCCTTCTGGAGGTCTTGGTGTTGTCCGCATCGCGAGGCTTTGCCAAGTTGAAGAAGGTCGGGGTGACTGCGTCGATGGTGGTGGGGGAGTTCGTCCGGCAGCGCATTACCCCGCTCCAGCGCCATTCTCACCTAATGTGGACCTTCACTGTCCCCAATGACCCCATGAGGCTCCAGGTTCCTTCGCTTCCTTCCAAGACGTTGCGCACTGTGCTCGGGCTCCTGATGGGCGACCCAGCGCGTGCTGCACTTCTGGAGGACGGATGCCTCTTATGGCTCTGCTCGAACAAGGTGGACTTCGTGAAGCAGATGCCCCTCTTTAACGAGTGGGGGCTACGCCCAGGGGGCCTTGAGGGGCCGCGCGAGAACCCCACATTCGTGGCTCCCGTGCTTATTGACCCTGCGGCGGCGCGCCCTGGACGAGGATGCAGGCGAGCGAGCACCGCCTGGTACTCCTGGGCCTCCCCTGGGGAGCAGGTGTCGTATGGTGCCCCCGAGATGGTCGCTCCAAAGGCTCCGTCGAAGGCCCCCGAGGCGGCCGCTGGAGGACTGGTGCGGCCGGGTGCTCCTGAGGCCGTGGCTGGTGAGTTGGTGTGGCCCAATGCTCCAGAGGACGCCGCCCCTGAAGCCCAGGCCAGTGCTCCGGAGGTGGGGACATGCTGCCTAGTCGTCAAGGGCCATGCCCCGACCCCTGGCCCAATCTGCCTGAACCTTGAAGCTCCTCGCAAGAGGAAGGGGCCTCCAAGATGCAGTGGTGACACCCACTGGCCACTGAAGCAGAGGAAATACATGGCCGTAGATGAGTATATACCTTATCTTTGTGGTTTTCTGCGCGCCGCGTCCCTTCCTGACCCTGGCTCTTCAGGATCCCTCCGGCTGCGGCGGCAAAACCTGCTGTGAAGCAAACTCCGGAGGTCCACGGTCCACTCATGGTCCGGATCCCCCTGCACCGGACACCTGTGTGAGGCACGGGGCCAGTCCGCGAGGCGGATGCATCGCAGGGGGGCCGTGAGCCTGTTCTCCCTACATTCTTCCTTCGCGGCCAGTCCTAGGGTGCAGGACGCGTGCCGAGGGCTCCTTCGTTGGTCATCACCAGTGGCTCGGCAACCCCAGCATCAGCTTCATCTTCAACACGCGAGACCGTATCGCCCAGCACCTTCGCTGAGAACCGGAGAGCGGTTGGGAAGGCGTCGGCCTCCAACCCTCTGCTAGAGGCACGCGAGCCACTCCGCGCCTCTCCGGCAGCCCCGGGCATAGAGGATGGGATTGGCCACGCGCCGGAGCTCGCGTGCGGGCGCAGTGTCGTCCGCATAAGCTTTTTCCGGGAGGCGATGAGCGTGCTGAGTCGGCTTGGTGGAGATCTTGCAGATGTCAACGCCCGCCTTGAGACGGAGGGCCTTCGCTTGGCGCAGGAGTGGCTCTAGCTAAAGATCGCCATCAACTTTGGGCATCTTTAGCACGAGTGTGCCCACACGAGCACCGAAGTGTCCCTTGAAGACTCTCGTGAGGCTTGCGCCTGTGCTTAGGAGGAAGCCAGGGGACACCGACTGCCATGGTGAGGCGGCCGAGGAGAGGGAGCAGGAGCTTCAGGCTTCAAACGCCACCCTCGACTGGCATATTGAGGCACGCAGGGCTGCCCTGGCAGCATCACTGAGCGAGGCTCCCTCTGATGAGAAGGAGGTCCAGGAACGCGGGAAGGCATTGGCGCTGGAGGTCTTGGAGCGTGGCCTTGAGCTTGAGCGGCTGGAGGTGAGGGAATGCCATGTGGCCACGGCTGAGGACGCCGTCGCCGCTCAGGAGGCCAAGATCCAGTAGGAGGTCGACTAGAGGGTGGCGAAGGTTCGCGCGGCTCTTGCCGACGAGTACCGCCTGAAGTTGGAGCTCCTGGAGGCCGAGCTTAAGGGCAGGACCACCGACCTCAAGACGAAGCTGGAAGTTGCGGAGGAGCGCGAGAGGGCTGCCAAGGAGGATCTGGCCTCTGCCCAAGCCGACCTGGCCTCCGCACGAACTGACCTGTGTTCACTTCAGCAGCAGGGCGAGCCGTTGCGTCCCTTGCGTAGCAGATCGAGAACAAGGTGTGCAGTCGTCGGACGATGTAGAGCAAGTGTTACTCCATTCTCTAGGACCTCAGGGTTAGGGCCACATGGGCTTTGGACACCATCTGCGAAGAGAACGTCACCCATCCGAACGAGGATGAGGACGCCAATCACCTGCGCTTCTTCACCCAGATCGTGACACGTCTGGAGGACCGGGCCGTGAGGGCTCACGAGTTCGTTGAAGAGAGAAGTTGGGGCCTTCTCGGGCATGCATTCTCGCGAGTCTTCAGTCACCTTCTCAACCGCGATCCCCATTTTGACTTCAATGCCGTGATAATCCCCGTGCCCTGGGTCATCCAGGGTAATCTGGCAGACTGGGTGGATGACCATGTGGATGACCTAGTCGCAGATTACCACTCCAGTGGACAACATGGCCGTGATTGCATCCAACAGGGGCGGCGCGGATGACGATGATGAGGACGATGCCAGCGACAGCGCAGGTGGCGCGCATGAAGACGACGAGGATGGCGTCAGAAGCAACACATTCAGCTAGGCCTGCATTTCCCCTTTTTGCCCTGACCTGTATGGAAAAAACCTTCGGGAACGGCCCTACAGGGCATGAAAGCATTTTTTGAAGGGGGGGCCCTTATAATGTATGAAATGGCAATATGTCTTGAAATAGGATTTGGAACGTGTCGTCATGGACCTGGGGGCAGTAGTTGTCGCAACTTATCTCCGGTCTCGTAGGTCCCGAGTAGGCCCTGTCATTGTAGAGGCGCCCTTCTCCTGAGGTGAGCCTTCCAAGGGCTCGCGAGGTTTTGGCCCTCTTGGGGAGCCTGCTGGCTCGTCCAAGTAAGCCTCGCGAGGAGCCCATTGTCGGGTTATGGCAAGGTATGCGCGGGGTGGTCCTGCGGCGGTTGCATTCCTGACCCCGAGGGGGCCTTGGTGTTGCCTGGGCTAACCCAAGCGTGCTCGACACGCGCATGCCACGCCCAGCTCCCGCTTGCGGGGCTCTCACAGGGGGGTAGCAGGCGTGTGCCTCACTCCCAAACACAAAGCCAGAAAGCAAGAAATCACCACGAGCTAATAAAAACTCCCCCATTTATCTTTTGACAAACGCAAGAAACTCCAAATCTCATTCCAAACGACAGCAAGTTGGGTTACAGAAAGAAGGGCGAAATCAAACGGCCGCTTCTGGCACCTAGCTAGGATTCTTATCTTCTCACCAGCGCGGAGCTAAGTGCTTCCACTGGGCGTGGGCATAGTCATTGGGGGACAGTGTCGACGGCCAGCGCGGAGCATGGTGCTTCCACTTGGACATGGGTGGGAGCCCCCATGAGGCCCGAGGGCGGCACTCTGGAGACTCCGGGGCGTGTACGGCCCCAACTCATTATAACGTGAGAGTGTCACGAGCGGAGTCCTTCATGTATTTCCATGGCGCCTGACAAGGGCCCCGCCCTGCGCCTCCCCCGACAACCGTTGGGGCGTCCAGAAACTAGGACGAGACCAAGGGGCAAGGGGGACGCTGGCGGTGCCCCCGACGACTGCAGGCCCTTCTCCGGGGGAAGGGCTCATCGGCTCCTTCCCTAGCAGGTGACCTACCTCCATGCGGCGCGTTGCTCCACGCGGCGTCGAGGAGGCCCTGGCACCGAGCACCCCCGCATAGCCCCAGTGCGCACCGCCCGCCTGCGGCAGGGCCATCACCCCGGGGTCCCTGGCTGCCGCTGTGGCTTGGTTCACCCATGGTCCATGGTTAGCGTAATCCTGCTCCTAAGATATCGGCTGTACCTAGTGGCTGTTGTCGTTGAAGGTGTCGGTGAAGCTCCTGGGCGGCTCGCGGAAAGTCTCGGCCTCTCACGCTCCTGATACCCGCCTTGGTAAGGGGAATGGGCGGCAGCCTTCTCTTAGCGTGTACAATAGGCCCATCATGGGAGGCACGTAGGTGACGGACTTCGAGTTCCGACAAAACCATTGAGGTTCGAACTCTGGGGTGCGCATGAATATCTCTCCTCCCTCTAGCTCACGCGCTCACCACAATCTCAAAGCTCAGAACGTCTAACTCGCTGAATAAAGGACATAGGGTTTATACTGGTTCGGGCCAGCGATGTGGTGTAATACCCTACTCTAGTGTGGTGTGGTGGATTGCCTCTTGGGCTGAGGACGAACAAGTACAAGGGAAGAACAGCCTCCTGAGGAGAGGTGTTCTTGAGCTCGGTGAGCTCGTCTGGTGGCCTTGGTGGAATGGATCCAATCGAAGATCAGATGCCTCCCTACGATGGTGTCTAGTCCTGTTTATAGAGGCCCTGGTCCTCTTCCCAAATATTAAGCGGGAAGGGATCCCACAACGGCCAGTTTGAAGGGGGAAACTAGTACTGGTTATCCTGACAAAAGGTTGTCTTTGCCTGCCAAAGGTTCTGGTGGTGATGCCATCCTGGGCTCCATGGTGACCTCCATCCTGCTGTCTTGCTGGTCTTGGTCTTGTTGCACCGATATGGAAACCTTTGCCTGATGCCTCGGGACTCCTCGCCCGCGCTTACCTCCTTAGCACCAAAGAGGAAATGAGTACACCGCGCGCTGCGCCCGCCTGGCCTTGGTCGTCATGGCTTGCGTCACAGGGACCTCGCGAGGTGCCACTTACCTTGATTTCTCCGCCCCTCACGAGCCAGCCTGGTGAAGCCGCCCCCGAGGAGGTCTTGTGTCGTCCGCCTCGCGAGGCTTGGCCCCATGCGAGGGTCTTGAGTGTTCGCTAATGAAGATGGGCCGTACAGGGCTGCTGGTGGAGCCACGCCATGGGCCGCAGGCAGGCAAGTCTGGGGACCCCCGTTCCCAGGACGCTGACAGTAGCCCCCGGGGCTAAGGCGCGCTGGGACTTGGCTTCGAGGCGAAGCCAAGGGCAAGTACGGAGCACCGCGGGCCCCAACAGCCCGCGACCTCGGTTGACGCGTGGCAATTGATGGGACGTGGGCGTCTCCGCTTCACCATGCTGCCTTGGCAACTGCCCGACTTGACGAGTCCCTGCTGCATGCAGAGAAAACCATCATTACCTGTGATCGTGGGGGCGTCTTCTCCTGCTATAAATGAGGAGGGGCGGAGCCCCCGTCACGCATCTCTTCCTGCTCCACTTGCTTCTTCTACCTTGCTTCATTTCTTATAGCGGCACCCATGGTGCCCACGAAGAGGTTCTCGGCCATAGAGAAGGGGAGGGCCCGCCAGGAGGGGCCCGGTCCCCACCGCCCAAGAGGGGGCGTGGTCGCCCGCGTAAGCATGCCGCAACTCCCGCCATGGCCCCTTGCGGACGCGGAGGCACCTCCCCACGTGGTAGGGGCCGCCCAGGTCGTGGCAGTCCCGTCGAAGAAGGGAGGTGCGCCATGGTTGCGCAGCCTCCCCGACAGCGCTTCCACTCGGCGAAGGTATTGCCGGAGTTCGTCATGTGGTCAGAGAACCCGGCCGGCACCTGGCTTCAGCTCCCGCGATTCTTCGCCGGCGAACTGCCGGCCGCAGGTCCAGGCGGTCTCTGGCTGCAGGCGAATGGCTGCTGCAGCAAAGCTTCGTGGGTCGCGGTGGAAGTCTCCGTCGCAGGCAACGCAGCCCTGGCCCGCGGCTGGAGATACGTCTTCAACGTATCTATAATTTTTGATTATTCCATGCTATTATATTATCTGTTTTGGATGTTTAATGGGCTTTACTAAGCACTTTTATATTATTTTTGGGACTAACCTACTAACCCAAGGCCCGGTGCAAATTGTTGTTTTTTTGCCTATTTCAGTGTTTCGCAGAAAAGGAATATCAAACGGAATCCAAACGGAATGAAAACTTCGGGATAGTTTTTTTTGGAACAAACGTGACCTAGGGGACTGGGAGTGGACGTCAAGAAACAAACAAGGAGGCCACGAGGAAGGGGCGCGCCTACCCCCCTGGACGCGCCCTCCACCCTCGTGGGCCCTCGTAGCTCCACCGACCTACTTCTTCATCCTATATATACCCATATACCCCGGAAACATCCAGGAGCACCACGAAACCCTATTTCCACCGTCGGAACCTTCTGTACCCAAGAGATCCCATCTTGGGGCCTTTTCCGGAGCTCCGCCGGAGGGGGAATCAATCACGGAGGGCTTCTACATCAACACCATAGCCCCTCCGATGATGTGTGAGTAGTTTACTTCAGACCTCCGGGTCCATTGTTATTATCTAGATGGCTTCTTCTCTCTCTTTGGGTCTCAATACAAAGTTCTCCTCGATCTTCTTGGAGATCTATTCGATGTAACTTTTTTTGCGATGTGTTTGTCGAGATCCGACGAATTGTGGGTTTATGATCAAGATTATCTATGAACAATATTTGGTTCTTCTTTGAATTCTTATATGTATGATTTAATTATATTTCCATGTCTCTTCGAATTATCAGTTTGGTTTGGCCTACTAGATTGATCTTTCTTGCAATGGGAGAAGTGCTTAGATTTGGGTCCAATCTTGCAGTGTCCTTTCCCAGTGACACCAGGGGCAGCAAGGCACATGTTGTATTGTTGCCATCGAGGTTATAAGATGGGGTTTATATCATATTGCTTGAGTTTATCCCTCTACATCATGTCATCTTTCTTAATGTGTTACTCTGTTCTTATGAACTTAATACTCTAGATGAATGCTGGATAGCGGTCGATGTGTGGAGTAATAGTAGTAGATGCAGAATCATTTCGGTCTACTTGTCACGGACGTGATGCTTATATACATGATCATGCCTAGATATTCTCATAATTATGCACTTTTCTATCAATTGCTTGACAGCAATTTGTTCACCCACCGTAATACTTATGCTATCTTGAGAGAAGCCACTAGTGAAACCTATGGCCCCGGGGTCTGTCTTTTATCATATAAGTTTCCAATCTATTTTATTTCGCAATCGTTACTTTCAATCTATATCATAAAAATACCATAAATATTTATGTTATTATTATTATCTCTATCAGATCTCACTATCGTAAGTGACCGTGATGGGATTGACATCCCCCTTATCGCATTGGTTGCGAGGTTCTTATTTCTTTGTGTAGGTATGAGGGACTTGCGTGTAGTCTGCTACTGGATTGATACCTTGGTTCTCAAAAACTGAGGGAAATACTTACGCTAGTTTATTGCATCACCCTTTCCTCTTCAAGGGAAAACCAACGCAGTGCTCAAGAGGTAGCAACAAGGATTTCTGGCGCCGTTGCCGGGGAGATATACGCACAAGTCAAGACATACCAAGTACCCATCACAAACTCTTATCCCTCGCATTACATTATTTGCCATTTGCCTCTCGTTTTCCTCTCCCCCACTTCACCCTTGACGTTTTATTCGCCCTCTCTTTCAGTTCGTCTTTTTTTTGCTTGTTCCTTGTGTCCCGTGTGCCGTCATGGCCATTCCTTTATCAACTCCTTTGTCTCCCGAGAATGAAGTTCTTAATTTTAAACAAAGTGAGGGAGAAAATCTAAAAGATGCTTGGTACATAATTTGCAATGCTCAAAATAGATCTACTAGGCAGGTATCTACTTCTGTCCTTCTTCGCAATTTCTATGTAGGCATCACCCCTTGGAATCGATATATTCTTGACACCATTACCGAAGGGAATTCCTTGGGTAGCCATAATTTTGATTCTTATAATGCTATGTTAGATTTGTTTGGCCCACCACCTCTTTTGGTTAATGGAACTGTTTTAACTTTGAAACATGTTATGCAAAGGCTGGAAATTATTGAAAATAAAGTTGCATATATAGAATTGATTGAAAATTTGGATAATAAGATCCACAACCAAATTATCCAATATGGATCTAAGGTAGGAGTTGCTCTTAATAATTTTAAAGAAAAGGAACCCATAATTAACGAAAAGATAGATCAAGATTCCACAAGAATTGATAAAATTGAGGATATTATTACCAACTTAGGGTATGCCTTTTCTTCCGTGAAAAATACTCCAAAACCTTCTAATGCTAAATTTTCCAAATTGATGTACGTTCCTAAAAATAAGGGTGAAACTTCTAGTAAGGGAAATGCGGATCTCAAATCCATAAGTGTTCACCCCAACTTTCTCGCTATCATTAAGGAACCTCTTGCTACAAATGATTTTCTTGATTTCTTGCCAAGGAGTTTGATCATT